>NC_083343.1:91878070-92533079 GCF_019175385.1 Lycium barbarum
TATTCCTAAGCTACTTTCAAGAAGTGTTTTTGTACGATAGAGTGTCAACCTTTTCAATTTTACTTGGCTAAGGTTATTCAAGGTGTGTTCTTTGCAATAGAGTTATTGTAACGGTCTTACAATAGAGTTGTTGTAAGGGGGAAAGGATTAAGAGTTTAATTCCTAGGTTGCAATAGGTTGTAATCTGAAAGTTGCTCAGTATTAGTGAAGTTTGGAAAATTCTACTTCGGTAGGTCGTGGTTTTTAATCTCTTGAGTAAGGATTTTTCCACATAAATATCTTGTGTTATTTATTTTCTGTTTTATTCGAGGGAGCAGATAGAGAACTTGGTTCTCTATACTTTTTGGTGGACTCATATTCTCTATCAATTGGCATTTGAGCAGGTTCTTTTAAAAAGGTTAACACCTTGAAAGAATCTTTCTAATGGCTGCTCCACCAAACCTAAAGAAAGGATAGTCTAGCACCAGACCATCAAGATTCAATGGAAAATATTAAGGGTGGTGGAAGACAAGGATGCATGACTACCTCATAGCTGAGGATTCTGAGTTGTGGGACATCATCCGTGATGGTCCTTTTGTTCCTATGAAGATAGATAAGGCTGGCGTTGCAACAGTCCCAAGTCGAGGAAATAGTACAATGAGACTGACTGAAAAGCTATTGTAAAGAGTTAAAGAGCCACGAAAATCCTTGCTTGTGGTATTGGAGCTGATGAGTACAATCGTATCTCGTCATTTCAGTCTGCGAAGGAGATTTACGATGCACTTCAAACTGCTTATGAGGAAACAAGTCAGGTAAAGCATTCCAAAATAGACATGCTTACCACAGAGTATGAACTCTATAAGATGAAGAATGGTGAATCTATTCATGAGATGTATACTAGATTCACCTCCATAATCAACGAACTCCTTTCTCTTAGTGAAATCATTCCTACAAGCAAACTGGTTCGCAAGCTACTTAGTGTTTTGCCTAGTTCGTGGGATAGCAAAGTCAATGATATTACTGAAGCCAAGGACTTACAAATACTGACCACTGATGAACTCATTGGAAATCTCAAAATTTATGAGTTGAAAAGAAAATAAGATCAGGAAAGAAGGGTGACAAAGAATGAGAGGAACCTGGCTCTTAAAGCTACTGCTAAAGGTGACTCTAGTGAAGATTAGTCAGACTCGGCTTATCTCACTTGAAGGTTTCGAAAGATGATCCAGAAAAATGGTGATTTCTAAATAAAGGGAAACACAAGCAAAAATCCTAGAGGAAATGAATGTTGTTACAAGTGTGGGAAACCTAGACATTCAATTAGGATTACTACGAACAACTCTGAAAAGACTGCAAAGAGGAACCAGGTCCCTGACATGAAATTCAAAAGAAGAGAAGCTGCTGATAACTTGGTGAAAAAGCCTCTGGCTGCCTGGGGAGACTCCTTAAGTGAATCTGAAGATGAAGATGATCAAGGAGATGCTTCCTTGATAGCTGCTGATGATGGACCTTCGAGCTATGAATCAATCTTTTCACTCATGGCTAAATCTGATTCGACGATAATAAAGAGGATGAGGTAAATTTTCTAGATGCAAGAACTTGAATAATTAGTCTAAAAAATTGATGTCATTAGCAAGTGTATTATTGATGCATATCATAGTGTCATTGAAGAAAAGATTGCATTAGCTGAAGAAATTAGTGAATTATAGCAAGAAAAGGATTACATGGTAGTGTGCATTGTAGATTTTAAGGAACAGGTTGATGAAGTAACTAGAGAAAATTCATTGCTAAAAAATAATGAAAAAATAGATGGATACTCCTTCTAAAGGAAAATAACAGACTAGTAAGATTCAACTTGAGCTTGGGAGAACCAAAATGAGTCTTAATACTGAGTTAGAAAAGAATAGGCACCTTTAAGAAAATTTGAAAATGGTAAAAATTAAGCTTGATAAGTCATTTTAGTGAACCTGGTCCTCTGATGTAATTTCTTCTATTTACAAGAGTAATGGAGCAGGCAGGCACGACATTGGGTTTCAAAAGGCCAAAATCTCCTATAATCCCCACAACAAATATGTCACTACAGCTGAAAATTAGTTGTGCACTCATTGTGGTCAGACTGGCCATTATAAAGAAACATGCAAATTCAAATTTCAGTCACTGCAAAAAAATAAGAATTTCATTGAAAAGAAATCCAAAGTTGAGGGCCATTGTCCCCGAAAAAAAAACTATCTTACTTGTATGGGCTAAAAGAAGCTTAATTCACCCGTTTTACCACTATAAAGGACCCAAGCTGGTTTGGATTCCTAAGTCTAATTGGTGACTCTGTTTGCAAGCTGGAGCGAGAGGAGGCAGTCAAAGATGGTACATGGATAGTGGCTGCTCGAAGCATATGACTGGAAGAATGGATGATTGCCTCTCACTCAAAGCCTTCCAAGGAAGGAGTGTGTCTTTTGGAAATGGCAAGAAATAATATATTCTTGGTTTTGGAAAAATTGGCAAGACACTCTCTCATACAATTGAAAATGTGTACTACGTAAATGGTTTGAAGTATAGCTTGTTGAGTGTGTCTCAAATCTGTGATAAGGGAAATGAAGTAAAATTCTTGTCCTATTTCTGCGCTGTCACTGACATTAAATCTGGTGAAGTGGTGTTAATGGAAAAAAGGTTCAAGAATATCTATGTGGTAGATTTTGATTCATTAAATTATAGTGATTTGACATGCCTTGGTGCCATAGATGATGATGCTTAACTATGGCACAGATGGCTGGGACATGCAAGTTTTTCTTTGCTGAACAAGCTTGTTGTGAAGGACCTGGTTTGTGGGCTACCAAAGACCATGTTCAAAGATCACAAGGCGTATACTATATGCATAATAGGGAAGCAAGTGAGATCCTCTTTCAACTAAAGAAAGAAGTGAGTACCTACCTGATTTTCTTCATATGGATCTTTGTGGGCCTATGAGAATTCCAAGCAGAAGAGGAAAGAAGTATATGTTTCCGATTGTTGATGATTACTCCAGATTCATTTGGACCTTGTTTCCAAGAACCAATGATGAAACATTCCCTGTGTTCGTTTCCTTTATGAAACAAATTCAAGTGCAACTGGGCAATCACATTGTGAGTACCAAATCTGATCATGGCACTGAATTTGACAATGCCAAGTTACGAATTATGTGCTGAAAATGGTATAAGTCACAACTTTTCTGCATCAAGAACACCTCAACAAAATGGTGTTGCGGAAATGGAAAACAAAACACTTGAAGATATGGCCAGAACAATGTTGATAGAAAGTGGTATATCGAAGAGTTTTTGGACTGAAGCTATCAATACTGCCTGTCACCTGATTAACAGGTGCATGATCAGGTCCATGCTTGAGAAGACTCCTTATGAACTACTCAATGGGAGCAAACCCGAGCTTACTTACCTAAGATCTTTTGGTTACAGATGCTTTGTTTTCAACAATAGTAAGGAGCCCTTGGGGAAGTTTGATGCTAAAAGTGATGAAGGAATCTTCCTTGGTTATTCTTTTTATAGCAAGGCTTACAAGGTCTATAACAAGAGAACTCAATGTGTAGAAGAAAGTGTGCATGTAATATTTGATGAATCAAATGATTTAGGTGATAAAGGGAGACATGCAGATGAAGTTGACGATGAGGACTTTGCTAAAATTCCTGATGAAGCCATAGAAATATCAAACGCAAAGACTGAATTGATGAGCCAAGTCAAGCAGAGCAATGAAGAAGATTCAGCAGAATCACCAAAAATCACACAAGAACCTGGTCCCTCCATTACTCCACTCAAAGTTGAGGATCGAGTGGTTGATGTAGTATCAAGAACCTCTAAGGTTCGACAGACCAATCATAAAGGTCAAGCCTCTAGTGAAGTCAGTAGTGAATCCAACACAGAGGAACCTAGTCCTTAAAATCCTGAAGTGCAAGTATCAAATTGGAAGCATAAGGGATCTCATCCATTGTAAAATATAATCATTCTCTTAGATTCTGGTATTCAAACTAGATCTAGGGCAAGAAACATGTTTGTTTTCTCAGCTTTCCTGTATCAAATTGAACCAAAGAACGTCAAGGAATAATTGAAAGATGGTGACTAGATAATTGCTATGCAAGAAGAGCTCCATCAATTTGAAAGAAACAAAGTATGACACCTGATCCCTAGCCGTGCATACAGAACAGTGATTGGAACCAGGTTGGTGTTTCGCAACAAGCTTGATGAATTTGAAAACACAACAAGAAACAAGGCAAGGCTAGTGGTTCAAGGATACAATCAAGAATAAGGTATAGACTATGATGAGAATTTTGCTCCTGTCGGAAGAATAGAAGCGATTAGGATTGTTTTTGCTTTTACATCTTACATGGAGTTCAAATTTTTCCAAATGGATGTGAAGGATGCTTTTCTAAATGGCTATCTAAAAGAGAAAATCTTTGTCGAGCAACCTCCTGGTTTTGAAAGTCATGAGTACCTTGAGTATGTCTACAAGCTTGACGAAGCATTGTATGGTTTGAAGCAAGCTCCTCGATCTTGGTAAAAGAGATTATCAAAATCCCTTCTTGAAAATGGTTTCACACGGGGGAAAACTGACAACACCTTATTTCTGAAGAAAAGAGGTAGAAACCTGTTGATTGTTCATGTGTGCGTTGGTGATATCATTTTTGGTGCTACCAATGATTCTCTATGTGAAGAGTTTGCAAAGCTCATGGGAAGTGAGTTCAAAATAAGCATGATGGGTGAGTTAAACTTCTTTCTTAGGCTGCAAGTCAAGAAAACTCCAAAAGGCACTGTGATTAGTCAATAAAAGTACATAAAAGAGCTGTTGCAAAGGTTAGAAATGGAGAATGCTAAGACCATTGATATGCCCATAGCGACTGCCACCGAGCTGGATTGGGATGAACCTGTTTCTCCTTTTAATAAACCCATGTAGGGGTATTGATAAGAATTGATATGTTTTGATAACATGACAAACCCTAAGGAACCAAATACAATTAGGTTCACTTATCTGAACTTGGTTAACCTTATGATATCTCATATGCTGCTATTCTAACATGCTTCTTGAAAGATCAGATGCCTGCAGGATTTGCTCATATATGAGAGACCAAATATGTTAATTCAGAAGGACCAAATAGGATCAGGTCTCCAGCTTACTAAGCCAACAATGCAGTTTTAGAGCCACTGACAGTGTATCCAGTACTTATAACTTGTTCCAAGAACAGATGAGGAACCGGGTTTCTCCAGATAAAGGTTCTGGTCACTGAATACAATGTAGTTGTACAACAGTACCTCAGCAAGGCCGATTGATAAACGGTCCAGATTTCATGAGTGGTCATCTATACACTCTCTCTCTCCGTGCATATAAAGACCTCATCTTCCAAGAGAAGGCTCATTCTTGTACAATCTAAAAATTGCTCCATACAAGTGCAAGTGCCAACCTTTCAAGGTGTTTCTCAACAATAGAGCCTCAGCAATCCAAAAGACCAGGTCCAGAGCTGAAGATGTTTTAGGTCCTTAGGTTGTTGAGTCTTTGTTCTTTTGTGCTTAAAATATAAACCTACTCTTTCTTAAAATGAGCTATTTGTAGGTGTTCTAAATTCTCAAGGTTGCTTCCGTAAGCTCTTGAGTGGTACACTAGGCTAGAGTTAGCCTAGTTGTATTAGTGTGTGGCTAGAGTTAGTCACTATGGTGAATTTTCAAAGGGTGTGTTTAAGTGGTACACTAGGTTAGAGTTAGTCTAGGTGTATTGGTGTGCATAGCTAGGGGTAGTCTAGTGTGAGGGTTTCATAAGAGTTATTGTAAGGGTGAGGGGCTATGGGAGTTAATTTCTAGTTTGTAATAGAGTTGTAATGTGAGTTGCTCGGTTAGTGGAGTTGAAATACTACTGGGGTAGGTCGTGATTTTTAATCCCTCGAGCAAGGAGTTTTTAATGTAAAAATCTTGTGCTGATTTTTGTACTGCACTGCATAAGGGAACTAGTACACAACCAGGTCCCTCATATACTGTTTGGTGGATGCACAACCTCCAACAATTGATATCAGAGTGGGTTCTTTCTAAAAGGTTAACACCTATAGAGGATCTTCATTATGGCTAGTTCACCAAGCCTAGAGAAAGGAGAGTCTATCATAAGACCACCAAGATCCAACAGAGAATATCATGGATGGTGGAAGGGGAGAAGGCATAACTTTTCATGGCTGAGGATTTAAGCTATGGGACTTCATTTGTGATAGACCTTATGTTCCTACAAAAAGTTACAGGGTTGGATCTGGGACAGGTCAAAAGATTGAGAAGAAGCCAAGAGTTGACCGACACAGTTTCCAGAAAAGGAAGAAGGTGCTACTTGCATGGACAAAAGGAAGCTTAAACACACTTGTTCTATCATTATATGAGACCCAAAATACTTTGGGTCGTAGGATCAAACGAGTGAATCTAGTTGCAGGCTTGAGTGAGAAGAGGCAGTCACAAAGTTACATGAATGAAGACTGCTCAAAGCATAACTGAAAGAATGAATGATTTCCCTCATTCAATACTTTCAAGTGGTTATGTGTTCTCTTGAAATGACGATGAACAGGAAGCACATTGAAAGAAGTGGATAGGAGATGAGTCTGATCGAGCTTAACTTGTTGCTTTTCTTCAAAATTCCTCTTACTTAACTAAGATAAGAGGAAAGGTATAGTGCTAAAAGGTGTTTTCCGGTGGCATCTAACTCACCTTTATACCGACACAGGTACACATTTTGTGCAGGGTCAGGATAGCACAAGCATAAGTGACATTGCACATCTCAAAGCTCTTGCCTCATCTTCAAAATTATTAAGGGACCTGGTCCCTATGACTCAGGTTTGTAGTCTCTTCAGTGCTCAATATGTCTCGAACTGTCTATAATGGCACATCACTAAGACTCTTCTGCTTCCTATTCCAGATTAAGCCCTTTAAAAGCCTGTTCATCCTGGAAAAAAAAAAACCTTTCCTTCTTCAGATCTTGCAAAAAAAATCACCACTCGTAAATCTGAATCGTCCTTCCTCACTCGCCAGAATCTAAACCCTACCATATCACTACCAAATCCTAAAAATAGTCTAACTATAGTAAGCCCCACTTTCATCAATCATTCTAGAATAGATATAGGACTCTAGGAGCCCTATGCAGATCTTCTCCTTGATGACTCAAAATGAGAGGGAGAGAAGTAGATCTAATGTCATCGAAAGTGGAACTAAAATTGTTAAAGGGTTTGTAGAGGCCTTGAAGGAAATTGAAAGTGGTGAAGGAACTCAGAATGATCTAATGACTAAATTGATAAAGAGGGAGAAACCTATTAAGAAAAAAAAATGGATGCAATCTGCAAGACATGCAATCCATTGGAAGAAGGGTATCTGTCATGAATAATCCTTGTGGTAGTGCAGAAGAGACATTATACACATCTGCTTCCTGTAAATCACAATGATCCTAACATGACAGACAAGGATGGAAACACCTTGCCAGGTATTATGATATATACCAAGATGTGCCACATGTTGGAGCCTAATGTTTACTGGTATATCCACGTTAAAATTTGAGGTACTAGCCGTCCAACTCATTACCATGTACTAGTTGATGAGGATGGATCCGACACAGCTATAAACTGGCTATGCTACAAATGCAAGCTGCACACATTCAGTCTCCATGGTTCCACCAGCCTATTATGCACATTTGGTTGGCCGTTGTGCACAATATTACATTGACGATGATGCGGTAATCAAGGAGAAATGAAAATGGTCAAGAAGGCAAAGGGACCAGGTCTCAGTGGTGCTACAAAGGAAGTCGACTTTAGCTTAAAAACTGAAAAAGATGGCAACAATTCTTTGTCTAAGCCTTACTCTTCTTTAGTTCTTAAGCCCGTCCTAGTCCCCTTGAATATCTGCCCCTTTGTATTCCGTCGCTTAATGAATATGGCACTCATGGAAGTTTAAGCATTATATTTTGTACTGACTAAGATAACTATGTTTTTGATATGCTTAATCTAATCTGGGTAATTACTGTGATTTGTGCAATGATCCTAAAACTTATTATTACTATTGTTGCTTATGTTTTGTTGCCCTTGTGGCCATGAGTTAATTCTACTGAACTTCCTTTTGGCTAGTGCTACTTTTATTACTCTTTTCAATTATGCCAAAAGAGGGGGAAAAACAAAGGGTTAGGAAGGGGAGACTCTAAAAAGGAAGGAAGAATGAGGGAGAAAGCAGTATATCAATAGAGTCTCTAAGTTTGTCATCATCAAAAAGGGGAAAAATGACTATATGTTATATGTTTTGATGATTGTGAAACCTGGTGAAACCAGAAAGAGGGACCCGGTCCTCAATATAACCTCTCTATACATCTCACAGTCTCAAGAATATAATAGATATATGTGCGGAAGACAAGGGGAATGGCGATAAACGGAAAGAGAACTGTAAGCAGGGCAAGTGAAGGTCTGATCCGCAAGAGGAACAGATGGGAATCTAATATCATCATCAAAAAGGGGGGAAATTGATATGTCATGACATGTTTTGATGTTCCTACAAACCTTAATCAAAGAACCAGAATACTACTATGCATCTCGAGGTCTGAATCTCAGGGGGAACAAATGAGGTATCTGGGTAAGGGATCTGGTCCTTAGGGGGAATACAAATGATGTAGATTTGTCATCACCAAAAAGGGGGAAATTGATAAGAACTGATATGTTTTGATGACATAACAAACCCTAAGGAACCAGATACAATTAAGTTCACTTATCTGAACTTGGTTAACCTTATGATATCTCACATGCAGCTATTCTAACATGCTCCTAAAAAGATCAGATGCTTGCAGGATTTGCTCATATATGAAAGGCCAGATATATTGATTCTGAAGGACCAGATAGGATCAGTTCTCCAGCTAGGTCTCCTGCCTACTCAGCTAACAATGCAGTTGTAGAGCCACTGACATTGTATTCAGTACTTACAACTTGTTCGAAGAATAGATGTGGAACCAGGTTCATCCAGATAAAGGTTCCGGTCACTGAAGCTCAAAGTCCAAATCCACCACTGTAAAGTGCACTGCTGAAAAGTACAATGTAGTTGTACAACAGTACCTCAGCAAGGCCGATTCATGAACGGACCATATATCATTAGTGGTCATCTCTACACTCTCTCTCTCTCCGTGCATATAAAGACCTCATCTTCCAAGAGAAGACACATTCTTGCACAATCCAAAAATTATTCCATACAGAGTGCAAGTCTCCACCTTTCAAGGTGTTTCTCAAGAACAGAGCCTCAGCAATCCAAAGAACCTAGTCCAGAGCTGAAGATGTTTTAGGTCCTTAGGTTGTCGAGTCTTTGTTCTTTTGTGCTTAAAATATAAACCTACTCTTTCTTAAAAGGAGTTGTTTGTAGGTGTTCTAAATTCTCAAGGTTGCTTCCATAAGCTCTTGAGTGGTACACTAGGCTAGAGTTAGCCTAGTTGTATTAGTGTGTGGCTAGAGTTAGTCACTATGGTGAATTCTCAAAGGGTGTGTTTAAGTGGTACACTAGGTTAGAGTTAGTCTAGGTGTATTGGTGTGCATAGCTAGGGGTAGTCTAGTGTGAGGGTTTCATAAGAGTTATTGTAAGGGTGAGGGGCTATGGGAGTTAATTTCTAGTTTGCAATAGAGTTGTAATGTGAGTTGCTCGGTAAGTGGAGTTGAAATCCTACTGGGGTAGGTCGTGATTTTTAATCCCTCGAGCAAGGAGTTTTTGATGTAAAAATCTTGTACTGATTTTTGTACTGCACTGCATAAGGGAACTAGTACACAACCAGGTCCCTCATATACTGTTTGGTGGACGCACAGCCTCTAACAATTGGTATCAGAGCGGGTTCTTTCTAAAAGGTTAATACCTAGAGAGCATCTTCATCATGGGTAGTTCACCAAGCCTAGAGAAAGGAGAATCTGTCACAAGACCACCAAGATCCAACAGAGAATATCATGGATGGTGGAAGGGGAGAAGGCATAACTTTTCATGGCTGAGGATCTAACCTGTGGGACTTCATTTGTGGTAGACCTTATGTTCCTATTAAAAGTTGCAGGGTTAGATCTGGGACAGATCAAAAGATTGAGAAGAAGCCAAGAGTTGACCGACATAGTTTCCAGAAAAGGAAGAAGGTGCTACCTGCATGGACAAAAAGAAGCTTAAACTCACTTGTTCTATCACTATATGAGGCCCAAGATACCTTGGTTCCTAGGATCAAACGAGTGAATCTATTTGCAGGCTTGAGTGAGAAGAAGCAATCACAAAGTTACATGAAAGGAGACTGCTCGAAGCATAAGTGGGAGAATGAATGATTTCCGTCATTCAAGAACTTTCAAGTAGGAATATGTTCTCTTGAAATGATGATAAACAGGACGAACCTGGGAAAAAGCCGATAGGAGATGAGTCTGATCGAGCTCAACTTGTTGCCTTTCTAAATTCCTCTTACATGGCTATGCTAAAAGGAAGGGTATGATGCAAAAAGGTATTTTTTGGTGGCATCTAACTTGACGAGCTGCATCGACCTCAATAGACCCGGTTCAAGGACAAGTGTAGGCTAAATTTCTTCATACCCGGCAACATTGAGCTCAAAATCGAACACGGGGAAGAGTTGTTGAGCTGGAAATGGAGCATAATTTCACCATGGGACAATGATAAATAATTGAGAACAAATTGCAGATGGATTTTGACCAACAATTTTGCAGATGGCCAGATAAGATTGCCATAAGAGAAGAGCACTTTCCTAAATTCTCGCACTTTACGTTTTTGGTCTTTGCTTTGTCTTTTATTTATGTTTTAAGAACTTTTGTTGATTCATAAATAAAATAGTTGGTGGGAAAACTCCCACGGACCTTAATTTAAAAAAAAAAACTCTTATACCGTTATAGGTAAACATGTGTGGCAGGATCAGGACTGCACAAGCATAAGTGACATTGCACAACTCAGAGCTCTTGCCTCATCTTCAAAATTGTTAAGAGACCTGTTCCTATGACTCAGGTTAGTAGTCTCTTCAGTGCTCAATATGTCTCGAACAGTCTAGAATGCCACATCACTAAGACTCTTCCGCTTCCTATTCCAGATTAAGCCCTTTAAATGCATGTCCATCCTGAAAAAAAGAAAGAAAACCTTTCCTTCTTCAGATCTTGCAAAAAAAAAAAACACTCTTAAATCTAAATCGTCCTTCCTCACTCGCTAGAATCTAAACCCCACCATATCACTACCAGATCCCAAAAATAGTCTGACTCTGGTAAGCCCCACTTCCATCATTCATTTTAAAACAAATAAAGGACTCTAGGAGCCCTGTGTAGATCATATCCTTGATGACTCTAAATGAGAAGGAGTGAAGCAGATCTAATGTCATGGAACGTGGAACTGAAATTGGTAAAGGACTTGGAGAGGCCTTGAAGGCAAGAGAAAGTGGTGGAGGAACTCAGAAGGATCTGATGACTAAACTAATGAAGGGGGAGGGACCTATTAAGAAAAAAAATGAATGTAATCCGCAAGGCATGTAATCCATTGGAAGAAGGGTATCTGTCACGAGTAACCCTTGTGGTAGTGCAGAAGAGACATCATACACATCTGCACCCTGCAAATCACAATGATCCTAACATAACAGACAAGGATGGAAACACCTTGGAAGGTACTGTGATAGATACCAAGATGTGCCACCTGTTGGAGCTTGATGTTTACTGGTATTGCCATGTTAAAATCCGAGGTACTAGCCGTCCAGCTCATTACCATGTACTAGTTGATAAGAACGGATCCGGCGTAGCTACAAACTGGCTATGCTACGTATGCAAGGAGCACACATTCAGTCTCCATGGTTCCACCAGCCTATTATGCACATTTGGTTGCCCGTTGTGCACAATATTACATTGAAGATGATGTGGTAATCATGGAGAAATGAAAATTCTCAAGAAGGAAAGGGGGCCAGGTCTCAGTGGTGCTGTAAAGGAAGCAGACTCTTAGCTAAAAGACTGAAAAAGATAGCATAATTCTTTGTCTAAGCCCCACTCTTCTTTAGTTCTTGAGCCCCTATTAATCCCCTTGAATATTTGTCCCTTTGTATTCCATCGCTTAACGACTATGGAACTCATGGTAGTTTAAACTATGTTTTTGATATGCTTAATCTAATCTGGGAAATTACTCTAATTTGTGCAATGATCCAAAAACTTATTGTTACTGTTGTTGCTTATGTTGTGTTGCCCCAGTGGCCATGAGTTAATGCTACTGAACTTCTTTTTGGCTTGTGTTACTTTCATTACTTTTTCAATGATGCCAAAAGGGGGAAGGAATCAAAGGGGTGGGAAAGGGAGACTATAAAAGGGAGGAAGAATGAGGGATAGAGTAGTATATCAATAGAGTCTCTAAGTTTGTCATCATCAAAAAGGGTGGAAATGACTATGTTATATGTTTTGATGATTGTCAAACCTGGTGAAACTAGAAAGAGGGACCCTGTTACACACCGTAGTTTTGTATGTTGAGATTCGACCTACTTTTCAGGAGATTATGAGGTTGTATGCTTTTATCTTATGATTGTGAGGGTTTAAGTTGATATAATAAGCTATAGAAGGGTTGAATGGCAAGTGAATCAAGGAAATTAAGTTTGTTGGAACTTTGGAGAATATGAAGGGCAATTTTGGCCCAACTTGGGGAAAGAATATCTTTTAGTATACTAAGAGTTTTGGAGTGAAACAAAAGCCTAAAATGAAGTTCAGGAAGTCTAGTTTCCAACGCAACAAACCGTGCATCGATCGGACATCAAAATCAAATTTGTTATGAGCATTTGAATGTATATGAGGCTGGCATAATGTTTGTAAAGCTGTCACGACCCAAATTAGGCTCGTGCGGGCACCTACCTTCCCACCTTGGTAGGCGAACCCTCCCGTTTATATAACGTTTCAGTCACATAACATTACCTTCATAACATTAGGAAATTAAGGAATACAGCGGAATTTCATTTATAAATACTAACTCGAGTGTTTCATAATCCTACAATACATAATTACAGACTCGATACAATGTTCCCATGACCTGGTCTAGACTAATATAAGAGCGACTAAGTAAATTCCAAGATGATATCATATTCTAAGACTCAACCTCCAATCCCGGGAAGAAATGGGCGGAGGCCTTCCAGACAAGCACCACATAACTTCCGCACATACTTCGATCAATCACCTGAAACAATCTACACCCAAAAAGGGTGTAGCAAGTGCAATATCAGTACAACCACATGTACTGAGTAAATATCATAGGTCGACAATGGTTAGTAACACATATTAGTAAAGAATTCACGAATAATGATGATAATGATTAAATCAAGTCACATATCCCGAAACAGTAGATCACAACTTCAATATAACTTAAGTCAGTACTAATCTATCATAAATTATAAGTTGGCCTAAACACCTATGCAGATTCTCAATATCCTTATCATTCCCAGGTCGCTCATTCGTGTTTTAGGAGTAAACTCATTGTTACGACACCTTCATGTTCAACCTCGCTTAACACGATACACTACTAGTTTTAGGTTTGTTTAACAGGCACAAGTCAACACTATAAGTCATAAGAATTGAGTTTGAATGTTCGTCATTGCCTATGTATAGTATCAAAACCCCATATGATAAGTCAGAGTATATCTGATCCAAATGATCACTACGATAGAATCATTACATTACAATCATCACAACTGATTCATCAAAATCCAATCAACACAACAGAATCATCACAATACAATCATCACATACATCTCAATCAAGTCATAATGCAATGAAATGCGAAAATGTTATGAATGCGATGTATGCCATGCAAATGAGGTGTACACATGTACTCCAAACGGAAATATCGACGTCTCAGTATCACAATCCAGTGTGACTCGCGAAGTCTAAGTGCCACCCGTCCCGGATCTTAGCCCAACAGACAGACGGGACCGTGGCTAATTGCTCACAGGGGGAGTCTCACCGGCACCACTCTGGGGACCCGTGGAGCCCATGCACTAATAACGATTCCGGAATAGCATCAGAATCAGCCATGCAACAACGATACTGGAATAGATCATCAGTCATTGGCCTTCTCACGATCACTCAAGTAAAAGAGTCGCTCAATCAACAATACCAGATAATTACCAGCTATCGACCATGCATCATGAATATAAGGAAATGTATGCAATGCACATATCCACGATTCCGGAATTGAACCTCGAACATCGGCTTCTCACAATTCCTCAAGTAAGAGAGTATATTAGACATCAGTTTCGTACAATCAACGATTCCGAATAGATCTTCGAACATTGACCTTTTACAATCACTCAAAATAAGGAGTCTATCAAATATCAATATCGCTCATCAACGATACTGGATCATCATTAGGTATCGGCCATGTATCATGAACGTGTGAGAATGCGTGCAATGCGCACATCAAGTATCGACAATCAAGTTCAATATCACAAGTACCACGAAGGGGTAGGCCAACAATGTATCATATCACAATACCAACAATGGTATGCTAACAATGTATTTGATATCATCACTACCGACAATGAGTATGTCAACAATGCATCATAACGCAATTATCGACAACAGTATATCAATCATATCTCAGTCAAGATAGTAACACAGATTTCGATATCTACCACAACTGACGGCGATAATCCATCATAATGGAACAATCAACACACCTAACGGGGTGGCTAGTCCAATCACTGAAAGATCTTCCAATTTATATACATTATCACCACATCCCTAGCCCATCCTATTGTCTTAGAATAGGTTTCTCACTCCCGTCTTAGTTACATGCCACTACTGATTTAGGACTCATTCACGACCACAACATAATTTATCTGTTCAATAAGCACGTAAGTTCAGTACAAGTAATCACATATTATGAGAAGTTTTCATCATGAAACACAAATAGAATTCATCCGCTACTCCTAAGTTACATAAATCCACCGATAATTGAGACATAATCACATCAACACCTAAGGAGTCTATAGGCCACAAGCCCAAACAAACAAGTCACACACAATACCATCCTAGAATTCCATCCCAAATCTCCAAGTTCTTACGCATGCATTCTCCATTTCTTCTATACAACAATACGGGAAACTAACCGGAGTCTACCGAAAGGAAACCATAGACTTCCTGATGGCCGAGCGGGTGCCACGAACATCTGATGACACCTCAATTAATCACTACCGCGTAATACACATAAAAAGCTCGGAGACAACCACGAGACCCAAGAGTAGAATTCACCATTATGGTCCCTTTTAAGGACTTCAAAATTGCTAATGTAGATATGGAATTTTATCCTACCTAAAGATTAACTATCACAGTGTTAGTTGATCAATCAACCTTTATTTAGGACATTCATGACCCTACTCAAGTCACTAGTTTGGTCAAATTGCCATTTTAGGCTTATTTCAAGAAACCCATTTCCAAGATCTAAAATAGTGATGCATATGTATTTTAATGGGATAGGTGAAGGATTAGGTTGGGAATCATGTTAGGATGATGAGCATAGGAAAATATTCCAAGGACTTTTATATCAAGAAGGACAAGGGTTCATCATTTTGGAACTTAAGAGATTTGAGCTACCCATTTATGATTCTAGAAAAGGATCCTTAATGAGAATCAATGTTGGGATAATGGATGGAAGAGGTTAGGGGGATAATCTTTCCTAATGAAGTATCATTTTTTGCTCCAAATTACTCTAAAGACGGCTGGACCCTCTAAGGTTTTGAGAAATGAAGCCAATTCCCGAAATGTCACTTAAATAGGTGGAATCACTACTCGTGACCGCTGGGGCTTTCTCATCACCGCTTTGGCGGTACTGCTTCAGCGTCAAAGGTGACGCTGGGCGGTCAAATGGGATTCTCTGTCCTGTAGCTTTTCAGGTAGACAAGCCGCTACTGCGGCACCACTAGGGTGACGTGTATGCCTCTAAAGCGGTCAAAGCCGAGCTCGAGGGCCCCGATCTAATTTTTACGCACAACTCATACGATTTCCAGATCACGTTAACGGTTCCTAAGTTGCAAGCGAAAGCTCAAGCATGTCTTCGGGAGCGGGTGTCACGTATATTTCAAAATTCACCGTAACGACGAAATGGGTCCTTCCATCAGATACCAATTAAACAACTGTTCGTCCCGGAATGGTAAGGGCGTACCGAGGGTAATGACTCAGGTAAGCTTAGATAAATTTTACACATAGGTCCACTGGGAAAACACATGGGTGAGACTTAATCTCGGGTCATAATCAGTAGACTGGTGGAATTTTTGCCACGGTTTACCGCTTCAGCAGTATAATGGCCGCTTCAGCGGTACCGCCGAAGTGGTATGTCTGCTGCCGCTGGAGCGGTCGATAGAAACCCGAAAAAAAAACCTCTTCTTCTACTCCACCTCTTCCCATTCCACATACACTCGCCCTCACCCACGATTCTCCTCTCACTCCCAATTGGTTAAAAACCCTTAAATTCCCTTCCCATCCCCATAAAACACCTTTAACTGCCTAAACTTCAACCCTCACTTAATCCCAAAACTTAACTGCAAAAAATTGTTCCTCAAGAGGAAGGAAAATGAGGGTTTCGAAGGCCAATCACAATCATCTCCAACTACACCCGAATTTTCAGCCCTCAAGGTAAGAAATTTCTCCTCTCTACTTGTATTAGAATAGGTAAACATGATTTGTAGGTCCTTATGCTTCGATTAATGGGTTTATTAACTGCCAAAGTTGGGGTTTTTGGGTTTTTGGTTGATGGGTCCATGGGGTATTGATAGGTTGAATTTTATAACTAATTTAGCATTAGGATCGTCTAAACATTGAGTACTGCGTAGTTGATGAACAAATTTGGACCTAAAAACTCAAACATAGTAAAGAAATTTTACTCAAGATTTTATTCGAATAATCCCAAAATCTATGTTGGTTTGTTGTTAGAACAGTCCCTTAATGGGCTTAGCCTTCATGCACCTCGATTTTGGTTAGATCCATGCTGGAAAATGATGTTTGGGTCGAAATTTGGGGTCGGGAACTGAAATTTCTCGATGGGTCTGTTAGGGACGACAATACCGCTTCAGCGGTTGGATTACCTCTGTAGCGGTACCACTAGAACGGTCATCCTACCGCTTTATCAGTAAGTGGGGAATTGTACATGGACACTGTAGTGGCCTATTTACCATAATAGCGGCACCGCCGTAACGGTCTGTAGACCGCTGCAGCGATACCTGCAATTTCTGCAACTGGCAGATTCTACGACCGCGGGGGGGTGGGGGGAGGGGCGAATTTCGTTCTTTTCAAGTTGTTCCCTTCTAGACTGATACAGAATCGCTATGCTGTGAATCTAACTCCTTCCTAAATCCCTTACAGGTAAAATGGCACAGAATCTAGAATAAATTCAACAAGTTCAAGGTGAGGAGGAGGTTCCCGCCTACGAGAAATTTCTAACACCCGATAGCTACCAGTTGTACTTACAACAGCTGCCCATATCCTTACTATTAGAGAGGGGCTTCGACATGACCAATGTGGGAAAACGGGCCTCGGACTTTCTTGCCCGATTAAATTGAATCAAGTGGAACCGTTTGGTCGAGGACCCCGGTCGTTGCAATGCAAACTGGGTGAGGGAGTTTTACGCTATGTTGCCTACAATGGATTGGGATACTCCTAGCCCAGAGATCGTTATTCGGGTTATTAGGGTGAAAGTGGGGCCCAGGGCCATCAATAGGGTGTACAAACTTAACAATCATCCAGAGGAGCCTTTCACAGCCAAGGCAGCGGAGCAGGATTCGAAGTGGTTGGCTTCGGTGTTGGTAGTAAACTAACTTGATCTATGATTCTTAGTATGATATGGATATAATCTTGTTATAGAAGGTAATAATGATGATGAGAAAGCGTTCTATGAAAAATGTGCAAAGGGTTGGTGTGAAGTTGTTAGTGTAAGTTGAATGTGAGAATGAATATGGAAGACTTAATGGAATGTGACTACGTGATTATGATATTGTAGAGTTATTATGGTTATTTCAGAGTTGTTTTGTAATATGGTGGAAGTCGATGAAATAGGGGAAAAGCTGCCCAATTTTCGTTAACTCATGAATTGTTCTAGTTTAGATTTAAGAGTATCTTTAAGGCTTAACCAAGGTATGAATCCTTTTTAATGTAGATTTTCCAATCTTCGACGGTGAACGTTAAGTAGTTAAGAAGACAACGAGGTATGTAAGGCTAACCCTTCTTTCATTAGAGCATGGTCCCATTGCTAAATACCTTCATATGAGTTCTATAGCGTCTTCCAAATGACTTCATTCCTAGAATCGCTAAGGTTCATGATCCTTGATAAATCTCATGATACCATTGGTCCCATCCTGTGATAGTTGATTCTCTAAGGAAGGATATAATGAAAATGATGATGACGATGATAATGTTGAGAACGTGTATGTGCTCCTATGTATATATATTTATATATTAAAGTATGACTACTATGAACACCGAGCTTATATGGCCTGGTATGATATCTTTCACGCGCACACTACTGCAGTTGGGTACGGATAATGCTGAGCCTTGGTAGGGCCAGGTACGTATAACACCGAACCTTATCATGGACGGGTATGTAAGACACCGAACCCCTATGGTCAGGTATGATGCTACTACAAGTATAAATGTATGAAATGGAAGGTTCCATTAGAACGTGGATAAGTAAATACGATGAACAACGCAAAAGGTATAAATGGCTTCATTTTCTCATGACCTCTCTATATTATGTTATTTCTTACGTTTCTGTTATGATGTTGATCGTGCTTTACATACTCAGTACATTATTCGTACTGACGTCCCTTTGTTTGTGGACGCTGTGCCGTGCCCGCAGGTGGATAGGGAGATAGACGTGACCCATAAACTGCTTGTTAAGAGACTGCATAGAGGAGCTCCATTTGATTCGGAGCTGCAGCTGTTGGGTATTATTCTTTTGTGTATATATAGGCATGGCGGGGTCCTGTCCCATCCTTATGATGAAGTTTCATACTCTTCTTAGAGGCTCGTAGACAGTCATGTATAGTAGATGCCTTTTAGCCTTGTCGTCTCATATTTTGTATATGATTTTGTTAGCCTCGTCGGCTTGCGTATATGGACATGGGAATAGTTGTTGATGATGATATAAATGTGTCATTGTTGTTACACCCCAGAAAATTCCCCGTTGATGCACAGTGAATAAACTAACGAAAGGCAAGAAGTATACGGTATCACAATAAGTGAGAAATGACATTTGATGACCCTAATTGAGATTTTCAAAGACATTCGGAGTAAGAGGAAAAAGTTTGCCAAGAGAGGGCAAGTCATACGATGTGTATCGGAAAGGATTTACGAGTAATAGTATCTTGTAGAAGAATTATAACGTCCCTTAGATCGTTAATGAGGTGTTAAACAAGTATCAAGAAGGTTCCATAAGGATCGGAGATCAAACGAAGTGACGAGAACAAGATCAGAGAAAAGATGGGTTACACGACCAATTATACGGTCCGTATAATGTTATACGGTCCGTATAATAGTCCACATAATCGTCACAGTGAAGATCCCTCACTAGTGGGATTATACGGTCACTTATATGGACCGTATAAAATTATACAGACCGTATAATGTGTCGTATAATGGTCACAAAAGCGACAAGTTGAAGCGACGACTTCACGGTCACTTAGACGGACCGCATAAGTGTCTGTATATTTTCCCGACGGATCAGATTTGTAAGTTATTAAAAAGGGGACCAAGTTCATTATTTCATTTCATTTTTCACTCCACACCTCAAGAACCCTCTAGAAAGCTCTCCACTCTTCATCCACAAGAACCCAAGAGAGATTGGTGATCAACTTCATCAAACCAACAAAATTAAGTCTAAGAAACACATTAAAGTTCATCCAAGCCAAGGAATTCCAATGGAAGTGAACTAGGGTTTTGGTGCAAGAGAAATATTTCCACTCAAGGCTTATTCCGACACTATCTAAGGTAAGTGTTATGATATTTTCATGTTGTTTAAGGTAATGAGAGGTTGAAAGACTTAGATTATGGAAGGAGATAGAAAATAGGTCACAAAGATAGGAATAATGAGATTTTGAGTAGTAGCTTGGATTGAGTCATGATTCTTGATATGTTATGATTATGATCACGTTATAAATGATATTAAGAACATGGGATAAACATTGTGTCTGAGTGAACGTAGTAGTGTACTATGACCATGATTATGAAGGAATTGAAGTGAAATTGTGAAATGTGGATAATATAGATGAATGATGATTATTGCTTATATCCGAGACAAGGTGGGAGTCGCATCGGTGGAGGACAAGATGCGGGAAGCGAGGTTGAGATGGTTTGGGCATGTGAAGAGGAGAGACACAGATGCTCCTGTGCGGAGGTGTGAGAGGCTGGCTATGGACAGTTTCAGGAGAGGCAAAGGGAGGCCGAAGAAGTATTGGGGAGAGGTGATTAGACAGGATATGGCACAGTTTCAGCTCACCGAGGACATGACCTTAGATAGGAGGTTGTGGAGGACTCAGATTAGGATAGAAGGCTAGGTGGCTTATCCTTCCACCATAGTAGTTGTAGTTATGCTCATTTGTTTATTGCCATTTGATTTCTGCATTTGATTACTGCTTTTATTTGTGGGGCCGTTATACTTTGGTTATCTTATTTATTTATTTATTTATAGTAGTTACGGCTCCTTTCTTTCCGGACTGTTCTACCATGACTTTCTCGCTTTTGTTATTCCTTGTTTTCATATTGTTTTCGATATGCTTGGCCCTATCTGACCTTTTGTCTTGTTTTCTTCTCTTAAGCTGAGGGTCTTTCGGAAATAGCCGCCCTACCTTTCAAGGTGGGGGTTAGGTCTGCGTACACTCTACCCTCCCCAGAACCCCACATGGTGGGATTATACTGGGCTTGTTGTTGTTGATGATGATTGTTGCTTATAATATTGTGAATGTTGTTATGGAGGTTTGAGAGTTGATATGTAATATGAGGAAAGTTGTATAAACAAAGGAAATGCTGCCTAATTTTCTCTAGCCTTATTAAGCATGTTCTTATAATCGATTAGCTAATGTTAATACGAACTTTCTTGAAGGTAGAAACGCGAGCATCGAAGGAGAACGATCAAACGATAGAATAGCTAAACGAAAGAGGTATGTAAGGCTAATCATTTTCTTCTAAGCCATGACTCCTATGGCATGAATCTTCCTAATTTTCCATAATCTTCCTAAATAACGGAAATTACGAGTCCATGACTATAAAGAGCTACATACGCACATGATAAAGAGATACGTTACGAGCATGACAATACTAATAATGAATCTAAGTCTAGAAGTCCTAAAGCTCATGATATGACATTCCTACGAAGCTAATGATCCTAAGTACGGTTCCATTGATGTTTTTCCTTGTGTACACTCACCTTAAAATGTTAGTCCCCTCAAGGTGAGATATAATGATTATGATCACTCCATAATGTAATGGGGGTTCACGACCTTATGTCACCCCGACATAGCCATAGTTGTCTTCAAGCTCTAATGTATGTTTTGATGATAAATGTATAATGATGCTAAGTTACGATAAGGTCATGATATGCCTATGAGATGTATAATAATAATAAGTTTATGTTGACTATATGATGATACGATTCCACCGTGCCTAGTTGGCCGGGCATGTCACCGCGAAGGCGGGATGCATACGATTCCACCGTGCCTAAATGACCGGGCATGTCACCGCTAAGGCGGGCTACTAAATTTACACCGAGCCTAGAGGGTCGGGCATGACACCACCAGTGGGCAGCATATGATGGTTACCCGGACGTGGGTTAACGATGATGATTTATATGATACGATGATGTATGCGCTATGATGATACATGTACTATGATTATATATGATATATGTATGAAATGTATCCACCCTTAAAAGTTGCGCAGGTTATATCTTCATCTTATGTCTTATGATTTCTCTATTATGTTCATTTTATTCATGCCTTACATACTCAGTACAATGTTCGTACTGATGCCCGTTTTCTTTGGACGCTGTGTTCATGCCCACAGGTAGGTAGGGAGGTGATCCAGACTCGTAGGAGCTACTTGCAGACTTTTAGAGCACCCCATTATTCCGGAGGTGCCATTGATTTATCCTTTTGTGTGTATATATATATATATATATATATATGTTTTGGGCATAACGGGGTACTGTCCTGTCCATATGTCTAGTACTCTAGTAGAGGCTCGTAGATACGTATGTGTTGGTAGCATGGTCTCACGATGTCCCTATTGTATGTACATTATTTTGATAGCCGAAGGACTTATGCATATAAAGGTAATTATGTTTCCAAGTGAAAAATGATTTTCCTATGACTTGAGTATAATACTAATGAATGTACGCTTGTTGAGTACGATGGGTAATGGTATGAGCGGTGCTCGGTGGTTAGCCCCGGGTACCCGTCATGGCCCCTAGTCGAGTCGGGACAAAAGTGGTATCAGAGCAGTTCAGTCCTAGGAAGTGTCTGCGAGCCGTGTCTAATAGAGTCTTGTTTATGGTGTGTTGCGCGCCACACTAATAAACAAGAGGCTACAGGGCATTTAGGAAAAATGACCATTCTTCTTCTTATGAGATCGTGTGATAGAGCTGTGTTATAAGATTATCTCCTCCTTAATAGTGTGCTATGATTTCAGAAATGCCGCCAAAGGGAAAAGCTACAGCCGCCCAGAAGGGCAATACTACGATGAAAAGGCAGGTAGAAAGAGAGCCGCTAATGAATGTGGAAGAGGGCAAATCACATAATAAGGCTCCATCTAATACTTCTCCCACTCCGCCTATTATAGAAGAACAGGAAGGGGCATCAACTCCAGCTCTTATGCCTCCAGTTCCTCCACCGGCTACTTCGGGTCAACAAGTGACTGAGGCTATTCATCTATTGACGCAGTTAGTTGCTGCCCAGGCAGAGTGGCAGAATGCGGGTCCAAGTGATCGGGCAGCTAGTACCAGAGCCCGTGATTTCATGAGTTTGAATCCTCTGGAGTTTTTCGGGTCAAAGACGAATGAAGACCCGCAAAGTTTTATTGATGAAATGTTGAGAACATTGAAGATTATTCATGCATCCGAAACTGAATCTGTGGATTTGGCATCTTAGAGACTCCGAGATATGGCGGTATTATGGTACAATGATGTGTATGCATTGATAGATCTGGGTTCTACCCTATCTTATATTATTCCGTATGTTGCTGGTCGTATTGGGGTGAAACCTGAGCCAATTAAACCTTTTGAGGTATCTACTCCGGTTGGTGATCCCGTGATAGCTAGACAAGTGTACAAAAATTGTGTAATTGTGATATGCGACCACCAGACTAAAGCTGATTTAGTTGAGCTGGAAATGTTAGATTTCGATGTGATTATGGGTATGGATTGGTTGGCCTCATGTTATGCTAATGTTGATTGCCGAATGAAAGTAGTTCGATTTCAATTTCCGGGAGAGCCCGTGCTTGAATGGAAGGGTAATACAGCATCTCCAAGAGGTAGGTTTATTTCCTACCTTAAGGAAGGAAAGATGATAGCAAAAGGCTATATTTATCACTTAGTCCGAGTTCATGACACTGAAGAAAAGTCTCCAACTTTCCAATCCATTCCGGTAGTGAATGAATTTTCGGATGTATTTCCAGATGAACTTCTAGGCCTTCCCCCGGAAAGAGTGATTGATTTCGCTATTGATGTGTTGCCGGACACCAAGCCTATTTCTATTTCTCCTTACCGAATGGCTCCGGCAGAATTGAAAAAATTAAAGTCACAGTTGAAGGATTTGCTTGAGAAGGGGTTTATTAGACTCGGTTCATTACCGTGGGGAGCACCAGTCCTATTCGTGAGAAAGAAAGATGGTTCCTTATGGATGTGTATCGATTATAGGCAGTTGAATAAGGTGACGATAAAGAACAAATATCATCTTCCGAGAATTGATGATTTATTTGATCAACTACAGGGTGCCAAGTGGTTTTCCAAAATAGACTTGAGGTCAGGTTATCATCAAGTGAGAGTCAAAGAAGAAGATATTCCCAAAATAGCTTTTAGAACGAGATATGGCCATTATGAATTCCGGGTGATGTTATTTGGGTTAACTAATGCTCCGGCAGTGTTCATGAATTTGATGAATAATGTATTCAGGCCTCTCCTGGATTTATTCGTAATAGTATTCATTGACGATATTCTGGTATACTCTCGCACAGAATCAGAACATGCAGATTATTTACGTATTTTTCTTGGAATTCTTCAAACCCGAGAATTGTATGCAAAATTTTCAAAGTGCAAGTTTTGGCTGAATTCTGTGACATTTTTGGGTCATGTTATTTCAGATGATGGCATTCGAGTTGATACTTAGAAAATTGAAGCTGTGAAAACTTAGTCAAGACCTACGACGCCTACAGAGGTCCATAGTTTTCTGGGATTGGCAGGGTACTATAGACGGTTCGTAGAAGGATTTTCCACTATTTCAGCCCCATTGACGAAGCTAACCCAAAAGTTAGCTAAGTTTCAGTGGAATGATTCTTGTGAACGCAGCTTCCAAGAGTTGAAGGACAGATTAACCTCAGCCCCAGTCTTGACACTCCCAGAAGGGCCAGATGGTTATGCTGTATATTGTGATGCTTCCAGTGTTGGGTTAGGATGTGTGTTAATGCAGCATGGTACAGTCATCGCTTATGCTTCGAGGCAGCTGCAGAAACATGAAAAGAACTACCCAACTCATGATCTCAATTTGGCTGCAGTTATTCATGCATTAAAAATGTGGAGACATTACTTGTATGGTGTGCATGTTGATATCTATATAGATAACAGGAGTCTTCTATACATTTTCAAACAGAAGGAGTTAAATCTGCGGCAGAGGGGGTGGTTAGAATATTGAAAGATTATGATGTGAGCATTTTATACCACCCCGAAAAGGCAAATGTAGTAGCTGATGCGCTTAGCCGCCGATTGATGGGCAGCCTATGTGAAGTTCCTCCGGAGAAGAAAGAATTAATTCATGAGCTCCATCAACTAGCTAATCTTGGAGTACGTTTAATTGATTCAGGTAGTGCAGGGATTGATATTAATAATCCTACCGTTTCGTCCCTGGATATGGAAGTAAAAGAGCGTCAATATGAAGATCCTCAGTTGAGCCATTATAGAGACACACTTCATGAAAAAGAGAAGTCTCCATTTGAAACTTCTATGGATGGAATTCTTAGA
Source organism: Lycium barbarum (assembly GCF_019175385.1). Lineage (NCBI taxonomy): Eukaryota > Viridiplantae > Streptophyta > Magnoliopsida > Solanales > Solanaceae > Lycium > Lycium barbarum. The sequence continues at coordinate 91,903,252 of NC_083343.1, forward strand.
TACCGAGGCAGGCTATGTGTTCCGAATGTTGCAGAATTACGTCATCGAATCCTCAAAGAAGCTCATTATTCTCTGTATTCTATTCACCCATGTGCAACGAAGATGTATCATGATCTCAACTTAATATATTGGTGGGGGCATGAAGAAAGACAGCAGAATTTGTAGCTCAGTGTCCAATTGCCAGCAAGTGAAAATCGAACATCAAAAGCCAGGAGGATTATTGCAGGCAATGGAAATCCCTACTTGGAAATGGGAAGTGATCAACATGAATTTTATTGTGGGGCTACCTCATTCCCGAGGCAAGTATGATTCCATATGGGTGATCCTGGACAGACTCATGAAAGCAGCTCATTTTCTTCCAGTCAGAACCACATACTCAGTAGAAGATTATGCAAGGTTGTATCTCAAGGAGATTGTGTGACTCCATGGTATTCCGATATCCATTATCACAGATAGAGGAGTGCAATTTACAGCCAAGTTCTGGAAATCTTTCCAAGAAGGTCTAGGTACTCAAGTAAAGCTTAGCACGACATTTCATCTGCAGACTGATGGGCAAGCCGAACGTGCCATTCAGACCTTGGAGGATATGCTAAGAGCATGTGTTCTAGATTTTCGTGGTAGTTGGGATGACCACTTACCTCTAATCGAGTTTGCATACAATAATAGCTACCATTCCAGTATCCAAATGGCTCCGTATGAAGCTCTATATGGAAGGAAGTGCAGATCCCCAATTGGATGGTTTGAAATAGGAGAAGTACAGCTAATAGGCCCTGAGTTAATTTAACAAGCAGTAGAAAAAGTCAAGGTGATCCGAGATCGATTATTGACAGCCAAAGTCGCTAAAAATCTTATGCGGACAACCGCCGGCGAGACTTAGAATTTCAAGTTGATGATTGGGTATTCTTAAAGGTGTCACCAATGAAAGGAGTGATGAGATTTGGTAAGAAAGAAAAGTTAAGTCCTCGATACATTGGACCCTATAAGATTATCCGGAAGGTGGGTCAAGTAGCTTATGAATTGGACTTGCCTCTAGAACTTGAATTAGTCCATCCAGTTTTTCATGTCTCAATGCTCCGCAAGTGTGTTGGAGATCCTACGAGGATTGTTCCAGTAGAGGATGTTCAAGTGACAGAAAAGCTAGTCTATGAAGAAATGCCCATTTCCATATTAGACAGGCAGGTACGGAGACTTCAAAATAAGGAAGTAGCCTCAGTTAAAGTCTTATGGCGAAATAACAACCGAGAAGAAATGACTTGGGAAGTAGAAGAGAGTATGAAATCAAAATACCTGCACTTATTTCATCCCCCAGAAGAGATCCACGATGAAACATCGGGATTATGAGGTATGTATGTTTCTTTTTATGCATATGGGTCGTGTGTGGCCAACTTATATTGCTATTGTGTTGTGGTCCTATGAGACAATGTTATTGTGGGCTGTTGTGATAGGATGGTAGTGCCATCTTTTCATGTTGTTTAAGGTAATGAGAGGTTGAAAGACTTATGATTATGATCACGTTATGAATGATATTAAGAACATGGGATAAACATTGTGTATGAATGAATGTAATAGTGTACTATGACCATGATTATAGAGGAATTGAAGTGAAATTGAGAAATGTGGATAATATAGATGAATGATGATTGTTGCTTATAATATTGTGAATGTTGTTATGGAGGTTTGAGAGTTGATATGTAATATGACGAAAGTTGTATAAACAAAGGAAATGCTGCCCAATTTTCTCTAGCCTTAGTAAGCATGTTCTTATAATCGATTAGCTAATGTTAATACGAACTTTCTTTAAGGTAGAAACGCGAGCATAGAAGAAGAACGATCAAACGATATAATAGCTAAACGAAAGAGGTGTGTAAGGCTAATCCTTTCCTTTTAAGGCATGAATCTTCCTAATTTTCCATAATCTTCCTAAATAACGGAAATTACGAGTCCATGACTATAAAGAGATACATACGCACATGATAAAGAAAAGTGATACGTTACGAGCATGACAATACTGATGATGAATCTAAGTCTAGAAGTCCTAAAGCTCATGATATGACATTCCTACGAAGCTAATGATCCTGAGTACGATTCCATTGATGCTTTTCCTTGTGTACACTCACCTTAAAATGTTAGTCCCCTCAAGGTGAGATATAATGATTATGATCACTCCATAATGTAATCGGGGGTTCACGACCTTATGTCACCCCGACATAGCCATAGTTGTCTTCAAGCTCTAATGTATGTTTTGATGATAAATGTATAATGATGCTAAGTTATGATAAGGTCATGATATGCCTATAAGATGTATAATAATAATAAGTTTATGTTGACTATATGACGATATGATTCCACCGTGCCTAGTTGGCCGGGCATGTCACCGCGAAGGCGGGCTGCATACGATTCCACCGTGCCTAAATGACCGGGCATGTCACCGCTAAGGCGGGCTACTAAATTTACACCGAGCCTAGAGGGCCGGGCATGACACCACCAGTGGGCAGCATATGATGGTTACCCGGACGCGGGTTAACGATGATGATTTATATGATACGATGATGTATGCGCTATGATGATACATGTACTATGATTATATATGATATATGTATGAAATGTATCCACCCTTAAAAGTTGCGCAGGTTATATCTTCATCTTATGTCTTATGATTTCTCTATTATGTTCATTTTATTCATGCCTTACATACTCAGTACAATGTTCGTACTGATGCCCGTTTTCTTTGGACGCTGTGTTCATGCCCACAGGTAGGTAGGGAGGTGATCCAGACTCGTAGGAGCTACTTGCAGACTTTTAGAGCACCCCATTATTCCGGAGGTGCCATTGATTTATCCTTTTGTGTATCTATATATATATATATATATATATATATATATATATATATATATATATATATATATATATATATGTTTTGGGCATAACGGGGTCCTGTCCTGTCGATATGTCTAGTACTCTAGTAGAGGCTTGTAGATACCTATGTGTTGGTAGCATGGTCTCACGATGTCCCTATTGTATGTACATTATTTTGATAGCCGAAGGGCTTATGCATATAAATGTAATTATGTTTCCAAGTGAAAAATGGTTTTCCTATGACTTGAGTATAAGACTAATGAATGAGCGCTTGATGAGTACGATGGGAAATGGTTTGAGCGGTGCTCTGTGGTTAGCCATGGGTACCTGTCATGGCCCCTAGTAGGCCATGTAACTCACGTAGATATGAATGTGAAGGTACGATGAGAGGTGCCCGGTGGGTTAGCTCCGGGTGCCCGTCATGGCCCTCCGGTTGGGACGTGACAAAAGTGGTATCAGAGCGGTTCCATCCTAGGGTGTGTCTACGAGCCGTGTCCAGTAGAGTCTTGTTTATGGGTGTGTTGCGCGCCACACTTATAAACAGGAGGTTGCGGGCATTTTAGGAATGAAAGACCTTCTTTTTACATAGATCGTGTGATAGAGCTATGATATAAGGATTTCTCTTTCCTTAACCATGTGTTATGTATTTCAGAAATGCCGATAAAGAGGAAAGCTACAGCAGCCCAAAAGGGAAAGATAGTGGCAGAAAAGCGAGCTAAACGAATATCACCACCAGTGGTAGAGGGGGATGAATCCCAGAATGAGGTTCCGTCTAGATCCTCCCACTCATTACCCGCTTCAGAGTAGCATGAGGGAGCCTCAGCCCTAGCTCCTCCCCCAGATGCTTCAGGCCAAGATGTGAAAGAGGCCATTCATTTGCTCACTTAGTTGGTTGCCGCTCAAATCCAGCGGCAAGGTACGGGTCAAGGTGATAAGGCTGTTAGTGCAAGAGCCCGTGACTTTATTTGCTTGAACCCTCCAAAATTCTTCAGGTCAAAGCCGAATAAGGACCCTTAGAACTTTATTGATGGGATGTTGAGGACATTTCGGTTAATGCATGCTTCGAACATTGAATCGGTAGAGTTAGCGTCCTATAGATTGCGCGATGTCGCAGTTCATTGGTATACGGTTTGGATGGCTTCATGGGGAGTTAATGCACTTCCCCCGGTATGGCAAGAATTTATTGATGCTTTCCTATGACATTAGTTTCCCCTGAGGTTCGACGGGCCAGAGCCGATAAGTTCTTGAATCTTAAGCAAGGAATCATGAGTGCTTTAGAGTATAGTCTCCACTTTAATACTTTGGCAAGGTATGCTCCGGCCATAGTGGCGGATATGGGTGATCGAGTGCACCGATTTTTTAGTGTCTTAGGGTCACATTTGATGGATAAATGCTTGATTGCGTCCCTCTAGGACAACATGTATATTTCGCGCATTCAGGTCTATGCCTAGAATTTGGAGGAAAGTCAACAACAGCAAAGAGGTGTGCGTGAGCTTAACAGAGGTTATAGCAAGAGGGCTAGTACTTCGGGTCTGACTAGTAAGTTTAGAAGAGGGCAAAGACAATAGTTTTCTAGGCATTCAGGCCATTCTATAACTAGTGCACCTCCACGGTTTACGAGCCAGAGATTTGATAGATCTACTCACTCCGGGCCGAGTCGGAGTTTTAGAGCTTCAGGTTCTGACTACAGAGGCGACTCGGGTCAGACAAGGCCACCCATGCCACAGTGTTCTCAGTGCGGGAAGTTACATTGGGGCCAGTGTCGATTAGGCTCAGATGTTTGCTATGCATACGGCCAGCCAGGCCATATCATGCGTGACTGCCCCTCAATTGGTGGTAGGGGGAGGATCCAACCTTTATGGTTGGCAGTAGGGTCTTCATCATCTATACGCCCTCCAGGGCAAGGCTTTCAAACACCAGTTAGTCACGGTAGAGGTAGAGGAAGAGCTCCCAGTTCTAGTGGTCCCCAACACCATATTTATGCTTTGGCTGGACGGCAGGATCTTGAGTCCTCCCCTGATATTGATACAGGTATATTATTAGTATTTTCTCTTGATGTATAGACATTGATAGATCCGGGCACCACATTGTCATATATTTCTCCATATATTGCTGGTCGATTTGGATTGAAACCGGAGTCAATTAAACCTTTTAAAGTATCTACGCCCATTGGTGAACCGGTAATAGCTAGCTGAGTATATAGAAATTGTATAGTTATGGCTTGTAATCATCGTACATTGGCTGATTTACATGAGTTGAAAATGGTGGACTTTGATGTTATTATGGGCATGGATTGGTTGGCTTCTTGCTATGCCAATGTCGATTATATAACGAAGATGGTTCGCTTTCAGTTTCCGAGAGAACTAGTTTTAGAATGAAAGGGAAATACATCATCTCCGAGAGGTAGATTTATTTCCTATCTCAAGGCAAGAAAAATGATTGCAACAGGTTGTATTTACCATTTAGTCCGGGTTCAAGATATAGAAGCCGAATCGCCGACTCTTCAGTCTGTTCTCGTGGTGAATGAGTTTCCGGATGTATTCCCATGAGCTTCCAAGCCTTCCTCTAGAGCGGGAGATTGATTTTTCTATTGATGTGCTATCGGATACTAAATCCACATCTATTCCTCCTTATAGAATGGCTCCCGCAGAGTTGAGAGAATTGAAGGAGCAGTTGATGGACTTGCTTGAGACAGGCTTTATTCACCCTAGTTCTTCCCCATGGGGAGCGCCCGTGTTGTTTGTGAGGAAGAAAGATGGTTCCTTGTGAATGTGTATTGACTACAGGCAACTGAATAAGATGACGGTTAAGAACAAATACCCACTTCCAAGGATTAATGAATTATTCAACCAATTACAGGGCGCCAAATGGTTTTCAAAAATAGATTTGTGATCCGGATATCATCAGGTGAGAGTTAGGGAGGAAGATATTCCTAAGACAGCCTTCAGAACCAGATATGGCCATTTCGAGTTCCGGGTAATGTCGTTCGGGCTAAGTAATGCACCGGCAGTGTTCATGGACTTGATAAACAATGTATTCAAGCCTTTCCTAGATTTATTTGTGATTGTGTTCATTGACGATATCCTGGTATATTCTCGGTCCGAGGCAAAACATACGAATCATCTACGCACCGTTCTTAGAGCTCTTCAGACTCGAGAGGTATTTGCAAAATTTTCAAAATGCGAGTTTTGGTTGAATTCGGTGACCTTTTTAGGGCATGTTATTTCAGCCGATGGTATTCGGGTGGATACCCAGAAGATTGAAGCCGTGAAGACTTGGCCAAGGCCTACGACACCTATAGAGGTTCGTATTTTTCTGGGCTTAGCAGGTTATTATAGAAGATTTGTAGAAGGCTTTTCTTCTATTTCTGCATCATTGACAAAGCTAACTCAGAAATCAACTAAATTTCAATGGACGGATGCTTGTGAACGTAGTTTTCAAGAGTTAAAAATAGATTCACTTCGGCCCCGGTGCTAATACTTCCAGAGGGATTAGAAGGTTGTGTTGTCTATTGCGATGCTTCAGGCGTTGGTTTAGGATATGTGCTGATGCAACATGGTAAGGTGATTGCTTATGCCTCAAGGATGTTGCAAAAACATGAGAAAAAATTATTCAACCGACGATCTTGAGTTAGCTACGGTGATTCATGCATTGAAGATGTGGAGACATTATTTGTATGGTGTCCATGTGGATATCTACACGGATCAAGAGCTTTCATTATATTTTCAAGCCAAAAGAATTGAATTTACGACAACGGCGATAGTTGGAGTTATTGAAAGACTATGATGTTAACATCCTATACCATCCCGGGAAGGCGAACGTTGTGGCTGATGCTCTTAGCCGTGGATCTATGGGAAGTTTATGTGATGTTCAGCTAGAGAAAAGAGAGTTAGCTCATGAGCTCCAGCAATTAGCTAGCCTAGGAGTTCGGGTAGTGGACTCAGGCAATGTGGGAGCTACCATTCAGAATTCAGTGGTCTCGTCACTAGTGGTTGAAGTGAAAGAGCGTCAGTACGAGGATCCCATGCTAGTTCATTACAGAAATACACTTCCTCAGAAGAAGAAGTCATCATTTGAGATCTCTGGAGATGGAGTTCTCCGATGCCAAGGCAGGTTATGTGTTCCAAATGTCGTAGGATTACACCACCAAATATTGAGAGAAGCCCGTTGTTCCCATTATTCTGTTCACCCCGGAGCGACGAAAATGTATCATGATCTTAAATCCATATATTGGTTGAATGGAATGAAGAAAGACAGAGCGGTGTTCGTGGCCCAATGTCCTAATTGTCAGCAAGTAAATATTGAGCATCAAAAGCCCGGTGGATTTTTGCAAGCTATGGAAATTTCAACTTGGAAATGGGATGTGATTAATACGGACTTCATTGCAGACTTGCCTCGTTCTAGGTATAAACATGATTCTATATGGGTAATTGTGGATAGACTTACGAAGTCAGCTCATTTCCTACCAGTCATGACTACATATGTAGCCGAAGATTATGCAAGGCTTTATGTCAAAGAAATAGTGCGACTCCATGGTGTTCCAGTATCTATTATTTTCCATAGAGGGACACAATTTATCACAAATTTCTGGAAGTCTTTTCAAGAAGGTTTGGGGACTCAGGTGAGTCTTAGTACAACATTTCATCCACAGACTAATGGGCAAGCTGAGCGTACCATCCAGACTCTTGAGGATATGCTACGGGCATGTGTATTGAATTTTGGAGGTAGTTGGAATGATTACTTACCACTTATTGAATTTGCTTATAACAACAGTTATCATTCCAGCATCCAAATGGCCCCGTATGCGGCTTTATATGCGCGCAAGTGCATATCGCCAATTGGGTGGTTTGATATGGGAGAGACTAAACTGATAGGGCCAGACTTGATCCAGCAAGCTGTAGAGAAAGTCAAGCTCATACAAAATCGGTTATTAACAGCTCAGAATTGTCAGAAATCCTATGCAGATAATCGTCGAAAGGGACCTAGAGTTTCAAGTGAAAGATTGAGTATTCTTGAAGGTGTCGCCAATGAAGGGCGTCATGAGATATGGCAAAAAGGGCAAGCTTAGCCCTCGATATATTGGACCTTATGAAGTTGTACGCAAGGTAGGCCAAGTGGCTTACAAATTTGATCTACCTTCGGATTTGGAGTCAGTCCATCCGGTTTTCCATGTATTGATGATTCATAAGTGCATTGGAGATCTTTCTAGAGTTGTACCGGTAGATGATGTTCCAATCACCGAGCTATTATCCTACGAAGAAGTTCCCATTGCCATTCTAGATAGGCAAGTACGGAGAATCAGAACCAAAGATGTAGCTTCAGTTAAAGTCTTATGGAGAAATAATAACAGAGAGGAAATTACATGGGAAGCGGAAGAAGACATGAAGTTTAGATACCTTCATTTATTTCCACCTTCAGAGGAGACTCAGGCAGAGACGCCATTTCCCCTAGGTATGTAATGCTTTGTTCGATGTTTTCTTGGTCGTGTGTGGCCATAGTTGTTGATGTTGTTGTTGTAGCCTTGTGAGGTGATATATTTTAGGTTGTTGTGACAGGATCGTAGTGCCATATTACAGGGGAAAATCTGGTAAATATTTTGTAGAATAACCAAGAGTCTATCATTCGAGGACGAATAAACCTAAGAGGGGGAGAATGTTACACCTCGTAGTTTCGTCCATTGATATTTGTTAGGTGTTAGTTGTCCTAATCGTGGAAACTGGAGTTACCTTCTAGGATATATGAGATTATGTGTTCCCATGTTGTGGTTATGGGGGTTTAAGCCCATGAAATAAGCTATGGTAGGATTTGAGAACAAGCAAATTAAGGAATGGAGTTTGTCGGAACTTTGGGAAAACTTGGCAAAATTTTTGGACAGGATTTTGGTCCAACTTGGGAGAGGTATATCACCTATAATATGAGGATTTTTGGTGTGTTTCTTTTATCCAAAATTAAGTTCATCGAGTCTAGTTTCCAACACAACAAATCGTTCGTCAATGTGACATCGGAGTAAAAAGTTATGGGTGTTTTAAGACAGACAGTCCGAGCAGAACATTTTGACGGACCGCAGAAATTTTTGCGGCCCGTCAAATTATATCTTCCCAGCGTAAAACGGTCAAAGTGAGCCATGTTTGGCTGGGCAGTTTGACAGAGCATTTTGACGGCTCGTCAAAGTGTGGGCAGGAGCTCATTTGGACATTTTATTTTCCCAAATCAGATCCAAGAGCTCTCCAAATACCCTCTTTTCAACACCATAAAATAATCCAAGCCAAAATCCAAAAGAGATTAAAGATCAAGAGGCAAGAACCAAGATATCCATGTGTTAGAAGTCTTGCTAGGGTTAGTAGACTTCAAGAATTCTTTGGGGGTTTTCATATAATTTGATAGCTTGCTTCAAAGATCATTCTTATGAGATAAAAGGTTAGTTTTCATGCTTATTACATGTTATCAAGAATGTTTAGTTGTTGAACAACTTGGGTAGATGGAGAAAGTAGAAGATGAGTTCTAAATATAGTTTTTATGATGTTTTTGAGTAGCAAACTAACTTGAGCTATGATTCTTAGTATGATATGGATAATAATCTTGTTTTAGAAGGTAATAATGATGATGAGAAAGCGTTCTATGAAAAACGTGCAAAGGGTTGGTGTGAAGTTGTTAGTGTAAGTTGAATGTGAGAATGAATATGGAAGACTTAATGGAATGTGACTACGTGATCATGATATTGTAGAGTTATTATGGTTATTTGGGAGTTGTTTTGTAATATGGTGGAAGTCGATGAAATAGGGGAAATGCTGCCCAATTTTCGTTAACACATGAATAGTTCTAGTTTGGATTTAAGAGTATCTTTAAGGCTTAACCAACGTATGAATCCTTTTAAATGTAGATTTTCCAAGCTTCGACGGTGAATGTTAAGTAGTTAAGAAGACAACGAGGTATGTAAGGCTAACCCTTCTTTCATTTGGACATTTTATTTTCCCAAATTACATCCAAGAGCTCTCCAAATACCCTCTCTTCAACTCCATAAACTAATCCAAGACAAAATCCAAGAGAGATTAAAGATCAAGAGGCAAGAATCAAAATATCCATGTGTTAGAAGTCTTGCTAGGGTTAGTAGACTTAAAGAATTCTTTGGGTATTAAAGCTAAAGGGACCTAGAGTTTGGGTATTCGTTACACCTTATAGTTTCATCCGTTGATATTCGTTAGGTGTTTGTTGTCCTAATCGTGGAAACTGGAGTTACCTTCTAGGATATATGAGATTATATGTGTTACACCTTGGAAAATTCCCCGTTAACATACAGTAAATAGGCTAGCGAAGAGAACGACGTATACGATGTTTTAATAAGTAAGAAATGCCATTTGATGATTTTAAATAAGAATTCAGAGACATTTGAGATAGAAGATGAAAGTTGTTAAGGATAGCAAGTTATATGTTGCGTACCGGACAGAATTTATGAGTATCGAATTAATGATGGCTTAGTCATGTTTTGGAGAAGAGTTGTAACATCCCTTAGATTGTTAACGAGGTGTTAAACAAGTATCAAGAAGGCTTCACAAGGATTTGAGGTCAAACGAAGTGACGAGAACCAAAATCAGAGAAGACGTAGATTATACAACCGATTATACGGTCCGTATAATATTATATGGTTCGTATAACGTGTCGTATAGTGGTCACGGAATGAAGTTGTTGAGGGGGTGATTTCACTGTCACTTATACGGACCGTATAATATGCCGTCAAATTGACACAGAATGGGATGGTTACTGGAGCAGTTTCACGGTCACTTATACGGACCGTATAAATTTATACAGACCGTATAAGTGTCCGTATAATTTCGTCGGGACGGATTTTTAAAAGTTGATATAAGGACTTCAACACATTTATTTCATTGCATTTTTCTTCTACACAACTCAAGAATTCTCTAGAACCTTCCACACACTCCATATACAAGAACTCATGAGAAATTGATGATCAACTTCATCAAATCAACAAAACTAAGTGTGAGAAACACATCAAAGTTCATCCAAGTCAAGAAATTCCATGGAAGTGGAACTAGGGTTTTGCACAAGTGAAGTATTTCCACTTAAAGCCAATTCCCACACTATAAAAGGTAAGTTTTATATTATTTACATGTTATTTAAGGTATTGAAAAGTTGAAACACTTGGATTGTAGAGAGATATAGGAAATGGGTCACGAATGTGTGAATAGTGTCATTGTTGAGTAGTAGTTTGGGGTGAATTATGAATATTGGCATGTTGTGATTGTAAGTATGTTGTGAACGACATTTAGAACATGGAATAAGTATTATATGTGAGAAAATGTAATAATGAACTATGACCATGATTATAGAGAAATTGGAGTGAAATTGTGAAATGTGGGTAATGTAGAGGAATTATGATTGTTGCTTGTGATATTGTTAATGCTGTTATGGATGTTTGGGAGTTGATATATGATATGGGGAAAAGTTATATAAACAAAGGAAATGCTGCCCAATTTTCTTTAGCTTTAGTATGCACGTTTCAGTAACCGATTAGCTAATGTTAATGCGAATTCTCTTGAAGGTAAAAACGTGGGCATTGAAGGAGAACAAGCAAGCGATAGATTAGTTAAACGAAAAAGGTATGTAAGGCTAGTCCTTTCTTTCTATGGCATGATTTTTTTTCCCTTCTTCTCCATGAATCTCCTACATCTCGGAAAACTAAGAGTCTATGTGCATGAATAGCCATATGAGATAAGGGATACAGTACGAGCCCAATAATGATGATGATGATGAGCTTAAGTCTAAAGATTCTAGAGTTCATGATATGATGTTCCCATAAAGTTAATGATGTCATTTATTGAATACACTCACCTTATATACTATTTCCTTCAAGGTGAGGCAAAATACTTATAAATGCTCCATAATGGAATCGGGGGTTCACGACCTTATGTCACCTCGATAAAGCATAGCTGTCTTTGAGTTTCTGCGCATGCATTATGATGAGTACATGTTGATGATATTACACCGTGCCTATATGACCGGGCAGCACCGCTAAGGCGGGCGGCTTATAGATGATTACACCGTGTCTATATGGCACGGGCAGCACCACTTGTGGGCGGCATGAGATGGTATGTCACGACCCAAACCCATGGGCCGTGACTAGTGCCCGAGCTGGACACTCGCATACGAACCTATTAGATATAGTCAAACTGAAACTAAGGACGGAATGGAAACTTATAAAAGCAACTATAGATTCACAATGCCATATATCATCATAAACCTGTCTCCCGAGGAGTCACAGCTTATCAAGGTATAACACAATATGCAAGCCGACGAGGCTACCACTATACACGGGAATATCTAGAACAAATCATATCGACACAACTGACCATAACCCATATACAACCCACATATGTCTACAGACCTCTAAGAGTATCATCGTAAAATATGACGGGACAGGGCCCTGCCGTACCCCTGGATATGTATAAGTCTACATCAAAGATCTGTACCAAAATAATCTAGGCTCCGGAACAATGGAGCTGTCCAAACAGCTGAGCAGAAGTCCTAGGCTGGAGGATCACCAAACCGACAGTCTGTACCTGCGGGCATGAAACGCAGCCCCCCCCCCCCCCCCCGAAGAAAGGGGGTCAGTACGAGATATGTACTGAGTATATAAAGCATGAAATACAATAAAGAGGATCCTGACTGAAATAGAGATTACAAGAGACAAGTATGACAATCAAGAAATCACTGTACTTGTGCCTTATGAAATGAAAATCATGCATAGCTATATCATATACCATATCCGGCCCATTATGGACTCGGTGAATAAAGTCGTATACCATGCCCGGCCCATCAGGGGTCTCGGTGCCATCATCACATCATCATATCATCATATCATCATATATATATATATATATATATATATATATATATATATATATATACCGTACCCGGCCCTCTAGTGAGGGACTCGGTGAACAATGCAGTGAAACTGTACACGAAAACATACCCGGCCCGGGAATCAGTGAAAGATATATTACGGCATGCACGAGCAGAGTAGTGAGCAACCATATGCAAACTAAATCAGCATCTGAGACTCAATAGAATAAGTAGAATGGACTAATACTTAAGTATCAAAAACAACAGTCATGTCAAGTGCCCCTCGAATGTCACTATGGATTATATCAAAATAGGACGTCTGGAATCATAGACACGTATCAAGACATAATAAAATAAGTTCTCAGAATCAAGAACATTAGCCATCCTAGTGTCTCTAAGAATAGGAGCTTCTTTGGAGTCTTATGCACGTCGTCTGTTTGTTTCATAAAGATCATGCCAAAAAGAAAGACCTTTAACGCTTATCCGCGATACAATACGAATACGTTGTCCGAAGTACCTCAACCTATATTAAAACATTAAGAACTATGGTTAAGCTACGGAAACGTTTAAAACGTATTTCAACGGTGGTGGCTTATTTCTAAAAAATTGGGCGGCATTTCCCCTGTATTGTTCATTTCCCTCACATTCAAGCCAACTATGAAATAACCAAATCAACATCAACAACCACACGTCCAAGTACTATATGAAGATTAGCCAGAACAAGATTCAAGAATACCCCGAAACAACCCACACAACATTCCAAATCAGCCCACACATTACATTCTTCACTGGGAGTTCTAGAGAGAGAACAGTCGGAGAGTTCAAGAGAGAGTGGGGAAATGAGCCTTTTCGTTAAGAAAAGTCAGCGACAAACAACTTTTAACTGGCTGGGAGAATTTTTCTTTATCAACTGGGTTGGTTCAGATAGATGAGGTGTTTTGGATCAGCAGGGTTGATATAAGGAAAGAGTTTAATGATATGGCACCCTTTAGCAATTTAAAGACATATATGTACTGAAGAACTACTAACCTGAGTTTAGGGAACCAGGTTCTTTGACAGGCGAGAATCAGCATGAAACCTGGGAAAACCAAACTCTTCAATACTTCAATCATCCTAATATTTACCTGTGTGTACACCTTTACTCTTGTCATTGCCAATCATGTAAAGGAACCTTTGGGGGGAGCACAACAAGTTTCTTATATATAGGAGAGTGTAGAGCCAGTTTTGCCACAATCCAAAAGATACACTCTCATTTTGGTAGGTCTTGAGTGAGAACAAGAGCTTGATTTATTTTTGTTCGATGCAGTCAAATATTTAAGCCACACCGAGTATCTTTTTTAACTGCCTCCTCTCACTGAAGCCTTTTGGCAGACTTATTTATCAGACTTAGGAACCCAAACTAATTTGTGCCCTTATCATGATAAAACGGATTAATCAGATCCTTCTTTGTCCATGCAGGCAACACCTTCTTCTTTACCCAGAGACCAGGTATCTCCATTTTGAGATTCCATTTAATGGATTTCTTTCCTTTTTTAAGACACTTATGTCTAATTTTTAAGGCATCCTTGCGGCAATTTCTCCAAGCATTGTGTGTATTCAAACGATTTCCACTCTTAGCATCAATTTTTTTTAACAGGGTTGTTAGGAGTTTTGTTGTCCTGACCGTCAATTTTCTTCTTGCCTTCACACTCAATCATGACTGTAGGAGTAGTCTCATTCTCTGACCAGGACCAAATAAGAGATTTGTCTAAAGAAATACTAATCCCTTTTAGATCCTTCTGTAGTTGTCCGGTCTTTTCTAGCTCATATGTGAACTCCACTTTGAATTTCTGAAGCTCATTTTCCAATTCAAGTTGAGCCTCACAGGCTTCTTCCTTTTCTTTTGGAGTATTCATCCATTGCTTCTTTTGATTCTTTAACAGAGAGTTTTCTCTTATTACTTCAGCAATATGATATTCAAGATCTGCAATGGATGATCCCATATCGTCTCTTTCAAGTTCCAACCCATTAATTTCCTCATAGAGAAAACTTTTTTCTTTAACAAGACTATAAAAGGCATCGATTAGAGCATTTGCCAAGGACATCAACTTTGTTTGAGAGTAATTTTTAAGTTCTTCTGAACATCAAAGAAGTTTACCTCAGTATCTTCATCTTCACTGTCCGAGTCGAATCTGGCCATGAGTGCACACGTTGATTCATTTTCAGAAGCCTTATTGTCGTCTATTATGAATGCTTTGCTTTGGACATTCCTGTCTTTAGATCTGCTGAAGTTAGCCTTCCTGGCACTCTACTTATGAGAAGACAAGTTCTAATAACGTGGCTAGGTTTCCCACACTTGGAACAGCAGTGTTGTTCTCATGATTTTTGTGAGTTTTATTTTCAAGACAGACTATTTCTTTGAGTTTTTTTTGCGTCCTTGATTTAAACAGTCCGGGTTAGACTCCTCCTCACTTGAGTTACTTTTAGCAGCTGCCTTGTGGTTCAGACTCTCTTCTTCTTTCAACTTTCTCCTTTCTGAATCTTGCACGGTTTCATCTTTTTTATCTTGAGAAGTTCAAACTTTGTACTGAACTTTTCAAAACCATTGTGTGTACTTTTGATAGCCTCCCAGGTATCCTTTGTTGTCTTACAAAAGGCAACTAAGTTGTATTGACCAGATCCAATGCTTCGAAGAATAATCCTTTTAGCTTTTTTATCCTTTTGCAGGGTATATCTATCTTGTGTAGGAGTAAGAAGGCCATCAGATAATGTCCCATAGCTCTGGGTCCTCAGCAGTGATAAATTCTTCCATTTTAGCCTTCCACCAATCATAATGCTCTGCACTGAATCTTGGTGGTTTTAGATACACTCACCCTTCGTTTAGTTTGACGAGCTATCCATGAAGAGGATCTTTTCTAGGTGTTAACCTTTTAGAAAGAGCCTGCTCTGATACCAACTGCTAAAATGCTAGCATCCACCAGACATAATATGAAGGGACCTGGTTGAGTACCATTTCCCTTATGAAATGCAGTAACTGAAGGACACAGGACGTTACCGTGGAAAACTCCTGGCTTAAGGGATTAAAAATCACGACCTACCCCAGTAGGATTTCAATTTTACTACACCGAGCAACTTTAGGTTACAACTCTATCGTAAGCTAGGAATTAACTCTCATAATCCCTAACCCTTACAATAACGTTTTTCTAACCTAGGAACTAACCCCATAGTCCATCCACACTTGCAATACTCCGACCGCAAGCACCTCCACTTGACTAACTTTAGGCAAAGACCACTAATACACCTAGACTAATTTTAGCCTAGTGTACCACTCAAAGGCTTGCAGAAACACACTTCCACCAAGCTGACTTCCAGACTTTTAAATACCTGCAAACAACTTCTCAAACAAGAGGAGTAGGTTTACAATTTAAGTACAAACGAACAAAGACTCACAACAGTATAAAGAACTTATACTAAAGCTTATGTCTGGATCAGGTTCTTCAACTTGTAGGTGACTTTGTTCTTGAGAGATCTTAAGAAACTTGCGTTGGCAGATTTTGCACAATTTGGATTAGGCTTTTCAGGTCTACTCAATATGTTGCCATCATGTTGTGTATATAGTGGGAGCATGTGGGGTGAAAAAAGACCACTCTTCAATTTTTACCTAAAGCATGGGTCAACTCACTGTTGTACTTGTGTGCAGCAAGTGGCTCGGCTTTACAGCTGTCTCTGCTGACAGTGCAAGGTGGACAGAGAGTAGATTCTAGACCAGGTCTCTCATTAGCTCTAAAACAGTTTGACAATCATCAAAACACGAATGCACTTGGAACTATCACAACTCTCAAGTCTCATTCCTAGTGAATTGGGGAATCTAAAAAACCTCAATGATCTGCAGTTATCTTGTAATCAACTCACTGGTTCAATTCCAAAAGTGATAGGTGACTTAACTAAGCTCAAACTCTTGTACCTTTCTGATAACCAGCTTTCTGATCTCATTCCTAGAGAGTTAGGGAATCTAAAAAATCTCCATGACCTGTAAATACCCAGTAATCAATTCACTGGTTTAATTCCTACTTCCTTTGGCAATTTGAGTAACTTGCAAACTCTGTTTCTTAGTGACAACAATCTCATTACTTAGGAAGTTCCTTCATTTTTTTGCAATTTGACATCACTAGGAATTCTACAATTGGCCAGTGATGTTTGGGTAATATCAGTGGCCTCCAGGTATTGATGATGTATCAGAACAATCTTTCTGGTCTCATTCCTAGTGAGTTAGGGAATTTGGTTAACCTCAATGACCTACAATTATCCAGTAATCAACCCACTGATTTAGTTCATGCTTCCTTTGGCAACTTTAGAAACTTGCAAACATTGTTCCTCAGTGACAACAATCTCATCAGAAGGAATTCCTTCACCTGTTTGCAATTTGACATCACTGAAAAGACTGAATTTGGAGCGAAACAACATGAAAGCAAATATTATGCAGTGTTTGGATAATATAAGTGGCCTCCAGGTCTTGGAGATGTCACAAAATAATCTAAGTAAAGAGATCCCTCAATCTATTTGCAATTTAATATTACAACAAATTGTAGATTTGGGTAGAAACTATTTGAAGGGAGCAATTGCGCGATGTCTTGGCAATATGAGCGATCATGTTGTGGTTTTTGATATGCTCATAACAATCTTTCTGGGTTTATTCCAAAAACTTTTAGGCATTGGAAGTTCATTAAGAAGCCTCAACTTGCATGGCAATAAGTTACATAGGAAAATTTTTTGATCATTGGCCAATTGCAAAGAGCTACAAGTTCTTGATTTTGGAGATAATTACCTCAACGACTCATTCCCAATATGACTGGGAACTCTGCAAAGGCTGCAAGTTTTAAACTTTAAATCGAATAAATTATATGGACCAATTAGAACGTCAAGGAGAGGAAACATGTTTCTTGGGCTTCGAATCATAGATCTCTCTTACAATGCCTTCACGGGAAACTTACCGATGAGTCACCATTTTAAAGCCATGGAAATAATTGATCAAACAATAAAGGGACCAAGATATCTTGGAGACGGATATTACCAAGATTCTATAGCAGTTGCAACCAAGGGACTAGAGCTTGAACTTGATAGAATTTTAAGAGTTTACAGAGCTATTGATCTTTCAAACAAATTTGAAGGACATATTCCCAGTATTTTAGGAGATCTTATTGCACTTCAAGTGTTGAATTTGCTTCATAATGGATTACAAGGTCATATACCACCATAACTTGGAAGTTTATCTATAGTTGAATCACTGGACCTTTCGTTTAACTAGCTTTCAGGGGAGATACCATATCAACTTGCATTTTTAAATCTCTCCCACAATCATCTCCAAGGATGCATTCCTCAATAACCTCAATTTCATACTTTTGAGAGCAACTCATATGAAGGCAATGCTAGATATATATACATTCCCAGTTTCGAAAGATTATGGCAATTATCGAGTATCAGAGCCAAATGATACTACATCTGTGCTAGACCAAGAAAGTGATTCTGATTTTCTTAATGACTTTTGGAAAGATGCTCTTATGGGCTGTGCAATAGGACTATGTGTTGGATTATCTATTGTATATTTCATGATCTCAACTGAAAATGTGAAATGGCTTTCAAGAATCATTGAAAATCTAGAAAACAAAATCGTTATGCAACGGAGAAAGAAGCAGAAAAGTCAAAAGAATTACAGGAGAAGAAATAATCGCTTCAACACAAGCTACCAATTGAGCCAGATTTGATTTCAGGTATTCAAGTTAATATCTACCCTGATCGTTTAGTTTATTGTAAGTATTAAGTAGTTATGATTTTGTTATAACAATTAATCGAAGATCTATACCGAGCATATTTGTATTTCCAATAATTACGATAAGTAGAATATTTTGAAAAGGATTACCCTCAGTTGATGTTTTAAGGTACTAAAAATCTAACTATATGTGATGATGGAGAATCATTTGAAAAAAAAAATCTTTACCACAATCAGTTGTAAGTTGTTATTATAGGGTTTAGGTACATCAATGATCTAATTATTTAGTAATTGGATGTTTTAACATCATATAGTTTGATTTTAGCATGGTCGAACTATACAACTCTCTATATTTGGAAAAATAATTTGCAAGTGTTTGACACACTATCTTATTTTCCAATATTTCAGATGTCAAGGATAAGAAGGCGTTGGCATAATGGATTTAGTCTAAGAGCAAGGGAGGTTCTGGAAAAATTGATTGGATCTTGAAAAGAGTTTCTAAGGAAGTATGTATTTTCAAGAGCTAAAGTATTTGAATAACCTTGAGCTGATTATTGAAGTTTAAGCAAAAACTGAAGCAAGTTTTTTTTTTATTTTTTTTTTCTCTCTTTCACAATTGCTCTATACAAACTTTTATGTACCATCTCTAATAAGTTGTCTCGATTGGTCGTTCTACTTACGGTTCTTCTATCATGGATATACCAAAGTGTTTTCTTGATGCAAGTTAATAGCATTGCACATGTACACACACAAATCAAAGTTGTTCGGTGTTTGATTCCAGCAAATGTCAAAGTGCCTGCACCTAAACAGTGTGTTGTCAACAAGATGAAGGCAAACAATCTCATTGATTATTTCTACTAACTGCAGAATCATTTTGGCAAAAATATAAAGAGATGCAAGTGTGTAAAATCGATCTGAGACTCGTTGAAATTTTTGAGTACGAGGAATCTATAAACTCTGGTAGGTCTATATAAAGGTCGCATAAAAATAAAACACCCTTCTAACACGGGAAGTTAAATGTGAGGGGTTTCCACCAGGTTCTAACCGGCTTTGAAATTTAAAAATTATTCAAAAATAAGAATAATCATCATAATCATAATATACGAAAAGTGGGAAGCCCTATAGTTGAAAGTTAGATTACGACAATACCCTTCAAAAGTTAAATGACTTTTTATAACAACATTTTTATACAAAATTTGAATTACACATTCTACTAAAATAAAATATAAAAATCAATGTATTAAAATAGGCACATTAAAGCCGCTCTCTGTATTACTCTCAATTTAATGGCCAACCTCTCATATGTCGTACAACACTTAGAAGTTGAGTAACATTTCTATCATTTAACAACTAAATTATTCTTCCCAAATCTTTTAAAGTTTGTTTTGATTGTACTAATACTTGATGTGGTATTCGGTAAATTTATTATATTACATACACCTAAATTAATTCACACGTTTTCCAGTGTTAATGCTTTAGAATTTTAATAGTAAACTTTGGTAATTCCCATTAGCTTATGTTTTGCTGCTCTTCAACGATTGTCACGACCCAATTTCACTAAGTCGTGTGGGCATACCTTTCCCACCTCAGTAGGCAAACCCTTAACTCAACATTCACAAATAATATAAATAACCAGAAGAAAGTAAAATAACGTAAGTCTCACAATATAATATAAATAAGTGCGGAAATAAATGAAATCCACCCCAGTACCTGGTCTGGTCATACAAGAGCATCTAACTAAAACTACAAGTCTGAATAATAATACATCAACAATCTCAACATCATGTCTTAGAATGGAAAGCAAGACATAATAATAGGAAGAGTCTTCGAGCAGAGAACATCCTCATGCTCACCCTTAAAACGAATCAGAATGGAAAGCAAGACATAATAATAGGAAGAGTCTTCGAGCAGAGAACATCCTCATGCTCACCCTTAAGACGAATCAGCAATCCACGAATATCAGCCACGAGGAGTAGAAGTGGATCCCACCTAGTACTCTGCATTCATAAAAGGATGCAGCAAGTGCAGGTCAGTACAAACAATAAGCACTGGTAGGTATCATAGGTCAAGGAAGACTAGCTAACGTATATAAAGACAACAAAGAAAGATAAACACGTAATCTAACAAAGTACAAGTCAACATGAATCCATATCCATGGTACAAGTCATCACCTATGTTATAGCATCTAAACCTAACTATGTCAGGTCTCAGTATAATCAGTTCGAACCAGTACATCACAATTATATCATAACAAGTCATCACCTATGTTATAGCATCTAAGCCCAACAGTGTCAAGTCTCAGTTTAATCATTCTGAACCAGTATATCACAATCATATCACAACAAGACATCATAAGAAAACATAGGCACAATGCAATGCAATAATGCATGTATGATGATGCAATGCATATGCACCGTACACATGTACTCCGACAATGGAACATCACATCTTGACAGCACAACCCAGGGGGGACCCACGAAATTCATGTACAACTCGCTCTAAAAAATGACCTCGGATCACAAACACTCTCTCGATCCTAGCAAGAGACCTCGGGTATCGTACCTTCATTTTTTGCCGGCAAGAAACCTTGGGCAACGTACACTCATTTTGCTTCGGTAAATGACCTCGGATCACGGACTCTCATCTTTCTTTTATGCTCTCCGGCAGAGACCTCAGAGGCTACACTCTTTTACTTATGATCATCAGTACCATAACCATGCAATATCAATCTATCATGAAAATGAGTATGAACACAATGCAATGTGATATCAATAACCAATTCAATCCCAAACAGTACCACTCAGGGCACATAAGTGATATCAATAATGGAACCACAATTCTCATCTCAAAATCAATCAAGTAAACTACCGGGATATCATAATCATGATATATCACTAGTCACAAATACACAATGTCTCAACATGGTAACGAGCCACTAAGTAAATAGATCAAGATAAGTCAACAATACAACGGGATGGCTAGCCCACAAATCATACAACAAGGCCCAACCTAAGACAATATTCAACCCAACTTTATACCAAAATGTTTACATGCATTCTCCGATAATATCATAAAAACATACGCTTCGCTAATCGAAGTCTCACCATAAGGCAAACCATAACCTACCTGGAAAGCCGAACAACAAAGTCTCCAATAATCAAACCTTAGTCTTTCCCTTCCGTTGAGCCTCGAGATAATGGAAGTCTAAACATATTCGAAACATGAAATTAGAATAAAAAAGAAACATCATTCAGACCTTACTTCTATTCAAGACCCAAATCCCAACCTATGGTATAACGTTTATTAACTAGAAAGATGGAATATGGAATCTATAGGTCTCAACATGAAATTAATGCTCTAGGTGATTAATTCCTATCAATTATAAGCTAGGAGAACAAACAAATCACTTAAATTCATATTCTAGGCAAACCCCCAAATTTGGGTACGAACCCTAACTTCCAATTCCACAAATTAGCCACTAATTAGGGAGGAATTGCTTAATGAAGCTAACCAAATCAATAAATCAAGATTTAATAGCCTAGAATAAAGAGCCCATTGAACCCACTTTTAATCCTCATACTCTTAATGAAACTAGCATGATTAATGGATTCCTAAGGCGTTAATTGAATATGGAATAGCTATGAAGATGGAAGGACTTACCACAATGATTTTCATCCATGAAATGCCTTGAAATGCCCCCAATAGCTCTGGGTTTAGAATGGTAATGAATGAAGGACTTTGGGCTTTCAGCACTCATTTAATGAATCTAACTGCCCGTCACCCACTTTCGCGCCCATTCTATCGCCTCAGAGGTGCTGCTTCAGCGGTCCCCTGAACGCTTCAGCAGTCTACCCAATTTACACATAGCCACTACAGCAAGACGGTAACCGCTAAAGTGGTACCGATGTCGAGGTCCTTGTGCCGCCATAGCGGGCACCAGGTACCAGAAATTCCCAAGTTTCACGATTTCAACCCGAATTCCTAACTATCACCCGAGACCATCTGCTCACATACCATACATGTAGACATACATAAAAACACGATATAAACGTACTCGTGGCCTCAGATCTCCCAATGGAGGTCTCATTGACCGAGTCAACCCCCGATACCTCGAAATCAACTTCCCAACCCAAGTCCTAAAATGCACCCGAGTGCATTAGTAACCACACCGAATATACCCACAAGTTCTAAAAGACCAACCGGACCTCTCAGAATCGACGGATTCCTGAAAAAGGTCCGTTTATCCAAAAGTCAACTTTGAGTCAACTCTTTTTTCCTTTAAGCCCAAACTACCCACAAAGTCACCCAAATCATATCTAAAGACCTCGGGAAGCGTGTCAACGGTCCCCTCAGGTCAAATGTGAGTTAAATAAGCTTGGGGAAGGGTCAAAAGTTTTGGAAAGAATATAACGACCAAACAGATGGTTACATCAAATACCAATTAAACCATCGCTCGTCCTCAAGCGACGAAAGGAAAAGTACCTGAATCGGCAAACAACTGAGGATATCGGCTATGCAAGTCGGACTCAGTCTCCCAAGTGGCCTTCTCAACAGGACGATGCTTTCATTGCACCTTTACAGAAGCTATCTCCTTAGACCTCAACTTTTGAACCTGCAAGCAATACCCAGTCCCAACGAACAATATAAGTACCATTGGCATGATACTTCTTCAGCATAGACACATGTAAAACTGGGTGAAGGCCTGTCAAGCCTGGTCGCAAGGAAAACTCATAAGCAACATCGCCTACACGATCAAGGATCTCAAATGGCACAATATACCTCAGACTCAACTTACCTCTCTTCCCAAATCTCGTAACACCCTTCATAGGTGAAATCTTCAATAGATACCGATCAGCAATGGCAAACTCTAAATCTCAGACCTTTCAATCCGCATACATCTTCTGTCGACTCTGAGCTGCCAAAAGCTTGGCCTGAATAACCTTCACCTTCTCAAGAGACTCTCTTAATAGATCTGTACCGTAAGGTCGAACCTCAAATGCATCAAACCAACCAACCATGTCGATACTCGAGTGATAATTTTTGTTATACGCAAACTCTGCCCACAGCAAGTACTGATCCCAATGACCACCAAAGTCTATAACGCAAGCTCTTAACATATCCTCGAGCACCTGAATGGTCTGTTCGGACTGCCTATCGGTCTGGGGGTGGAATTACTAAGGTCCACTCGGGTACCCAATTCGTCATGAAAAAATCTCCAAAAATGGGAAGTGAAGATAGTACCCCGATCAGATATGATAGAAATATGAACCCCATGTAATCTCATAATGTCACGAATGTACAACTAGGCTAAATTCTCCACAGAATAAGAAACTTGAACTAGAATGAAATGAGCGGACTTAGTCAACCGATCAACTATTACCCAAATCGAATCAAACTTACTCAAGGTCTTCGGAAGACCAACAACGAAATCCATATCAATCCTCTCCCACTTCCACTCGGGAATGGGCATCCTTTGAAGTACACCACCGGGTCGTTGATGCTCCTACTTAACTTGCTGACAATTACCACACTTAGCAACAAAATTGGCTATATCCCTCTTCATGTGGCGCCACCAGTAATGCTTTCTCAAGCCATGATACATCTTAGTCGCCCCCGAATGAATGGAATATTGAGAGCTATGGGCCTCAGTCAAAATCAAATGAATCAAGTCACTAACACAAGGGACGCATATGCGCCCCTTAATCCTCTAAGTACTCTCAGAATCAATCATGGCCTCCTTGGCCTCACCACTCAGAACCTTATCTCGAATCTTGCTCAACTGAGGATCCACAAACTGATGAGTCCTGATCTGATCTAACAAGGATGATCTCACCTCCACACAAGCTAAAACTCTGCCTGGGGCTGAAATATCAAGACGAACGAAACTGTTGGCCAGAGTCTAAACCTCCATGGCCAATGAATGCTCGGAGACAGCCAAATGGGCTAAACTCCCCATACTCATGGCCTTGTGACTCAAGGCATCAGCAACAACATTAGCTTTCCTTGGATGATAAAGAATAGAGATGTCATAGTCCTTCAGGAGCTCCATCCATCGGCACTGCCTGGAATTAAGATCTCTCTGGGTAAACACGTGCCGAAGACTACGGTGATAAGTGAAAAACTCACAATGGACACTATACAAGTAATGCCTCCAGATCTTCAAAGCGAAAACCACAACTAACAACTCTAAATCATGGGTAGGGTAATTCATCTCATGGATCTTCAACTGACGGGAAGCATAGGCTATGACTCTGCCCTCCTGCATCAAAACAGCACCCCAAACTCATACGGGATGCAACATAATAGACTGAGAAATCCTTACCCTTCACGGATAATGCTAAAATTGGGGCTGAAGTCAAAAGGATCTTGAGCTTTTGAAAGCTCTCCTCACAATCATCGGACCACTAGAAGTGAACATCCTTCTAAGTCAATCTGGTCAATGACGAAGCAATAGAAGCGAAACCCCTCACAGTAACTGGCCAAACTCACGAAACTACGAATATTGGTCACAGTATTGGGCCTCGCCCAATCCCTCACAACCTCAATCTTTTGAGGATCAACCATGATCCCATCCTTAAACACAACGTGGCCTAAGAACGCCACAGACGCCAACCAAAACTAGTACTTCGGAAACCTAGCAAACAAACTATTCTTCTTCAACAACCCAAGGATAGTGCGAAGATGGCTCTCATGCTCCGCTCTATTCTTGGAATACACCAAGATATCATTAATAAATACAATCACAAAAGAGTAAAGGAATGGCCTAAAGATGCCATTCATCAAAATCATGAATGCAACCAGGGCATTAGTAAGACTAAATGACATTACCAGAAAGTCATAATGCCCATATCTCGTCCGAAAAGCTATCTTCAGAATATCCTCAGCCCTGATCTTCAGCAGATGGTAGCCTGAACGCAAGTCAATCTTCGAGAACACTGAAGCACCCTGAAGCTAGTCAAATAAGTCATCAATGCGCGGCATTGGACACTTGTTCCAAAGAGTAACCTTGGCCAGCTGGCAATAATCGATGCACATCCTCGTAGATCCATCTTTTTTCTTCACAAGCAACACAGGAGCACCCTAAGGGGAGACACTCGATCTAATGAACCTCTTGCTCAATAATTCCTACAACTGCTCCTTAAGCTCTCTCATTTCGGCATGTGCCATCTGATATGGCAGAATAGAAATCGGGCAGGTTCCTAGATCTAAGTCAATACAAAAGTCAATATCACAATCGAGTGCCATACCCGGCAGATCAGAAGGAAATATCTCTGCGAACTCGCTCATAAAGGGATGGACTCAAGGGGTGGAGATGCAATAGTAGTGTCACGCATATGAGCCAGATAAGCTAAACACCCTTTGTTGACTAATTTCTTCGCCCAAAGAAAGGAAATAATCTTCTTCGGAGCAGGGCTAGGAGTACCCCTTCACTCAAGTCTAGGAATGCTAGGCATGGCTAAAGTGACTATCTTGGCATGACAGTCCAAGATCGCATGATAAGCAGAAAGCCAGGTCATACCCAAAATAATATCAAAATCCACCATATCAAGTATCATCAAGTCGACCCACGTGTCATAACCCATAAAAGTAACCAAGAAAGACCGATAGACTCGATCAACTATAATAGAATCTCAGACTGGAGTAGACACATGAATAGGTACTGCTATTCTATCACAAGTCAAGTCCTAACCAACAGAATGATATAAAGAGACATACGAATAAGTGGATCTAGGACCTAATAATACAAATGATGCTCTATGTCGAATAGAAACGGTACCTGAAATAACAGCATCTGAGGCATCCGCCTCAGGTTTACTTGGGAACGAATAATACTAGGCCCCACCACGACCAGATTGTGATCCATCTCTAGAATACTCGGAACCACCTCTATCGTCCTGGGACCCACCCTTAGAAATCTATGGACCACAGCGGCCTGACGGAGCGTCGCCTTTCGAAAAAGCACCACCTCAGCTACCTGAAGCTACCGGGGTCCTCTAGGGCTGATAACCCTTCCTAGATCACTAACAATCTCGAGTAAAATGACCAAGTGCTCTACACGTAAAGCAACCCTTAGGAGGCGGAGTCTGATGGACCGAAACAGAAGACCCAGCTGGAACAACTCTGTCTGCTGGTCGAGAATATGAGCTCTCAGAAACTCTCTGCCTAGATGGCCCACTAGAAGAAGCCCGCAATACTGACTGCACAGGGCGGCCAGAATATGTCACGACCCAACCGAAGGGCCATGACGAGTACCCGGTGTTAACCCACCCGGGCATCTCTTATCGTACATTCACATTTACATCTAGGTGAGCCACATAGTTGATCATACTTTCTAGCCATCATTAATACTAGTGTCATTGGGCAACAATACATCTATATCATCATCAACAACTAAGCCCATATCCATGTACATAAGCCGACGAGGCTAACAAAATGATATCAAAAACATAGGCCGACAAGGCCAAATACATCTAACCATATACACATGTCTACGAGCCTCTAAGAAGAGTATGTCATATCATATAGGCGGGACAGGACCCCGCCATGCCCATAAGTATGTACACAAAAGAATAGACACCAAAAGTTGTAGCTCTGAATGAAATGAAGCTCCGCTACGTAGTCCTTGAGAAATAAAGCTATGGATCAAGCCTGTCTCTCTGGCCACCTGCGGGCATGACGCAGCGTCCACAAACAAAAGGACGTCAGTACAAAGAATATACTGAGTAGGTAAAGCATAATCAACATCATTATAGAAGCATAAGAGACAACATAAGAATCAGCATAAGGTGGGAGGTAGTAGAACCATCGTCATAAACACTTACTTGCTTTTCATAGGGACCTTCCATTTCTAATGCCTGTTTGTTTACATATATCCATATCTGTATCCGTATTCTTATCCGTATTTATTTACATTTTCATATCCACATTCATATTCATAATTGTAATTATACTTGTATTGATAGCATACCCGACCATGAGGGATCGGTGTTTCACATACCCGACCATGGCAAGGCTCGGTGATTATACATACCTGGCCCTAAAAAGGCTCAGGGTTATCCGTATCCAACTGCAGTGGCGTAAGCGCAATACATATCATACCCGGCCATATAAGCTCGATGTTACGTAATAGTCATACATAGACACATATACGTAAGAGCTCATAAGCATCTTTGACATCATTACAATCGTCATTTTATTACATCTATCTTAGAGGATCACCCATCGTATAAGGAATTTAGTAGAGTCATAAACATAACGAGAATCATGAGCTTTGATAGCTTTAAAGATAGAATCATTTGGAGGTCATCATAGGATCAAGAAAGAATAGATATATGGCCAAGGAACCATGCCTTATTGAAAGAAGGGTTAGCCTTACATACCTTTTCGTTCAACTATTCTATCGGTTGAACGTTCTCCTTCAATGCTCACGTTTCTACCTTCATTAGAGTTTATACTAACTTTAGAAAATAGATAGCTTAGCATACCTAACTAAAGCTCGAGAAAATTGGGAAGCATATCCTTTATTTATACAACTTCCCCCATATCATATATCAACTCCCAAACATCTACAATAACATTCACAACATCATAACAATAGTCTTCATTCACCTACATTATCCATATTTTTCAATCCACTTCAAATCATCCATAATCATAGTCATGACACACTATTACATTCACTCATATAAAATGTCTATCCCATGTTTTTTAATGCCATTTATAACATAATCATAATCTCAACATATCAAGAATCATGACTCAATCCAAGCTACTACTCAAAAATATCACTATTCTCACATTCATGACCCATTTTCTATCTCCTTCTACAATCCAAGTCTTTCAACCTCTCAATACCTTAAACAACATGGAAAGACCATAAAACTTACCTTAGATTGTGTAGGAATGGACTTTGGGTGGAAACACTTCACTTGAGCAAAACCCTAGTTCCACTTCCACTTGGATTTCTTGTCTTGGATGAACTTTAATGAGCTTCTTACACTTGATTCTCTTGGTTTGATGAAGTTGATCATTAATATCTCTTGAATTCTTGTGGGAGAGGTGTGGAGAAATGTTCTAGAGAGTTCTAGATAGAAGGGGAGTGAAGATGAAATGAAATGAAATGAAATGAAATGAACTTGGTCCCCTTATTAATAATTCACAATCTGTCCCGCTTTGATTTCACGGACCAACATACGGTCCGTATAATTTATACTGACTGTATGTTTGGCCGTACTTTTGGTCCAGTGAAGCCTTCCAATCTGGGCTTAATATACGGCCTAACATACGGCCAGTATATTTTATACGGCCAGTATGTTGGGCCGTATAATGCCCAGCTTTTTCGAACTCGTTCTCGTCGACTCGTTTGATCTCAAATCCTTATGGAACCTTCTTAACACTTGTTTAACAGCTCATTAACAATCTAAAGGACGTTATAACTCTTCTCCAAATCACCATTAAGTCATCATAAATTCGGTACTCGTAAATCGCTTCTGATACGTAACGTATACCTTGCCTTTCTTGGAAACTTTCTTCTCTTACCTCAAATGTCTTTGTAATCTCAATTAGGGTCATCAAATGCTATTTCTTACTTATTGAAACATCACACACTTCGTGCCCTCCGTTAGTATTTTCACTGTGCATCAATGGATAATATTTTGAGGTGTAACATTCTTCCCCCCTTAAGAACATTCGTCCTCGAATGTTAAGCTCTCGGGGATTCTATAAAAATTTTGCCAGAGTTTCCCCTGTAATATGGCACTACCATCCTGTCAGAACAGCCCATAATAACAATGCCTTACAGGGCCACAACATCATAGCAATAAATGTTGGCCACACACGACCTAAATGCATAAAAAGGAAAACATACATACCTCATGATTTTGATGTCTCATCTTGGATCTCTTCTGGGGGTTTAAATAAGTGTGGGTACTTGGACTTCATATTTTCTTCCGCTTCCCATGTCATTTCTTCTCGGTTATTATTTCTCCACAAAACCTTAACTGAGGCCACTTCTTTGTTTCTAAGCCTACGTACTTGCCTATCTAATATGGCAATGGGTACTTCTTCATAAGTCAACCTTCCTGTCACTTGAACATCATTTACTGGAACGATCCTAGTAGGATCTCCAACACACTTATGAAGCATCGAGACACGGAAAACTGGGTGAACTGACTCCAAATCAGGAGGTAGATCTAGTTTGTAAGCCACTTCGCCTACCTTGCGTATAATCTCATAAGGCCCAATGTACCGGGGACTAAGGTTCCCCTTCTTGCCAAATCTCATAACGCCCTTCATTGGCAACACTTTTAAGAATACCCAATCTTTCACTTGGAACTCTAAGTCCCTTCAACGATTATCTGTAGGATTTTTGACGACTTTGGGCTGCTAATAACCGATCTTGTATGAGCTTAACTTTCTCTATGGCTTTCTGGACCAAGTATGGCCCTATCAATTTGGTCTCTCCTACTTCGAACCACCCAATTGGGGATCTACACTTTCTCCCATATAAAGACTCATGCGGTGTCATTTGGATGCTAGAATGATAACTATTGTTATAAGCAAATTCAATAAGTGGTAAATGATCATCCCAATTACCTCCAAAATCCAGCATGCATACCCGTAGCATATCCTCGAGAGTATGGATAGTACGCTCAGCTTGTCCATCAGTCTGCGGGTGAAATGTCGTGCTAAGGCTCACCTGAGTCCCCAAACCTTCTTGGAATGATTTCTAAAAATTAGTTGTAAACTGAGTTCCTCTATCAAATATAATAGATACTGGAACACCGTGAAGTCGCACTATCTCTTTAACATAAAGCTTCGCATAATCTTCTGCCACATATATAGTTCTGACTGGTAAGAAATGAGATGACTTCGTGAGTCTATCCACAATCACCCATATAGAATCATACTTACGTCGAGAACGGGGTAAGCCTGTAATGAAGTCCATGTTAATTACTTCCCACTTCCAAGTTGGAATTTCTATAGCTTGCAACAATCCGCCCGGCTTTTGGTGCTCGATTTTCACTTGTTGACAGTTAGGACATTGAGCTATAAATTCAGCTATATCCTTCTTCATCGCATTCCACCAATATATAAATTTAAGATCATGATACATTTTCGTTGCTCTGGGGTGGACAGAATAACGGGAGCAGTGGGCTTCTCTCAATATTTGGTGGCGCAATCCTGCCACATTAGGAACGCATAATCTGCCTCGGCATCGGAGAACTCCATCTCCTGAGACCTCAAATAATGACTTCTCCTTCTGAGAGAGTGTATCTCTGTAATGAATTAGCATGGGATCTTCGTATTGTCGCTCTTTCACTTCCACTACTAGCGACGAGACTGCTGAATTGTGAATAGTAGGTCCCATGCTACCTGAGTCCACTACTCGAACTCCCAGGCTAGCTAATTACTGGATCTCACGAGCCATTTCTCTCTTCTCTGGTTGAACATCACACAAACTTCTCATAGATCTACGGCTAAGAGCATCAGCCAAAACGTTCGCCTTTCTGGGGCGGTATAGGATATCAACATCATAATGTTTTAGCAATTCCAACCATCGTCGCTGCCACAAATTCAACTCTTTCTGCTTGAAGATATACTGAAGGCTCTTATGATCTGTATAAATATCCACATGGACACCATACAAATAATGTCTCCACATCTTTAATGCATGAATCACCGCATCCAATTCAAGGTCATGGGTTGGATAATTTTTCTCATGTTTCCGTAATTGCCTTGAAGCGTACGCAATCACCTTACCATGTTGCATCAACACACAGCCTAGCCCAATGCCTGAAGCATCGCAATAAACAACATAACCTTCCAATCCTTCTGGAAGTGTCAGGACTGGGGCAGAAGTTAATCTATCCTTTAGCTCTTGGAAACTATGTTCGCAAGCATCTGTCCATTGAAACTTTGCTGATTTCTGGGTCAGCTTGGTGAGTGGTACAGAAATAGAAGCAAAGCCTTCTACAAAGCTCTTGTAATAACCTACTAAGCCCAGAAAAATACGAACCTCCGTAAGAGTCGTGGGCCTCGGCCAAGTCTTCACGGCCTCAATATTTTGGCTATCTACCTGAATACCATCGGCTGAAACAATGTGCCCCAAAAATGTCACTGAGTTCAACCGAAACTCACACTTAGAAAATTTGGCAAATAACTCTCGAGTTTGATGAACTCTAAGGACAGTACGCAAAAAATCTGCATGTTCTGCCTCAGACCTAGAATACACCAAGATATCATCGATGAATACAATCACAAATAAATCTAGGAAGGGCCTGAACACATTGTTCATCAAATCCATAAAGACTGCTGGTGCATTTAGTTAGCCCAAATGACATCAACCGGAACTCAAAATGGCCATATCTTGTTCTGAAGGCTGTCTTAGGGATATCTTTCTCCCTAACTCTCACTTGATGATACCCAGATCTCAAATCTATCTTCGAAAATCATTTGGCACCTTGTAATTGATATAATAAGTCATCAATCCTCGGAAGAGGATATCTATTCTTAATCGTCACCTTATTCAATTGTCGATAGTCAATGCACATTCTCAAGGATCCGTCTTTCTTTCGGACAAACAACACGGGTGCTCCCCACGGGGAGGAACTAGGCCTAATAAAGCCTTGCTCAAGCAAGTCCTTCAATTGCTCCTTCAACTCTGCGGGAGCCATTCTGTAAGGTGGAATAGATATAGGCTTGGTGTCTGGCAACACATCAATAGCAAAGTCAATCTCCCTTTCCGGAGGAAGGCCTGGAAGCTCTTCCGGGAATACATCCGGAAACTCATTCACCACGGAAACTGACTGAAGAGTTGGCGGTTCAGCTTTTACATCTTAAACCCGAACTAGATGATAAATGCAATCTTTTGTGATCATTTTCCTTGCCTTTAGATAGGAAATAAACCTACCTTTTGGTGAAGCAGTATTCCCTTTCCATTCTAAAACTGGTTCTCCCAGAAACTGGAAACGAACCATTTTCATTCTACAATCAACATTGGCATAGCAAGAAGCCGACCAATCCATACCCATGATAACATCAAAATATACCATTTTTAACTCATGTAAGTCAACCATAGTACGATGGTCACAAATCAAAACTATGCAATTTTTATATACTCGGCTAGCTATTACCGATTCACCAACGGGTGTAGACACCTCAAAAGGTTCTCTTGTTTGAATCCAAATCGACCCGCAATATATGCAGTAACATATGACAATGTGGAGCCCGGATCTATCAAAGCATATACATCATGAGAAAATACCGATAATATACCTGTGAAAACATCAGGAGAAGACTCAAGATCTTAGCGTCCAGCCAAGGCATAAATACTGTGCTGAGGACCGCTAGAACTGGGGACTCTACCTCTGCCTCTACCATGGCCGACTAGCGCATGTGAACCTGGCCCCATAGGGCGTATAGATGATGAAGATACGGCTACCGACCCTGAAGGCTAGGTCCTACCTCTACCACCAACTGAGGGGCAATCACGCATAATATAGCCTGGCCGACCACATGCATAGCAAACCTCTGAGCCCAATCTGTACTGTCCCTAATGTAACTTCCCACACTAGGAACATCGTGGCACGGGTGGCCTCGCCTGACCCGAATCATCTCTAAACCATGAACCGAAAAAACTCTGACTCGGCTCGGAATGAGTAGATCTATCAAATCCCTGGCCTGTGAACCGTGGAGGCACACCAGTCATAGAATGGCCTGAATGCCTAGGAAACTGCTGGCGGTGACCGCCCCAAAACTCACTCATCGGACCTGAAAATCTAGCCCTCTTGTTATACCCTCTATCAAGCTCACGCTCACTTCTTTGTTGTTGTTGGCTTTCCTCTAAATTTTGAGCATGGGCCTGAATGCGTGAAATATCGATATTATCTTGAAGGGACGCAGTCAAGCACCGATCCATCAAATGTCACCCAAGGCCTTTCACAAATCGGTGCACTCGGTCACCTATATCCGCAGCCATGGCTGAAGCATACCTAGCCAAAGAATTGAAGCGGAGACTATACTCTAAAGCACTCATACTTCCTTGCCTCAAATTCAAAAACTTATCGGCTCTAGCTCGCCGAACCTCTGGAGGCAGGTAATGTCGGAGGAAGGCATTAACAAATTCTTGCCATACCGGGGGAGGCGCATTGGCACCCCATGAAGCCATCCAAACTGTGTACCAATGAACTGTAACATCCCTCAATCTATAGGATGCTAACTCCACCGATTCGGTGTCCGAAGCATGTATCAACCGAAGTTTCCTCAACATCCCGTCAATAAAATTCTGAGGGTCTTCATCCGGCTTTGATCCAAAGAATTTAGGAGGGTTCAAGTTAATAAAATCACAGGCCCTTGCACTAACAGCCCTATCACCTTGCCATGTACCTTGCTACTGAGTCTGGGCGGAAACCAATTGAGTAAGTAAATGAATGACCTTTTTTACATCTTGGCCTGAAGCATCCGGTGGAGGACCTAGAGGTGCTGGAGCTGGGGCTGAGGCTCCCTCATTGTCACGACCCAACCCCGTAGGCCGTGACTAGTGCCCGAACTGGACACTCGTACACACCCATGTTAGCTATAAGATCAATCCACAACCAAACATAATATGGAACCCATAGGACCCACACATACTCTAGGAACTGTCGCACAAATGTATATATATATCAAGCAACCTGTCTCCTGAGGAGTCCCTACTATCAACAGATAACACAGTATATAAGCCGACAAGGCTGTCATAGCATGTGGGAACGTCCCAACTATTTATATACGCAAGACGACGAGGCTGCCACTATACATGTCAATATACTACGCAAGCCGACAAGGCTGCCACTATGAAACGATAACACAAGCGAGCCGACAAGGCTGCTATAAAAACATGACAGTAAATACAAGCCGGCAAGGCTGCTATAGCGACGGAAACACACATAAAGATCATATACACAACTAGCCACATCGGAGTACAACCCACATACATGTCTACAGACCTCTAAGAGTTTCAACAGTGAAATATGTCGGGACAGGGCCCTGTCGTACCCTTAAACAACATATATATATATATATATATATATATATATATATATATATATATATATATATATATATATATATATATCAAAAAGGGATCTGTACCAAAATCTAGGCTTCGGAACAACGGAGCTCTCCAAGATAGCCAAAACGAGTATCTGCACCTGCGGGCCTGAAACGCAGCCCCCGAAGAAAGGGGGTCAGTACGGAATATGTACTGAGCATGTAAAGCATCAAATACAGTAAACAGGATCATAACTGAAATATGAAGTACCGCAAACGAGTGCAGTAACCAGAATACCAAAATACTTGCCTTTAAAACATAAATCATGCATATCAATATCATATATCATATCCGGCCCCTTTATGGGACTCGGTGAACATGGTCGCCACCCCGTCTTTGGCGCCATAACACAGCATACTCCAAAATATAGTATAACTCCGTAACACAGCATAACTCCGTAACACAACATAACCCGGTAACACAGCATAACACCATAACACAGCATAACGCCATAACACAGCATAACGCCATAATATATATATATATACCGTACCCGGCCCTCTAGTGAGGGACTCGGTGAACAATGCAGTGGAAATGTGCACGATAACAGATTCTGGCCAGGGACTCAGTGAAAGACATATTGAGGCGTGCACGAGCAGAGTAGTGAGAAATCATATGAAGTTTAAATCATTATCAAGACTCAATGGAACAATCAATACGAGCTATCATTTAGAAATCAGGACAATAGTCATATCAAATAAATTTCGAATATTACTCAGGGCATATCACCTAACTCTCAAATATTATCACAACGTATATCAAAAGGGCTTGGAAATTATAGTTAAATGTCACTAATGTACGTAACATCTTATAGAAATCCAGTCACAAGTTGTCATAAAATTCCTGGAAATAGAAACGGATGTATATCGACTAGTATTCAACATACAGGAAACAGAAGAGGGAGGCACAATCACTCGAGAGTTCTAACATCTCTAAGTAATTAACAATCATGAATTACATCCAAAGTCTATGAATAGAGTTACCCCGAAGTTCATATCATTACACTTAAATCTAGGACATGCCAAAAGAAAGAAGGGACAGCTTTACATACCTGTCAGCAACTAATCGTGAACCCTTTTCGCTTCGTCGCTCTTTTCGCCTATTTATATAAATGTAACGTTATCGTTAGTAACTACATTTTCTAGTTCGCAAATATATAGTCCATTCTTCTATAGGGCCTACATTTCAGTTTATATATATACTCTCGTTTAGGGTTTCCTATTATCTAAAAATTTAGCGAAAATCCGGCAACACTTCCCCTATATGTTCACCTATCCCAAATTTCCAACTGTTCTCCTGTAGACACAGAAATACCAACAACAATATATGGATACAACTATATTTTCAATTCTTTCAATTCAACAAGAACAACAACATGTTCATATCAACACAACTTCCCCTTTAACTTTCTAAATCTTTCCATTCTTTTACTATGTGAACTATGATAGCAACAACCATAATATAACCCTAAAATCAATTTACCATCCTTACTGCATATAATCCTATCACACGGTTCAACTTTGAACTTCAACAACAACATTTACAATCTTTCATATTCAACATACCTTTATCAAATTAAACAAGTTAAAATCCTCCTAAACGTATAGAATAAGAAGATCAATTTTTTACCTTAATACACTTGCCCTCTTAATCTTGCTAATTACTTGAATATTCACAACACCTTGATCATCACATCACCATGAACTTGAAATTTTCCTTCAACACTATTCTCGGCCAAACCACCTTGGCCGAGAGCCTCACTTCTTTTTCTCCTTTCAAATTTCAATTGTTCAACTATAATGAAGATGTAATGGATGAATTACTCATCCAACATACATTTATATGCCTCCCCTAAAGCTCTCTCTTGGCTTCAATTGTCCATGGCCGAACCTCCCTCTCCAATTTGCTCCTCTTTTTTTTTCTTTTTTTTTTTTTTTGCAATGTTGAAAGTGATGACTATGAGTCATATTACTAACTTATATATGTATTGTATAGGCCCTACACGTGCCCTTCTAAGGTGGCATGTATTTGATGATTTCATTTTTTTTTTCTTTTTTTTTTGTACTTAGTTCGGGTGGGGCCCACATTACTAATTAACTTTAATTAATTTAATTAATTACTAATTTCCACTTAATAATCTAAGCATAGTTTATTAATTCCTAATCTCCAATAATAATATTTTTACACTAAATAAAATTTATAACAATTAATTCTAATTTAGAAATTTAAACGAAATTAGGGTTCCGTTCTTAACTCGCGTCGATTCCTTGCGAATAGTTTGAAGTATAAAAATACGGGGTATAACATCCTTCCCCTCTTTAGAACATTCTTCCTCGAATGTTAAATTAATCCCGTCGGGTCCTGTAAGAGTTTTGGAAGGGTTCCCTTTATCGTCATAACATATAGTTTTATCAGGCAATTAATATAACCAAGTGAGGAGTTTAGGCTACCTGTAGGCGTAGGGAACAAGTAAGGGTATTTGTTCTTCATTTCCTCCTCGGCCTCCCAGGTCATCTCTTCCCTGTTGTTGTTTTGCCATAACACTTTGACGGAAGCCACGTCCGTAGTTCGCAACCTCCTAATCTGTCGATCAAGTATGGCTATAGGCTGCTCCTCGTAGGCTAACTCCTCTGTCACCTGGATATCATCTACGGGAAACATTCTGGAAGGATCGCCTATATATTTGCGAAGCATTGACACGTGGAAGACTAGATGCACCGCTTCCAAATCAGCTGGTAGGCCTAACTCGTAGGCAACTTGGCCTACCTACGGATAATCTGATAAGGCCCAATGTATCTTGGGCTTAGCTTCCCTTTCCTGCCAAACCTCATAACACCCTTCATGGGTGACACCTTCAAGAACACCCAGTCACCAACCTGAAATTCTAAGTGTCGACGTCGAATATCTGCATATGATTTCTGCCGACTCTGGGCTGCCAGTAACCTCTCCTGAATAAGATTCACTTTATCGACAGCTTGCTGAACCATATCTGGGCCTATCAACTTAGTTTCGCCAATATCAAACCAACCAATAGGCGATCTGCACTTTCTCCCATACAAGGCCTCATATGGTGCCATCTGAATACTCGAATGATAGTTGTTATTATAGGCGAATTCAATAAGTGGAAAATGATCATCCCAGCTACCCCTGAAATCAATAACGCAAGCCCGTAACATATCTTGTAGTGTCTGAATGGTACGTTCGGCCTGTCCGTCAGTCTGAGGGTGAAATGTTGTGCCGAGACTCACTTGCGTCCCCAATCCCTCCTGGAAGGACCTCCAAAACTTAGCTGTAAACTAGGCCCCTCTATCGGAGATAATAGCTATGGGAACCCCGTGAAGTCTCACTATCTCCTTGAGGTACAATCTGGCATAGTCCTCCACTGAATATGTAGTCCTGACTGGAAGAAAGTGGGCTGATTTTGTCAACCTATCAACGATGACCCAAATAGAGTCATATTTCCACAGAGTACGAGGTAAACCTGTGATGAAGTCCATATTGATCACTTCCCATTTCCAGGTCGGAATCTTCATCTCCTGTAATAATCCTCCAGGCTTCTGGTGCTCGATCTTAACCTGTTGACAATTCGGACACTGAGCAATGAACTCTGCTATATCCTTCTTCATGCCATCCCACCAATACAAGCATCGAAGGTTATGATACATCTTCGTTCACCCTGGATGAACAGAATAACGGGCATAGTGTGCCTCTCCCATAACCTGTTGTCGTAACCCTGCAACCTCAGGTACACATAATCTACCTTTGTATCGTAGCACTCCATCCGGTGCAATCTCGAATGGGGTCTCTTCCTTTTGAAGAGCTGCATCTCTATGATGCACAAGAATAGGGTCCTCGTACTGGTGTCTTTTTATCTTTTCTATGATAGAGGACTCAGCAACTCCTCGAACAGAAACCCTGCCATTATCAAGATCAGCCAAACGGACTCCAAGGTTAGCGAACTGGCAAATCTCACGGACTATCTCTTTCTGCTCTGGTTGTACATCCGCCAAACTACCCATAGATTTACGGCTGAGTGCATCTGCTACTACATTGGCCTTTCCTGGGTGATATAGAATGTCAACATCATAGTCTTTTAGCAACTCTAGCCACCGCCTCTGCCGCAAATTCAGCTCCTTCGGTTTAAAGATGTATTGGAGACTCTTATGATCTGTATAAACATCAACATGCACACCATATAAATAATGTCTTCATATTTTCACACCATGAATCACCGCTGCTAACTCCAGATCATGGGTGGGACAATTTGTTTCGTGCTTTCTGAGCTGTCGGGAGGCATAGGCTATAACTCTGTCATGCTGCATCAACACACAACCTAACCCAACACCCGAGGCATCACAATAAATAACATAGCCATCTGGCCCCTCAGGAAGTGTTAGGACTGGAGCAGTAGTCAACTTATCCTTCAATAATTGGAAGCTTCGCTCACAAGCATCGGTCCACTGGAACTTAGCTGCCTTCTGTGTTAGCCTTGTTAAAGGCACTGAAATTGAGGAAAACTTTTCTACAAACCTCCTGTAATACCCTGCTAGCCACAGAAAACTACGTACCTCAGTAGGCATCGTAGGCCTCGGCCAAGTCTTCACCGCCTCAATCTTCTGTGAGTCTACCCGAATGCCATCAGCTCCGACAATATGCCCCAATAATGCTACTGCAGTTAACCAGAATTCACATTGACAGAACTTGGCATACATTTTCTGGTGCTAGAGCACCCTAAGTACCGTCCTCAAATGATCTGCATGCTCCTCTTCTAATCGTGAATAGACCAGAATATCATCAATAAATACAATCACGAACAGGTCAAGGAATGGCTTGAACACTCGGTTCATTAGATCCATAAATACTGCTGGAGCATTGGTCAGCCCAAAAGACATTACTCTAAACTCATAATGCCCGTATCGGGTCCGAAATGCAGTCTTCGGAATATCTGTCTCTCTTACTCGCACCTGATGGTAGCCTGACCGTAAGTCTATCTTTGAGAAGCACTTAGCACCCTGCAACTGGTCAAATAAATCATCAATCCTGGGAAGGGGACACCTGTTCTTTATTGTTACTTTATTCAGCTGCCTATAATCAATACACATCCGCAGCGACCCATCTTTCTTTCTCACAAATAATATCGGTGCTCCCCAAGGTGATGTACTGGGCCTGATAAAGCCCTTTTCTAATAAGTCTCTCAGTTGCTCCTTCAATTCCTTCAGTTCTGAAAGTGCCATTCTGTACGGAGGAATAGATATGGGCTGAGTGTCTGGTAATACGTCTATAGTGAACTCTATCTCACGCTCACGAGGAAGACCTGGAAGCTCATTTGGAAATACATCTGGAAACTCATTAACTACCGGGACTGACTCAAGAGTCGGTACCTCTGCTTTCAAATCACGCACACGAACCAGATGATAAATATAACCCTTTCTGACCATCTTCCTTGCCTTGAGGTATGAAATAAACTTACCCCTCGGTGATGTTGTATTTCCCATCCATTCTATAATTGGCTCTCCTGGAAATTGGAAATGAACTACCTTTTCCCGACAGTTAACGTTGGCATAACAAGAGGCTAGCCAATCCAACCCATAATAACATCGAATTCAGTCATATACAACTCTATCAGATCTGCTTTGGTGCAACGGCTACATATAATTACCGAACAATCTATATATACCTGCCTTGCTATACCAAAATCTCCTACCGGTGTAGCTACCTCGAACGGTTCTAGCGGTTCAGGTTTTATCCCAATTCTACTAGCAACAAGGGGAGAAATATACGATAAAGTAGAGCCTGGGTCTATCAATGCATACACATCTCGGGAGAAAATCGATAGTATACCTGTAACCACATTTGGTGAAGCCTGCTGATCCTGTCTACTAGCCAGGGCATATATACGGTTTGAAGGACCGCTAGAACTGGAAGCTCCGCCACGACCACTACCACGGCCTGCTGGTGCCTGAAAACCTTGCCCCCCAGGGCGCATCGCTACAGAAAAAGATGAACCAGCAACCGACCCAGTAGGCTGAGCTGCACCGCTGGACTACCCCCGAGTGGACAATCCCTCATAATATGGCCCTGACGGCCGCAAGAAAAGCAAGCACCCGTAGCACGATAACACTCGCCAGAATGATACTTCCCACATCGAGAACACCGAGGCAAGGGTGGCCTCGACTGACTGAAACCTCTGTTCACCTGCGAACCCGAAGCCCTGGAGCTCTGACCGGCTCCTGAGTACCCTGTACTATCGAATCTCCTACCAGTGAACTGCGGGGGTGCACTCCGTGCTGGCTGAGAGGGGTATCTACTATACTGCTGCTGAGGCTGCCTGCCCCGAAACTCACCCGAATAGCCAGTCGATCTAGCTCTCTTATGCTGTCCTCTGTCATAGTCTCTATCGGACTGACGCCCCCTGTGTCGATCCTCCATCCCCTGTGCATACACCTGTACCCGAGCAATATCCATCCCTGGCTGTGAAGCCATTACCATACAGCTATCAACCAAATAACGATCCAACCCCACCACATATCGATGCATCCTTTCGTTTATATCAGCTACAATAGTAGGCGCATATCTGGCCAATGAATCAAACTCAAGACTATAATCCCGAACGCTCCTGCCATTCTGCCTCAGGTGTCAGAATCTATCAACTCTAGCTCGCCGCATCTCTGGAGGCAGAAAGTGGCCAAGGAAGGCCTCCACAAACTCATCCCATACTGCTGGAGGAGCATTCTCGCC
This sequence comes from Lycium barbarum, assembly GCF_019175385.1. Taxonomy (NCBI): domain Eukaryota; kingdom Viridiplantae; phylum Streptophyta; class Magnoliopsida; order Solanales; family Solanaceae; genus Lycium; species Lycium barbarum. The sequence goes on from NC_083343.1 coordinate 91,944,540, forward strand.
CCTAGATAACTCCCACGACTCATACCAATTGACAGCTACATCCCGCAGTCGATACGAAGCTAACTCAACAGATTCAGTCTCAGAAGCCTTAATGAACCTCAGCGTACACTGCATCTGCCGAACAAACTCCTGCGGGTCATCCTCGGGCTTCAACCCGAAAAACTCTAGAGGATTACAACTTAGGAAGTCACGGGCCCTCAAACTGTCATGTCTATCCGTCTGGTCAGCCCCTAGTCCATGCCTGCGAGCCTGTCCTGTTACCTAGCTGGTCAACAACTGAACTGCATCCCTCATAGAACTATCCTCCGCCCCTGGCTGATGAGCTGGAGGCTCAGGTGCTGGAACCTCAGGAACTGGCGGTGGAGCCGCCCCTTGACCCGAAGCTGCCGCTGTCCTGGGTTCCTCTGGAAGTGGCGGTGTAGCAGAACTCGCTGACTGGAGCACAACCTCAGGCATAATTTGGGCATTAGCCCTAGTAACTCTCCGAGTCTGGCTAGTATCCCCTGCTATCGATTTGCCCTTCTGGGCATCTGTCGCTTTCTTTGGAGACATAGCTGTAAACATAGTAATCGGTTAGAAAGGGATTATCCTGATAATATAGCTCTATTGCACGATCAAGGATAAGAAGGAAAGATGACACCCTAAATGTCCTGTAGCCTCTTGTTTATAGATGTGGTGCACAACACACCGATAAACAAGACTCTACTAGACACGGTCTGTAGACATTCCGAGGACGAACTGCTCTAATACCACTTTTGTCACAACCCAACCCCGTAGGCCGTGACTAGTGCCCGAACTGGACACTTGTACACACCCCTGTTAGCTATAAGATCAATCCACAACCAAACATAATATGGAACCCATAGGACCAACACATAGTCTCAGAACTGTCGCACAAATGTATATATATATATATATATCAAGCAACCTGTCTCCTGAGGAGTCCCTACTATCAACAGATAACACAGTATATAAGCCGACAAGGCTGTCATAGCATGTGGGAACGACCCAACTATTTATATACGCAAGCCGACGAGGCTGCCACTATACATGTCAATATACTACGCAAGCCGACAAGGCAGCCACTACGAAACGATAACACAAGCGAGCCGACAAGGCTGCTATAAAAACATAACAGTAAATGCAAGCCGGCAAGGCTGCTATAGCGACGGAAACACACATAAAGATCATATACACAACTAGCCACATCGGAGTACAACCCACATACATGCCTATAGACCTCTAAGAGTTTCAATAGTAAAATATGACGGGACAGGGCCCCGTCGTATCCTTAAACAACATATACATATATATATATATATATATATATATATATCAAAAAGGGATCTGTACCAAAATCTAGGCTTCGGAACAACGGAGCTCTCCAAGATAGTAGAAAGGGAGTCCTAAGCTGGCGGATCACCAAAACGAGTATCTGCACCTGCGGGCATGAAACGCAGCTCCTGAAGAAAGGGGGTCAGTACGGAATATGTACTGAGCATGTAAAGCATGAAATATAGTAAACAGGATCATAACTGAAATATGAAGTACCGCAAACGAGTGCAGTAGCCAGAATACCAAAATACTTGCCTTTAAAACATAAATCATGCATGTCAATATCATATATCATATCCGGCCCCTTTATGGGACTCGGTGAACATGGTCGCCACCCCGTCTTTGGTGCCATAACACAGCATACTCCAGAATATAGTATAACTCCGTAACACAGCACAACTCCGTAACACAACATAACCCCGTAACACAGCATAACACCATAACACAGCATAACACCATAACACAGCATAACGCCATAATATATATTTCAGTTATGAGGGACTCGGTGAACAATGCAGTGGAAATGTGCACGATAACAGATTCTGGCCCGGGACTCAGTGAAAGACATATTGAAGCGTGCACGAGCAGAGTAGTGAGAAATCATATGCAGTTTAAATCATTATCAAGACTCAGTGGAACAATCAATACGAGCTATCATTTAGAAATCAGGACAATAGTCATATCAAATACCGTTCGAATATTACTCAGGGCATATCAACTAACTCTCGAATATTATCACAACGTATATCAAAAGGGCTTGGAAATTATAGTTAAATGTCACTAATGTACGTAACATCTTATAGGAATCCAGTCACAAGTTGTCATAAAATTCCTGGAAATAGAAACGGATGTATATCGACTAGTATTCAACATACAGGAAACAGAAGAGGGAGGCACGATCACTCGAGAGTTCTAACATCTCTAAGTAATTAAGAATCATGAATTACATCCAAAGTCTATGAATAGAGTTACCCCGAATTTCATATCATTACACTTAAATCGAGGACATGCCAAAAGAAAGAAGGGACAGCTTTACATACCTGTCAGCGACTAATCGTGAACCCTTTTCGCTTCGTCGCTCTTTTCGCCTATTTATATAAAAGTAATGTTATCGTTAGTAACTACATTTTCTATTTCGCAAATCTATAGTCCATTCTTCTATAGGACCTACATTTCAGTTTATATATATACTATCGTTTAGGGTTTCCTATTATCTACAAATTTAGCGAAAATCCGGCGGCACTTCCCCTATATGTTCACCTATCCCAAATTTTCAACTGTTCTCCTGTAGACACATAAATACCAACAACAATATATGGATACAACTATATTTGCAATTCTTTCAACTCAACAAGAACAACAACATGTTCATATCAACACAACTTCACCTTTAACTTTCTAATTCTTTCCATTCTTTTACTATGTAATCTATGATAGCAACAACCATAATATAACCCTAAAATCAATTTACCATCCTTACTGCATATAATCCTATCACACGGTTCAACTTTGAACTTCAACAACAACATTTACAATCTTTCATATTCAACATACCTTTATCAAATTAAACAAGTTAAAATCCTCCTAAACGTGTGGAAAAAGAAGATCAAATTTTTACCTTAATACACTTGCCCTCTTAATCTTGCTAATTACTTGAATCTTCACAACACCTTGATCATCACATCACCATGAACTTGAAATTTTCCTTCAACACTATTCTCGGCCAAACCACCTTGGCCGAGAGCCTCACTTCTTTTTCTCCTTTCAAATTTCAATTGTTCAACTATAATGAAGATGTAATGGATGAATTACTCATCTAACATACATTTATATGCCTCCCCTTAAGATCTCTCTTGGCTTCAATTGTCCATGGCCGAACCTCCCTCTCCAATTTGCTCCTTGTTTTTTTTTTTGCAATGTTGAAAGTGATGACTATGAGTCATATTACTAACTTATATATGTATTGTCTAGGCCCTACACGTGCCCTTCTAAGGTGTCATGTATTTGATGATTTCATTTTTTTTTTTTTTGTACTTTGTTCGGGTGGGGCCCACATTACTAATTAACTTTAATTAATTTAATTAATTACTAATTTCCACTTAATAATCTAAGCACAATTTATTAATTCCTAATCTCCAATAATAATATTTTTACACTAAATAAAATTTATAACAATTAATTCTAATTTAGAAATTTAAACGAAATTAGGGTTCCGTTCTAACTCGCGTCGATTCCTTGCGAATAGTTCGACGTATAAAAATACGGGGTATAACACTCATGATCCTCAGAAATAGGCACTGAATGAGAGGACTGAGATTGAGCCGCATTCTGGGACTCACTTTCCTCTAAACCATTGGCGGTGCTCTTTCAGCCCGCTTTCCTGCCACTGTCTTGTTCTTTTGGGCTGTCGTAGCCATTTTCTTCACAGGCATCTCTGAAATACACAATACACCGTTAAGGAAAAGAGAAATCCTTATATTATAGCTCTATCACACGATCTTATGAAGAAAGAAGGTCATTCATTCCAAAAATGCCCACAGCCTCTTGTTTATAAGTGTGGCGCGCAGCACACCCATAACCAAGACTATACTAGACACGGCTCGTAAACACACCCTAAGACAGAACTGCTCTGACACCACTTTTGTCACAACCCAACCGGAGAGCCGTGACAGGTACCTAGTGCTGTGTGGCGCGCAACACACCCATAACCAAGACTCTACTAGACACGGCTCATAAACACACCCTAAGACAGAACTGCTCTGATACCACTTTTGTCACAACCCAACCGGAGAGCCGTGACGGGTACCCGGTGCTAACCCACCCGGGCACCTCTTATCTTACATTCACATTTACATCTAGGTGAGAAACATAGCGGATCATACTTTCTAGCCATCATTGATACAAATGTCAATGGGCAACAATACATCTATATCATCATCAACAACTAAGTCCACATCCATGTACATAAGCCGACGAGGCTAACAAAATGATATCCAAAATATAGGCTGACAAGGCCAAATACATCTAACCATATACACATGTCTACGAGCCTCTAAGAAGAGTATGTCACATCATATAGGCGGGATAGGACCCCGCCATGCCCATAAGTATGTACACAAAAGAATAGACACCAAAAGGTGTAGCTCCGAATGAAATGGAGCTCCGCTACGTAGTCCCTGAGAAATAAAACTATGGATCAAGCCTGTCTCCCCGGCCACCTGCGGGCATGACGCAGCGTCCACAAACAAAAGGACGTCAGTACGAAGAATGTACTGAGTATGTAAAGCGTAATCAACATCATTATAGAAGCATAAGAGACAACATAATAATTAGCATAAGGTGGGAGGTAGTAGAATCATCGTCATAAACATTTACTTGCTTTTCATAGGGACCTTCCATTTCTGATGCGTGTTTGTGTACAAACATCTATATCCGTATTCGTATTTATTTACATTTTCATATCCACATTCATATTCATAATCGTAATTATACTCGTATTCATAGCATACCAGACCATGAGGGATCGGTGTTTCACATACCCGGCCATGGTAAGGCTCGATGATTATATATACCTGGCCCTACCAAGGCTCAGGGTTATCAGTACCCAACTGCGGTGGTGTGCGCGCAATACATATCATACCCGGCCATATAAGCTCGATGTTACATAATAGTCATACATAGACACATATACGTAAGAGCTCATAAGCATCTTTGACATCATTACTATCGTTGTTTTATTACATATATCATTAGAGGATCACCCATCGTATAAGGAATTTAGTAGAATCATAAACATAATGAGAATCATGAGCTTTGATAGCTTTAAAGATAGAATCATTTGGAGGCCATCATAGGCTCATGAAAGAATAGATATATGGCCAAGGAACCATGCCTTATTGAAAGAAGGGTTAGCCTTACATACCTTTTCGTTCAACTATTCTATCGCTTGAACGTTCTCCTTCAATGCTCACGTTTCTACCTTCATTAGAGTTTATACTAACATTAGAAAATCGATAGCTTAGCATACCTGACTAACGCTAGAGAAAATTGGGCAGCATCTCCTTTATTTATACAACTTCCCCCATATCATATATCAACTCCCAAACATCTACAATAACATTCACAACATCATAACAATAGTCTTCATTCACCTACATTATCCATATTTCTCAATCCACTTCTAATTATCCATAATCATGGTCATGACACACTATTACATTCACTCATATAAAATGTCTATCCCGTGTTTTTTAATGCCATTTATAACATAATCATAATCACAACATATCAAGAATCATGACTCAATCCAAGCTACTACTCAAAAATATCACTATTCTCACATTCATGACCCATTTTCTATCTCCTTCATCAATCCAAGTCTTTCAACCTCTCAATACCTTAAACAACATGGAAAGACCATAAAACTTACCTTAGATGGTGTAGGAATGGACTTTGGGTGGAAACACTTCACTTGAGCAAAACCCTATGTCACGACCCAACCCCGTGGGCCGCGACTGGTGTCCTAACTGGACACCCATACGTACCTACCGGACGGAGTTAGCGTACTAACCAACTAATTAAATTAGACATACAGAGATTCATACGGATATAGAATACATCGCACAAAATATATATATACATAGACTTAGACATAAGCCGTTAAGGCTATCACAGCAAGCAGGGTCCCTTATGTCGTAATCTCACACATACCCGTCAGAACAGTGACAACCCACAACCCACAAACATGTCTACAGGCCTCTAACAGACATAACAGAATCAGATGATGGGACAGGGCCCCGTCGTACCCCAAATAAGCACATGTACAGAATATACAACAGCAAAAACTGTATACCAAAAGTATGAGCTCCGGATCCAGAGGGAGCACTCCAAATCGCAGAACAGAGATCCTATACTGGTGGCGTATCACGCTGTGCGTCTGTACCTGCGGGCATGTAGCGCAGCCCCCGAAGAACACGGGGTCAGTACGGAAAATGTACCGAGTATGTAAAGCGGAAATGTAACAACAATAATCATAATCTAGATCAGGGGTACAAAGTGTGGCTGACAAAATCGTAATCTGAGTCAGAGGTACAAATATATGTCAGACCGACCCATAATTCAAATCAGACGTACAGAAGTGCAACAGACAGAGTCATGATCCAGATCAGATTTCCAGAAGTGTGACAGACAGAATCATATTCCAGATCAGACATACAGAGCTGTAACAGACAGAATCATGCATGCAGAGTCATAAGCATATACAGATGCAGATAGCATATACATACATATCAGATCCCGGCCCTTTAGTAAGGGACGCGGTAACAGATCCCGGCCCTCTTAGTACGGGACGCGGTGGACAGACAGATCAGATCATATGCCATCCTGGCCGCCATCCCCATACAAACACATCATCAAATCATATACAGATGTAAACAGAACCCGGCCCGCGCACCGAGGGACGCGGTGAACAATGCAGTGGAATGTGCACGAGTAACAGAACCTGGCCCGGGCGCAGTGAAGGAAGCATTGAGGCATCCACGAACAGATTAATGAGAAACCATATGCATACAGACTCAATGAAACTGAAATAGTCTAGATGATAGATCAAATCGAATAATCGGACAAAATTCATAGTAGATACGCATAAACGTCATTTGGGATGGCACGACAGATTTTGTCAGAATAAAATGTCTAGAACCGCTCCAGACGTCAGAATATATTATGAGACTCATAACTATGGTCATAACGCTTGTCATATAGCAGACAGAATAATAACCAAAAGTTACTTGTGAGTTCGGACAGAAATGGGTTAATTAGAGCCTTACAGAAAATATCAGAATTACGTGGGCCCACCTTGGGCCGAGCCGATTGGACGTACATGAAATTATGGATCATAGGTAATATGGAGTCATTCATGAGAGTCTTAAGGCATTCCGGCTCCATTTGTAAAAGTTGCCTACTTATAGGTCAATTTAGAAGAAACTGGTTCAATCTTACTGAATGATTTGGAGCCAATTTCAATCTTGAATTCCGAGGAACAGGGTCGTTTCTAAGGCTCGCATCTGAGCCTATTATATTTAGAACATGCCTAAGAAAGAAGGGAAAGACTTTACATACCTTGGTTGCGTCCTACGCTCGCTCAAACTAGATTCCCGTTTCGCCCAAAATCTACAATGGTCATGTTTACCAATTAGAAACTTCAAGCCTTTAGAACTTGAACTTTAACTCATACTTTTCTACAAAAATACGGCCAACACACACATATCCCCAACACACAAAATTTCATACTTTTGTTCATTTTCACATGCTACAACATATATGTAGAATTCTTCCAATATAACAAGAGAAAATTTTTTACCTTTCTTCCAACTTCAATCTTCCGCAAATGCCGCTCTCTCGCTAAACCAATTATATCACGTCGGAGAGCGTCTTGAGCTTACTATAAATACAAGAAGAACAAGATTTTTGGACCAAAGATTGATGAACACAATTTTTTCTCTCTTGGCCGAAACCCTTGGCCCTTTTGCTCTCAATTCTCTTCTTCTTTTTTTTGTTTGTTTCTTGAACTTTCTTGAACCTTAGCCCCTTATTATAATTCTTGATCACATGATAAATCACATGACCAATTTATGGGCTAGGGCCTTTAGTTGGCCGGCCACCCCAATTGGGCCTCTAATTTGTAATAATATTTTATTTTTTTTGGGCCAACCCGGTTGGTCACGAGTTGGGCCTAGCCGACTGACCTTTCGACCTTAAACCGTTCATATCTCCTTGTACCGACGTAGCCAGGGAGCCCACGACCTATGGTTGGAAAGCTATTTCAATTATCTACAACTTTTATTTCTGGGAGTGTTCCCAAATTCCAAACTTATAATGCCGTTTTTGCCCCTACAAGTCAGGTCATCCGAAAATGTTTTCTTAAAAATATTCGTTTGGAAGGCTTCCATTTTGATTTGGCCCCAGGGCCCTTCACGAGTTGTGTTTAACTTTACATATGCGACTCATATAACTTGTCACATGTCCCAAAAAAAATCTTGACGTGTGGTCCCCACCTCAGCTTACAATTAATTCGATGTTCGAAAATGCAGGATATAACACCCTAGATCCACTTCCACTTTGATTTCTTGTCTTGGATGAACTTTAATGAGTTTCTTACACTTGATTCTCTTGGTTTGATGAAGTTGATCATTAATATCTCTTGAATTCTTGTGGGAGAGGTGTGGAGAAATGCTCTAGAGAGTTCTAGACAGAAGGGGAGTGAAGATGAAATGAAATGAAATGAACTTGGTCCCCTTATTAATAATTCACAATCTGTCCCGCTTTGATTTCACGGACCAACATACGGTCCGTATAGTTTATACTGACCGTATGTTTAGCCGTACTTTTGGTCCTGTGAAGGCTGCCAATCTGGGCTGAATATACGGCCTAACATACGGCCAGTATATTTTATACGGCCAGTATGTTGGGTCGTATAATGCCCAGCTTTTTTGAACTCGTTCTCGTCGACTCGTTTGATCTCCAATCCTTATGGAACCTTCTTAACACTTGTTTAACACCATATTAACAATCTAAGGGACGTTATGACTCTTCTCCAAAGCATCATTAAGTCATCATAAATTCGGTACTCGTAAATCTCTTCTGATACGTAACGTATACCTTGCCTTCCTTGGCAACTTTTTTCTCTTACCTCAAATGTCTTTGCAATCTCAATTAGGGTCATTAAATTTTATTTCTTACTTAGTGAAACATCGCACACTTCGTGCCTTTCGTCAGTCTATTCACTGTGCATCAACGGAAAATTTTCCGAGGTGTAACAGAATAGGACTGATACTGCCTAGAAGATTGTCTGGTGCTCCTCGAGCTGGAACCACTATAAACCCCAAACTGTCTCTGCCTCTTCTCACTAACCCCTCCAAATTTGTAGGCCTTAGAAGCCTCAACTAAGTAAGCATGCTCAACAATAGACTGGAAGGAAGCACCCGTAGCCTCAAGCTGAAGGCATGGGATCTGAAGAGCAGTACAGAGCTCCCCAAAAAATCATCGAATCTTGCCGAGCTTAGTTGGAAGCAGGAGTGCTAAATAACAGGCCAAATGTAAATAATGAGCCACAAAAGTATCAACGGATAATCCCCTCTGTTGCAAGTAGAAGAACTCATCTCTACATGTCTCTCTTAAAGCCTGGGGAACATACTTCTCAATGAAGGCCCGATAAAACTGTGTCCACGTAAGTGGAGGTGAACCCTCTAGTCTACAAGAAATGAAGTACCTCCACCAGGTCTTCGCGTCTCCGCTAAACTGGTATGACACATAGTCGACCTCGTGGGTCTCAAAAATCCCTATCCTATGTAATAACCCGTACATGTCCAATATAAACTCATATGCATTCTATCTAGAAATACCAACGAATCTCGGCTGCTCCATCTTTCTGAACCTCCCTACCAGCTCCTGATCGGTCAAAGTCATAACAGGGCCTGCCACGGGTCTAAAATCATCTCCCGGGGTCCGCACTGCATCCATCCATAGACCTACAGCAACAGCAAGATATGTTGCATGGGTCTGCCTCTGCTCAGGGGTGTGTGCTCCACCTCTAGTCTGTGATCCTCCACCCAGAGAAGTAACACCAGCGGCAGCTTATTGGGCATCCAAATAGAGTAGAATACGAGCCATAGTATCATGTATCATCTGCTCTAAAATATCCTTGGGGTGTGCTCGTTCTGGAGCCACATCATCCCAGACGGTCGAGTCTCGAACCTGTTAAACCTCAAGCTCGCGAGACGGAGATCTCACACGCCACTGCCCCACTGCAGGAGCCCTGTCCCTGACTGGTGCAGCCCCGCGGCCTCTAGCTCGATCGCATTATCTGACCATCGCTCATCCCCTGGTGCCAAATGCAGTTGTGGGCTCTGGCACCTGATCTCGGGTTATCGTGGTTCGAGCCCTCACCATCTATGAGAGAAGAGATAAGAATCAGATACCAATTTGATTGTTCCAGATACCAATTAGAATAAAGTAGCACGAAAGAATGAAAGAAAGTGAAGTTTCCTAAATGTCCTATACCCTCTCCCAGATAAGTACGGAGCTCATTGTACCGATCCACGAGACTCAACTAGATAGCTTTTGTATTATATATCGGGTAACCTAGGGCTCTGATACCAACTTGTCAAGACCTAATTTCACTAAGTCGTGCGGGCACATATCTTTCCCACCTCAGTAAGAGCACCCTTAACATAACATTCACAAATAATAAAAATAAGCAGAAGAAAGTAAAATAGCGTAAGTCTCACAATATAATATAAATAAGTGCAGAAATAAATGAAATCTACCCCAGTATTTGGTCTGGTCATAAGGGAGCATGTAACTAAATACTAAAAGTCTGAACAATAATACATCAATAGTCGAAAAATCATGTCTTAGAATGGAAAGCAAGACATAATAATAAGAAGAGTCTTTGCGCAGCAAACGCCCTCATGCTGACACTTAAAGGACTCGAATAAGCAATCCTCGAATATCATTCACGAGGAGTAAAAGTGGATCCCACCTAGTACTCTGCATTCATAAAAGAATGCAGCAAGTGCAGGTCAGTACAAATGTCGCGACCCAAATCGATGAGTCGTGACGAGTGCCTGGTCTCTAGTGACCAAATACCCCTGTACTCGTATCTAAATGACATTAAATAACAAGGGCCCATAAATAGCTCAAACCGAATTATACTGATTCACGAAAGGATGCCATCATAAACTCTGCTTAATCTATACATATATAAGATAGAAAGAACGATGCAAGCCGATTAGGCCGCTACATATACTGTACAACAAAATAAGAGCCGTCAAGGCTACATAACATCCCAACTATGTACAACTGTCTACAGACCTCTAATGGAGTACAAGCTATAGAAAGGACGGGACAGGGCTCCCATCATACCCATATATACATATACATCCCAAAATAACGTACCAAAATAGACTGCAGCTCCGGATCGAGTGGAGCGCACCGACTACAACTGAGGGGAAGTCCTACTGAGCTGGATCGACTCTCTATATACCTGAACCTGCATGCATGAACGCAGCCCCCCCCCCCCTCCCGGGCAATAGGGGAGTCAGTACGGATAATGTACTGAGTATGTAAGGCATAGAAGTAACATAAGTATAAGAATCATGAACTGAATCTGATCTCAGAAATCGACAGACTGCCTAAATGCATCTATATGACTGAGTATCTGAAAAAACATTTGCATAAATCTGTATACTGACAATGCCTCTGTGGGCGCACAACATGCATGCTCTCAATGATAATCATGCTCATGTATATAAATAGGTCATAGTGCTGAGGAACATTCAGCCCTATCCATGTACCGTGTAATAATGCCGAGGAACGTACAGCCCGATCCATATATAATAGTGTCGAGAAACGTACGAGCTGATCCATATATAATAGTGCTGAGAAACGTACGGCCCGATCCATATATCATCATCAAGGTGCACCAAATAATTAGGTGGTAATGCGTATATAACACCTATCCCTTTCCCCATACCCCATATACATATAATATACGCGTATATAACGCCTTCTGATCACGGGTCAATATGCATATGAATATGAATTCAATGCATAAATGAAATGAATACATAGAACTCTCAGAATAATATGATGTCACACTAACTCTAGTGCATAATTGCTGAGCTAACATTACTAATACATGAAATCTCGAGACCCATGAACAGAAGGACATAGTAACAGGGGTACAGGATCATCAAATACTAAAGTATTCCTAATACTTCTAAGAGTAGGGTAATATGGAAGCTCATTTACACGGTTGTTCGTTCATATCAAAGGATTATGCCAAAATGAAGGAAAGGATAGCCTTAACATACCTTTTTGGTCTTCTTAACTACTTACGCTTATTTTCCCAAGCTCACAAATCTACATTCAAGAAAATTCATACCATTGTTAGGCTTATCTTTATATGCTAGTCTTACGCCTTAAAATGAAATCTATTTAGAATCTGCCGAAATTCGGGCAGCATCTACCCTGTTTATACCCCTACCCCGAAATCACAATACCAACAACCAACAACAAAACAACAACAATACTAACATTGCAACTTCATCATCAATACCAAAATACTCCATAAAATATCCCATATGGTGTTTATCCGATTTTTCAACCAACTATTTCATTATAAGACCATTTAATCGCTCTATCTCCATAAATAAACCTAAAGCAGTATCAATAGGGAGAGATTCATACCTTATTCTTACTAAAACAACAATATCTTCAATGTTTGCCTAGAATCCACCGCAAAACGACACTACAATCACAACTGTGCACTATCCAAACCTAAACTAATACTCTGCCACTTGAAAATCACTCAATTTTATGATATCCTCACACTCTTATCTATTTTCTGAGTTTCTGGGAAATAATTTGGGGAAAAAAAGGGTTTTAACCTTTATATAGGGGGTTAAAGTCGTTGCAACCGACTTAATAATTGGCCTTCGCGAACGCGATGGTCTGGAATTTCCATGGCCATCGCGAACACTAGGCTCTATCATGAACGCATTGGGAAATTTTAACCAGTTCGCCCAAATTTTCCTTTTTCTCCCAATTGACCTCCAATCCTTTCGATACCTCTCATATATTGCCTTAAACCCTCATAACCATAAGATAGGTGCATATCACTCCAGATCGCAATTAAAACAACTAACACCTAACGAACCTCAATGTCCAAAATTACGACGTGTAACATCCTCCCCCCCCCCCCCCCTTAGAAACAGTCATCCTCGAATGTTAAAACTCTCAGGAATTCTACAAATATTTTGCCAGAGTTTCTCCTATAACTATACCACTACCATCCTACACAGCAACCAGAAATAATGCCACACAGGGCCACATGCTAAAATATATAACAATATGGCCTCACACGACCAATCACACTAGCTATATATAAATCCAATACCTGGGGATGACGATGTCTCAAACTGGGCCTCCTAGACAACGGAAACAAGTGCGGGTACTTAGTCTTCATCTCCTCTTCCGCCTCCCAAGTTATCTCCTTGACATTATTATTTCTCCAGAGTACTTTAACAGAAACCACGTCCTTGGTTCGTAGCCGACGAACTTGCCTATCTAATATAGCCACAGGGATTTCCTCATATGATACTTGCTCAGTCACTTGAATATCATCTACTGGTACGACTCTTGAGGGATCTCCTATGCATTTGCGGAGCATGGACACATGGAACGCTGGATGTACAGACTCAAGATCAGAAGGCAGCCCTAGCTCATATGCTACCTTACCCACTGTACGAATAATTCTATATGGCCCTATGTATCGAGGGCTTAACTTACCCTTCCTGCCAAATCTCATCACTCCGTTCATAGGCGAAACTTTCAGGAACACCCAGTCGCCTAACTCAACCTCTAACTTGCGTCGCTGATTATCTGCATAGGATTTCTGTCAACTCTGTGCCGCTAGTAACCTTTCTTGAATCACTTTCACTTTGTCAACTGCTTGTTGTATTAAATCTGGGCCTACTAGTTGATTCTCTCCAACCTCAAATCATCCTATAGGTGATCTATATCTTCGCTCATATAAAGCCTCATAAGGAGCCATCTAGATACTGGAATGGTAACTGTTATTAGATGCAAACTCAATAAGAGGCAAATGATCATCCCAGCTACCTCGGAAGTCGATCACATAAGCTCTCAGTATGTCCTCAAGTGTATAGTACGCTCCGCCTATCCATCTGTCTGCGGATGAAATGCGGTACTAAGACTCACCTGAGTCCCTAATCCATTCTGGAAAGATCTCCAGAAGTTAGCTGTAAATTGCGCTTCTCTATCTGAAATAATAGTTGTGGGGACACCATGAAGTCGTACAATCTCTCTAAGATAGAGCTTTGCATAATTCTCGGCTGAATAAGTAGTTTTGACAGGTAAGAAGTGGGCTGACTTTGTAAGCCTATCAACTACGAACCATATTGAATCATACTTCCATTGAGTACGGGGCAAACCTGTAATAAAATCCATATTAATCACCTCCCATTTCCATGTCGGAATCGCCATAGCCTGTAACAAACCTCCAGGCTTCTGATGCTCTATCATAACTTGCTGACAATTCGGACACTGAGCGACAAATTCTGCTATATCTCTTTTCACACCATCCCACCAATAAACTTTCTTGAGATCATGGTACATTTTTGTTGTGCCCGGATGAATAGAACGCACAATCTACCTCGATACGTGAGTACTCCATCTCCTGTGATCACGAAAGGTGTCTTTTATTTCTGAGGAGCTGTATCCCGATAATGAACTAAAACAAGATCTTCGTACTGGCATTCCTTTATCTCAGCTACCAAATATGACACCGCTGTGCCTTGAACTGTAACTCCTGCATCACCCGAATCTAACAGCCGAACTCCAAGGCTAGCTAGTCAATGAACTTCACGGACTATGTCCCTTTTCTCTGGCTACACATATGACAGGCTACCCATGGATTTAAGACTAAGAGCATCGGCTACTACATTAACCTTTCCAGGATGGTATAGAATATCAACATCATAATCTTTTAACAACTCTAGCCATTGCCTTTGACGTAAGCTCAAGTCCTTATGCTTAAATATATACTAGAGGCTCTTGTGATCAGTATAAATATCAACATGAACATTGTATAAGTAGTGCCTCCACATTTTTAAGGCATGGATTACCACAGCTAACTCAAGATCATGAGTTGGATAATTCTTCTCGTGCTTCTTCAGCTGTCTGGAGGCATAAGCAACAACCTTACCGTGTTGCATTAATACACAACCCAACCCGATACCGGAAGCATCACAATATAGCACATAGCCATATGTTCCCTCTGGAAGAGTCAAGACGGGTGCTGAGGTCAACTTGTCCTTCAATGTTTGAAAACTCCGCTCACATGCATCCGTCCACTGGAACTTAGTTGATTTTTTATTTAGCTTGGTCAATAGGGCTGAAAGAGAAGAAAATCCTTCCACGAATCTTCTATAATATCCTGCTAGACCTAAGAAACTATGTATCTCCATTGGTGTCGTGAGCCTTGGCCAATTCTTCACAGCTTCAATCATTTGAGTATCCACTCTGATACCTTCATCTGAAATAATGTGTCCAAGAAAAGCCATAGAGTTCAACCAGAACTCACATTTGGAAAAACTTCGCATATAACTCTCTATCTCGAAGAACTCTAAGCACTGCGCGTAGATGATCTGCATGCTCAACCTCTGACGGTGAATAAACCAGAATATCATCTATAAAAATAATTACAAACGAATCTAGAAAGGGTCTGAAAACACGGTTCATCAAGTCCATGAATACAGCTGGGGCACTAGTTAATCCGAATGACATGACAGGGAACTCATAGTGCCCATATCTAGTCCTGAATGTCGTCTTCGGAATATCTTCCTCCTTCACTCTAACCTGATGATACCCCGATCTCAAGTCTATCTTCGAAAAATACTTGGCACCCTGCAGCTGGTCAAATAAGTCATCAATCCTCGAAAGTGGATACTTATTCTTTATAGTCACTTTATTCAATTGCCTACAATCAATACATATTTGCAAGGAGCCATCCTTCTTTCTTACAAATAATACTGGTGCTCCTCACGGCGATGTATTGGGCCTAATAAATCCCTTCTCAAGTAAATCCATCAATTGCTCCTTCAATTCCTTCAGCTCGGCAGGTGCCATCCTATAAAGAGAGATGGATATTGGCTGAGTATCTGGTAATAAATCAATAGTAAAATCAATCTCCTGCTCCGGCGGAATGCCTGGAAGCTCATCTGGAAACACCTTTGGGAATTCATTAACCATAGGAACAGACTGAAGGGTTAGTGACTCTACATGTAAATCCTGTGCCCGAACCAGATGATAGATATACCCTTTCCTAATCATCTTACTTGCTTTAAGGTAGGAAATAAACCTACCCCTCGGTGAAGCAGCATTGCCTTTCCACTCTAAAACTGGTTCGCCTAGAAACTGGAACCGGACAACCTTCATTCTACAATCGACATTAGCATAGCAGGAAGCTAACCAGTCCATTCCCATAATGACATCAAAATTGATCATATCTAATTCAATCAAATTTGCTACGGTATGACGATTACACACTATAACTACACAACCTCGATACACTCTCCTAGCTATGACTGGGTCACCAACTGGCATAGATACCTCAAAAGGCTTAATTGACTCAAGCTATACCCCAAATTCACCAATAACAAACGGAGTAATATATGACAAAGTAGATCCAGGGTCAATCAGTGTGTATACATCATAGGAAGAAACTGATAATATACCTGTGACAACGTCAGAAGATGACTCACGATCCTGTCTACCGGCTAATATATAAACGCGGTGCTGAGGCCCACTCGAGCTAGATGCTCCACTTCTTTCTCTACCTCGTCCTGCTGGAGTCCGCGAACCCTGCGGGCGTACAGATGAAGAAGAACCAGCTATGGATCCCGTAGGCTGAACGATGCCTGCACCACCCCTCGTCGGACACTCTCTCATCTTATGACCTGGCTGACCACAAGCATAGCAAGCGTCTGATTCCAGTTGACACTGTCAAGCGTGTAACTTACCACACTGGGCACACCGGGGCAAAGGTGGTCTCACCTGGCCTGACTTTGGTCTGTACTGAGAACCTAATGCTCTTGAACTCTGGCCCGCTCCAGAATAAAAAGACCGATCAAATCTCGGACCTGAAAACCGCGGAGGTGCATTCCCTGAAGAATAGAATGAATATCGGGAATACTGTTGTCTCTGTCCTCCTCTAAACTCACTCCCAACATCTAAAGATCTAGACCTCTTACCACAGCCCCGATCACGCTCACGCTCACGCTCTATCCTCCGCCGACACTTACGATCTTTCAAATTCTGTGCATAAGCCTGTATGCGGGAAATATCCATCCCCGACTGTAATGCAGTAGTCGTACACTTATCTATCAAATGTGGCCCTAGACTAGCCACGAAACGATGAATCTGTCCTCCATCCCAGCCACCATGGCCGGGGCATATCTAGCCAAGGAATCAAAATGTACACAATACTCCTAAACACTCATACTGCCTTGCTCAATACGCATGAACCTATCTGCTCGGGCCCGTTGAACTTTTGGTGGTAAATTATGGCGAATAAAAGCATCTAAAAACTCTCGTCAAACGGCTGGAGGGGCATTCTCTCCCCTAGACAGCTCCCATATCCAATACCATTGTACTGCAATATCACGGAGCCGGTAAGAAGCCAACTCCACGGACTAGACCTCATCAGCGTGCATAACCCTCAAGGTCCTCTACATACTATCAATAAAGTCTTGAGGGTCTATATTTTTCTTTAACACAGAGAACTCTGGAAGATCTAACCCGAGGAAAGTCTTAACCCTCGTACCACCAGCTCGGTCTGCCTGGTCAACGCCAACTCCCTGTCGCTGAGCCTGAGCGGCTACCAATCTAGTCAATGGTTGTACAGCATCCCGGACATCCTAGCCCGATGCATCTGGCTAAGGAACTGGGGGCACTGGGGCAGGTGCTGGAAGTGGGGTATGTGAAGTCTGAGACGGGCTCTCACTCTGAGACTCAGCTCGAGCCCTGGTAGCCCGCTGAGTACGACTAGTGGCCTCCCTCCCTTGCCCTTCTGGGTGGCTGTAGCTTTCTTGCGAGGCATCGTTGAAATCATCACAAATCATTAGAAAGGAAATTCTTATCTAATAGCTCTGTCGCACGATCTAGGATAGAAAGAATGGCAACATCCTAAATGTCCTGTAGCCTCCTGTTTATAAATGTCGTGCACGACACACCCATAAATAAGACTCTACTAGACACGGTCTGTAGAAAACTCAAGGACGAAACTACTATGATACCACTTCTGTCACGACCCAAATTGATGAGTCGTGAGTGTCTGATCTCTAGTGACCAAACACCCCTATACTCATATCTGAATGACATTAAATAACAAGGGCCCATAAATTGCTCAAACCGAATTTATACTGACTCATGAAAGGATGTCGTCATAAACTCTGCATAATCTGTACATATAAGATGGAAAGAACGATGCAAGCCAATTAGGCCGCTACATATACTGTACAACAAAATAAGAGTCGTCAAGGCTACATAACATCCCAACTATATATAACTGTCTACAGACCTCTAATGGAGTACAAGTTGTAGAAAGGACGGGACAGGGCTCCCATCATACCCATATATGCATATACATCCCAAAATTATGTACCAAAATAGACCGCAGCTCCGGATTGAGTGGAGCGCACCGACTACAGCTGAGGGGAAGTCCTACTGAGCTGGATCGTCTCTCTGTATACCTGAACCTGCGGGCATGAATACAGCCCCCCTCCTCCTCCCCTTCCGAGCAATAGGGGTCAGTACGGATAATGTACTGAGTATGTAAGGCATAGAAGTAACATAAACATAAGAATCATGAACTGAATCTGATCTCAGAAATCGACTGACTGTCTAGATGCATCTGTATGACTGAGTATCTGAAAACATTTGCATAAATCTGTATACTGACAATGCCTCTGTGGGCGCATAACATGCATACTCTTAATGGTAATCATGTTCATGCATATATATAAGTCATAGTGCTGAGGAACGTTCAGCCCGATCCATATACCGTGTAATAGTGCCGAGGAACGTACGGCCCGATCCATATATCATCATCAAGGTGCACCAACTGATCAGGTGGTAATGCGTATATAACGCCTATCCCTTTCCCCATACTCTATATACATATAATATACGTGTATATAACGTCTTCTGGTCATGGGTCAATATGCATATGAATGCAATGCATAAATGAAATGAAAACATAGAAACTCTCAGAATAATATGATGTCACACTAACTCTGGTGGACAACTACTGAGCTAACATTACTAATACATGAAATCTCGAGACCCATGAATAGAAGGACATAGTAACAGGGGAACAGGATCATCAAAGACTGAAGTATTCCTAATACTTCTAAGAGTAGAGTAATATGGAAGCTCGTTTACACGCCTGTTCGTTCATATCAAAGGATTATGCCAAAATGAAGGAAGTGATAGCCTTAACATACCTTTTTGGTCTTCTTAACTACTTACGCTTATCTTCCCAAGCTCACAAATCTACATTCAAGAAAATTCATACCATTGTTAGGCTTATCTTTATATGCTTGTCTTAAGCCTTCAAATGAAATCTATTTAGAATCTGCCGAAATTCGGGCAGCATCTCCTCTGTTTATACCCCTAGCCCGAAATCACAATACCAACAACCGACAACAATAATAACAATACTAACATCACAACATCATCATCAATACCAAAATAATCCATAAAACATCCGATATGGTGTTTATCCGATTTTTCAACCAACTACTTCATTATACGACCATTTAATCGCTCTATCTCCGTAAACAAACCTAAAGCAGTATCAATAGGGAGAGATTCATACCTTATTCTTACTAAAACAGCAATATCTTCAATGTTTGCCTAGAATCCACCGCAAAACGATACTACAATCACAACTGTGCGCTCTCTGAACCTAAACTAATACTCCGCCACTTGAAAATCACTCAATATTATGATATCCTCACACCCTTATCTGTTTTCTGAGTTTTTGGGAAATAATTTTGTGAAAAAAAAGGTTTTAACCTTTATATAGGGGGTTAAATTTGGTGGAACCGACTTAATAATTGGCCTTCGCGAATGCGAGGGCCTCTCGCGAATGCAATGGTCTGGAATTTCCATGGCCATCGTGAACGCGTAGGGCAGTTTTTGCCAATTCGCCCAAATTTTCCTTTTTTGCCCGATTGACCTCTAATCCTTTCGATACCTCTCATACATAGTCTTAAACCCTCATAACCATAAGATAGGGACATATCACTCCAGATCGCAATTAAAACAAAAACTACAAGGTGTAACAACAAACAACAAGTACTGGTAGGTATCATAGGCTGACTAAGACTAGATAACGTATAAAAGACAACAAAGCAAGATAAACACGTAAACCAACAAACTACAAGTCAACACGAATCCATATCCACGGTACAAGTCATCACCTATTTTATAGCATCAAAACCCAACTGTGACAAGTCTCAGTAAGTCCGAACCAGTACATCACAATCATATCACAACAAGTCATCATCTATCTTATAGCATCTAAGCCTAATTGTGCCAAGTATCAGTTTAATCATTCCCAACCAGTATATCATAATCATATCACAACAAGTCATCACAAGAAACCAAAGGTACAATGCAATGCAATAATATATGTATGATGATGCAATGCATATGCACCGTATATATATACTCTGAAAATGGAACATCATACCTCGGTAGCACAACTCATGGGGGACCCGTGAAGTCCATGTACCACTCGCTCCGAAAAATAACCTCGGATCACGAGCACTCTCTCGATCTCAGCAAGAGACCTCGAGCATCGTACATTCATTCGTTCCCATCAACGTACACTCGTTCAGCTCCGATAAATGAACTCGAATCATAGACTCTCATCTGTTTTTACGCTCTTCGGCAGAGACCTCGGAGGCTACACTCTCTCACTTATCATCATCAGTACCATAACCATGCAATATCAATGTATCATCGAGATGTATGAACACAATGCAATGTGATATCAACACCCAATCTAATCCCAAACAGTACCACACCAGGCACACAAGTGATATCAATAATAAGGTTACACAATAAGCCATAATGGAACCACAATTCTCATCTCAATATCAATCAAGAAAAGTACCGCAATATCATAATCATGACATATCCCTAGTCACAAATACCCAATATCTCAACGTGGCAACGGGCCAATAAGTAAATAAATCAAGATAAGTCAACAACACAATGGGTTGGCTAACCCCCAAATCATAAAACAAGGCCCAACCTAAGACAATATCCAACCCAACTTCATACCTGAAGGTTTACATGCATTCTCCGACAATATCATCTAAACATATCCTTCGGTAATCGAAGTCTCACCATAAGGTAAACCATAACCTACCTAGACAGCCGAACAGCAAAGTCTCTAATAATCAAACCTTAGTCTTTCCCTTCCTTTGAGCCTCGAGAAAATGGAAGTCTGAACATATCTGAATCATGAAATTAGAATCAAGAAGAAACATCATTCAGACCTTACTTCTATTCAAGACCCAAATCCCAACCTATGGTATGGGGTTTATGAACTAGAAAGATGGAATAAGGAATCTATAGGTCTCAACATGATAGGTGATCAATTTCCATCAATTAAAAGTTAGGAGAACTAACAAATCACTTAAATTCGGATTATAGGCAAAACCCCAAAATTTAGGTATGAACCCTAACTTCAAATTCCATAAATTAGCCACTAATTAGGGAGGAATCATGCAATAATAGATTCTAATCATCAATTTCATGCTTAATGAAGCTAACCCATTCAATAAATCAAGATTTAATAGCCTAGAATAAAGAACCCATTGAACCCTCTTTTAATCCTTAAACTCTTAATGAAACTAGCATGATTAAGGGATTCCTAAGGTGATTAATGGAATATGGAATAGCAATGAAGATGGAAGGACATACCACAGCGATTTTTCCCCAAGAAATGCCTTGAAATGCTCCCAATAGTTCTGATTTAGGAATGGTAATGAATGAAGGACTTAGGGCTTTTAACACTCATTTAATGAATCTAACTGCCCGCCGCCCGCTTCTGCGCCCACTCTACCGCTTCAGCGGTCCTGCAAAATTTACTCATGGTCGTTATAGCGGCAGGAAAACCACTAAAGCGGTACCGCTGCCGCGGTCCTGGTGCCACCATAGCGGGCACCAGACACCAAAAATTCCCAAGTTTCACAATTTCAACCCGAAATCCCGACTATTACCCGAGACCATCTGCTCACGGACCATATATGCAGACATACATTAAAACACGCTACGAATGCACACGTGCCCTCGAAATTTCCAACGGAGGTCTCGTTGACCGAGTCAATCCCCCAATAACTCGAAATCAACTTCCCAACCGAAGTCCCAAAATGCACCCGAGTGCATTAGGAACCGAACTGAATATACCCATAGGTTCTAAAAGACCAACCGGACCTGTCGGAATCGACGGATTCCCGAAATGGGTCCGTTTACTCAAAAGTCAACA
This sequence comes from Lycium barbarum, assembly GCF_019175385.1. Taxonomy (NCBI): domain Eukaryota; kingdom Viridiplantae; phylum Streptophyta; class Magnoliopsida; order Solanales; family Solanaceae; genus Lycium; species Lycium barbarum. The sequence continues at coordinate 91,967,020 of NC_083343.1, forward strand.
TTGAGTCAACTCTTTTTCGCTTTAAGCCCATTCTTCCCACAAAGTCACTCAAATCATATCTAAAGACTTTGGAAGCGTGTCAATAGTCCCCTCGGGTCAAATGTGACCTAAACAAGCTCGAGGAAGGGTCAAAAGTACCAAAAAGACTATAATGACAAAACGGATCGTTACAACCATGACTTTTAAAATTCTAACTCGATAAAGATTATCCTATTTCGTTCATTCTTTACTCTGATCTTGATGTGCACACATGGAAGGAATAATATATTGAGACCTGGTTAAAATACTTTTCTCTTAGATTTTATGTATAAACAACAAAAACGAGGATGACTCACAACAATCCAGATGATCTCCGAAAAGAATTTATGTCGCATTTGCTTATCAGTTACTATTTGTTAGCACTACATCATAACCAAGAATCTCTACCTTTTTCTGGTCTTCTCCTTCATCGTTCTATCAAAGCTTTTATCTTTTATCAGGTAGACTGACTAATCTCTTCATTCGAATTTCGTTGTATAAAATATTCTGAGTGTTCCTTTTTATATTTTAAAAATTATCTATATCATATTCTTGGCGTGTTTCTTTTCTGCTACGCCTGATTAGATGGTGTCTTTTTATTATAACCTTATTCAATCGTCATTTACTTTTCCTTTTTTTTAATCTTAAATAAATGTCATCGAAAATTTATTTTATCAATTTGAACTAAAATATGTAGTTATTCTATATTTCTTTTTAATATTCATGTGTTTGAGATGAATGAAGATTCACATGACTTGTGATTGAAACATTAGGTTGATCATAATGGTACGAAAAGTATGTAGTGATTTAGTTTCCATTTTTCTTGTATAATTGTTAATTTTTATGAGACAGATGTTTTCATTATATTATATGCATGTTTGAATTTGTATTTTTCTTTAAAAAATGAAGTATTAGGTCAGTAAAAGTCAAATCAACGTTTATAAGATTTTGTAACTTCAAATAACTAGATATAACTCTTTGAATGTTTTGATTTCTATTTTCATAGCTCAAAATAAGTTCTAAAATATGTGTACGATTAAAAATTGATATTTTCGCAATACAAAATTGTGATAAGTATTTAGGAATAAACGTGCAACGCACGTTCCCAGAAACTAGTAGAAGAAAAATGGTAGAACATCTTTAAGAAATCACATTTAAACGCAGAGGGATATTTTATTAACCTCTAAATATTAAAGTTTAGGAAATTTGGGTCCACCGATAAGGGGTGCTTAAGTCCCATTAGGGTAATTAAGTTTAGCCCTAATATTTCCTATATAAGTACACTTACAGTGTAAAATAAAATATACTTCTGCAGTATTTTTCTGCTCTATTCTCTTCTCTACAAGAAAGAATTAGGGTTTAGACTATGGTTTAGGGATTGCTCCGATATACCGTGACAATCACCATCAGCCAGTAATTTCAGCCGCCGTTCACTTCACCAGAGCCATATTTCTTTCCGAGAACGACCATCTAAAGCTTACTATACTGAAATTGAAGTCTCCCAAAGTAGCCCGATGGCATGGTAATGCAGGGAGGGGCTTATTTATACACAGGACATTGATATTGAGAGTTATTTATGTAGAGATTCCGCTTATTGGAATATTCTAATAATTGTGTTCTGAGAAAGGGAAAGCCTTTATACCTGTAACAAGTGTCTGATTGCATTTGTTACAAATTTTGTATGTGGATACGGCGACATAAATGATAAGCTATTTTCTTCAGAATCGCAATTAGTTGGTAGCGATATATTTTGATTGCCGAAACAAATAGGCAACTGAACCTCCCGCTAATCATTAGTACCAAAGCAAAACAGATTGCCTGGTCTTGAACAATCATGGAACTCAAGCGATGAATTATCTTTTCTTCACCTATTTGTATAGATTCTTAATATGTAATATGTATTCAAAAGTATAATAAACATAGATGAAATAATCTTCATTACCGAACTACCTTTTGTTGGACAAAGAAGCATAATAAATAAAACAGCCTAAGTAATATTCATATCAGTGGTAGATTTAGGAATTAGAGGTTTTGAGTTCTGAAAGGTGCATAGAATTCATCTATACTTGATTCTTGCACGTGTACTATCACACACATATACCATCATATAGCATTCGACGCCAAAATATTTGATTTTGTTGAACTTGTGAACTCATTGCTGCATCCACTTCTTACTCATATGATGGTGGCCAATGGACATTGTTCTATTCTTCTTTGACTATCATACCCTTTAATAAGCTTGATGTGACTGCCTCTTGAATAGTCTCATGAACTAGAAGTGCCTACTTAAAGGAGTAACCAACTTATGATCCTTGGGAATTTGGAGTAAAGAGTAAGTTCACTTAATGAGTAGTCACATCAATATGAAAAATCAAAGTGAAAAAGGTCTCTGTGTTAAGTAGCTTTCATTTGAAATTTTCAAGAAAAAATACAACACATTTCCATTATCTTTCTTGACTCTCCGCTCTTTATTTTCTTAGTTTTTCCTTTTGATACCAGGGAAATGTCTTTATTCTTTTATATGCAGATTTTTTGGATACCAAAAGGATATTCAATATCTTCTCACGATTTCTTTTGGCCTATTTGTGTGTGGAGAGAGGATTGTCATAAATCATTATCCTTTAATGTAAGTCATTAGAGGCGGATGCAGCCCATAACGACAGGTTCAACGGAACCCAATATTTTAGGAAACAAAAAACAGAAATATATATGTGAAAAAAATCACTGGACTATCAACTAATATTAAAATTTGGACCCATACATTTAGAAGTACAATGGATTAAGTGCTAAAAACTTTAAAGGTTAGACTCCATTAAATTTATATCTTGGATGTCTCTCTCTGATCATGACTAAGTTGCCGGTCAATAAGATCTATTCAATAACTATTGAGGTTATCATCAATTGATCTTTCACTATGGATAACTTTACGATCTAAAGAAAGTTATTTTTGAAGGGGAGCTGTTCATTCAGAATTTACATGGATTCTAGGTAGATTCTAGGTTGAGGAAGTGCGTGAATTTCCTTGAGAAAATGTGATATGATTCGAGATACAAAAGACTACGGAATATAAAATAACAATAATTGGAAGCAACTAAAGATAAAGTTTGATCCTTTTTTTATTTTTTGATAAAATTTGATCAAAATATACAACTGAAAATAATTTGAATAGTCAAACAAAGAAGAAATTTAAAACTCTAGATAAATATCTTAGGCAACAATCAATATATGGATTTGATCACCTCCCGAGAGTGACAAAATAAAGCCCAAGAAAAAATAAATAAGAAGAGGATTACTTTCAAGAATCCCAATTCTTGAGAACAGGTAACCGAAGTTGACGCGAACCAAGAGGTCCAATTCTCTTTAAGGAGTTTTCTAATCTCTCAATATACCAAAACTTACGAAAAAATGGTCTAGGGTTCTAATTTTGTATTTCCTTGTAAAGTGAGCTAAAAGGCAAGCTTGTCCTTGAATAAAATCCTCGCCAGCCTTGTGAGTCCACGACCTCAATTTTGAGGCCACGACTTCAAGGTTGAAGCGACTAATAGGAAATCATCACTAAAGAGTATGTAATGACGAAAACCAGTAAAGAGGCGAGGGGAGAAGTCAAAATATCACTATGTATCAATTCAAATGGAAAGGTTAAATAAAATTACTTGAATTCACGAAAGGTAGTTTGTGGTGCTTGCCAAATTGACAAGCATTACATAAGGAATTTGAACGCTTCATTGAATAATTACAACACAATTTCTTTTCTCGAGCTAAACTTGCTAACACTAAAGGGCTTGGATGTCCTAAATGATGATGCCAAATAGTTGGAGAAGCCAGCACGAATTGAAGCAAAAGCGTTACAGCACCACCACCACCAAAGGAAGAAGACGAGAGAGAGTGGAGAGGTTCATTTCTATTGCACCTGACAAGTGTTTTCTAGGCTTTGAAGTCCTTGATAGAAAAACCAAAAGGAATCATCAAACTCAATAGAACCATTATTGTCAATTTCGAACGCTAAGTAGATTAGTGGATAATTTTCGAACAATTAAAATATCTTTTAGAGAAAAACGTTGAAGAGGGAGTAGAAAGATTACCATGGCCCGTATATGAGATTAAAATTTGAGTGTCATTACCTAGTACACCACAATCATTGCCATTATAAGGAGAAACTGAAGACAAATTAGTATCAGTAGGTGTCATATGAAAAGAATCACTAGTCTCGACGAATCAATGACCATCATTTGATGAAGCATAGGATACTGTTTTAGAATGAGGTTGAGTGGCTAAAAATAGAGCGTTGGGATTAAGAGAAGGGAAATCACGGTCAGAGTGGTTTGGCTGGAAACAAACTTGACACTGATCAATACAAGTGTAGCTCTAGCATTATGGTGGTGGACCTAAAATAGAGGAACCACGAGGTTGAAGGTTGAATAATGAGGCATAACAAAAAAATTAGGCTTTGACTCGAGACGATTATGACGACTTCTACCTCGTCCTCCATTAGAATTACGACCTCCCATATAATTTTACTACGACCTCTACCATGTGAACTTGAATATTGTTTTGTAACAAAAGTTGTGGCAGAAATTCGTACTAGGAAAAGAAATACTTCCAAAATGAGACTCATGAAGAGAGAGAAGAGAATAAGTTTCAAGAAATGAAGGAAAAGGAACATGGATAGAGATACAGGTACTACGGACATATAGTCAAAAGGAAGGACGGATAGATTCAGAATTTAAAGAACAAGATCTATGTCTGATATGGGATTACGTATAGGGGTTAAAGCATCTGAATTGATTTGAGATGATGAACAGATTCTCTAATGGGGAGATCACCCTTCTTAAGGTTGTGAAATTGAACTTTACGTTGGAGAGTGTGGGAAGAAACTTGATCTCGAAATAAATGTTCCATTTGAAGCCAAGCTTTACGAGCGGTGAGAGCATGATTGGATTTGATAATAGCTTGGAGAATCTCTTGTGAAATAGTAGCCTGACCATGAACAACAATAGAGTCAAGTAGAATTCATTGTTTGAAAGATGGATTGGGGTCTGAAGTTCCATCATGATTAATAATAGTGGGCAAAGTACACAGATTACTTCCATTAGTAAAACCATAAACTCTATGACCTTTGAACACAGGCAACAAGAGTTCCCTCCAGATCATGTAGTTGCTATAATCAACAATAGTAAGACTTAAAATTTCATGTTGGCCAGAGAGAGATTGCAGAATGAGAGGACACACTAGCGAGAAAGAATTAGCCATAACTGCAGAGGTTGAAGAAGTAGATTCAGTGGGGGGAGATGGTTCCGTGAAACTTGAAAGAAGAAGATAACCTAGGGAATACTAATAAAACCTAGGCAATCTGATAGCATGTAAAAACTGTATTTCTTAATGATTTGCTACAAAATTACATGAAATATGTATAGGATATACATTGGTGTATAAAGGCTACTCCATTGCGCTTCTACCGAATCTAGTAATTTTGGTCCAAACTTTGTATTTGTATTAAGAAAATCCATTAAATAGGTAGAAAATTATTAATTTTGAACCCATAAGCTTCAAATCCTGGTAAAAGACATGTCCATTGACTTAATGACAGCATTTTAAGAAGGTTATGGAGATACTTCTTCACCCTCACTTTTCTAGTTTTCTCGCCTCTTTCTTCTTTGAAATTTCACTTATCACCAGAAGGCGTGGTGAGATGAGCGTGATACCAGCTGTAATGTGCTCTGTGCTCCTCTTTTTGTCAGTTAGTATTTGTCGTCCTTATCGGGATTCCCTTCCTGAGTGGAGAATGAAACTTATGTCCATGCCTATCACAAATGCTACTATAAGGCTCAAGTGAAGGCTTGGGCGCGAGTTCACACAACTTTGCAGAACTTCCGATTGTCTAAGATTTAACCCAAAACCAAGAGCTTTTGATTGAGCTTTTAGCCCTTGAAAACTTGAAAGAGAATACTGAAAAGAGTGAGGAAGTTGAATAAATTGAGAAAATTATATATACCTCTTGTTTCCCATATGCATCACTGCATAATTCGTCACAATGAAAACAGTCTCAGACCATTTTGCTGGCCCCTCTTATTTGAGTTGATTAATGACCCTGTAATAGTTGCTTCTGGATAAACTTATGAGCAGCTTTTATGAGGAAATGGATTGATCTCGGTTTTACTGTTTGTCCTAAGATGAGGCAAACCATGGGGCACACCAGAGGCGGATTTAGGATTTAAACTTTTGGGATTCAACCTTTTAAATTTTTTAGCACTGGACCATTATATTTCTAAAATTATGGGTTCATATCTACTATTTATTGTAAAGTTAATAAATTTTTGCATATAAATTTGTACACCGCATCAAAAGTTGAGGGTTCAATTGAACCCCAAATTATAATGCTCTATCCGCCCGTGGGGCACACAAATCTCATTCTTAATTACACTGTTTAGGCTCTTATTGCAACGTAAAGCTACCTGATCCCAAGAAGTCTCCATGCATGCGAATGCAAATACCGATGCAATAGGACCTTGGATTTGTTGGAAAATCGAGGGAGGAGAGGACACTCAAATAATTCAAATTCTCGATTGAAGACAAGTGAGGCAACGATTTTTCTTTGTTCCACTCAACTTGACTTACAAATTTAATCATTCTCTTGAAGAGAAGTGGGGAATTTATTCCTCCGCCAACTTAACTTGCATAAAAGACTACATTTTTTCTTCTCATATATCATATGACTATAGTATCTAGGTATTTATAGGAATTTTCTAACATGCACCAAGACTAATTCATGCACCTAATTTAATTCTAGAATTCTTTTTATCTTCCTAGTTCATGAACAATTTTCACTCATAAATAAAATAATGTATCATATTTAATTTTCTATACAAGAACTAAAGCAATTCATGTATCAAAAAAAATACTTTTTCTTTTTCCAACACAAAGCAAAGTCGTCGTTCTTGAGAAGAAGTTTTTGAGATCACAGCCTTGGCTTGCAATGCCAGCTCAAGACATCTCATCATTCTTCAAACGATCCTCATCTTCTCAAACTCTCTCATATTGTCAGCAGATATTTTCAATTGTGCTTTAGAAGACACATCATCAGTTTCATCGTAACTTTCCTCTTCACCACTGCTCTTTCCTTTTGGAGAGTTCTCAGTAGCAAGAGTAGCTCTTCTTCATCATTTCTCACTTATCTTATTTATTGTAAGAATCTATTTAGATTCTAAAACAAAAGATAACATTTTAGAAGCGTCCGTCTCTTCAGGAGTCACTTCTTTAAATTTCAACAAAGCTAGAGTTGTCAGATTCGACAACATGCTTTCTCATATTTATAATCATAAACATCTTCATCTCGTGTTTCATAAAAAGAAACCTTCTCTAACATATCTTCATCAATATCTTGATAGATGAAAGTGTGGATCTTCTTATTCATCTTTTCTCATGGCAGGAATATCATATGCTACGTCAAAGGCAACGGCTAAATCAAGGTTGACACCTTTGTTGGGCTCTTTAACCTAAGCCTGTCAAGTGGGCCGGGCTAGGCCATATAAATGTGGGTCACATGGGTTCGGGCCAGGAGTCGGGTCGGGCCATAGTTAGTGGGTCGGGTTAGGGGCCGGGTTGGAGGAGGGAAAGGGGTGTCCGGCCCAGCCCCCTACCCGGGTAGGGGTACATAGTGGGCTAAGTGGGCCCGACCGGGTTTTAGATAGTGGCCCCGGCCGGATTTTAATTATTTTTAAAAAAAATCTAATACTAAAATTTATTAAGTTTGATACTTTATATCTAGTTGTTGTCAACTTTATTTTAACCATCAAGTTCCTTAAATTATACTTTAGCCCTATTTTCAATCTATAAATACCATTCATTCTTCTCCATATTGTCTCACAATTCTCTACTCTCCTCTTTCCCTAAATTTCCTACTCAACTAAATCTCTCTCTCTCTCTCTCTCTCTCTCTCTCTCTCTCTCTCTCTCTCTCTCTCTTCCAACTTCCAAGTTCAAATTTCAAAATTTAAATTTAATGGATAATGATAATCCTCCACCTCCTTCTCCAGTCCGAAGATCAATTTCAAGTCCGGTGTGGTTGCATTTTGAGCGAGTAGACGAGGAACATGTTAAATGTCAACATTGTGGTCAAATATATCTCCATAAGTCCAAACCGGTTTTTGGGGGTACAGTCTGTTACGTAGGCACTTGGACAAAAGGCACAAAATTGAACTTTGAAGTTTATCTCTTCTTTAAATTTCTCCATCGATGCTAGCGTTTTGAACTTTTCATTTGTAATAAGTTAACCGTTCAAGTTTGTATGTTTTGAATTTGCAATGTTATCAATTTAAGTTTGAAGTTTTATTTTAAATTACTTATGTAATTTTGTATCACATTCTCAACTTTTTATAATTTTTAGCACTTAAATAGCTGTCGGGAGTCTTCCAACAACATATTCAAGATATACACAAATATACCATTAACATATACAAAATATACACAAACATACCACTTAAATAATTTTTTTAAAAAAAAAATTATTTCGAAGTGGGTCGGGTCGGGCCCTCGGTGGGCCAGAACCCGGGCTGTTGGTGGGCCAAGCTACCGGGCTAAATGGCATGTCCGGCCCAGCCCCCTAATTTTTTCCACTAGCCCAGCCCACCAACCTCTTACCGGGTTGGGGGGCCAGGCCGGTTATGGGCCGGGTTTGGTGGGCAGGTCCCGGGCCTACGCAGCCCAATTGACAGGCTTACCTTGACCTCAAAAACATCCTTCAAAAGTTGTTTAACTTTTGAAAACTTGGTAGTTCCACCTACTAAAATAATTTCTTCAAGTTGATGCTTCTCTAGCATAGCATTCTCATAGCTATAGTAGCTAATCTCATTCATATTCATTCTCTCGAATCTTTTGACAAATTCGGATTCTCGACAGGTCCCTCAAGACAAGTGGCCCTGATACCAAATGTTGAAAAATCAGGGGAGGATAGGACACTCAAGTAATTCAAATTCTCGGTTGAACACAAATGATGCAACGATTCTTCTTTGTTCTACTCAACTTGACTTACAAATTCAATCATTCTCTTGAAGAGAAGTGGGGAGTATATTCTTCCACCAACTTAACTTGCATAAAAGACTACATTTTTTCTTCTCATATATCATATGACTATAGTACCTAGGTATTTATAGGAACTTTCTAGCATGCACCTCGACTAATTCATGCACCTAATTTAATTCTAGAAATTCTTTTTATCTTCCTAGTTCATGAACAGTTTTCACTCACGGATAAAATAAAATAGGTACATGTATCATATTTAATCTTCTATACATGAACTAAGACAATTCATGTATCCAAAAAATATTTTTTCTTTTTCCAGCACAAGGTTCATTTTTCAACAGGATTCATCCGCCAGATAGAGACAGGGAGTCCTGAAGCTAAAGAAAACTCTACTGCTACACTTTTTAGCGTTTTATTTGTATTTCTGCAATGCAGGGAGGGGTTAATTTATACATTGAACATATACCTTTCTTGAGTTAATTAAATGATTCATTGATGCGTGTAAATTTGATGGTTAGAGTCATTTATTTAGAGACTCTGCTTACCGAAATATAGATATGGAGGCTCATATGTATGAGTCCATCCTTTTAGAAGTTTCTGATTGCATAAGTTATAACGAAATTTTTCTTTCTGTAACGCCTTTAAAAGCTTCCTAATCTATTCAAAAACACATTATACACAATTAAAATAAGCTAATGATACCCATATTGACGTAAAAGCAATAGCGTCAAAAAGTCAACAAAGCTCAGACCCAAGTTTGGGTCCCTCTACAAAATAACAAGTTTGCGACTTAAGCATCCAGATCACTCCTAAGCCCCTCAGGACTGTCCAAACTATTCAACGAAGTCCCAAATCATCATTCGAACCTATAGAATCTTTCAAAGCTCGACTCCAAGCTTGTTAATTCCAAAAGTTGAGTTTGGTCAACTCTTTATTTAATTTTTCTCTCTCAAACCTCTAGTTTTAGTTTTATTTTCCGAAACATATTTGGGTCCCTCAGTACCCGTGTCACCCGTCCTTGAGAGTCATAAAATGCATATTAAGCCTACGAAAAGCGTCTCTTAGAAAAAAGAAAAAAAAAAGAGTACTAGTGCTCAAAACGACCGGACAGCGTTAAATCTGCATAATACTTCTGCAATTCAGTTATCCGCATAACTGTCCAGGCAACCTGGTTCTTTTATAATTATTTATTTATCATCAAAATCAATTTATGCTCAGCTCAACAAAAATAAAAATATAGGTTGAAATAGCGCAGGAATTATACAGGATATGAAATTCATGCTACATAGGTAAAAATGTTAAGTTAATTTTTCGCATTAGTTTTGTACTTTTGGAAATAGAACACCTTATTTAGGTTCAGAACTCCAAAGCGCGGGAGGTAGGGGCGTGTGGGTAGTGGGAGAAGATGGGAGAAAGAGAGAAAAATGTTTAACTTGTTAAAATGTTCTAATGAGAAAAGGATGATCGGAAAAAAATAAGTGCAAATATTTCTTATATTAAGATATAACTCACTATTACTATCTAATTATATTTAGTAGCTATAGTTTCAAATAATTACATCTCATAGCTAATAATTGTATCTTAATGACACTTGATAACTATTAAAGTAAAATAAAATAAAATAAAAAAGAAGATAAACCTACTAACGGTACTGTATCCCAATTATCCACATTTTCAAACCCCTTTCTCTCACCTTCTCTGCTACCCCTTTCTGTCACCTTTTCTGTTATTTTCTCCATTTTCATTCCACAGGATCCTCCATTGATTTTGTTACCCTAAATAGTAGTTGCGCACAAATTGATAAGTTATTTTTAGTTGTTTTTTATGTGTATTATGTTGAAAATCTTCTTCCATTTTTTTGATTTAAAAAAAAAAAAGAACATTTCTGACATTGTTAGGGTTCTTGAACAAGCTTCGATTTCGTTTTAATGGCAAAGTTGTAAGCCACTATCGACTCCTACTGTCTTTGTCGATGGTGGCGGCGGCTTCCTCTTTCCTGTCCCTTTCCTGTCGTCATCTCTCTCTCTTTTTCCGATGGCAGAGTTGTTGGTGACGATGACGATGAAAGATAACAACGGCGGTTGTTGGTGACAGCGGTGTTTTCGTAGATATAGTGGCGTCGGTGTCAGATCTGGACGAAAACAGTCAGATCTGGCCGGAAGTTTTGTATTCATGAATACGGCTATTGTATTCACTTTTTTGAGCATTTTTTATTAAATTTTTCGATTGTATTCATTTTTTTAGGGTGTATTTGTTAGCATAAGGCTTGTTGTTGTTGTTGTGAAATTTTCGGTAGACCTGGCCGAAAATCGTCGGCAGATCTGGCCGGAACTAGTGGTTGGTGTTGTTGTATTCATGAATAAGACGATTATATTCACTCTTTTGAGCTTTTTTTGTTAATATTTTAGATTGTATTCATTTTTTAGGGTGTATTTGTTAATTTTGGAGTATCTATGTTTTTATGTATTTAGTTTTACTCGTTGTATTCATGTATACAACGAGCCCGTTTATAAATACAAATAGTCATTTCATGAATAGAGTAAAAAAAGAAAAGAAATTCGTTGTATTCATGAATACAACGAAAAAAAATGTATACAGCGAAAAAAAATAGCTACGTCGTGTAAATATTAAAAATGTAGCTATGCCCAATTTTAAACCCCTAAATTGTAGTCATTTATGTAAAATCCCCTATTTTAAAAGGTTAGATATTTCGATTATTAAACTTTTAAAAGGGATATTTCATATAGAGTTCTCGATTATTAAACTTTTAAAAGGGATATTTCATATAGAGTTCCCAAAAAGAATGAGTAGATGGAAGATATTAAGCCAGCTGCAAAGTCACAACCACCGGACTAGCATATGATATCCACAAAATAAAATCGTAAACTTGAAGATATTAGTAGTAGATATTGGGGCAGTTTGCACGATTGTTGTTATTCGAGGGTGGTCTTCTATTTTTGCCCCTCAAATTGTTGGTCTTTAATTTTTGCCATTCATCTAAAAACTCTTGAGTTTTCGAATTCCGCTCAATCAAAAATTAAACAAAAATTCGCAAGGCAAAATTTCAAACTCTATCTTATAAGAGTTCTTCTTAAGGTAGCAAACTCCGCCTTGCGAATTTTTTTCTAATTTTTTATTGAGCGAGGTTCGAACCGGGAATATCAACATATTTTGGATCACTTTTTTAAGCGATGAGCAAAAATTAAGGACCAACAATTTGAGGGGCAAAAATTAAAGACCATTGGCTTTGAAGGCAATCCGCGCAAAAATATGTGGATATTGTGACACGACTGGCAAGTTCTATTTTATGGCAGATTCCATGTATCACTTCTAACCATACTAATGGCCCGTACAAGGCACGGGCATTTTGGTAACATATTATGCAAAAGAGATCCCTATTTGTTTAATTGTTTAGTAGGAGTTAAAAGAAAGGAAGCAGCACCACCAAATAAAATTAACGAAATATGCCTCATATTATGTACATTCATTAGTGGAACAAAGTTATAGTACTACATTGTAAATCTAGCTGGACTGTAGCAGCTATAGTTGGCAGCACGTGATTCATCTAGGTATTACCTGAAAAAAGAAGACCAAGCATGCGAAGTTACAAGTCACAACTAATACATTCACTTTGTGAAGCCAAAAATTTAGATGGTCTGAATTTTCTGAGGTAATAGTTATCCCGGAGAAGTACATGATGTCCATTTTGGTAGATTTAAACATAGAAAGTCGAGGACATGTGCAACGATCTGAAATATTTTTGGACAGAGTTTAGCAAAACTTGTGGGAGTTTCAACTCAAAATTATAACCAAGGTTTATCTTTTTTATTAGAGATTGAATCAATCAAATCATCATCAGAAGTATTAGGCCAAAAATTTAGATACATTCTGAGAAAATCAAACTTCCATCGATGAGAAGCAAATGAGATCGAGAATATTTTTGCTTGTTAATTACCTTTATAGAATTTTCTTGTCTATTTCCCTGCATTCTTCCTTAAAGCCTGTCGGCTGTGGTACACATATAAAGAACCTGAAACAAAGATGGCATTCTCCTGTCATTAAAACGTGCAGCAAGCTGAACATCACTTTAGCTCAAGTAGGACACTTCATACCACGAAATTAAGAAATGATGCAGAAGATACGTAAATTTATGCCTGAAATATGAACCTTGTTTGATAGTGCACTAACACCTAAGCTGGCCAAATGCAGTATCAGTCTCATGAAGTTACATACTTCCTCTATTCTCATTATTTTTGTTCTGGACTTATATTTAACAAAGTCGGTCAAGTGATTAATAGTTTGCAATAAATAAAATTTCTTAGAAATAATTCAATATTATGATTAATAATAGAGAAGCCATGTTCCAAGAACCATTATAAATTGTGTTCTGGTGTTACCCAATTACAAAAAATACTATGACACTTAAAACTTGAATTTAGCAAATATTGATCAAGTCTGTACCTTTCAACTAAACAGATAAACAGCAAAGTTTAAGCTCAAAAAAGTATCAGTGATTGCTAAAGCGTACAAACTCTAATAGTTGAAAGCACTTCTTGACCACCAAAAGTTTCTTATGTCTACATCCACTTCAAGGAACCTCTAGACACTCAAATAGTAGCTCAAGGCCAATGACACTTCCCCCCATCTAAGTTTCAGATTTTATCTCATCTGTTTCTTTCCTTTTTAGTCCTTGTCTTGTGACCCTAGTATCAAAAGCCTTAATTTCCCTTTCAGATTTACAGTCTGTAAAGATGTATTGTAATATATTTCTAGATTCCAGCAACTCATACATAACATTTGATCAAGAAGCCAAAAAAATAAAATAATACAGGTAACGCAAAGAAGCAAAAGTAGTTGGTGTCTTCTTATTCTCGACGTAAACTAAAGAAAATGATAGAACCCGTGGCTGCCAGTAAACCATTAGAAAAAAAACCAAATCAAGCCAATAATCAGGTCTAATAAAAGGAGCCAATAGCTAAGAGGGAATGAAATCAAATTATTAACTTTTTTATTTAGTAGGCCACAAACTATTAAAGGCTAATAACCTGCCTTTCAGGCTTCAAAAACATTATCTTGGCTGCCTCCAGAAAGTAAAAACAGAATTAAAGAGTAATGTAAGGTCACCTTCAGTTATCTTCGTACATATAAACTAATATAACATAGCAGAGGCATTCTGGAAGTAATATTCCTTTGTTAACCAAATCAAAGCTCAAAGCATAAAGCACAACATCAATGTAAAATCTGTCATCTTTCTTCACTTCTACTCTAATGCATTCAACTAATGTTTGTCTCTGCTGAGAAACGTATCATTTTCATGTTACAAAAGCAGTTATAGCAGGCCTTTTTCTAATTAATGTCAAGGTTGATTCCTCTAGGAGTTTTATTGAAGGCACATATACACCAACAAGAAGACTACACTGATGAATATCATTCTATGGGGGCATAAATGGAAATGCATTGAAACACCCATGCCAATTGAAACTGGAAATCATAACCAAAAGACTGCATCAAAGCTTCAAATTTTCCTGTACTACATGTAAATAAGGGACTCTAGGACGTCCAGCCTTTTCTTAGCTTTTTCAACCTCCTGCGTCAGATCTTTATCCAAAGAATCCGCATTTCATAGCTTCCCTGAAGCTTTCTTTCAAGGTCTATCTTGATTTTACAGTTGTAAAAATTATTTGATTAACTTCAATTTCTAGTTTCAACTCTATTCTTCAGCTAATGAGCCTGCTAGTCATACTCATTGATGAAACTTCAACTAATCACTCAAGAGAATTAGATAATTGAAAGTAAAGGATTTGAGTTGTGTTTTATATAGCAGAACTCTTGTACTTCAGATGCAGAACTCTTGTACTTCAGATGCAAAAATCTACTCATACTTGCTGCAAACATTATATTTGTCATACTAACAGTCAGAAAGTCAATCTCATAGAATGAGCTCATCAACAAGCTCCTTGTAGCAGCTATAGTAGTTGCCTATCCATCAGATCATCACATCCAATGAAGTAACAAATAGTTAGATATAATGTAATACAAAGCAATTAAATGCATATAGTTTCGGGATGGACTCACTCTTGGTAGCTCTATACAGTGTGGAAGCGAGCGACCACAAAACCTTTAGATATACTCTGATGAAGATGGATGTTTTTAAATTTATCATGCTAAGATTGTGAAGCATCTGTCAAGAAGTTCTACAAACTCCACGTTGAAGGAACCTTGATTAAGGAATATTGATCACTGCTTTGATATCATTAGGATTGCTAAAACCAAAAGATAATCCCATATCTTCAAGCTGCAAAGGTCAAGAACTATTATATTATTAAAAAAAATTCATTTCTTAAAGGAATGCAGTCAAAGAAACAGTTATAAAAACAATGGAAGGGCTATTTAACTGCACCAGCAAATTCAAAACCATTACGAAGTGAAAATTTGCAACCGATAGCATATTCTCCTACCAAGAAATGTAGTTCCTTGCCAATGTTCTCGAACATCACATTGAGTGCAAACATTTTCTGGAAAATAGAAATGGCATATCATAATATTGACAACTGAGAAACTGGTAGGAAAAAAAAAGGACTAATTTTCTACCGGATAAAAGCTAGTAAACTCACTTATTGTAGTTGTGTCGCCCTATACAACAAATGTTTCCACACTCATGAATGTTTATTTACATATTAAAATCAATGTATTTTTTGATTAATTTAGAATCCAATTGTTACAGTTTCAATTCATGTAACAACAAACATAATCACATTTGGGACCTTTTATGATATGAATTAACACAGATCATAAATCTTTACTGAATGTGACATTGGGTCTATACGTTTTTTAATGTTATAAATTTTGTTGCTGTGGAGAAAATGAAAGAACGTATTCTATGTTGATGTACAATGAGTTTAGAGAATCAAGAGAAAAGAAAAAAGTGCTTCAAAACTTGGATTCCCCTCCTTCCATCCCCAGAGGTTGTTTTTCCTGTCATAATCATTTTCAACATTTGGTATATAGATTTGATGCCTCTTTCATTCATTTCTCTCCTACTCACAGCAACTTACAACATCATATCTAATAATAGCATAATGTCAAAACTTTACAATAATGCAATTGTCCCATGTGCAGTGGCGGATCTACATTAAGGCTTATGGGTGCCTGAGCACCCATTAGAGTATGGAGCCAACATTATTACTTATATAGGAAACCTGGTAATTAGTATAAATATGTTAATTCAGCACCCAGTTATAGGAGCAATTCCAAATTAGAAATAGTTGAGCATCCACAAATGCCCATGTCCAAAGTCTTAAGTTGATGAAGAAAGGGAGAATAAAGATATGAAGGAGCGTAAGCTTAGGTGAGTATTATATACCTTCAATCAAACACACGGAGAGGTAAATTTGATCTTCTATGTGGCATATGAGACCATTATTCCAATATCTTGTATCAAATCTATTTATGTTGCCATAAGATGTACCTGCAACTCATTATCCTTCAAAAAGCAGATAACTATTTTTTTAAGTTTATTGCCTTTGGTTGCATAGCTTCTCTGTCTTTCTAAATTGTTTCTAACATAGTGTCAATAATCCGAGTCAAACATTTTGTCAGAACCATGAACCTTTTAAATCATATGAAAGCCTAGAGCAGCTACATCGCTTCATCTTCGTCATGGCTATTACTCATATATTATAAAGCTTTTCGACAATGCTGTTGGCGATTGTTAAGGTAAAATTCTTTCTTTTTACTTGAGTTGAAATATTATCTTCACATGGTACTCCTTCCAAGGGGATAATATCACGTGTCACGACACTCTTAAAGGTTGCAATGACTTTAGATGACCCTCAAGGAAAGGAAAGAATATTTATAGATCATTCCTACCAATTGGAGTCTTCTGCGACTGTTGCCTAAGTAATTATGAAAACCGTTATATCTCCAGTACATTGATCAGGTCCATTTGGTTGGCTACTTCAATGCTGCAGCATGTTTAATGAAATGTTAAATAACAAGGATCAAGCAAACTGAAGTCTAGAAGGTAAATAATGCTTGATTCGGAAAGAAGCATGTCATGGAGAATTTTATTTCCTATAAGAAATTTATCAAACACTTTATGAGCATCAATGGTACTCCTATTCTCTAATCAGACATGTAGATTTAGAATAGAAATGTAAAGAAGTTGACAAGAAATTAAAGATTAAACAAAAATGTGGAGCAGAAATCACATGCATTTACACATTCCACGAAATAGGGTAAAGAAAAAACAGGAAAAAATATGTAGCCATAAAATATCAAAGATACTAAATTAAATCAAGACAGCAAGAACAGAGAACAAATCATTAATAACTTCAAAAGATGAAGAGCCGTTTCAGAGTCAAATGGCTTACATTAGTCAAGAACAGTTAATTATAGATACATGCATGTGCAAATCAATACACCAAGCAAGAGAAATAGTTCAGAAAGTAACTCACCACAAATATAAAATAGTCGAAGCTACCGCATGAAATCAAATTGAACCACAACGCGATTAGGTCAAGATAAAGTGAAAGATTAGAAGAGAGCAACAGATTTTAAAGCACAGCGAAATTGGGGAAAATAATAGCTGAACATAGATGAACTGGAACTGAAGAAATATGAAAAAAGCGGGAAGGAAAAAGCAGTGGCAAATGCCAAAAGAAAGAAACTAGAGGAATGAAAGTGAAAACTTCGATATCAGCGTGGACACACGTGGGGACGTACACGAGTAACACGTAGGCTGTACAAATAATTTGAAATACCAAGTGTACCCTTCGTCGTCCATGGAAAGTTTTACTTATTAATAGTCGTGTCACGCCCCCGAACCTGGGCCTGGACGTAACACGGCACCCGGTGCCTGACTGCATGTGACCGAGTGAACCAACTGGCTGGCTGAATCAACATGTGATACCAAAACATAACTAATTTATAAAATAAAACTAACACATGCTGATTAACTAAATGTCTGACTGAAATATCATAATGCGGAAATACTTAGACAATCTGAACATCTGAAAGTAGCCAACATGGCTAAACCAAAACAACTGAACAACTGAGTATAACTGTCTATAAGGCTAACATAACAAATATCTGACTGTCTGAACTGTGTCTATGAAGCCTCTAATGAATACAAAAAGGTAATTGTCTAGAAAGCTGTGAGAACTGCATGACTGATATTGCCCCGAAGGAAACTGGGGCTCACCACAATAGCTGATACGAACACTCCTAAGTAGCTGGATCGTCAACCTGTATGTCGTTACCTGCATCGCGAGATGCAGGCCCCCAAGCAATAAAAAGGGACATCAGCATATTTGAATTGTACTGGTATGTAAAGCAACTGAAGCAATAAAATACTGAAACTGAAACTGAAACTGAAACTAATAACTGTAACTGTAATAGCAAGGAAGTAGAGATGTGAATACTCCCTGCTATGTATCTGAATCGTCTGTATTATCTGTATTTGTATATGTGGGGCCTCGGCCCAATAATAAATGCACGCTATGGCCTCGGCCTGGTAGTGCATCAGTCAATGGCCTCGGCCATGTATCCGTATACACAAGACTGTGTTGTGCCCTCGAGCAAAATCACATATGTATAATTATGGTTAATTAATAAGGACTGAGACCATAACAACAATGAACAATGCTGAACTGAAATAGACATGCTGGACTAAATTGAAAACGCTGACTCTTTCTTAGCATACTAGATTTCTAGACTGAGACTCATGTGGTAACAATACATAAGTCTATAAAGATTACGTGTTGAGTTCATGATATTCAAATTGATAACTATGAACGAATTCTGTAACTGTAACCCTAGAAGATAACAATTCTATATCATATCATGAAACTAGGGCTAAACTATATTCTGAGTCAAATTACTGACAAGTATGAAGAATGAGGCGTAGGGAGAATCATGAACATTCCCTAACGTAGATAGTTAGCCTCACATACCTTAATTCCAGCCTTTGAGCGTAATACAATGTTCGTCAACCCTTTCAACTTTGATATATATCAATACAAGTCAAAGGGATTCTATATTAGCAATAATATTCATGCTTTGGTCATCTAAGCATTTTATCAAACACTTAGTGGGCATAAAGCTCCACAATCTCCATTAATGGTGATTCTTCACCCAATTCTCATTCTATTACTTCTAGGTGATTCTAGAATCTCAATTAGGTGTAATTAACATCATTCTCCATCACCCATATGATTATAACAATCTCAAGTCAACAATCCAAAACCCTACTATAGTTCGTGTAATTCTCTTTACTAAACTCATTTACTATTCTACCAAGAACTCATCAATTCACTATTATGAATTATTAGAGTGTAGAAGCATTACCTTTTTGACGTTCAATCCTCTTGAATTCGAGTTCTAGGGTTTCCTCGCCCAATAACAATGTTCCACTCACAACTCTATCGATTAGAAGGGTTTACTCAAGTTAGAAAGAGATTAGGGATTTGAATTCAATCTAGAATCATGATAAAACTTACTTTGGAGGGTTCTTGAGGCTTGGGACTTGTTCCCTCTGACTTTAGGGTGATTTTTCGTGACTAGGGGTGTTAGGGAAATAAACCCCAAACTTAAATATAACTTAAAACGCGAAATCCCGACTTTTGACCCGAAACCCGACCTGTTACGCGATGGGTCCTCGACGTGCATGCATCGCGCGACATTCTGCAGGTCGATACTCAGAGTTGTGCGATCGGCCCGCGATGCGGGGCCATCGCACGCGCCTTGAAAAGCGACGTGTGTCGATTCTATGCAATGTTCGGTAAAATGGTCATAACTTCTTGTACAGAGCTCTGTTTGGGCTCCACAATATACTGTTGGAAAGCTATTTCAAAGAGCTACAACTTTCTTGTTTTAAGTTGTCTCAAATTCCCAACGGATTTTCACGAAATTTGACTGAAAGGCAGACGTATCGAAAACTTAGCCGATTTTATAGAATTTTAAGTGTCTTACTATTAGGCATATTGAGACGATCATATCTCCTTGATCTAATCTATGATTGGCCTGGTCCTTATATCGTTAGAAAGGTATTTATACGTACTACAACTTTCATTAAGGGTACTTTTCCAAATTCCCTACTAATCAAGGAGTTATGGCTGCCCGAAGTAGGCCTATCAACCATTTCCGCAAAACGTTCAAACCTTCAGTTTTTCCGCTAAAGCTCTAATGATACGGGGTGTTACAAGTCGATATTTATATTTTTTGTACAATCAAAGGTAACAAAAATAGTTAAACACTAAGAAGATGATTCCAAACTTGTTCCAATCGTTCAACAGGATTACCAAAAACTAAATACTTTTGAAGGCTGGTGTAAGTTGAATCCGATAATACTCTGACGTAGAGAATGCTTGTCGCTGCTTCCCTGAAACAGATTTAATTAAGTCAATCAGCTTTGGGTTGCAACTTTAAGAATGTGTTGCAACTTTGGTCGCAATTTCTAGCTTCTCTGCAAGATTAGATAGTTGATAGATTAGGCTAAACTATGGTTCCTGTCAGTGAGCGCCATCTTTGTGCTGTTTTGTCCATCAACAGAAGCATTACTTATAAAAAGTCCATCAATATAAATAAGCGCTAGAAATCTTAGGAACCCTATCCTATTTGCAATTTTGTTAACACTATCCCAACACACAAACTACCAAAAGACTACATTATGCTAATGGAAACATTGTGTTGATTGAAATGATCACTATATGTGGGAATCATTTGGAGGATAACTTCGACATATTTGTGTCAAAAGTAAAAACAAACATCAACATATTGGCCACAAATTGGTAAAAATCAAAGCGAAAAATCAAACCTGCGGAGATTGGTTACCATAGCCAAGATTCAGAAGAAATAGAACTTTCTGGATCATATGTATCGAAAAGCATCCTCTAAAATCTAGAGGGAAAAGAATTAGGAAATAAATGATGTTTAATCATAACATACTAATAATTAAGAGGAGTAGAAATAGGAGTCATCCAAGAGTTGAAGTGTAACCGCGTAAGATCTCCAACCTTTAAGGCTCTATGGTACTGCCAACCTAAGTCAACAGAATTTTTCTTTTTAAAAAAATTGGTTGCTGATCAATATGTTTAAGAAGAAAAAATTGGAGATGTTAAACAATACATTTCAAGAAATTTTTAGAGCTAACTATATGTCTTACTCCATTAAAAATACCTTAGGATTCCACATACAACTTCATCAAGAGCAGAATAAAGAGCATCATGATTTGTCATCTCGAAAATCAAAGTTAGGTGCCTTGGTTTCAGTAGAATATTCTAGTGCATAAAGAAGTCCCAAGCCTATGAAATAGATCTTTTTGTGTAAAGAGAACTCAAGAAGACTTCTCTACTATGTTATTACTTAAGTAGTTATTCATGAGAAGCCAATTACACCTACAGGTTGCGTTAATCAGAGATAGTGATAGTATAACATGTTGAAGAGGTACACCCAACCTCCAATATTGTATTTTAATAATCTTTTTTATAGCTTTAATTGTACCTCTTACTCCATTGGAACTTGGAAGTACCATAGGATCCCAAATAATTCTTCATCAAGCAGCTGCAACCTAACTAATTATTAAATGAATTTACTTATTGCAAATTAGATAGAAAAACATCATCTCTTTATTAGTAGAGTAAGTTCTGAATGTGGTTACAATTAAAAAAAATATATGTACCAGATGTGGACCTTGCTTCCCAACAAGAAGAGTTTTATATGCTAATGCCATAGACTTAGCTACAAAAAAAAAAAAAATCGAAGTTAGAAGGTTCTGTATCAATTGAACCTTCTAACGCACAAGAAGTCCTAATACTATTACATCAATCTTTTTCTTTAATTCGAGAATGTAAAGTTAACATCGACCTTTTCGAGTAAAGAGAAGCTCAAGAAGACTTCTCTAATATTTTATCGCTTATTATTCTTGAAAGATGCCAATTACACCTACATGCTGCAATTATCAAAGCTGATATTAGCATAACAACTGAAGAGGTACAACGAACCTCCAACTTGTTGTTACAAATATTCATCGCTTTCCCAAATAGTATTTATAAATCAGCATATAAGCGGAAATTTTTACCATCAGCAACCTAAGAGACCTAACCCAATCATCACAGACTAATAAAAATGGAAGTCCTGGGATCGTAGAATACCTCATGAACTTCATGGTGGGATAGGCTACAATCTGACGAAACCCCCAACATTGGTGCACCCTCGTTTTCCTGCCGAAATAATCATGCAAAGAACTCATGGGTAGATATTTTGTAATAAACTACATTTCATATGTTATTGAGAAGTAAAGTATTAAAAGAAGCAACACCATGGTCCAACCTTTACAGCACACACATTCAGCCACCAAAAGATTTTTACAAACCTGTAACACCAACCCCACAAACAAAAAAGGCAATCCCAATACTCAATTGTTGCTCCTGCTAACTATTATCTTATCACAAGAATCCTTAACAAGGAAACCACCGTTAGTTGATATATGAAAAGACTTCTTTAGCGATCACATAAATTGAAAAAACAATCAAATATATTTCATAAATATAGCTATACAATCATATTTCTCATCCTTTTTCTTGCTATGTGGAATAAGTAGCAGGGGCATTTGTGTCCTGCTTCTAACTGGTCCTTGTTCTTACCGGAATATCCCGAAAAATAATGCCCAAAGCAGAGATATAGTCAATTTCCTCAAAATTTAGTGAAGAATGATCAAGAGCGTTTTACCTTCAATATTCTGATTAGAAATGTATATTCGTTAACGTTTTTTAATAGGTAATTTGGATACACAAATTATAAATAACAACAAGATCCCAATGTAGAAATACAATTGTGCCTGTTAATCAAAGTAAATAGTCATGGAAAATATAATTGATGATTATGTGCTTCACTGACCCATGAGCTTAAGCATTATTTGGATGGCTAGAAGTTTTTTTCAATCTTACCAACTCAAAAACAAACGCAGCAAAATTGGATGCCTAGGAAAACAAGAGTGAGAAATATGAACATGACCAGCAATCAAAGAAGTTAATGTGTTTTCTCTTAAAAATTCTTGACTAAACCTACCACAAGCCTTAGGGACGGATTTAACCCTAGTAATAGAAGCTATTAACAGATTTATTTGCTTAAGTCCAACATCTATTGTTTTAATAACAGAAGATTATGAAAGAAGAAGCGAATAAGTAATAGTACACTAAATATTAGCAAGCAAATAAGCACACCAGATTTTACGTGAAGCCCTCACTGAGCTAAGCGCTTTGATCGTAAATTATCTTTGTATTTGATCAGTACGTGCTATTTAAGTTTAAAACACCTTGCTATTAGTATTTTTTTTTTTTAGTTCTTCTGAGTAAACATGTTTACATAGGACTAAACTAAATCACGTAATCTGCACATGGAAACAATTCTTTATGAAACCCCAACTATTGCAACAAACATCTAGCATAAGCAAAAATCATTAACAAGGATACTATATTAAAATCCATTTACGTTTGTAGTCCGCAACAAAAAGATATTTCAAAATGAGGATCAACTACTTTAGCATATAGTCCAGCTTTCCAACTCCGATAAACATTGGAAAAGGCAAACACCAAGGTCGAAAGCAGATGTTTTCCTTTTCCAATTCCCTACGAGCATTAAAAATGCAGTAATAGGTATGCTGAACTTATCAAAGAAAAATAGTAGAAGTAGAAAGTCGATGCAAGAACATGCAATAGAAACTGGAACGAAGAGAAAGAGAATTAAAGCGACGATTAAAGGGTAAAAGAAAAAAAGAGAAACTGATCAAGCCATGAAAAAGGAGAGAAAAATAATGAAAACATGGCATGAAGGAACAGATGGAGAATGTATGGAAACAACCTCAGAGATTGAAAACAAAAATTGAGCAGCAGTTATAGAGAAGAACATAACTCACCAGAACAATCAACAAGATGTTATACAATTACATCCGAACCTAATCTCTGACAGCACCGAAGTATCTAATTCAATCTTTAATCATGTATGAGCTTCAAATCTTTCAATTGTCTAATCATGAGAGTTCAATCAAATTCTTAAAATCCCAATTTCAAAGTGAAAACCTCAAAATCCTTCATAAGACTATAACATTAAAGTAAATTATCAATATGCATCACTTAATTGATGCAAAAAACTTCAAACAAAGCAAGAATGAATGAGGGAAAAGAAAAAGAACATAACCGAAAAGAAGACCAGAGAGCGTTGTACCAAAAATGCCCTAGAAGGTCCCAAAAATGTCGAACAAAGTTGAACAAAAGAATGGGACACGTGTTTTAGTGTTAGAAGATGAATGGACTCATGAGTAATTACTATTTTGCCCTTCGTTGTACGAGCAAGCTTCACTTATTAATAGTTTAAATTAAATAAACTAGTAAAAAATAACCCAATGGTTAAAGAAAAACAAAAAAAATCAAGACAACATTAATGCATTATTACATGAATTGGAGTGTTATTTGGAACAACTTCCTCAATGCATTGCATGAATTGAGTGTTATTTGGACTCAGTATTTTAAAAGGCGGGAGCGTAAGGTATTTAATTTTTAGTATTTCATAAAATAATTATATTACAATAAATACTTTTAAATAGATAAAATTGCATTAAAAAAACTGTGAATAAATGAAATATATATATATATATATATATATATATATATATATATATATATATATATATATATATTATTAATGCTTGATCCTCAGAAAAAAAAACTAATCAAAGCAATCCATTATACGCCACTTACAACTTGTAACTATATATAACATAATTTTACAAGTATAAATAATAGAATGAAATAAAAGCTATTACGAAATGCAAATCAACTATAACATCTTAACTTTCAAACAATGAAAAATCACAATTTCTTAAAACAATATTGCTATCATACTATTTATTTTATCTCAGTATTATAATTAAAACATAACTCCTTCATGAATAAAAATAAAATTAACTATAACATCTTAACTTTCAAACAATGAAAAAATCACTATTTCTAAAAACAATATTGCTATCATACTATTCATTTTATCTCAGTATTATAATTAAAACGTAACTCCTTCATGAATAAAAATAAAATTACTTTCAAATAGCGAAATAATCAAATATGATAATTTTGATACATAGGACAAAAGAACAATGACAAGTAAAAATGTACAATTCGGTTATGTATTTTTAAAAGAAATATAAAGTGATATTCACCCTCGCGATGTTCTCAAATGTATGCAATACTACGACTTGTTATTTGAGTTACACCCAATCTTTTTATTTCTATAGATGAAAAACTATTAAGTATCATTCATTTGTTAAAGAATTATAAGGGTTTGCGATTCTAATTAAGGAATTTAACATATAATTTGTGTAAGAACTGTTAGGAGAGCCCCGAGCGTTGGGTATTAGGCGTATTTAGGGCGTACAGTTGGGCGCTTGAGGTAAAAGCCTCACAGGAACTAAGTCCCGCACGTGAGCCCTGGGGCGTTTTGCCAATGCCCTGCCCCGAGGCAAGCTCTGAAACTGCCTTTTAACACACTGTTTGGAACAACTTTATCTTTTAGAGATATGGTTATTCCAAATATCAACACTTCAACATACAATTATACTATAGTTCATAATTGTTTAGGTCAGAGGTAATATATAATTAAAAGAGGAAACACATCATTTCTCCCCTAAACTTGGCTGCACAACTCACTTTAGCAACTTAACTTAACGGACGTTTACTTACCCCCTAAACAAATTTTAAGTTAATTAAATACCACTTTATACGTGCAATACCATTTTCATGGTTGGAAGGTGCTATACACGCACGCCGCATAAGCGCCACCTCAACGACACAAGTCACTAACACGTCAGATAGTCTCTCTTTTCTCTTTCTCTCTCTCTCTCTCTCTCTCTCTCTCTCTCTCTCTCTCTCTTCTTTTCTTTTTCTTTCTCCACCTTTCTTCTTCCATCAACAACAATGGCTACCTTTCTTCTTCCATCAACAACCATGAAACTCCAAAAATCCTGAAATCTCTCTTCCATGAAGGAACAAAACCAAATCGGATAAAATTATCAATCCGGAAAAATGGAAGTTTTGTCCGGATTTTTTTTTTTCGGCCAACGTTTGTTGAAGCGTACAAATTTGAGAAAAAACTCAAAGTGAATTGTTCTCTCCTCGGCCTTCATGAAAGGGTAGAGAATTTCAATTAAGAAACGGGAAAGATCTGGAAAACACATACGTGCTCAATTTCATCGGAAAAAATGGCGCCGGCGAACAAGTTTTCCGGCCACCAAATTCATATCTAATCTGCCTATAAAATAAATCTTATCATTTTTTTTATTATGTCTAATAGTCAACTCATCAAGCAAATTTATTTTCAGAAAAAAAAAGCATGAGAATGGCATGGAGGAGCTGGATCGGAGATGGTGTCAAACCACTAGAAAGGAAGAAAGAGAAAAGGAAAAAAAAATGGAAATCTAAAATGATATAAAAAATTAAGAAAAACATAATTAAAAACATAATTAAGTATGGGTAATTATATATCATCCAATTATAAGATGACACATGTATAATTTGGACAATAATTAGTTTTTTGCCTTTTCACGCGCTTCCCAAAAATTAATAATATTTTTTTGCCACGACACCTATTAAGGGGGTATTAATTTCATTTCAGACTAGAATAAGGGGGTAAATAAACGTCAGTAAAGTTACAGTGCTAAAGTGAGTTTTGCGGACAGTTTAGGGGGAGAAATGATGTCTTTTCCCTAACTAAAATTCTTTTACTTTGACTTATTGCCTTGAAATTTCCCGTAGGTGGAAAAAAAATTGAAATTAGATCAACTATAATATAAAGAAGAATTTTAATATACAAAAATGAGCTTCTCTTGTTAACTCAAAAAAGGACTTTACTATTATTTTTATTTAAGATTTTACAAATGAATATGGTAAAGTTAGATCTATTTTAATTTTTCTTTTAAAAAGGAGCTCTTTTTGTTAGATACTAGTCCATACACATAGTATGCCCGATCGGTGTATTTTTTTGTTTACGCCTCATAACATGTAGAACGGGACTCTATCTTTATTCTCATCTGACTAATCAGTTCTTCAAAAGATTTATCAGACTATGGAGTGAATGATTTGATCAATGAATAATTGATTCTTTCTTCAATGTAGAATCGATTCACACCAATTCTTCTATTTTTGTATAGAAAAATACGGATTCAGGTCGTCATTAATCATTTGATAAAAAGAGATAAACTTCAAAGTTCAAATTTGTGCTTTTTCACAAGTGCCTATGCAACACACCGGTAAATCTCCCCTCCCCCCCCCCCCCCCACACACACACCAATAGGCTAATACCTGACGCTCCGGACTTATGGAAATATATGTCACCACAATGTTGACATTTAACATGTTCCTCGCGTTGACTCGCTCAAAATGCAGCCACACTGCACTTGAAGTTGATCTTCGAACTCGAGGAGAAGGTGGAGGTGGAGGATTATACATGGAAGTTGAAAGTAGTAATGTACACTAGTTGAATAACAAATTTAGATAATGAGAGAATTGTGTGAAAATGAATAAGAATGGAGGGGTATTTATAGTCTGAAAATATGACCAAAGTGTAGTTTATTCATAAATTTAGGGGTTCAAATAAAATTGGCAACGACTAGTTTTTAAATTTACAACGATTAACTTTTTGAATTTGACAACGACTAAATTTTTTTTTAGTTTAGCAATTTTCTCATTAGATGTAAATGTTAATTTTATTATTAGTAATAAATGTAAATGTCTATTTTTGTATTAGAACTTATCAAAAATTAAAAAAAAAAAAAAAAAAACCGACCCGACCTAGTTAGCTCAAGGTGTAACCTCTGTCCGGGTAGGGGCTGGGCCGGACACTCTTTTTCCAGCCCCCAGCCCGGCTCTTTAACTTCAGCCCGGCCCAGCCCCGAACCAGCCCCCGTGTGGCCAACGTTTAAATGGTCCGGCGACCCACTTGACAGGCTTAATACGAAGAGGAAGTTCACGTTTGCTAGAAGAAAAATTTGAAAGCAATGTAAATTTGTCAGAGCATCCATCACTTTCATGTGACATCAGCAGCTATAATGCCTTTTGGGCATTCAAAGAAGGCTCAAACTTTTGTTGGATTTACAAAAATGTACAGGTGCATTTATCGTAAAAAGGTGCAAAAGCAGGGGCGATATCAAACTTTAGAAAAAGGTTTGCTTAGTCAATCAATTAACAATGCAAGGGTGCAATAATACACGAAAAATCCCTAATTTTTGGGTCAACAGAGGCAAACGTTAAGTCCCTACACCAAACGCTGCAATACAGCTCAGCAAGATAAACCTGTAATTCCAAATATAACCCTAATGCAAGCACACATGTTCACATGGCGCCCACATATCAGAGGAAGTTGTCCAATCATTTTTGCCTATACAGGCATGTGGACGAAGAGGTGCTAGGTAACTCCCTCTTATAGAATAAGAGAAAATGTCTGAAAAAGATTTAAATTATGAACTTATGATCATGTAAAAAAATTGTATATATTAGTGTACGTATTTTAACTTGTTTTAGTAGATAATTTATCTTATTTTTCATATTATTAATATAATCCAACTTTTATAAATAATTAACTTTTATTCCCTCCGTCTCAATTTATGTGACACACTTTTCTTTTTGGTCGGCCCAAAAGAATGTCACATTCCTATATTTAGAAACAATTTAACTTTAAAAAATGATTTATTATTACACAAATATCTAAGACTAGTTTTGAACTTCAAATTTCAAAAATCTTCTATTCTTTTTTAAATTTTGTGCCTAATCATAAATTGGACAGAGGGAGTAGTTGACATGAGACTTTTACGAGTCCGGCACTTTTGTAACCCAGAAAAAAAAAATTGAAACCAAACTAGGCTTCACGTACAGATTCTGTGTGTGAAAGGGCCAAAGTGTACATTTACATTTTGTCCCTTTCACGCACAGAATCTGTGCGTGAAACCCATACCTAAAACCCGACCCAACCTTTATTCTTTCTCTTATCAAACTCAAAAATTAAGGTTTTTTGCGTACTTTGACCGAAGATTAGTCACGTTTCAAAACACCGGAATATAAATATTTTATATAGAACTTAATATTTTTTTTAGTGTACAATAATATCGGCTCATTACTGTCACGACCCAACTAGGGCCGCGACGGGTACCCGATACTTGTACCGAGCACCCCTTATCTATCATCTTACCTCTATTACTGAGCGGGCCGTATGAACTATACCATTTTTTTGTTGTTGTTTACTAAACGTTAATATTAGGAGCATACTTATAAACATAGGCTAATAAGCTTTACTAGCACAGTATACAACGACGAGGACCATCAAAAGTACGAAACATCTAACTGTACATATCTGCCTACGATCCTCTAAACATAGTACACATATACATAGGAAGGGCCGAGTACTGCTGTGCCCGAATATATACACAAAATAGTACCAAGGGACTGAGGCTCCGGGACAACTGGAGCGCTGCCGATTCCTGCTGATAGAGCTCCTAGGAACCAGATCCGCCTACCTGCTGACCTGCGCGGCATGAAACGCAGCGTCCACAAGAAGGGACGTCAGTACGAATAGTGTACCGAGTATGTAAGGCATGGAAGGTAATACAAACAGAACATAGAGTATGATTATCAATATCATAGGGTCATAGGACATATAATGAGACAAGAAAGTAACCTGTACATCGGAATACCTTTTTCAGGCCGGATACCATGCATGCTTGTCCGTCTTTTGAAAACATTTCTTTTTCATATTCATAGAAAATAGAGCTTATTTCACATCGTATCATGTCATAGCATATCATAGTATATTATGTAATATCATAGCACCAAACAATGTCGGCTCGCCCACATTGCGCCGAAGTACATCGGCTCGCCCAAATATATATATATATATATATCCCGCGTCCGGGCATCCCGCGACCGGGATGATAAGCCAGCTGACCAGGTGGCAGTGAAACATGTTTCCCTTCCCATTCCCCATGTATCCCTTCCCCCACCCCATGTTCATATACATGTCTTATATATATATATATATATATATATATATATATATATATATATATATATATATATATATATATATATATATATATATATATATATATATGTCATATAAGCATGCAAGAGAGCCCAAGGAAAATCATGTATCCATCGGAGTGACGTAAGGTCGGTGACCTCCGATTGCATTATGGAACAACCGTGATCACTTTGTCCCACCTTGAAGGAACGAGTATTTTAAGGCGAGACTACCAACGAAGAATAATACTAGAAGAAAACGTAGTATGAAATCATAGGCATCATAGACGTCAATTCATAGGCTTTGAAATCCTTAGAACATAGTGTCATAGCTAAGAAATGGAGATAAGGATCAAGAACTAGTCTGTCACCTTCATATTCACATTGAATCCTTTGCTTAGAAATCTTGGTCATGGAATCGTTCTGGTCATACTTATCGTAGGCATGTTCTCTTTTCTAACATCATCGTTATCATTATCGTCATAGAAGTATTCTCGTTGGAATAGGTATAGCACTTGTCATTTGATAACGGAATAAGGATCAAAGGTTTCTTTTGGATTCAACTTCAAAGTAAGTCAAGCGGAACGATAAGGAAAATCCGGGAACAATGGGCCCACCTCGGGCCGAATGAGGTAGCGTACACAGTTTGCATATGTTACATGTCATGGCGTTACTTGTGAGGGTTTCAAGGTAGTCGGGTCCTATTTATGCAAGTTCTAGAGGTTTAGGAAGTTTTTCCAACATTTCACACAATTCCTAGTTCAATTCTACTGAATGAAAAAGGGGAAACTTTAGGTACGGATTCCGGAGAATAGGGTTGTCCCCGAGGTTCATATCCAACCTAGTATGCCTAAGACATGCCAAGAAAGAAAGGATAAGACCTTACATACCTCTTTCCGCTCCTTATGCTATTTCAAACTCAAGTTGCAAATCCGCCAAAATCTACAAATTGGTCACATTTACCAACCTTGGTTAGAGCATTTAGAATTGAATTCTTAAAGTGACACTTGGCTACCGAAATTCCGGCAGCACTTCCCCTGTAAATACATCATTCCCAAAAATCACCTTGGACAATCCTCATCAACAACAATCCGGGAATTCAACCCGGCCAAACTATTCACAACAATATCAACAATCACACTAACAATTTTAACGATTTATCCAAAATACATTTCAACGATTCAATTAATATACTACTTCCTTCAAAACCTTCCAACTCCAATAAAAACGATAACAACCTTATAATATATATTCCAACAACACCATACTAATATCATTATCTTCCATACATGTAAGGACATAATTTTCAATTTACATAATCTTCCAAGACAAGCCTCCAACTACTAATACTTCACTAAGCTCATTATGCTTTTATTTGCAACATAAAATTCACAACACAACAACCAACATACTAAATAAAACTTGCTCACCATTCCTTCACAATTCAACACATATACACGGCTATACATACAATATACACCACACGGCCACCATCATGCATACACAACTACAACCTTTCCAAAATCATTCAACTTCCATTTTCAACATAACATTCACAACAATAACAACCAAACACTAAATAAAATAATTACAACATGATTCCTACACACACATAGGCATACACGGCCACACCTATATTCTTGTTTTTCATGAATTTCACTCGCTTTTGCATACTACAACATGCATAAACATCCATAACATGTAAGAAAAGAGTTTCACCTTACCTTTTTCTCCACTTCTTCTCTTGACTAGAATGGACAACTTGTGTGATTATGGGGTTTTCTTGTTCCAACAACCCCTTCACCTTGCTAGGAACCCTTGAATTGGTAGGAAATGATTTTTGAAGGAATTTTTTGTCAATTTTCTTGGCAATTTTGCACTTGGCCGAAATGGCCCTTGAAGCTTTTTTTTTTTTTTTTTTTTTTTTTTTGTGTGTGTGTGTGTGTTCTTGGTTTCTTGAAATGTCTAGAGAATTCTATGAATTTTATGAAGACTTGGTCTTCTTTTAAATCATTCACTAAATTCCCATATGGGCTTTGCCCATTAAGAAGGAAGTTGGATGGCCAACCTTGGCCCAAAGTGATCTAGCCCATTTTTTTTTTGCACTTCATGACAAATTTTAATTTTTCCAACTTCCAAATTTGCCCTCCGCCTTCCTCCATATCTCCACGAGTCATATTGCAAATTTACCTTTTTGCCCCTAATCTTTCTTAATAATCCCGCTTCTAAATTCTTCATAGGCAACTCATATGCTTAACAAAATAAAAGTAAGGCCTTGCTCGTCATCTTCCCGCAATTACCTTGAATTATCCGATTGTACAAAAATGCGGGATATAACAATTACATCAAGCATACATATACATTTGGATTGTCGTTTTAGGGGTTATAAAGTGCTCCGAAGTACGTTTGAAAATTTGTTATATTTAGGTTTAAGTGCCATATTTTATAGGGTGCGGATTCTTTTATGTCTTTTTTATTTTGTTATTGTATTGTGTAATCCGCACTTTTTGAATGTGCAAAAATAAATATAATATTTAAAAATAATTCATCCAATACGAGAGGTTCATAATAATTGAAAAATATTTCATTCCATTAGCAACGAAATACATCATTAAATTACAATAGACTAAAAAAAAAATCAAGTTCTAGACACTCTTCTACTTCTAGATGTGCTGCCACCACGGGAGTTTTGCCCGCATGAACGCTTATCATGCCCAAATTGCTTACATGTCGAGCACTTGCGAGAGTAAGTTTTTTCGCTAATATCCATTTGATTGCGATAACGGGTTAGCTTGTTTTTTCCCAATTTACGGATATGGTTCTTGTTCGCAATCATAGAAAACGACCCGACTGGCTAATAAGCTTGATCACCAAGGGGACTGAATTGGCCGGAATATGCTTTAAGGTATTTTACAACCTTATATTCCTCCGCCACATAATCAGTTACATTTCTGGCCATTCTCTCAAAGCACTTGACTGCATGAGAACATGGCATGTGGTACGTTTCCACTTACCACAAGTGCATGATTGTGTACGCTCAGTAACGATATGTTTGTTTCCTCCTTTGCCATCACAATAACCAGTTCTAACTTCATATACTCGTTGAACGACGTCATACTCGGTCATTTGGTGACCCTATTCCTTTCTTTTATAGTGCTCCATTTTTTTGTAGGGCTTTGGCATCCATGTTCCCTCGTCGGCTAATATAGCTATGGCCTGCCTTGTCCTATCCACAAATCGCTCCACGACCTGCCTGAAAGTTAGTCTTACCATTGCGGTGACAGGTAGTCCTCGAGCAGATTTGAGGAGTCCATTGAAAGACTCCGAGCTGTTTGTTGTGAGCATGCCCCATCTTCTTCCTCTATCAGCATAAAGAGTCCATTTTTCAACTTCTAATTTCATCAACCAAACATATGCCTCTTCACTCACTTCCCTTAGCAGCTCCATTTTTGCAGCCCATTTTCTTTGTTGATGCTACATCGCAGCCCCCCCCCCCCCCCCCCCCACATCAATTTATTTACAGTGCCATTTCCAAACTTTGTTTGCAACTTAGCTTTTAAGTGCCTTAAGCAATATCGATGGTAAGCATGTAGAGGCTGCCACCCTTCCAGAGTACGCATATTGTGCAATATGCCTTTATGACGATCCGATAGGACACATATGGCCTGATGACCCTTAATAACATGAGTTTGTAGATGAGTCAAGAACATCCCCCATGTCTCGTTGCTCTCGTTGGCGGCAATTGCGAAAGCAAGAGGGAATATTGACCCATTGGCATCCATACCTACTGCAATTATGAGCTTAATGTCATATCGGCCATACACATGGGTCTCATCTATCGATATCACATTCTTGCAGTGAGCAAAACCATCAATACTTGGTTTGAATGCCCAAAAGACGAAGTCGAAAATTCTGCCCTTTAAAAGCTGCCACTGTACAACAGTGCTAGGATTAGCATGTTGTAGAGCCGCCATATACCCCGGCAACGCCTGAAAAGAGGATTCCCAAGTTCCAAAGATCGTTTCAAAAGCACGTCGACGCCCGAGAAATCCCTTTCTCTTGCTTATGGTTTTACCATATTTTGAGTGGACCATGCCAATACAAGTTTTGATAGGCATCCTGCATAAGTTTAAACAAACAACATTTAACAATGATATTTTAATTGCTATAAGATATATAATGTAAACGGTCAGATAAATTACCTTGGAGTTTCCTCAATGTGTTTAAGTAACACATGAGCAATCATGTTTATATCTAGATTACAATGATCTGCTCGACTTTGTCCCATATCACAAGTGTGCTTCGGGTGGAATTTTGTGATTTCCCACAGACCATCCGGCTTAGCAATTCCCCGAAGCAACCATCGACAGCCTTGAGTATGTCGCCTACAAGTCAGCCGACATACCGATCTGTTTGAGTCATCAACCTTAAACTCCCTCATACCCTTTACACAATACATTCTGACAGCT
Organism: Lycium barbarum; assembly: GCF_019175385.1. Lineage (NCBI taxonomy): Eukaryota > Viridiplantae > Streptophyta > Magnoliopsida > Solanales > Solanaceae > Lycium > Lycium barbarum. The sequence continues at coordinate 92,001,580 of NC_083343.1, forward strand.
CGTTGCAACATCTTTTTTGATGTGAACTGCATTCCCTTTGCAATGACGCATTCATCAGTTATGGGATTTTTTGGTTCAATTCACGTTTTTTGGTGACTTTGATAATCATCTCTTGTGAAGACAAATTCATCCTCACGACCTTGGAGACTGTCAAGATATGGAATATAGTCAGAATGCCATTGCATAAGCTGTCAGGAATTGGGTTTTTTGGCCATCGGAGGTGGTACGTGGTGTTGAGTTAGTTCTGGTTGGTTTTGGGGACTACAATGCAAATCTTCATCCCCTTCACTATCTTCATCATCGGTTACCTCTACATTATTAGCTGGTTCATTGCCATCACTCTCTGATGTATCCATATAACTTGGACAATCAGCGCCATCTAAGAAAGGCCTCCTCCTACACGATAAAAAACATATGTTAAATTCCAAATTCACAAATATATATATATATATATATATATATATATATATATATATATATATATATATATATATATATATATATATATATTAATTAATTAATTATTTAGAATCTAGGTGATGAACCTACACATATTGATTATGAGCATGGTGTGGAGAATGATCAACTCCACCAAACTGAGAGGACTGCCTTTCATCCACAGTTGGTACCACTGGCGAGTTTTGATAATAATCAGCTGCACCGAACTAGGAATTATTATAATAATCAGCTCCACTGAACTGAGAATTATTGTAATAATCCGCTCCACTGGACTGAGAGTTCTGATAATAATGACTTGCTCCAATAAATTGAGATGACTGCCCAATATTACTCGTATCAGGTCTATAACCCCTACAAAGATTTAAAAATGGTTATTTATCAATACATATAATAAACACGTGCTACTGCACAAAATAATAATATAAGAATGCATATTTACCAAGTTTGATTAAATTGTTGGGTAAGATTTTCCAGCGGCACCTGGCCACTCAAAATACCCCCGTAAAAACTAAATTCTCCATATGTGTTAGCTTGACTGGGCTGTTGTTGCGGGACCTCTCTGGGTATCTTTTCAACATACATCTCCAGAACATTAAGGGCGACTAAATGTTTTAATTCTTCTGGCGCATTCAAATAATCCCTTAAAGAATCATCATCATTGACATAATGCCTACCATAAAGCACTATACCATTGGAAACTGATTATGGATATCTGCCTGTTATAGATATTTCATACTCATCTGGACTAACCTTCATTTTTTCACATATGTAAGTGACTAGTGATTCATAAGACATTTCAAGTGGACATTTAACATGAACGTTTGGTCTTTCATTGTAACGAACAATACTATTGTCATCAAGGATAATACCATCCCAATGTATTGAAACCTTAACTGGTGGAATATCTTGAGCCATTTTTTGTAAGACTTAGGATAGGTGTTTTTGAATGACTTAAGAGACTTAAACTTAGAAATGGATGAGTTTTTACCTCGTCCAACATTCTTCTTAAATAGATTCATATTCACCCCTATTGCGCACAAAAACATTGCGTAATATGAATTTAATTCAAATAAACGGCCAAAAAATGCAGTACTATATATAACATGATTGACAAACAACTAGTATTCACTTTAAAACGAGTTATCATGGCATTCTACACCAATTTGAAAATCTTGATTCTATTACATGTTTTACCCCAGCAAAAATATTTGAAGCAATGGGTAGGGCATGGGAACTAGATGATGATGATTTTCGTTACTCAAATAACCCTAACAAAAGATTCAATCAAGAATACAATAAAATAATGAGAGAGGAGTGGAATTGGCGTGTTAGGGAGGCTGAAGCACTGGAGCAAAAGTTAGCTTCAATAGGGCTTAAACGCCCAAAAAAACGTGCTATGTCAATGCCTCGCGGAACTCCACAAGAGTTTAATTTTGCTCTTAATCGTTTTCGCGAAGAGAACAATCGGATGCAAATACGTTACCATAGAGTAGAATATGGTATACATGGTAGCACAAGATTTAGATCCAAGTGGGATTCGGACTGTGAAATGTTCGATAAAGATTAATATTTTTCTTATAATAAAGTAAGTAGGTAGGGTCATAAAGACCCCCCCCCCCCCCCCCCCCCCGAGGGTACTTGGGGGTTTGCAACTGTATAAGTAGCCCTTTCTTTTGTTATAAGACTACACCATATTCAATGTCGAGTAGTAGAAACTCAGCTTGGTCTTTACTCCTTCCAAAAGAACCAAATAGCAGTGATGATGAGAGTTCAAATCATAGCAGTTTTTCGAGTGATACCAGTGATGTCAAACTAGACGAGCTAAATCCGCACCTTCTTGTAGAGCGTAATGATGATTTCTGCAGTGTGAAATATTCAGATCCGTGAGAATATTATTGCGGTTTACGCCGAGAATGGTCACATCGGATTGCCGAATCAGAACGTCTTGTTCGTGACTTGGAAAATCTCAACGCTCCAATCCCAACAAGGTACTCACTAACCATGCCTCGAGTAGGTCCAACAACTTGCGAGATGGCCGTACAAAGGATTAGGAAAGAAAACAATAGAATGCTGGCAAGACGTTGTAGATTTTACATGCTAAAGTTGATTGAAGAACAATCATCATCAACCGATAGAGAACTAACATCTCCTGAAAAAAGATGTGTGTTAAGAGACCGCCAATATCGTTCTGAGGATGATATTGAGGACTTCTATTCTGATGACGATTAGGGTCTATTTAGGCTCACTGTCTTAGATTATGGGTCATTTAAGTTTCGGACTAAGGTTGTTAATTTGTATTTTTATTTTATGATGAAGTCATCAATTTGAATTAGTTTGGCATGTTTTTAATTTGCTTTTATTGTTAAAGTCTATTATTAATTGACAATTTAACAAAGAAACACAACTAAATTAGTACATAAAGGGTGCGGATTACATTATAGGGGAAAAGGTACAACTAGTAAAAAACATAATCCATAGAAATATTAAACTTAATAAACAAAATACATATAAATAATGAACAACAACAAGATAACACAAATAATCTTTCACAATTTAAGTTTTTCTTTCAAAGCTATTTTCTCATGTTGGGCCTCTCTAAGTTTAGCCTTCAGCAAATTTCGTTTTGTTTTCGGAATCGGTGAGCAACACCTCCAAACCTTCAATTTTTTCTTCATCTTCCACAAGCTTAAATTGCGAGTCCAACTTAGCGGTATCTCTAGAGATACGTGAAGTCGCGGTATCTCTATCCAAACTGGATTTTTAAACTTCGCCGCCACCATTTTATCCGCGTGAATGCTATCTTCCAACCGAAAGTATTTGCAACCGCCCATATCCTATAAACATTACAAGAAAATCAGTTTTTTAAAGTAAAATATATGGATAACGTGAAAAAAAAAACACTAAAAAATGTAAAAACACTTACTTCGGGCACTTTACAATGCCAAAAACGGCGACCCGGATTATCTTGGGTCTTTGATGTTTTTAGTTTACAGTAATAGCTGCATTCGCAAATATCGGGTTGTATAGCAAACATTGAAGTTTCAAAACTTTGAGACATGTTTTTGGAAGTGCAAAAGTGTGTTGAAAGGGTGAAGATGGAGAAAATGAAAGAGAAGAGAAAGAATAAATGTTAGGTCGGGAGTTTTAGGAAAGGGTTTCACGCACAGATTCTGTGCGTGAAAGGGACAAAATGTTTGGTTCCAATTTTTTTTTTTTGTTTTTTGTTTTTTGGGGTTACAAAAGTGCCGGGCTCGACTTTTACACATGAGACTTTTACCCCGTTAATGTTAGAAGTTAAAGTCGATAATAAGCTTTTGGCTTCAAATTGACAGGTGCTGTTTGTGTGCATGTATGATGGTACTGGAGAAGGCCTTTCTAGAAAGCTATCTGAAGTAGAAAAGAGTTCTTTGTTAGGATTGAAAAAACGGGGACATGCAAAGACCAAATCAATTGGCCGGAAAAGAGTAGATACGTAAACTAAGGAATCTTTAGGATTAAGACTCGGAAATTATGTGAGATGACGGTCATATGGTTGGTTGGGGTATTTAACCACCAAAATCAAAAGGTAGATAAGGATTGAGGAGTACCCAGGAAATATGTAATTGTGTTTCCCTCAAATCCATCCAAAATGGTCAACAATTTACAATATCCTGATTCAAAATAAGCCCACTTGTCTAAAATATTTAGAATATAGTCTTTCATTATTTTGATGTGAAAAATTGTAGTTCATGTATTTGTATTAAGATTTTATTTTGGAAATTAGTATAAGTGACTCATGATAAGCAGAAAATATCGAGAAATTTGGATGAAATGAATAAATATTTCTTTTTTTTGCAACATACAAAATATAATAAAACTCGATATTAGTACAAAATATATTTAAACATCACTTATTTTTATCAAGATTAAAACACCTGAATCTCTGAATACACAATCTGAATATTAAGATGTGCATTAAATTTTTGATGTTAAATCTGAATACACATCTTAATATTAAGCTAATATATTAAGATTTGAATACTTATAAATAATTAAGATTGTTTGTTTTATCAATATCTGAATGTATAAAAGTTATCTTAATTTAAGAATTAATAAATATAAAACTCAATAAAATACTAAATTAATCTAATACTATATCAATAAAATATATTTTTTAAAATATTATATAGGACTTAGCTAGTACCGGTGGTGGTTATGGTTGTCGATTGGGGATAGTGTTGGCTAATGGTAGTGTTGTGGGTTTGTGGGTAGTTGTGATAATGATTGACAGTAGTGATTCATGGTCGTATAGTTAGTGGTGGCGGCTTATAGTTGCAACAGATGATAGCGATACCTACTGGTGGTGGTGAATGATGACGGTGGTTGGTGATAAATCGTGGTGATTGATGGTGGTAATTGTCGATAGTGATTGGTGGTTGTTGGTGATGAATAATTGCAAATGGTGCAGCTAGCTAGTGGTTGTGATAGTTGATTGTAGTGATTGGCAACGACAGTGGTTTTGGCTGAGAATGGTGGTTATAGGTGGAGGGTGGTGGACCACGGCGGCAATAGCTTATAACGGTGGGCGATGGTCATAGTGGTGAATGGATTGAACTGGTGAACTGACATCTTCATATAAAGCATTGATTAGACATCTTAATAATATTAAGACATTATTACGTACAGTTCTTAATAATTCAGTTTTATTCAGACCATTAAAAACAAATGTACTTAATAGTTAAGATCTGAATGATTAATAGATTCAGACCTAATAAATAAATAAATTAAATAACTGAGATCTAAATAATTAAAATTAAAATCTTCGTTAAATGCAAACAAATGAGTCCTCAATGCTTCTGGAGCACACAATTTTTAAATTGAGCCAAATAGTTACTAGTAGTAACTTTCCTAACAAAGAATATGAAATGAGTAGCTGTTAGGATTATGTCTGTCGATCTACACAGAATTAAACCATGAGTGGCAATTTCTTGCCTAAAGCACACGAAAAAGACGAGTAGACTGGCACATCAATTGTTAAGCAGTCAACAAGTTAATTATTTTTATCTACATTATCTATTCTAGAACCATATAAGAAGTGACTGCGGGACGTGCTTGTAATAAAATAACACCAAAACATTGATATATGCTAACGTTCTCAAAGACACAAATCATTGATGCATTTCTTTTTCCTCTATGAGTTGGCCGTTACGGAATTTATCCACAATCGATATGTAAAAGTCCAATATGAATCCATGAGGGTTGAATCCCAGAGGAAGTTCGTGGAGAAATTTGCCATAGCCAAAATTCATTCATATAAAAATGGAAGGAAAAAGTTAGAAATCATGCAAAGGAGGATTCAAATTTTTTTTTTAGTTAACTGCACTTTATTGATAAATCATCAGAGTACAGAAGGTTGATTCAAAATTTTAACTGTTGAAGTGTCAATTTCGTTAAGACCCAAAGGGACAAAACCGAGGTGGCCTAGAGGGATCAGGCTAAAATGGATAATATTTTGACAATAGAGTCTAGGTCGTGACATGTGATATCAAAGTCACTACTTTCCCAGTTTGATGGTTGGGCAAACCTTAGTTATAGGACCTTGATCAGTCCCTAAGGGAGGGTGAGTGTAATAGCCCATGTCTCATTGGCGGTTGACTGCGAGAAGGGGATCGGTTTGGAATTTGTCATAGGCAAATTTCACATCAAAGCGAAAGGCGAAAGTTAGTGATCATATAAGGCGAGTTCAGGATTCAGCCGTTGAGACATTTTTTGGAGTAAAAGCCAATGGGATAAAATCATGATGTCCAAAATCCTTGAGGTGGCCTAGAGGAATTAAGCCAAAGTAGACAATACCTTGACAGTCGAGCGGCCCAGAGAAATCAAGCCAAAGCATGCAGGCAATACCCTCTTAGTTGAGCTTGAGTCGTGATACGATATTTACATATCAAACTAAACAGAGAAAATATGACATGTGTTATTTAATACTGAATTGATTTTATTTTATATGGCGGTGTTTGATTAGACACCATTTTAGAAAGAAAAGAAAAACAGAAAACTTTTAGAATTTGTGATATTAAATATGTCATGACATTTTTGTGGCTATAAAAACATGTTAAAAAAGGTAAACTAAAAAAATTTAAAGTTTAAACTATTTCAAATTATAGAAACCTAACCTTTTTTAAAACAAAAAAAAAAATGATATAAAATGAAACATGAAAACATGTATTATCACATTAACTGCGTTACATAAATTAATTTAATTTAGTATAAACATGTGAACAAATTTTTTGAGTTGGGGCTAAAATGGAGAAGGGAAAAACAAGTGTCAATAGAATATTGAGGATGACGAAACAGAGTTCGTGTTCTCATTGGAGGAAAGTGAGGGTTAGACGGACTTTTGGGGTGGGTAAAAATTGGTGCAAGGTAGTTGGACATTCAACTGAAAGAATATCTGGCATAACTTTCATTTTCTGCCTAATTAATTTATTTGCCACTCCCATCTACTGCAAACTTTACTTTCACTTGATTTCTTATCATATTTTAACAATAATGATTTATTACTGCACCCTAGACTCTAGAGTATATGTCTTGAGACCTTAATACTAGAAGATTAGTAGAACTTGAGAGGAGAAACGTAAATGATCTATTTAAAATTCTTCTACACGTTTGAACCTATTTCCTTTTTAGTTCGTGCCAAAATGAATGACTTCTTTCCTAATTTGGAAACAAATTCATTTTATGAATGATTTACGGCCACACAAATTTTCAAGGCTTATTTTGAACCACAAGTTTCAAAAGTCTTCCCTCTTTCTTAAATGTCGTGCCCAGTCAAATGGGTTCATATAAATTAAAACGGAGGGAGTATATTGTTAGTTTGTTACTCTGATCTGTTACCGAAAATGAAAAACAATCACCTCTCAACCACTAGGATAATATCGAAAAAAAATGAGACAATGATAATATATTCTGCCTGCCAATTTAAGTGAAGATGCTTGATTCAATAGGGATTGAGTTCAAGAATAAAAGAAAGGTTATTGAAACTTGTGGTTTAAAACCAGTCATAGATATTTGTGTGGCTATAAATCATATGGGTAAGAATAAAATGAAAAGTTTAAAGTTAAATTATTACTGAATATAAAAATATGTCATTCTTTTTTGGATTGACTAAAACGAAAAGAGTCTCACATAAATTAGTATAGAGGCCAGAGGGAGTTACACTTTTGGAGTTTTGGTTTCTCAGTTATCAATAAATTCTGCTATTGGTCCTTGTGAGTCACATCGAATCTTTAATTAGTTGAAGTTGTTATGTCTAACTAAGCATTTGAACCTTTAATATCATCCTCTTGCTTGCGATTCTTTTCAAATTTATGGAATTATCAACCGTTACATTGTTTTATTGACTATTTGTAATGTTAATCTATATTTCAGGATAATATAGTTTCAAAACTAGTTTAAGTGTAACACATTCTATATAAAAGGACCAAAAACGCACATTTTTATTGGTTGAAGATTAATTATGCTTAGTCAGATATCATAAGAATCGAAATAAGAATTTACTAATAACTGTGGGATCAAAGTGTTATTATCCCTGATAGAAAATAAAATTGGTACTCCTACCTAATAGTACGGATCAATAGATACTAAGAAGTTTTATCTTCATAAGTTTTTTTTAAATATATATACTTAATTAAACTCTAGTATTATTGAATTGTGTGATCAATTCATTAATTTAAATTATTAAACTATTGGAGAGAATATATTTTCTAAAATTTTTATGTCTTCAACACGCCCCAGATGTACTAGCATGAACTTTTGATGAGCTAAGCATAAGAATTTTCTTTATGATGTGTGGCGGTAAGTCGCAAATCTAGGACCTCCGATTACTCTAATATATTCATGTTGAAATGTAAAACCAATTGTCTACTTTTTTACAATTCTACGTTGGATACCTTTCTTTGGAGTCGATAGTCTATAAAAAATAACCTCTCTATCCCATTAAAATAGGAATAAGATTTGGGTATATCATATCCTTCTCAGACCCCACTTATAAAATCGCACTGAATTTGTTGTTACACATTTTTATTACTTAATTAATTATGTCTTCAACCGTACGTGGTTGTATCATTTTAGAGGGTAGAAGTAAGCAGTGGCTAACTCACTTCATCCGGTGGCATTATAATAATCATCCGACAAATGAGTATCTAAATCCTCATATATACACTACTATCATTGTCAATATACGATAGCTGTAGTTAAAAAGATTAAAAAAGACTCAAGAATTGGCTGCTTCTTGGTGAAGTATGGCGCATAGAAATTAACGCAGCTTGACACCATATAATAGGCAGCCTTTTTGTATCCGTACTTTAATTTAATCTGCCTCAGAAAATAATGGAGGAAAATCTTCCTCCAGGGTTCAGGTTTCATCCCACAGATGAAGAACTCATCACTTATTATCTGACTAACAAAGTTTCTGATTTCAGTTTCACTGCTAGAGCTATTGCTGATGTTGATCTCAACAAGTCTGAGCCTTGGGACCTCCCTGGTAATTAACTATGTGTATTCTTCGAATCATTAGTTCTCTTGAACCCCTTATTTCAATTTTCAATATTTCTTTAGTCTCTTTTGTCTTGTGCTAACTTAATTAATCTCAATTGATTATACCACTACAACAGAAGTGTGTGGCCATCTCATCTAAAAACTTATGTTGGTAGACAAAAACACACTTTTATTTACTTAATTATATTCTGAGTGCTAAAGTAGTGCCGTAATGGAGCACAACTAGCAAATTTGAATTATATGTTATAATTGTAACATCCAAAAGCATGATCATCTTACACTTAATTTCTGCAGCATATATATGTTCTTATAATTTAAATAACTAATTTTTTAAGTGAAATAGATAGAAATGTTACTGTTTATTGATGTCTATATATAGAAGCACGGTATAGCTTCTGGTTTGGGAGTTCAAATTTGATAACGCACTCATGGATGGATCGAGATTTTTTAATTTTTTTCATTTAGACAGAAGACGAAAACAAGAGAGAAAAAAAAAAGAGATTTTTCTTCTTGCTTCTTTAATCTTTTTTTTCTTATCTTCTTTTATTTTCTTTTTTCATTTCTCAAGAAAATATATACTATGTTACCCTAAATATAGTTAAATAATAGGCAAAGGTTGCGTCTGAGATTATACCTGCATGCAAGGATGCTTATTTACGTAGCAAACAAACAGATAAAGACATTCTTCTTTAGCAAAAGCTCAAGACATCATCTCTTATTACCATCTAAGTTGGCAAACATTGCGTGTCTAAGTGGAGATAAAGGAGGAAAAATATGAACAGGAGTTATTTCTATCCGAATAGAGCACCAAATAGCAACCACTATGACAATAAAACTTAAAAGAAACAAAGATTTCGAAAGAAAAATGTTGCATGAAAATTTGAAGTAATAACTTATAAGCTGGCGCCTGGCTATAAGCGGGCGGAGCAAGGGTAAAAATTACATTATGTATACAAGGTCAAACCTATTTTTTATGTATATATATAGAGTATATGTTGAATTCCATTAATCTTTTCGTAAAAATTACAGCCTCTCGATCTCCCAAGATAGCTAGGGATAAAGTCTGGGTACACTCTACTCTCACGAGACCCCACTTTGTGGGATTTCACTGGATACGTTGTTATTGTTGTTGTTGTTGTTGAATCCTCTTTGTGAAAATTCTGACAACGCTATTGGCTATAAGATAATGAAATATTTTATAAATTGAATAATGTGGTACATGCAGCAAAAGCGTCAATGGGAGAAAAGGAATGGTATTTCTTTAGCCTAAAAGATAGAAAGTACCCAACAGGGCTTCGAACAAACAGAGCTACAGAAGCAGGCTACTGGAAAACAACAGGGAAGGACAAGGAGATATTCCGTGGTGGAACCGGAGTTCTTGTTGGGATGAAGAAAACCCTAGTTTTCTACAGAGGAAGAGCTCCTAAGGGTGAGAAAACCAATTGGGTTATGCATGAATACAGACTTGAATCAAGACTTGGTTTCAAACCATCCAAGGTACATCTCTAAAATTCGAGAAAGAAAAATGGACCTTTGTCCGGTCCGTAGTATTATCTACCTTTTAAGGTTTCTGTATGTCGTTCAAAAAAGATTTGACATCCTTAAAGAGTATTTATCTAAATTATCATAAAGAGTATTTATCTAAATTATCATTATTTTCTCCTTGAGAATAATTTCACTCGATAATTAGCATCTATTATTTGCATTTTAGTTTATGTATCTTACTTTCCTATTCAATTTGTTTGAAAAAAAATGTGTCTTTTTATATTTTAACCCCAAAACACTCTCATTTTACTGTTAATGAAACTCTCCCTCATAAGAATGGCGTGATATATTTAAGATCACAAGATTCAAGAAATATATTTGATATATTATACATTTCTTTGATTTAAAAATTCGAGATTCAAAAGTTTTCTTTATATTTTTTAACTTCATGCGTGGTTGGACTGAGATACATAAAATGAAATGGATGGACTACGCATTCCATTGAAGTATTTAGGGAAAGTTAGAGAAAAAACAAAAGTACTACTCAATAAATGATTTAGTTTTTATTTTTTCTAAAACATTAAATATTTTGAAACAGATTCAATTAGTCAAAACCACCAATAATTGTGACTGAAGGGAGTAGTAATTACATCTAGAATACACCATGAGATAAAGGGTAATCACTCTTTTTCTTGAATTTAACATTTAAACTAATACTAACAAATATTATTCAGCAATTAATAGATTACACTTTATTTCTCTTGCTTTCAGGAGGAATGGGTGGTTTGTAGGGTGTTCCAGAAGAGTTCAACTGTGAAGAAGCCACAGCCAACATCATCTTCCCCACAATCCCAAGAGTCTCCTTGTGACGCTAATTACACTATAGCAAATGAGCTTGGAGACATTGAGCTGCCATTTAATTTCAACTGCCTAGCCACTCCATCAAGTGGGATCAACAATATTTCCTTGCATAATTACAACAACGAGAACGTGAACATCAACTTGGCTGCTGCAACAAGAGAAGCAGCAGCAAACACTCTTCCATTACTGCCTTGGTCTTCAAGCTTGTTAAGCTCTAATCTTTCATCAGTCAATTCTTTGCTTTTTAGGGCTTTACAGTTAAGGGGTTATTCACCAAGAGATCAAGCTGCTACAAATACTACTCATGATTACTCATTTATGCCACCACAGGAGAATATTACTACTCAGTTTGGAAATGATTTTATTGGCGCACCTTCTTCATCTATGGTGTTGGATAATTCTGTCCAGCAGCAACAGCAGGAGCAACCGTACAAATTGGACTCCAATATTTGGTGAAGAGCCGAGGAACTGTGTACATTAGTCTTTAGTAGTCACAACTAACCACAGCTTTGTAAAGGAGGGAGTTGGAACCAATCAAGACTATTTGTTGGAATTATATGTTTTTACATGTATTTACTGTATATGCAGCAAGTAAGTCCATAGGGCAAAAATCTATGAGACATAAATAAGTCAAAAACGGGGTTACTTTATGTTTTAGTCTATGGTTGACTTGGGAAAAATCCCTAGTCTTTGTTGTACTTTGTCTTTTATGCACAGTCAAGCTTCCATATGTAACAACTAACCCTCCTTTTGAGCGTTTATGTTTTAAAATGTGTTTTAACATTTTGTTCAAATCAACAATAGCATTTGAGATTTGTTGGCGTTGAAAACCGAGTACAGTTGCAAATTTTCTGGAATCTGGTGCATTGCGCCATCACGGTCAAGGGGCGTGAACGCACTGAAGGAAGAGGAAACCTTTCGTGCATTGTGTTGATCAGGTTCGATCACGTTGTTGGTCACCTAGCTAGCCTTTGCAAACGCACACAAGGAGCTTTTCAAGTTTCACATTGGATATGGAGTGGGTAATTCGTCTCCTTATATGGACTTATCCTCACCCTATGAGCTAGCTTTTGGGGTTGAGTTAATGCCCAAGATCAATTTCACCGATATTGTTGGGCCCCATTAAGTTTCCCACACTCTAGATGTCTAGCCTTGGCCGTCTTTGGTGGTTAGGTTACTTTATCATACCAAACAACTAGGTTGTTTAGGCGGACTGTTGAAGAAACATGTCCTTTAGGTTTGACAAGGAAGTTGTAAACTTGTTATCCCCTCGGTTATAGTGAAGCTTTCGGGTAAATTCAATAGGAAGATAGGTCGTAATTTTTGACTCCCTTGAGCAAGGAGTTTTCCACGTGAAAATACTTGTATTGGGTTTTGAGGAGTTAAAAAAGTCGCACATCGTTGGTTAATGAGATTGAGTGATCTCCTTATATAGACTTGGACAATCCTACCCTCATGAACTAACTTTTGAGGTTAAGTTACGGTCACGATTCATTTCTTTACATAAGAGTGCCATAGTGTTAGGATCAATTTTCCAGGCTGGACCCTATCCCGGTAGGGTAGCGTGAACGCACTATTGGCTGCCAGGTATAAAGATCAAATCTCACGATTTCAACAACCATTTTGTTGGGGCTTTTAGCTAGGAGGTCTTGAATTAAGGATTTAAAAACGTGGATTTTCATCTATTACTCAAGGTAATGATTCCTTGCACTAGTCTTGAGATTACGCTTTATTTTCAAGAGATTTAACCCATGAAATCATGAGTTTTACTGTCTAAATTTGGATAATTTAGACCTATGTTCAAAAAGGGAAAATTGAGTAATTTAAACCCATTGTTACGACCCGTTTTTAAACTTGTTAAATATGCTTCATAACTTGGCTAAAGAAACATAGTCATCACCGTTTTTATTTTGGGAATTAGGACCCATTTAGGAAAAAAGATTTCAACTATAATATTTATTATTTATATGAAAAGTTCGGGTAAGTGTCCAAGTGACTCCTTGAGGAACCCACCTTAAGAAAGCCTGCAATGGCGGTTACCTACGGGATTTGAAATGAGGCTAAACAATGTAATTTGTTTTAAATGGGGTTTTGAAAATATTTTTAGAGTTAACCTAATATTACACAATACTCAAATCAATGTATGTAAAATGATCACATGAAGTGAATTAGGATATATATATATATATATATATATATATATATATATATATATACACTCGTTGTTTAGCACTTAATCGCTTGAATTAATTCAACTAGTGAAGTAACTCAAATGATTTAGCTATTTAAAAAAAAAAAATTATCACTTTGAAAACCTTTGCGTCTTTAAGAAAATTTATACAGATAAGTGCTTGAAAACTATTTGAACTTAAAAGCACCTAAAATAAGTCAATCAAAACAGGCGCTAAGACTTTGAACTCAATAATGAATTCAACTTCTTAGATCGTGTTAAATGTGACTTTTTCAACTCTTGTATAACAACTTGAGAGATATAGTTATCTTTAAATTTATTTTACAAGTTTGGACTCGTGATCTTATTGCAACTTGAAAGACATGAGATTATCTTGAGTTGCACTATAAAACTTAGACATATTTGAGCCCAGATCAAGTTTGAAGTAGGCTGGTAAAGTTCAATTCTACACCTTAAAATAAAATGTAGTAGGTCGTAGCAATAATAAACTCAACAAAGATTGGGTCAATCCTACGAGGAGTGTGTGTGTTAAAATGTCAAAAGGTGTGAGAATTTAAAAATCCTAAAGTAATCTTCAAACAAGAGAATAATTGAACACTTCTAAAACTATACGATTATACTAAGATAGGAATTTAATTGAACACTTAAAATGCAAAAAATATATTTAGTTTTCAATTAAAAGAGAGATCGGGGTTGTAACCTCAATATGACATAACTAAATCATGAATATCAGTAACTTGCTTAAAATACATAGGATTAATTATTATGATTCAATTGTTAATCGAAAACGGGTCAAATATACTCCTATACTATTGGAAAAGGGCCAATTATACTCCTCGTTATACTTTAGGTCCAAATATACTCCTGCCGTTATAATTTGAGCACAAATATACCTCTTCACCGTTAAAGTTGTCTAAGGTGGACATCCAATCCTATGTAGCACTTATGTTTGATGAGGTGTGCCACATGGTATGCCACCTCAACACCCCTAACCCATTTTATCCCTATTCTATATTTGTTCTTCCTCCTCTAAAGTTTCCTTCCCCTCCACTACCTTATTAAAAAAAAAAAATCTCTTAACTAGTTTAATCCGTGCATCGATGATACAGGAATATTATCTGAAAATTGTACTGGTGAAGAAGCTGATCAGTTATTCCGCTCCAAATCAACTTTGGCCCGCCCGATTCTGATGGAGATAAAGGATCAAGATTGTTGGTATTGTAGCTGGTGCTTATCATAGTCGCCGTTTCTGGTTACCCATTTTCTATGATAGTTACCATTCTATGTTTTCAATTTGTTCCAACTTTTGTTTGTTATGCAAAGTTAAAATTTTCTTATACAATTTAATTTTTTAACTTATAGTCAAAGTCTTGATAGTTTCAACAATTAATTTAATTGGGAAATGAAATGTTGAAGTTCATATCTATGGAAATGTAATTTAGGCTGGCTAGGTGATGGAGGGGAAGAAAATTTTAGAGGTGGAAGAACAAATAGAGAATAGGGGTAAAATGGGTTAGGGGTGTTGAGGTGGCATGCCATGTGGCATCCACCTCATCAAGCATAAGTGCCACATAGGATTGGATGTCCACCTTGGGAAACTTTAACAGTGGAGGGGTATATTTGTGCTCAAAGTATAACGACAAGGGTATATTTGGACCCAAAGTATAACGAGGGGTATATTTAGCTCTTTTTCGATAGTTCAGGGGTATATTTGACCCTTTTCCGATTGTTAATTACTCACTTGAATTTTCCAATTCTAGCAAAGCTTGTAATTATGAGTTTTTCCAAACCCAAAAGAATACACTAATTAAGACCAAATTGATAAACCCAAGTAGAAATCTACCTATTGCTAGTTCGATTCCTATTGCTAGTTCGATTTTTTTAATCAAGCATAATAATCACTTAATATATATACTCAATTCCTTGCTACTTATTAAATTTTCAATCTAATTTTCACTCTTCCCAGCAAGTAATGGACGTGTAGGGCTTAATCTAGTGTTTGCAATTACTAAATTGGAAAATAAGAATGTAACAAGTAGATTATCAAAACCCAAGTATTAATAAGAAAGATTTAACTAATACTCATCCATAGTAATGTCATAAAGTTCACAACCCTAGCTATGAGGTTTAGCTATAACCAAGGCCAACTCACAAAGCATCACAATACACTGTGAAACTCTCTCCCTCTATAGGTAAAGTCAAGATCAGAGCAGTAGTCAACAAGGTCTTGAGTTTTTTAACGCTCTCCTCACACTTATCAGACCACCAAAATGCCACTTCCTTCTGAGTCAATCTAGTCAACGGGGATGCAATGGATGAAACCCCCTCCACAAGACGTTGATAGTAACCCGCGAGGCCCACGAAACTACGATCCTCGGTGACCGAAGCAGGATTAGTAGTAGGTCTAATCCAATCTCGGACTGCCTCAATCCTCTTAGGATCCTCCGTAATACCATCTTTGGACACTACGTGCCCCAAAAATGTCACTGAATTAAGCCAAAACTCGCACTTCGAAAACTTGACATAAAGTTGCTTCTCCTTTAAAATTTCAAGCGCAATCCTTAAATGTTGCTCGTGCTCCTTTGTACTATGAGAGTATATCAAGATGTCGTCGATGAAGATAATAACAAAGGAATCCAAGTACGATAGCATCTCACCAAAGAAAATTAGGAGAAATTAAATAGCTTGCTATTTTTTATCTGTTTTTTTTTTTTCTAGTGAAGTTTTCAGCAGATTTTTTGCGTGATTTCAATGAAGATTTACAATTATACACATATGTGCATTGATATATACATATATAGTATGTGTATATTCATGTATATAAACGCAAATGTACATGTGTCCACCCCTCTCGATCACCATAAACAAAATTCCAGCATCGTTACACATTGTATAATTAATATATGCGTCTGTTATTCAATGGATATGCAATTTCTATAGAGTGTATACACTTTGTGCCCATCCTGAATCATCATTAAAACAACCGCACAACCACCATTATACCTCAAATTCAACATCATAGTTTGGATGATGAAGGAGTGTCAATTGCTTTTCTTCTACTAAAGTAACAGAAAAATGAAAGAGAGAGGATAGCATGGTCGAACTCAGCTATGGTGTTCACATATTTGCTCTTTTATCTCATATGCTAAGCTTTTGTGGTAAGGATTGTGAGTGTCACGCCCCAAATTGGGATCAGCGTGACCGGCACTCGATGCCAAACTAGGCCCGAGCGAACCACTCTAAATTTGAAACTCTAGGGAGTAATCCCCAACTTAAATCGATAATGTCTAAATCTGGATATATATATATATATATATATATATATATATATATATATATATATATATATATATATATATATATATATATACTGATTGTCTCGTTTGAACTAGCACACACACCCAAAATATATATACACAACTGAGCAAGCCATAATTATACAAAACCAACAGTATCCAACAGACATATACAAGCCAACAAGGCTATCACACACACATACTATATAAAGGACTCGTCTACAAGCCTCTAGGGCAAGTATGTCTGTACTATGGTCGGGATAGGGCCCCGGCCCATACAATCTGTAATCAAAAGAGAGAGACTCCAAAGACTGGGCAACTCCGAACAAAAAGGAGCTCACCAATCAGCTGATATCAGATCCTGCCTACTGGAATGGTCTATCGGTCTGTCGATCTGTACCTGTAGGCATGAATGCAGCGCCCCTGAAAAAAGGAACGTTAGTACTAAACAATGTACCGAGTATGTAAGGCAAGTGATAATTGAATTGAACTGAAACAATACAATCATGAGATCAAAAGATGCCCGGAATATCTCACCTGACCTGTCTCATATGACATGCAAAATAATACTATTATATATCTCATTGACCAAGCGGCCAGGCAACTGTAAAATCTCACTGGCCCGTCAGCCAGGAAATCTGTCTCACTGACGCGTAGGCCAGACAATCTATCTCACTGACGCGTAGGCTAGGCAAAAGAATGTGTCTCACTAACCAAGTGGCCAGGCCAAAGAAAATATATGTATATCATGCATATGCTGAAAATACGGATACTATAACATGCCTCTTCTGTCTCTCTATAAACTCAAGGACATAGGGAGGAGATATGGTCCCTTGGAAAGAATAACATAACACTCGAAAACTATGCAATAATATGACAAGCTCTACTTTGACAAATCCCCAGTCATAAGGTTCATTACATTTGTTTTTTACCATAGATGGAATCATGCCAAGAAAAGAAGGAACAACCTTAACATACCTTGTCGTTTCCTTAACTACTTAACGCTTATTCTTCCGAACTTGCAAATCTACATTCAAAATAATTCATACCAAGGTCAAGCAATTGAAACTCTCATAAGATCAAGCTAGACTAATAAATGAGCCAACGAAAATCGGGCAGTATTTCCCTTATATTATCTACTTCCTCCAAATTCTAAAACAACTCCCAAACATCATTAACAACATCACCCATAATGTAATCAAGATACTACATGACAAACACATACAAATTCATCCGAAACTTCCTTCGAAAATCAGTCCATAAGCCAACAACAACAACAACATATTTATCTACGACCTTTATGCCATGTTTTCCGTTATTTTAAGCCATTAAAATCCTCATAAGAACGACTTAATATCAAACTCAAGATGAACAACATACCTTATAACTTTAAGAACTTCTCCTCACACAATTCATCCTAAATCCTATCCACCACAACTTCAATTAGAAGTACGAACAAGCTCCTTCCATGAACTAGTTAAGGATTTTATGGCTTGATCTTCTCTTGATTTGATTTTGAATGATTTGGAGTGTTGGAGAGAGCTCCTAGGATCTAGAAGGTTCTGTTTTGGTGAAAATATGAGCCCCAAAGTCGTGGCCCTTCTTTGATTCAGCGAGATTCATTATTAATCTTACAAGCCCGAGCCTAATTTGATGTAGGAACTCTTAAATTTGCTATGTTTTGGTATAAGGCTATTGGATGAATGTTGTGGGAGGTTCTAGAGAAATGTGGGGATGATAAATGGTGAAAAATGAGGTGATTTAGGTGACTTAATGGGGTATATATAGTGGCCCAAAATGGGGTGGGCTGGTGGGACGAAATTGGTGGGCCTTTTAAGTGGCTTCTAGAATTTCCGCGTAGGCTCGCGGGCTTTTGGCTGTCCGTTTTAAAATGCCTATAACTTCCTACTCCGATGTCTCATTGATAAACAGTTTGTTGCGTTGGAAACTACACTCGAAGAACTTCATTTTAGGCTCTTGAAACACCTCAAAACTCCTGATATACCCGGAGATATACCTCTCTGAATTTGACCCAAAATTTATATCCAAACTTTTGCCAAATTTTCTCAAATTTTCGACAAACTTATTTTCTTTAATTTGCTTGATCCCAGAACCTTTAAACACTTGCTTAATACTTGTTAAGAGTATTCCTTAACCTTATAAGGGTTCTATAACCTCTCTGAGCTTACGTTAGTTTACTCACGATGCAAACGACACGAAAATTTTTGAGGTGTAACATTCTCCACCCCCCCCCCCCCCCCCCCCCTTTAAAAATATTCGTCCTCGAATGTTAAACTCTCGGAGATTCTATGGAAGGTTCGGCAGAGCTTCCTTTGTAATTGTACTACTACCATCCTGTCACAACAGTCCAAGATATATAGTGCCTCACAGGCCTACAACAACAACGACAATAATAGCCCCACACGACCAAGAAACTATAAAACGAAAAACATTACGCACCTGAAGACAAGGATGTCTCTATCTGAACTTCTTCTGGGAGTGGAAACACATGTGGGAATCTGGACTTAATGTCATCTTCAGCTTCCCAAGTCATTTCTTCCTTATTGTTGTTTCTCCAAAGAACTTTAACTGAGGCTAGATCTTTAGTTCTTAGCCTCCGAACTTGTCTATCCAGGATTGCAATGGGAACTTCTTCGTAGGATAGTTGATCAGTGATCTGGACATTATTCATAGGTACCACTCTAGAAGGATCTCCAACACACTTACGAAGCATTGACACATGAAAGACTAGATGGACTGTCCCCAATTCTGAAGGTAGATCGAACTCATAGGCTACTTGACCTACATTGCGTACAAACTTGTAGGGTCCGATGTATCGAGGGCTAAGCTTACCTTTCTTACCAAATCTCATAATGCCTTTCATCAGCGACACCTTCAGGAATACCCAGTCATTAACTTGGAACTCCAAGTCTTATCGGCGATTATCCGTGTAAGACTTCTGTCGACTTTGGGCTATTAATAATTTATCCTGAATAATCTTAACTTTCTCCATCGCTTGCTGGATTAAATCTGGCCCTACTAGCTTCGTCTCTCCTACTTCGAACCATCCAATTGGTGATCTACACTTTCGCCCATATAAAGCTTCATACAGGGCCATCTGAATACTGGAGTGGTAACTATTATTGTATGCAAATTAAATAAGCGGTAAATGGTCACCCCAATTACCTCCAAAATCCAGCACACATGCCTTTAACATATCTTCAAGGGTCTGAATAGTGCGCTCAGCCTATCCGTCTGTCTGGGGGTGAAATGTTGTGCTAAGATTCACTTGAGTCCCTAAACCCTCCTGAAAGGATCTCCAAAAGTTTGCCGTAAACTGCGCACCCCTGTCGGAGATAATGGATACAGGAACACCATGAATTCGGACTATCTCCTTAATATAAAGCTTCACATAATCCTCGGCAGAGTAAGTAGTCCTGACGGGTAGAAAATGTGCTGATTTTGTCAGTCTATCAACAATTACCCATATAGAATTAAACCGACGCTGAGACCGGGGTAGGCCCGAAATGAAATACATATTAACTACTTCCCACTTCCAAGTCGGAATCTCCATAGCCTGCAGTAATCCATCGGGCTTCTGATGTTCAATCTTTTCCTGTTGACAATTAGGACACTTGGCCACGAACCCTGCTATATCCTTCTTCATCCCATCCCACCAATAAACCTCTTTGATGTCGCGGTACATCTTTGTTGACCCTGGATGGATAGAATAGCGGGAGCAACGAGCCTCCGCAATAATCTTCTAACGTAACCTCGCAACATCGGGCACACACAACCTACCTCGATACCTGAGGACTCCATCTCCAGTAATTCCGAATGGTGATTTCTTTTTTTGTGGAGCTGTATCCCTATAATGGGTCAATGAAGGGTCTTCATACAGACACCTTTTTACCTCGGCTACTAAGGATGATGTTGGTGTAGTCTGAATAGTAACTCCTGTATCTCCTGAATGCATCACTCTGACCCCCAAATTGGCCAGCTGAAGTAACTCATGAGCTAACTCCCATTTTCCAGCCCGCAGGTATGCTAAACTACCCATAGATTTGCGGCTGAGGGCATCTGCTACTACATTTGCTTTCCCTGGGTGGTATAAAATATCAACGTCATAATCTTTCAGCAATTATAACCACCGCCTCTGCCGCAAGTTTAGCACCTTCTGCTTGAAGATGTACTGAAGACTCTTATGATCTGTATAGATGTCAACATGAACGCCATATAAGTAATGTCTCCAGATTTTAAATGCATAAATCACGGCTGCTAACTCTAGGTCAGAGTCGGGTAGTTCTTCTTGTGCTTCCTGAGCTGTCTAGAAGCGTAAGTAATCACTTTGCCGTGCTGCATCAATACGCAACCCAATCTGGCCTTCGAAGCGTCATAATAGAAAGCATAATCCTCGGATCCCTCTGGAAGCGCCAGGACTGGTGCTGAAGTCAACCTATCCTTCAATTCCTGAAAACTCTGCTCGCAAGCATGTCCATTGAAACTTGGCTGCCTTCTGAGTTAACTTCGTCAATGGGTTAGAAAGAGAAGAGAAGCCCTCCACAAATCTTCTGTAATACCCTGCTAAACCCAGAAACTACGAACCTTTATCGATGTTGTGGGTCGAGGCCAAGTGTTCACAGCCTCTGTCTTCTGAGTATCCACTTTGATGCCCTTATCTGAAATGATATGCCCTAGGAAAACCATAGAGCTTAGCCAAAATTCACATTTGGAGAATTTCACATACAACTTCAGGTCCAGAAGGACTCTGAGTACCGCAAGTAAATGATCTGCATGCTCAGTCTCTGATCGAGAATAAACCAGAATATCATCTAAAAACACAATCACAAACAGGTTTAGGAAGAGTCTGAACACGCGATTCATCAGGTCCATGATATAGCTGGAGCATTAGTCAACCCGAAAGACATAACAAGGAACTCGAAATGACCATATCTAGTCCTAAATGCTTTCTTCGGAATGTCCTTCCCTCTGATTCTGACCTGGTGATAACCTGACCTCAAGTCTATCTTCGAGAAATATCTAGCACCGTGCAGTTGATCAAATAAATCATCTATCCTTGGAAGTGGATACCTATTCTTAATTTTCACCTTATTCAACTGCCTATAGTTGATACACATCCATAGCGAACCATTCGTCTTTCTTATGAACAATACTGGGGCTTCCCATGGTGACGTACTAGGTCTGATAAAGCCCTTCTCCAGTAGATCCTTCAACTCCTTCAGCTCAGCAGGGGCCATCCTATAAGGAAGGATGAATATAGGCTAAGTACCTGGTAGTACATCTATAGCGAAGTCAATTTCTCGCTCTGGTGGGAGACCTGGAAGCTTATCTGGAAACACATCTGGGAACTCATTAACTACAGGAATGGACTGAAGAGTTCGCGGTTCTGCTTCCGTATCTGGAAATCAAACTGTATGATATATACAACCTTTCGAAATCATGTTCTTCGTCTTGAGATAGGAGATAAACCTACCTCTCGGCGAAGCCGTATTACCTTTCCATTCCAGAACTGGTTCCCCCGGGAAGTGAAATGTGACAGTCTTCGTCCAACACCCCACATTAGCATAAACAGAAGCTAACCAATCCATGCCCATAATGACATCAAAGTCGACCATCTGTAATTCTATAAGATCTGCTATGGTCTGACGACCACAAACAACTACAGAACAACCACGATAAATTTTCCTAGCAATAATAGGTTCACCAACAGGTGTAGACACAGAAAATGGTTCACTCAACAATTCTGGCGCTATACAGAATTTTCCAGCAATAAGGAGAGTGACATTGGACAAATTGGACCCCGGATCTATCAACGCGTAAACGTTATATGAATAGACTGTCAACGTACCTGTCAGAACGTTTGGTGAGGACTGCAAGTCCTGACGACCTGCCAAAGCATAGATGGGGTTCTGAGCCCCGCCTGCACCAGAGGCTCCTCACCTACCTTTGCCTCTACCTACTGAAGGCTGAGGTCCGCGCCCAGGAGGACGCACAGATGCTGATGACCCTGCTATAGAACCCGTCAGCTGCGCTATACCAGTACGTCTCCCTTGTGGGCAGTCTCTCTTGAAATGATCTGGGTTGTCACATAACAAGCCCTCGACCCATACTGACATCGCCCATAGTGCGCTCTACCATAATTTCCACACTGCTGTGGTAGTGATCTAGCTTGTCCTGGACCCCTCTGCTGCTGTGACCCGGACGTACAAGAACTCTCTTCTAGTCCAGATGGAATGTAATACCCTAATATGTATCCCTGAGACTGAGCTGATTGTGGCCTAAATGGCCTACCCTGGTACTGGGGTCTGAAACTCCCCCTACTCTCACCCTGTTGACTAGTAATCCTAGCCTTTTTATGATGCCCCCTCTCCATGCTCTCAGCCGCGTGCCGCTGACGACTACGATCCTCACAGTTTTTAACGAATTCCTAGGTACGAGCAAGGTTCATATTATCGTTCATTGCCGCAGAGGTACAAGCCTCAACATAATCGGGGTGAAAACACGATATGAATTTGTGAATCCTGGTCCTCGATGAATCAAAGAAGGATGGAGCATATCTGGCCAAGAAATCAAATCGGAGGCAATAATCACGAACGCTGGAGCTACATTACTGGACAGTCAAGTACTGATACAACCTCGCCTCTCGTATTTCCAACGGTAAATAATGATCAAGAAAGGCCTCTGAAAACTCAGACCAACGCGCGGGAGGCGCCGCAGGACCTCTGGCATGGTCCCACCTCTCATACCATAAGACCGCTATATCACGAAGCTTGAAAGCCGCTAACTCTGCTGCCTCGGTCTCGATAGCATTCACGACCCTGAAAATACGCTGAAGCTTATCAACGAAGTTCTGCGGATCCTCATCCCGCTTAACCCTTGAGTGCTTGGGGGGGTCAAGTGCTAAGAACTTACGAACCCTCAAACTTTTGGACCTATCAGTGGTCACTGTTCCAGCAGGTGCTCTCGGCTGTCTTTGTGTTGTTACGAGCTGAGTTAATAAGTGCACCGCTTTTCTAAGATCCTAGTCTGTCGGTGTGGGAGGGGTACTGGAGGTACTGCTTCCCTCGAGAGCTCCTCGAGCAGTGGATTCGTCGACGATGGCTAAGATAGAGTCTCACCCTGGCCCTCAAACCGGGCCTCAGCTGTTGGGTGTGCCCTACTGCTCCCCTCACCAGCTACCGTATCACCTCTCCGGTTAGCCACAGCCTTCCTAGTCACTGGCATAACTGTGTACAAATATGAAAGGGTAAGTTCAACTAAAATCTCCTATGATTTGGCTCTACAACACGATTTAGATCTGAAAGAAAGGTAACCAATTCCTAAATGCCCTGTAGCTTCCTGTTTATATGATGTGGTGCACAATAAATCTATAAAAAAGACTCTACAAGACATGGCTTGTAGACTCCTTGGGATAGACCTACTCTGATACCAAGTTTGTCACGCCCCAAATCGAGAGCAGCGTGACCGGCAGTCTATGCCAAACTAGGCCCGAGCGAACCACTCTAAATCTAAAACTCTGGGGAGTAGCCCCCAAATTAAACCGATAAGGTCTAAATCTGGATATATATATATATATATATATATATTATATACTGACTGTCTCGTTTGAACTGGTGCAACTGAGCAAGCGGACGAGGCTGCTTTAATTGTACAAAACCAAGAGTATCCAACAGACCTATACAAGCCGACAAGGCTATCACACAGACATACTATATACAGAACTCATCTACAAGCCTCTAGGAAAAGTATGACTGTACCATGGTCGGGACAGGGCCCCGACCCATACAATCTGTAATCAAAAGAGAGAGAGAGAGAGAGAGAGAGAGAGAGAGAGAGAGAGAGAGAGAGAGAGAGAGACTCTAAAGACCTGGCAACTCCGAACAAAAGGGAGTTCACCAATCAACTGATATCAGATCCTGCCTACTGAGTGGTCTATTGGTCTGTCGATCTGCACCTGCAGACATGAATGCAGCGCCCCCGAAAAAAGAGACGTCAGTACGAAACAATGTACCAAGTATGTAAGGTAAGCAATAACTGAACTAAACTGAAACAATACAATCTGGAGACCAAAAGATGCCCGGAATATCTCACCTGACCTGTCTCATATGAAATGCAAAATAATACTATTATATATCTCATTGACCAAGAGGCCAGGTAACTGTAAAATCTCACTGGCCTGTCAGCCAGGAAATCTGTCTCACTGACGCGTAGGCCAGACAATCTATCTCACTGACACGTAGGCCAGGCAAAAGAATGTGTTTCACTAACCAAGTGGCCAGGCCAAAGAAAATATATGTATATCATGCATATGCTGAAAATACTGATACTATAACATGCCTCTTCTGTCTCTCTATAAACTCAAGGACATAGGGAGGAGATATGACCCCTTGGAAAGAATAACATAATACTCGAAAACTATGCAATAATATGACAAGCTCTACTTTGACAAATCCCTAGTCATAAGGCTCATTACATTTTTCTTACCATATATGGAATCATGCCAAGAAAAGAAGGAACAACCTTAACATACCTTGTCGTTTCCTTAACTACTTAACTCTTATCCTTCCGAACTTGTAAATCTACATTCAAGATAATTCATACCAAGGTCAAGCCATTGAAACTCTCATAAGATCAAGCTAGACTAATAAATGAGCCAATGAAAATCGGACAGCATTTCCCCTATATTATCTACTTCCTCAAAATTCTAAAACAAACCCCAAACATCATTAACAACATCACCCATAATTTAATCAAGATACTACATGACAAACATATACAAATTCGTCTGAAACTTCCTTCGAAAATCAGTCCATAAGCCAACAACAACAACTTATTTATCTATGACCTTTATGCCATGTTTTTCTTTACTTTAAGCCATTAAAATCCTCATAAGAAATGACTTAATATCAAACTCAAGATGAACAACATACCTTATAACTTGAAGAACTTCACCTCACATAATTCAGCCTAAAACTTATCCACCACAACTTCAATTAGAAGTACGAACAAGCTCCTTCCATGAACTAGTTAAGGATTTTATGGCTTGATCGCCTCTTGATTTGATTTGAATTGGTTTGGAGTGTTGGAGAGAGCTCCTAGGGTCTAGAAGGTTCTTTTGTGGTGAAAATATGAGCCCCAAAGTCGTGGCCCTTCTTTGATTCGGCGAGATTCGTTGTTAATCTTACAAGCACAAGCCTAATTTGAGGTAGGAACTCTTAAATTTGCTATGTTTTGGTACAAGGATATTGGATGAATGTTGTGGGAGGTTATAGAGAAGTGTGGGGATGAGAAATGGTGAAAAATGAGGTGATTTAGGTGACTTAAGGGGGTATATATAGTGGCCCAAAATGGGGTGGGCTGGTGGGCCGAAATTGGTGGGCCTTTTAAGTGGCTTCTAAGAATTTCCGCGTAGGTTCGCGGGCCTCTGGCAGTCCGTTTTAAAATACTCATAACTTCCTACTCTGATGTCTCATTGATAAACGGTTTGTTGCGTTGGAAACTACACTCGAAGAACTTCATTTTAGGCTCTCGAAACACCTCAAAACTCCTGATATACCCGGAGATATACCTCTCTAAATTTGACCCAATATTTCTATCCCAAATTTTGCCAAATTTTCTCAAATTTTCAACAAACTTATTTTCTTCGATTTGCTTGATCCCAGAACCTTTAAACTCTTGCTTAATACTTGTTAAGATTATTCCTTAACCTTATAAGGGTTCCATGACCTCTCCGAGCTTACATTAGTTTACTCACGACGCAAACGACGCGAAACTTTTTGAGGTATAACATTCTCCCCCCCCCCCCCCCCCCCCCCCCCTTTTTAAAAATATTCGTCCCCGAATGTTAAACTCTCGAAGATTCTATGGAAGGTTCAACAGAGCTTCCTCTGTAATTGTACTACTGCCATCCTGTCACAACAATCCAAGATATACAGTTCCTCACAGGGCTACAACAACAACAACAATAATAGCTCCACACGACCAAGAAACTATAAAAAGAAAAACATTACGCACCTGAAGACAAGGATGTCTCTGTCTGAACTTCTTCTGGGAGTGGAAACAGATGTGGGCATCTGGACTTCATGTCATCTTCAGCTTCCCAAGTCATTTCTTCCCTATTGTTGTTTCTCCAAAGAACTTTAACTGAGGCTACATCTTTATCTCTTAGCCTCCGAACTTGTCTATCCAGGATTGCAATGGGAACTTCTTCGTAGGATAGTTGCTCAGTGATCTGGACATCATTCATAGGTACCACTCTAAAAGGATCTCCAACACACTTACGAAGCATTGACACATGAAAGACTGGACGGACTGTCCCCAATTCTGAAGGTAGATCTAACTCATAGGTTACTTGGCCTACTTTGCGTACAAAATTTTAGGGTCCGATGTATCGAGGGCTAAGCTTACCTTTCTTACCAAATCTCATAACACCTTTCATCAGCGACACCTTCAGGAATACCCAGTCATTAACTTGGAACTCCAAGTCTCATCGGCGATTATCCGTGTAAGACTTCTATCGACTTTGGGCTATTAATAATTGATCCTGAATAATCTTAACTTTCTCCATCGCTTGCTAGATTAAATCTGGCCCTACTAGCTTCGTCTCTCCCACTTCAAACCATCCAATTGGTGATCTACACTTTCGCCCTTATAAAGCTTCATACGGGGCCATGTGAATACTGGAGTGGTAACTATTATTGTATGCAAATTCAATAAAAGGTAAATGGCCACCCCAATTACCTCCAAAATCTAGCACACATGCCCTTAATATATCTTCAAGGGTCTGAATAGTGCGCTCAGCTTGTCCGTCTGTCTGGGGGTGAAATGTTGTGCTAAGATTCACTTGAGTCCCCAAACCCTCCGGAAAGGATCTCCAAAAGTTTTCCGTAAACTGCGCACCCTTGTCGGAGATAATGGATACAGGAACACCGTGAAGTCGGACTATCACCTTAATATAAAGCTTCGCATAATCCTCGGCGGAGTAAGTAGTCCTGAAGGGTAGAAAATGTGCTGATTTTGTCAGTCTATCAACAATTACCCATATAGAATTAAACCGACGCTGAGACCGGGGTAGGCCCGAAATGAAATCCATATTAACTACTTCCCACTTCCAAGTTGGAATCTCCATAGCCTGTAATAATCCACCGGGCTTCTGATGTTCAATCTTTCAACAATTCTAACCACCGCCTCTGCCACAATTTTAGCTCCTTCTGCTTGAAGATGTACTGAAGACGCTTATGATCTGTATAGATGTCAACATGAATGCCATATAAGTAATGTCTCCAGATTATAAGTGCATAAATCACGACTGCTAACTCTAGGTCGTGAGTCGGGTAGTTCTTCTCGTGCTTCCTGAGCTGTCTAGAAGCGTAAGCAATCACCTTGCCGTGCTGCATCAATACGCAACCCAATCCGAACCTCGAAGCATCACAATTGAAGGCATAACCCTCGGATCCCTCTGGAAGTGCCAGGACTGGTGCTGAAGTCAACCTATCCTTCAATTCCTGAAAACTTCGCTCGCAGGCATCTGTCCATTGGAACTTGGTTGCCTTCTGATTTAACTTCGTCAATGGGTTAGAAAGAGAAGAGAAGCCCTTCACAAATCTTTTGTAATACCCTGCTAAACCCAGAAAACTACGAACCTCTATCGACGTCGTGGGTCGAGGCCAAGTCTAACAGCCTCTATCTTCTGAGTATCCACTTTGATGCCCTTATCTGAAACGATATGCCCTAGGAAAGCCATAGAGCTTAGCCAAAATTCACATTTGGAGAATTTCGCATACAACTTCTGGTCGTGAAGGACGCTGAGTACCGCACACAAATGATCTGCATGCTCAGTCTCTAATCGAGAATAAACAAAAATATCGTCGATAAACACAATCAAAAATAGGTCTAGGAAGGGTCTGAACACGCGATTCATCAGGTCCATGAATATAGCTGGAGCATTAGTCAACCCGAAAGACAAAACAAGGAACTCGAAATGACCATATCTAGTCCTAAATGCTGTCTTCAGAATGTCCTTCCCTCTGATCCTGACCTAGTGATAACCTGACCTCAAGTCTATCTTCGAGAAATATCTAGCACCCTGCAGTTGATCAAAATAAATCATCTATCCTCGAAAGTGGATACCTATTCTTAATTGTCACCTTATTCAACTGCCTATAGTCGATACACATCCGTAGCGAACCATCCTTCTTTCTTACGAACAATATTAGGGCTTCCCACGGTGACGTACTAGGTCCGATAAAGCCCTTCTCCAGTAGATCCTCTAACTCCTTCAACTCAGCAGGGGCCATCCTATAAGGAGGGATGGATATAGGCTGAGTACTCGGTAGTACATCTATAGCGAAGTCAATTTCTCGCTCTGGTGGGAGACCTGGAAGCTTGTCTGGAAACATATCTGGGAACTCATTAACTACAGGAATGGACTGAAGAGTTCGCGGTTCTGCCTCCGTATCCTGAAATCAAACTGTATAATTGATACAACGTTTTGAAATCATCTTCTTCGTCTCGAGATAGGAGATAAACCTACCTCTCGGTGAAGCCATATTACCTTTCCATTCCAGAACAGGTTCCACCGGGAAGTGGAATGTGACAGTCTTCGTCCAACACCCTACATTAGCATAAACAGAAGCTAACCTATCCATCCCCATAATGACGTCAATGTCGACCATCTGTAATTCTATAAGATTTGCTATGGTCTGACGACCACAAACAACTACAGAGCAACCATAATAAATCTTCCTAGCAATAACAGGTTCACCAACAGGTGTATACACAGAAAATGGTTCACTCAACAATTCTGGCGCTATACCGAATTTTCCCGCAATAAGGGGAGTGACATGGACAAATTGGACCCCGGATCTATCAACGCGTAAACGTTATATGAACAGACTGTCAATGTACCTGTCAGAACGTTTGGTGAGGACTCCAAGTCCTGACGACCTGCCAAAGCATAGATGGGGTTCTGAGCCCCGCCTGCACCAGAAGCTCCTCTCCTACCTTTGCCTCTACCTACTGAAGGCTGAGGCCCGCGCCCAGGAGGACGCACAGATGCTGATGACCCTGCTATAGAACCCGTCAGCTGCGCCATACCAGTACGTCTCCCTTGTGGGCAGTCTCTCTTAAAATGATCTGGGTTGTCACATAACAAGCCCTCGACCCATACTGACATCTCCCATAGTGCGCTCTACCACAATTGCCACACTGTTATGGTAGTGATCTAGCCTGTCCTGGACCCCTCTGCTGTTGTGACCCGGACATACAGGAACTCTCTTCTGGTCCAGATGGAATATAACACCCTAATCTGTATCCCTGAGACTGAGTTGATGGTGGCTTAAATGGCCTACCCTAGTACTGGGGTATGAAACTCCCCCTACTCTCACCCTGTTGACCAGCAGTCCTAGCCTTCTTATGATACTCCCTCTCCATGCTCTCAGCCGCCTGCTGCTGACGCCTACGATCCTTGCAATTTTGTGCAAATGCCTGGATACGAGCAAGGTTCATATTATCATTCACTGCCGCAGTGGTACAGCCTCAACATAATCGGGGTGAAAACACGATATGAAGCTGTGAATCCTGGCCCTCGATTAATCAAAGAAGGATGGAGCATATCTGGCCAAGGAATCAAATCGGAGGCAATAATCACGAACGCTGGAGCTACCTTATTGGACAGTCAAGAACTGATCCAACCTCGTCTCTCATATTTCTAACGGTAAATAATGATCAAGAAAGGCCTCTAAAAACTCAGAACAACACGCGGGAGACGCCTCAGGACCTCTGGCATGGTCCCACCTCTCATGCCATAAGACCGCTATATCACGAAGCTTGAAAACCACTAACTCTGCTGCCTCGGTCTCGATAGCATGCATGACCCTGAAAATACGCTGAAGCTTATCAACGAAGTTCTGCGGATCCTCATCTCGCTTAACCCTTGAGTGCTCGGGAGAGGGGGGGGGGGGGGGTCAAGTGTTAAGAACTCACGAACCCTCAAACTTTTGGACCAATAAGTGGTCACTGTTCCAGCAGGTGCTCTCGGCTGTCTCTGTGTTGTTACGAGCTGAGTCAATAAGTGCACCGCTCTTCTAAGATCCTTGTCTGTCGGTGTGGGAGGGGGTACTGGAGGTACTGCTTCCCTTGAGAGCTCCTCGAGCAGTGGAGTCGTCGACGATGGCTAGGATAGAGTCTCACCCTGGCCCTCAAACCGGGCCTCAGCTGTTGGGTGTGCCCTACTGCTCCCCTCACCAGCAGCCGTATCACCTCTTCGGTTAGCCATAGCCTTCCTAGTCACTGGCATAGCTGTGTACAAATATAGGAGGGTAAGTTCAACTCAAATCTCCTATGACTTGGCTCTACAACACGATTTAGATCTGAAAGAAAGGTAACCAATTCCTAAATGCCCTGTAGCTTCCTGTTTATATGATGTGGTGCACAATACATCTATAAAAAAGACTCTACTAGACACGACTTGTAGACTCCCTGGGACAGACCTGCTCTGACACCAAGTTTGTCACGCCCCAAATCGGGAGCAGCGTAACCGGCACTCGATGCCAAACTAGGCCCGAGCGAACCACTCTAAATCTAAAACTCTGGGGAGTAGCCCCCAACATAAACCATAAAGTCTAAATCTGGATATATATATATATACTGAATGTCTCGTTTGAACTGGCACACACACCCAAAATATATATACACAACTGAGCAAGTCGACGAGGTTGCTTTAATTGTACAAAACCGACAGTATCCAACAGACATATACAAGCCGACAAGGCTATCACACAGACATATTATATACAAGACTCGTCTACAAGCCTCTAAGAAAAGTATGACTGTACCATGGTTGGGACAGGGCCCCGGCCCATACAATCTGTAATCAAAAGAGAGAGAGAGAGACTCTAAAGACCTGGCAACTTCGAACAAAAGGGAGCTCACCAATCAGCTGATATCAGATCCTGCCTACAGGGGTGGTCTATCGGTCTATCGATCTGTACCTGTAGGAATGAATGCAGCGCCCCCGAAAAAAGAGACGTCAGTACGAAACAATGTATCGAGTATTTAAGGAAAGCGATAACTGAACTAAACTGAAACAATACAATATGGAGACCAAAAGATGCCCGGAATATCTCACCTGACGTGTCTCATATTAAATGCAAAATAATACTATTATATATCTCACTGACCAAGCGGCCAGGCAACTGTAAAATCTCACTGGCCCGTTGGCCAGGCAATCTATCTCACTGACTCGTAGGCCAGGCAATCTGTCTCACTGACTCGTAGGCCAGGCCAGGCAAAAGAAAGTGTTTCACTGACCAAGTGGCCCGACCAAAGAAAATATATGTATATCATGCATATGCTGAAAATACTGATACTATAACATGCCTCTTCTGTCTCTCTATAAACTCAAGGACATAGGGAGGAGATATGGCCCCTCGGAAAGAATAACATAACACTCGAAAACTATGCAATAATATGACAAGCTTTACTTTCACAAACCCCTAGTCATAAGGTTCATTACATCTTTCTTTTACCATATATGGAATCATGCCAAGAAAAGAAGGAACAACCTTAACATACCTTATCGTTTCCTTAACTACTTAACGTTTATCCTTTTGAACTTGCAAATCTACATTCAAGATAATTCATACCAAGGTCAAGCCATTGAAACTCTCATAAGATCAAGCTAGACTAATAAATGAGCCAACGAAAATCGGACATCATTTCCCCTATATTATCTACTTCCTCCAAATTCCAAAACAACTCCCAAACATCATTAACAACATCAACCATAACGTAATCAAATAATACATGACAAACATAAACAAATTCGTCCGAAACTTTCTTTGAAAATCAATCCATAAGCCAACAATAACAACATATTTATCTACGACCTTTATGCCATGTTTTCCTTTACTTTAAGCCATTAAAATCCTCATAAGAAACGACTTAATATCAAACTCAAGATGAACAACATACCTTATAACTTGAAGAACTTCACCTCACACAATTCATCCTAAAGCTTATCCACCACAACTTCAATTAGAAGTACGAACAAGCTCCTTCCATGAACTAGTTAAGGATTTTACGGCTTGATCGTCTCTTGATTTGATTTGGAATGGTTTAGTGTGTTGGAGAGAGCTCCTAGGGTCTAGAAGGTTCTTTTTTGGTGAAAATACGAGCCCCAAAGTCATGGCCCTTCTTCGATTCGACGAGATTCGTTGTTAATCTTACAAGCCCGAGCCTAATTTGATGCAGGAACTCTTAAATTTGCTATGTTTTGGTGTAAGGATATTGTATAAATGTTGTGGGAGGTTCTAGAGAAGTGTGGGGATGAGAAATGGTGAAAAATGAGGTGATTTAGGTGACTTAAGGGGGTATATATAGTGGTCCAAAATCGGGTGGGCTGGTGGGCCGAAATTGGTGGGCCTTTTAAGTGGCTTCTAGAATTTCTGCATAGGTTAGCGGGCTTCTGGCAGTCCGTTTTAAAATGCCCATAGCTCTATACTCCAATATCGTATTGACGAACAGTTTGTTGCGTTGGAAAATACACTCGACGAATTTCATTTTAGACTCTTGAAACACCTCAAAACTCCTAATATACCCGAAGATATACCTCTATGTATTTGACCCAAAATTTTTATCCAAAATATTGCCAAATTTTCGACAAACTTATTTTCTTCGATTTGCTTGATCCCAGAACCTTTAAATACTTGCTTAACACTTGTTAAGAGTATTCCTTAACCTTATAATAGTTCCATGACCTCTCCGCTCTTACGTTAGTTTACTCACAACGCAAACGACGCGAAAATTTTTGAGGTGTCACAGTGAGGATGATAAGCATAACAGAAACTGTTTTTTAGAGAGAACGAGGGAGAAAAAGAAAAAAAGAGTGGGAGTAGCGGCTGGAGTGCGGTGTATATCAATGCATATATACTTGTATATCTATGTATCCTGCGTGCATATTTGTGTATATCCCATTGTATATCTGTTACCTCATGTATATCATGTATATTCGTGATATCTAAGAAAATATGTATGTGATATACCCCATATACACATGTGATATACATTGCTGGTGTTGACACCCAATTTTGTCCCGCCTTTCTTCCAAATATTTATTTGCGCTTCTAATATTTTCGATAACCTAAGAAATAGTTATTTATACTTTACTACAATTATTAGCTTTTTATTAGTATCATCGTTTTCCATTATCCAATTATAGTCGTTAGCTATTATCCTTTTTATTACCATTATTACTGTTATTATTATTATTACTGTTATTATTACTGTTATTATTATTATTACTGTTATTATTATTATTATTATTACCATTATTATTGTTATTATTATTATTATTATTATTCTTATTATTACTGTTTTTATTACTGTTATTATTACTATTATTATTATTATTATTATTATTATTATTATTATTATTATTATTATTATTATTATTATTATTACTGTTATTATTATTACTACTACTACTACTACTACTATTATATTATTATTATTATTATCATCATCATCATCACGCAAGCAAGCAAGCTTGTCACCTCTTTCATTTAACTTAAATCTGTCCTAGTACTAGACAAATTACTTCCACGTAGACCAACATAATGATCAACCTTCACTCAAGTAAATTGAAATTATACTTTGAGTTGAAGGAGCAGACCACTTCGTTCCATGTCGTGACGTTGTTGAGGCGGTGGACTCTCCTTACCCTACTAAAATTCTTATGAATCCTTTTCTCCAAATTTGCATAGGATTAGGGAACGTACTGTAGCCGCCTGTATTACCTCTATAAATAGCTGCATCCTTCTCATTCGTAGAGCACCAATTTGTTTGCTCTATTTAACAGCAGCTTGAGTCCGACTTGCAAGCATCAGAGTGCAAGGTAATTTTTTTTTCTTCTGGTTCGTGCTTTGTTTTGTCATCTTTCTCCTTCTTTTTTTTTTTGTCCAAACGACAATGATGAGTTCTTGTTCAAGAGAATGACCCATGCATGAAGAAGGTAATATTGAGGCGCAAAGGGATGGATTCTCGTCCCCGCCTTAATAACGGTAAGGTAATCTTACGGCGCAAAGGGATGGTTACTCGTCCCCGCCCTAAGAACGGTAAGGTAATCTTACGGTGCACAGGGATGGATACTCATCCCCACCCTAAGAACGGTAAGGTAATCTTAATGGATACTCGTCCCCGCCCTAAGAACGGAAAGGTAATCTTACGGCGCACAGGGATGGATACTCGTCCCCGCCCTAAGAACGGTAAGGTAATCTTACGACGCAAATGGATGGACACTCATCCCCGCCTTAAGAATGGTAAGGTAATCTTACGGCGCAAAGGGATGGATACTCGTCCCTGCCTTAAGAATTTAGGGAGTTCATTTGTCAAGGTCTTTGTACCTATGGATATACGTCCAAGTCTGCTACTAATAACTTCTCTTGTCCTTTGCAACTTGAAGAGATGGTTTACTTCAGACACTACACTTCCCCATCCACCAAACTAAGGTATCTCGTAGTTGAGACTGAAGATGGTGCGGACCAAACTAGATTCTTGATTCATACCATACTAGCTGGGCGATATGCGAGTCCGTGACCTTCTTTGAGGAATCCGCTTCATATGGCAAATTGGACATCGGAGAAAACCCAAAATTCTAATCGATCATCCAAGATGTGGTCACTCCAAGAACCAAACCATCATCATGCCAATATTGCGTCCGCGCTACCATGCTTAGCTCGTCGTATAATCCCTATTAGATCATCCCAGATAAATCCAAGAATTTGGCTCTACATGCTGAAACGCAAATATTTCTCAGATTCAAGCAGTCTCGCCAAAATTCATATCTCGATGTAGGGGCGTTGAAATCACGAGCCACAAAATTCTCAAGAAAATAGACTCATAAATATAGCATGTATCAAAAAATAAATGTCAAAAAACATATAGATCATCTCAGATAAATCCAAGAATTTGGCTCTACATGCTGAAACGCTAATATTTCTCAGATTCGAGCAGTCTCGCCAAAAAAATTCATATCTCGACGTAGGAGCGTTGAAATCATGAGCCGCAAAATTCTCAAGAAACGAGACTCATAAATATAGCATGTGTCCAAAACTCAAAGCCAACAATAATCTGAATAGTTCCAGATAAATTCAAGAAGTTGACAATACATGCTAAAACGTCGATAGTTTCAGATTTGCGCAGTTTCGTCGAGAAAATTCATATCTCGATGTAGGAACATCAAAATCATGAGCCGCCAAATTCTCAGGAAACTAGACTTACTAATATAATATGTATCCAAAAATCAAAGTTGAAAACCCTTTGGATCATCCCAGATAAATTCGGGAAATCCACCTTAGATTTTTTATTCCAGCTTGAAAACTTGACGGATTTGAAGGATTGAACTTGAAGGCTTGCTGGATTTTAAGACTCAACTTGCAGACATGGTGAATTTAAAACTTTATCTTGAAGACTAACATATTTGAAGGCTTCGCCTTGCAGTTGCGATGGCTTTGGACTTCAACTCAAAGAGTCGCCGGATTTGAGGCCTTCAATTTGGAGACCAATGGTCTTGCAGACTTTAACTCCTTGATTTAACCACTTGCTAAGAGATTACAGTCATTCCATTGGATAAACCCATTTGTCATGGAGGTTTTCCTTCGTTGGACTACTGATATTTAGTGAGAGTCCAAATTGAAAAAGAAGGATACTTATATGTACGATCTCCATGCGCCTGGTCAGGCGAACTTCATTTTGAACAACGCATAGGGGGGTGCGTCTTTTTTTTTTACTCATGCGACTGAACTTAGAATAAAACTCTAAGCGCCTACGTACCTCGGTGAAGAGGATCAAGTCATACCGTAGTTCAGAAAAAATGAGTTTTTCTGTTTTTGTTTTTTTTTTTTTTTTTTTTTTTGTCGTAACTTTGCCTAGGCTGCCCTTTGCGGGGTTTTCAACCTAGCGGACATTTTTTTTTTGTGTCCTAACTTTTGCCTAGGCCGCCTTTTACAAGATTTTCAACCTAGCAGACATTTTCTTGGGCTGTGCACAGTTTATACTCTTGCGGGCCAGGAGTTACATGCAGTTTATGCTCGTACCTTAAGGAGCGTCATCTTGCTTCAAGGATAGTACTTTTTCAAGAACTTTGCGTTGATAGGACCGATCCTCAAGCCATCCGCATCAACCAGTTTGTAAGCGCCACTTGAATATGCTTCTTGTATGACATATGGTCCATCCCATTTTGAGGTGAATTTGCCCCTAGACTTATGGGAAACGATGATGGGTCTTCTTACTGCAAGGACTTGATCTCCCACTTGGAAGGACCTCAAGCGAACCTTTTTGTTGAAGGCACGAGATAGACGGGCTTGATAACATTCAAGATTTTGTTGAGCCTCCAGCCTTTTCTCATCAAGTGCTTCTAACTCTGCAAGACGCAATCGAGCATTTTCCTCTTCGGTGAGCCCTTCTTGAATAGCAAGTCATAAAGAAGGTATTTGGCGCTCAAGTGGTAGGACTGCTTCAACTCCATAAGCAAGCGAGTACGGGGTTGCTTGCGTTGGTGTGCGGTAAGTTGTCCTATATGCCCACAAGGCTTCTTCCATTCGTTCATGCCAATCCCTTTTGGACTTGGAGACAACCTTCTTCACCAAGTTACACAAGGTCTTATTGAACGTTTCAGCTAGACCGTTGGTGGCAGCATGATACATAGAAGATTTACGCTGCTTGAAGCCGAAGAGATCACAAATCTTGTTCATCAATTTGTTATCAAATGGCTTGCCATTGTCCATTATTATGTAACGAGGAATGCCGAAGCGGTAGATGATGTTTACTCGGATGAAGTTCGCAACATTCTCCTTCTTCACTTCTTTAAGAGCGACAGCTTCGACCCATTTTGAGAAGTAATCAGTTGCAGCCAAGATGTACAAGTGTCCACCAGAAGATTTCGGCAACGGACCAACGACATCCAACCCCCAAGCGTCAAATGGCCAAGATGCGACGGTCGGGTGTAATGCTTCGGGCGGCTGATGTATAAAATTCGCATGAAACTGACAAGCCTTGCATCTTCGAGCATAGTCCAAGCAATCTTTCACCATCGTTGGCCAATAATATCCCATCCTTTTTATGTGGAAGTGGAGCTTTGGTCCCGATTGATGTGATCCACATACTCCTGAATGTACTTCTTGCAAAGCTTGGACTGCTTCATCCTCCCCCAAACATCGCAAGAGTATCCCCTCAAAAGATCTTCTATATAAGGTATCCTTGTAGTAAAGGAATCGAGGTGCATGACGACGAATCTCAGTTCTTCTTCTTGAGTCTTCTGGCAGTATCCCATAACTTAAGTAGTCAATGATGGGTTGTCGCCAGTATTCCTTTGCAGCTTCAGAAACATCTACGAGATGCTCAAGCTCACTTTCCGCGCCTTCATCCTCATTTGTCGGAGGTACTACCCATTTTTGACAGATAGTCACTTGTGCTTGATCTGGCAGAGTAAGCGTTGAAGCTAGAGCAGCTAAAGCATCGGCTTTCTTATTTTCCCTCCTAGGAACATGCTGAAGAGTCACATCACCAAGCCATCCTATCAATTTCTGAGCATAACCATGATAGGGGAGTAATTCAGGCTTCTTGACTTCGTAGCTTCCCAAGAGTTGATTGATCACCAACTGAGAGTCACCAAAGACTTGCAACTGCAACTGCTTCATGTCGACGGCCATTTCAAGTCCAAGTATTAGTGCTTGATATTCAGCGACATTGTTGGAGCAACGTTGTGTCAAAGTAAAGGAGTATGGTAGAACTTATCCCTGTGGAGTAACAAACACCACACCAGCACCAGCTCCATCATGTTGTGCAGCACCATCAAAGTACATTTTCCACGGAGGTTGAATTTCAACGACCATTGCATCTTCGTCGGGAAGTTCATCGGTTAGCTCCCAGTCATCAGGTATCGGGTGATCTGCTGGGAAGTCTGCCAATGCCTGTCCTTTTACAGCCTTTTGAGGGATGTATGTAATTTCGAATTGTTGAAACTGGAGGTACCACCTTGCTAGTCGATCACTGAGGACTAGTTTTGACATCACAAACTTGATAGGATTCGCTCTGGAAATGAGGTTAACACTATGAGCTTGAAAGTAGTGTTTCAGCTTTTGAATCGAGAAGACTAGTTCCAAACACAACTTTTCAATTGGCGTGCAATTCAGCTCATTAGGTGTCATCATTCTGCTCAAGTAGTAAAGAGAATTTTCTTTCCCTTTGCTATTCTCTTGGGCCAACAACGCTCCAACCGACCTTGTGCTGAAATGTACAGTATTAATGGTTTTCCAGGTACAGGGGCTACTAGAACTAGAGGCTTCATTAAATATGACTTGATACTCGAAGGCATTAGTACATGCTCCGTCCCACTCGAAAGGGGCGCCCTTCTTCATGAGACGACTGAATGGTTGGCACCTCCCAGCTAAATTCGAAATGAATCTCCTAATATAAGCTAGCTTCCCTTGCAGACTTTTTAACTCATGAATATTTCGAGGCTCGGGCATTTTCAAAATGGCATCAACTTTGGCTTGATCAATTTCGATACCTCGATGTCGAACAATGAAACCAAGAAATTTTCCAGAAGTAACTCCAAAGGAACATTTCAATGGATTCATTCGAAGTTGATATCTCCGAAGTCGCTCGAACACCATTCTCGGGTCTTGCAAGTGGTCGCTCCTCTTTCTTGATTTTACCACCAAGTCATCCCCATAACATTCAACATTTTTGTGGAGCAAATCATCAAAGATATTCTGCATAGCCCTTTGATATGTGGCACGAGCATTTTTCAAACCGAAAGGCATCACTTTGTAACAATAAATACCCTTGGGTGTACGAAATGTAGTAAGTTCTTCATATTTTGGTGTCATGCGAATTTGGTTATAGCCGGATGAACCATCCATGAAAGACATCGCCTCGTAACCAGTGGTAGCATCAATCATCAATTCTGGGATAGGAAGCGGGAAATCATCTTTAGGGCATGCGTTGTTAAGATCCCTGAAGTCAACACAAACTCGAATTTGGCCAGTCTTCTTTTTTACGGGAACGATACTCGAAATCCATGTAGGATATTTAACTTCACGAATGAAGCCGGCTTCAATGAGTTTGTTGACTTCATTTTCGATTGAAGGAACCAAATCTGGTCTGAAATGCCTTTGGGCCTGCTTAACAGGACGAGCACCATTCTTGACCGCCAGATGATGGACTGCTACTTTGGGATCTAATCCAGGCATCTCTTTATAACTCCAAGCAAAAACATCCCTATATTCTTTAAGTATTTCCATGTAAGTATCTTCTTCATCACCTGTTAGAAAAGCACTTAGGTAGGTGGGCCTTGGGTCTTCATCAGTACCAAGATTAACTTCTTTCAAAGAGTCTACTGTGGTATTCACCCCTTCTTCAAGTTCTGGAGGAGCATCTCTGGCATCTTCATCCTCTCGAGGATCCCCATCATTGAAAGATATGTGGTAACACGAGGAAATGTCCTCCAACTTCTCAGCAACCTCTATCTGAAATGAAGTATCTTGATCACTTTGTGCGGTAATATGATATGAAGAACCTACACTCTCCTCATATTCGTCACGCTCCTTGGTATACACTACAGTGTGAGACTTTTCTTTTAGCACCTCCCCACATGAAACCACAAGCTTTGTTTGTCGTCTCATTCTAGAAGGAATCAAACTTTGTATATCCCTTCGGGTTCCAGGCAAAGCAAGCGTTTTCACGCTTTGATAATCTCTGTGGAACTTGTTCTTCCTTTTCTTCTTTAGTTTTAACGGCCCTAATCTCTCAAATACAGAAGCTTTTGTGGCCGACTTTCCAAGACGATCAAACACTGAAGGCCTTTTGTTGGAAGCAACAGACTCATCTTCCACAGTGATGTAGTTGATACTTGCCCTTCTTATGGATATGCGAACTGGCGGAGGTTGTTTGTATCCCAAACCTTCACGTGATTGTATCATGCTAGCTTCTGATGGAAGTTTCCCTAACTTTGATGGCTCGTTAGGGTTGTACCCAGCCTTGACAAATAACTTGTAAGCATTTGGATCAAAGCCTTCATTTGTATGTTTTGTAGGGAGTGTCATATTTTGTGGCTGATTCTGAGCCACGAAGTCTCCAAGTAACTTTGAGGACAAATTTATCGCATCAATTCGTCTGATGGGAAGAGTTATCCCCCCTAGCATATTTTCTTGAGCTTCAGATGGTTGACCTTCCTTTTTCTTCAACTTTGGAACATAGCAGAGCACGGGAGTTGCCTTCTTCTTCTTCAAAGACACGGTGTTCCCTTTGTTGGGACTGGAGTGCGACACCTCAGCACCAACTTCAACTTTTCTAATAGTCTCATCAGCTCTTTCAGTTGCGATCTTATCACTCTTGGTCGTTGCGATGTCATCGACTTTTACTTCTCTCACCGTGTAGTTCTTCAAGTAGAACTTCGCATCGACGAAGTGTGACTCTGCTTCAGTAAATGGCTTATCATCAGCAACTATCTTCTTTTCGACATTGCCTTCGAGATACTTCAAACACTGATAGTAGGAGGATGGGACAACTTTGTTCTCGTGTATCCATGGCCTGCCAAGCAACATATTATACGAAGTCTTTGCGTCGATGACATGCATCCATGCACTTGATCGCAAATCTTCGATGGTGATATCTACTTTGATAGCACCTATGGCTCGTTGCCCCGCTTGATTGAATCCTTGTATCATCAAGCGGCTTTCAAAAAGTTCTTCAGTTGTGATGCCAAGTTCCTTCATTGTACGAATAGGAAGAATGTTAACCCCAGATCCATCATCTATCAATATTCTGTTTATCCTCTTCTCGAGGGCATAACCCACCATGTACAATGGGCGATTATGTAGTGTTTCACCAAGTAAAAGATCATCATCTGTGAATGTGATTCTTGTATCACATGTGTGTACCTCTTTCGAAGAAGATTCAACAGGCTTTTCAGATGATGACAGAGACGATGTTGATAGATTTTCATCATTTGCCTCCTCTTTATCAGTATTGAAGCATGATGCCTCAATGTTGTCTCAAGCAGTCTTATTGTGGAACCAGCTTGGTAGGAATTCCCCCAAAGTCACAAGACATCGTGGTTCTTGGTGGTAGTTCTTCTCCACTTTTGCTTTCCTCGGACGCTCAATTGATCTCTGCTTCCTTGGTCTTCTAACCATCCTTTTCCCTGTTGGTTGTTTAGATGATTCTTTTCGTGGTCCCACTGGGCGTGCCAGAATTTGTAGACAATAAAATTCGCGTCGAGAAAATAATAATCGAGACAGGAAAACATCGCAACAATCGTTGTATTTGATTTTAGAATATGAGTGTTACAATCTCTATGATTTCTCTGATTCGTCTTTTCAACAATAAATTCAAGGGCTTTTGAGCTTGATCTTGAACTTGATGGATTTAATTTTGACTTGGACTTGAATTCAAGGGCTTTTGAGCTTGATCTTGAATCTGCGTCTTGATCTCTAGAACTTCTAGAGAAATACTTGAATGCTTGAGTGCTTTTAGCTTGTAGAGAAACCTGTGGCGTTTGATCCACGAGCTCTCTCTGGCTTCTTGTTAGAATTTCTGTCCCCTTTTCTGAATTATGAGACCCCTATTTATAATTGTAGGATGGAGGAGTTGTGATAAGGACAGACTTCTTCCATCCAATTAGATTTAAGCTGACATGTCGATATTTGATTGGTCAGAACATGTCACTTGTACACATGGCGCATCTTCATTGGCCTTTGGTTTGTCTAGGCATGCTGCATCATGTTGACACGTGGCATGACCCTATAGGCTCCTTTATTTGACTTGGCGTGCCACGTCATTTGACATGTGGCATCAATTTGGGCCTCTTGAATAAGATGACATCTTGGGCTTGACAAAGTGGGCTCATAATTTGTTGCCTAATTAAATGGGCTAGCCCAATGCATTTGAACTCCTCTAATTAAATCCACATTTATTGGACCTAAATAATTAACCCAATTATATTAGCCCAAAGTCTAATTATCTGGACTAATATATTTTGAATATAATCCGAACAAAATTTCATCGTCTACACTGTGCAGGTAAGAGTGATTTGTTTGGTACCATAGGGGATTAGAATTTTAAATAAATTATGAGATTATTTTATTTCATGTTTGGTATAGTTTCTTTGTTGAGATTAGTAATCGAGATTGTTTAAAATTGAATTTTTTTAATCCCAATTTATTAAATTCAAAACCAAAACATATTTTATACTATTATAACTCATATCTTTCATTTTGAATCAATGAACCAAACATATACTAATAAAAATATGTTCACCA
This sequence comes from Lycium barbarum, assembly GCF_019175385.1. NCBI lineage: Eukaryota > Viridiplantae > Streptophyta > Magnoliopsida > Solanales > Solanaceae > Lycium > Lycium barbarum. The sequence goes on from NC_083343.1 coordinate 92,044,749, forward strand.
ATTAATTTCATTATTATTTAATCCCGTCATTATAATACTACAACAATGTGTTTCCAACCAAATCTTGTGCGAAGATGTATGCATTGCAACTCCAGTACTTCCAAGAGAGATCATATAGTAAACAAATAAGAAGTCTACACGTCAAATAATATTCTGAAATTGGTAGGGCTATAGATAGTGAGCAGCAAGTTGTAGAAAGATCCTATTGTGGGCATAATTAAGGAACGCTTACAAAGATGGAGAGAAACATGAACGCTAGTAGGCCATAAGACTCAGAAGTCTTGATAGAATTGAGGGTCAATTCAAGGAAATTAAAAATCATTTTTTGGTGACACAGAAACAAAAACGAGAGTGGCCCACATCGTCAAAACACCCAGTAAAATATGATTGCTACGTAAAAATCCAATGGATGTTGCCAATTCATCAACTGAATGATTATGTGAGAAAAATTCCAAATATTTTTTTATTTCTATCAAAAATAATTTAAAAACCTTCACTTTTTTCTTTATTGGAAAAGGATGTGTATATGCTGAAATGGAAAAGCTTTTTAGGCAGATGCATTGCATTGGACAAGTTTAAGGGGGTAGGCCACAAGGGATGGGGCAACCCAATGTGGGGATTCTCCAAATTTCCCTAAGTTATAAGAGCTAATGAACCTTCATATCTACTTTTGTTTGTTCTTCCCACTCAAACATCAATATCTTTTTCACTTTGACTCCCTTTTGACCAAAACGTTGCCTTGTCTCTTGGATATTATGCATGAACATGAAGGAAGAAAAGGGACTGTTTGGGTCCTACACACACTTAACAAATTAGATAATCTGATGTTCTTGAAGTAGATTTGAGGCTCACAATTGCCTCACACGGGCGCTATGCACATGGTAATATCCCAGTTGGTAAGTAGTTGGGACAGTTAGTAAAGGATCATGCTATATAGGGCATATTCAGGTATCCTTAGGCTCAGCACAGTGTTTCATTATAACCAAAAAATCTAAAGACCCTCTAAATTTGACACGTATTATTAGTTACATACTTAAATTATCAGTAGTCTTAATTACCCTATGAACTTGGCTATTTGATAGCCTTTATCCCCTGCATGATCTCATCCTAAGAGAGTGGACACACTCCCTACCACAGGATTTTTTTGTCCACTTGGCCTTTTCAAAATATTTTTCTTCTTACTTTTAAAATTCACCAAGTTTTTAGATTTTCTTTTTCGGGTGAAATTAGTAAAAAACCTTGCTAGAATTCCAATTTGTAATTTTTTTATTTAGCTAAAAAAATAAAATCTCAGTCAATTTTTTTACGTGCCCGAAATGAAAAAAATACACTGTTGAAATAGATGGTTATTCCTTGCACCTGGGAACAACGCCAACAACAGATCATTCGCATTTCTAAAGGTAAAGTCCCAGCGAGCACAAGTATTCAAAATGGTTTGCTGCTGAAGCCACATATGCCATCTGGATTGAGAGAAATTCGAGAATATATACTTGAGAAGCAAAGCAGAACTTGTAAAGCTATAGCAAAGGAGATTGTGTGTGTTGCACGTGTTAGAGCTAATTCTAGAATCTACAATGTAATTCATAGTTTTAGTTTCTAGTTAGCTATTGTGATGTGTGCTGAGATGCTAGCTAGATGTGTATAGCTGCTACTGATTTGTAAATATGCACTTTGATGATTAATAAGAATCCTTTAATTACCAACCAAAAAAAAAAGCACGTAGTTATTACATCTAATTAAGATATAATAAGAACAATATAGTTGGAACTTCATTATTCTACTAAAACTTTTCATTTCACAAAAGTAAAGGAGCTCTAACCACGTTTTTTTTTAATATATTATAGATTTGTCTCAGAAAGAAAAACATAACAGTTGAAATAGATAGTCATTTAATCTAAAGAAGAAATATATATGAAGTCTGCAACTTCATTATTTTGATTAAATCCTTTTCTATTTGACTAAAAATAATGGAACACTTAGTTTTTTTAATTGATTTTGCTTGAGGATGGAGTTCGAGCAAAGTTGTTGCTGTTTTTTTTTTTTTTTTTTTAAAAACAAATTGGCTTGAAGAAGAAGAAATAAGTATACACAGTTGGAACAAGTAGTCATTGCATTTAAAGAAAAAGTTACAAAAAAATCAAAGTGATGGTAAAATTTGCATTATATATTAAGCCGTAGCAAGAAGAAATACACAATTGGAATAAATAAATCATTGTATATGATTATGTGGCAATTAACAGTTGAAAGATAGAGCCCGTTTGGATTGGCTTATAAGTTGCCTATAAGCTATTTTCAGTTTTTTTGAGTGTTTGACTGTCAGCTTAAAGCCATTTTGTGCTTAAAATAAGCCCAAGAAATTAATTGGGTTTGTTTGGCTTAACTTATCTAAATCAGCTTATAAGCTGTTTTTTTTAAGCCCATCCAAACAGGCTCATAGCCTACTTGGGAGCTGATTTTTCAATTTTTTTCATCCCCACACGCCTAATATGTTCGAATTGAAAAAATCAGGGTGTCATACAGAAGCTAATAATTTGCAAACCTTGAACGATGATAAATCAGACAACAAAAAAAATATATTAAAAGACATAATATTTTAATAAAATTTGGTCAATTGACCTACATATGAAAAAATAATATAAAGGAAAGCATAAAAACTATGGAGGAAATAATCTTCCCCTAAACAAGACTCTCTAAAAGACTACATTGTAAATGTTATTGTGTTGTGTATGAGAAGAAAAGTTCTATTTATAAAAGTCCAAAACTTCTCCAAGAAAAAGATAAACATGGTAGAGTCCTTTTCCATAAAGAATCCTTTTTCCACCAAGAAAACCTTTTCAAATTAAAATGTAATTATGGTAGAAAATCAAATAAGGTAGGAAATTCAGGGCAAACCATAACAAATCTCCCCTTGGCCTGAATTTTATGGCAAAGTAATCTTGATTCTCCTTTGTCACGACCCAAACCGATGAGCCGTGATGAGTTCCCGACCACTACTGACCAAGCACCCCTATACTCGTACCTACTTCTCACTGATTAACCTGGTGGCCCATACATATCTCATAACTGAACTATACCGTCTGCTGTAAAATTAACATAATAAACTTGGCATCGAAAACTCATAACCCATGCATATACATAAACAATCATACGTGCCAAGGATAACAGTGTAGGTCGACTAGGCCGCTAAATATGTTGTACAATAAAATAAGAGTTGACATAGCTACACGACACTCCCACTATACACAACTATCTACAGACCTATATGGAATATAAACTGTAGAAAAGACAGGACAAGGCCCTGTCGTACCCATATATCTACATGTCAATATAGCATACCAAAAAGGGTTGCAACTCCAAACCAAATGGAGCGCACTGACTGCAGCTGAGTGGAAGTCCTACTGAGCTGGATCGTCTGGCTGACTACCTGAACCTGCGGGCATGAACGCAGCGTCCACAAGAAAGTACGTTAGTACGAACAGTGTACTGAGTATATAAGGCATGAATGATAACATAACAAGAGATACAGAATATAACATGAGATAAGATAACCTGTACATCTGATTTCATCTTAAGGCGAATATCATGCATGCTTAGCCTCTTCACAAAAACATTTCTCATCCATATATAACATAATAATGCTATGGAACGTGCAGCCCAATCCCTAAATATATTATATTGTTGCGGAACGTGCAGCCCGATCCATATATCATATTATATATATATATATATATATATATATATATTGCCATGTAACAAACGGCCCGATCCATTTACCCCTTATGTCCCGCATCCGTGCATCTCGCGTCCGGGACGATATCATAGTATACCAGCTGATCAGGTGGCTATGTGTATGTAACGCCTCACCTTTAACCATATCCCCTATATATATATATATATATATATATATATATATATATATATATATATATACACACACACACACACATACACATATAATATAAGTAGCATGCATGAGAGCCCAAGCAAAAGCTACAACTCTATCGGAGTGACGTAAGGTCAGTAACCTCTGATTATCTTATGGAACAATCATCATAACTTTATCTCACCTTGAAGGAACAAGTAACATAAGGTGAGATCACCAATAATGAATAAAATCAAGAAAATCACAAAATAAACTCAATAATCTCATAATAGCGTCAAAACCATAAGCTTTGGAATTTCTAGAAATGGGGTCATTATCATCATCATTATCATCATAGAAAACATCTATCTTTAGTATCATAAGAACTTGAGAATTATGAACTTCTAGCTTTTGGGGAATAATGACGTTATGGAAAACATTTATGGAATCATAACAAAGGAATCATGCCTTTTGAAAGAAAGAGACTAGCCTTAACATACCTAGAAGTTCACTTCTCGACCTTCCCACCTACTTCGTGTCTCGCAATCTACATATAAGACCATTCATACTATGGTTAGGTCTATTGTCATTACTTATCCTAAACCTTCAAATTAAACTCCTTTAGAATCTGCCAAAATTCGGGCAACATCTCCCCTGTTTATATCCCTAGCCTGAAATCACAATACCAACAACCAACACAACAACAACAACACTAACACCAACAACATTATCATCAATACCAAAGTATTCCATAAAACATCCTACACGATGTTTATCCAAGTTCTCAACCAATCAATCGACTTTACAAGACTTTATCAACTCAATTTCCATAATAAGATTCATAATACCAATAGTAAAAGGTATTCTTACCTTAATCAAGATTAAGAGAGCTTGAAATCTTGTTTAGCTTTGATAGATCCCTTTGTTTAGTCCGGATTTCATGTTTAGAGCGAGGACCACAAAATTCTATATGCTTCCCGAGCCTCGTTAATGGCTAGCTCCAATACTTTATGATCAAAATTGATATATGGACTTGTTGGAACATATATGTATGTGGTGGAGTGTTCTAGAGCTGAAAAATGGGCAAAAATGTGACCAAAGAGGTCCTTTTATACTTGTCAAGGTCGGTTCCACCGACCTAGGAATTATCCCTGCACGTTCGTGTTTGGAGGTAGCCCATTTGCGCAGGGTTGGCTGCCATCCTTCTGCGCGTTCGCGCCTAGTGGTGGCACGTTCGCGCAGACCAAATCCCTGACCTGCCAGCCCGACTTGTAACATCCATAACTTTCTACTCTGATGTCCTATTGACGAGCGGTTTGTTACGTTGGAAACTAGACTTCATGAACTTCAATTTAGGCTTTTACTTCACTTCAAAACTCATCATATGCTAAAAGTTATTCCTTCCCCAAGTAAGCTCTTTGTCGGTCAAGGTAGCACTCCTTTTTTTCCAAAGTCATACTAACTCAACTTCTTCCACTAATTTCCTTGTAAGACCTTCGAGGATTCCTTATATGCCTCCTTCGGTCATAAAATATACTTAATAATGCGTCGCTCCTTATAGTCCAAAGTTATTTTACTTAGCCATAATTCTACATGCTCATGTTCAAACTTGATAAATGCTTCTCCAAAAGTACGAGGTGTAACATCCTTCTTCACATAATCTCCATCATCGTTGCTTGCCATGGTTAATATAAGGTTAAAATTATGGGTTAAAAATTGGTTTAAAAAATATTTTGCTTCATTTATTAAAGATGTAGCAGCAAGGATGTTGAAAATATGGTTGAAAGTTCATCTCCACATGTAGTAAGCTGGAAAAAATCTTTATTAACATGAAATTGGTTGCAACTTAATTGATTTGAACTCGCCTTAAACTTGTCTTGAAGCTCGCTGAACCATTGACTCTGATATCACTTGTTGAATCATTGGCTCTGATACCACTTGTTGAGATCGAAATAATCAGAGCGTCATGCGAAAACTAATAATTTGCAAACCTTGAACAACGATAAATCAGACGACAAAAAAAAAATACTAAAAGACATAATATTTTAATAGAATTTGGTCAATCGACCTATATATGAAAAACTAATATAAATGAAAACATAAAAACTATGGAGGTAATAATCTCCTCATAAACAAGACTCTCTAAACAATTACATTATGTATGCTATTGTGTTGTGTATGAGAAATATCTTTTATTTATAAAAGTCTAAAACTTCTCCTCCAAAAAAAGGATAAAAATGGTAGAGTTAATCTGATTTTTTAATTTTTTTTCTTCCCCACAACCTAAAAGAGAGTGTTAACTTAATGAGTTTTAACGAGACATGGCATCTTCAATTTCATCCTACAACTTCCAATATATTTATAGGGCACATAGGTAAAAATAAAAAAGGAAGAATTTAAAGCACGTTGACAAGTTTGCAAGCATCCGAGTGAAGTGATGTTATACCTAAACAACAAATTTCGGATTCCAAATAACCACCGACTAATTAATAGTTTCATAAATTTGAAGATTTGAACGAAGTGTAAAGGTTGAGATCTAAGAAGATTAAGCGTTTTTTGTGTGAAAATGAAAGAAATGACGGGGTTTAATATTTGAAGATGCTGTCTTCTTGCACTTCTTGGAATATTTCTTTGCATAATAATCACGATAATTTCTCTAGTTCCCAAGATGGAATATCTTAGTTATTTGAAATTTAAGATAGCAAGCATTGGTGTAGCAGCAAAGGATATCTGTGGAAGGTTGGCTCATTTCAATGGATCCCAATTCAATTCATGGAGAAAGTTATGGTTTCGAATATGGATTTTTTATTTTCTTCATAAGCAAAGTTTTAGAAATATACAACAATTAGAAAATATATACTAGTGACTAGACTGGAAATTCTATTTAGTAGCTATTTTTGGGTGGATGTGGTTGGAATTTGTCGGAAACACCTAGACGAAGCTATATGCAAAATTTAAGGAAAGATTGGAGATGATTTGAAGTCAAAATTTCGGTCTGAAAATCAACTTGAAAAACATTACTCCAGCTGTTATACCCCATTTTAATCGGGTCAAAGCGGAGTACAACATATTGGTGATTCCTAATTATTTAACTTAAGGAGTCGTCACCTAATTATTTTAACGGTGAATTAGGACACCTATTTTACTAAGTAAGTGCTAAAAAAATAACTCTGATTAATAGTTTACTCAACTTAATGATTCTAGGTAAGGGTTCTAAATATCTTAATGGGAAGGTCTTAGGCATCCTTTAGAATCCGTTAATTACGATTACCGGTCAAACTTAGGTTAATATAAGAGATTGTGATAAAAATAATATTTTAATATTTTATAAGTAAAATAAGGAAAGATATTCTTCACTACGTATATAGATATTTAAAAAAAATATCATTACACTAGATAACCTAATGGTGTCAGTACTTAGTATACTAGCTAAAATTAATGTAAAATGTAAGTAGACTTTACCAACGAGCAACAGTAGAAATTAACTTAATTGCAAACAAGTGATTGGACGTTAAATATTATCTTAAACGTTTAGAGAATTATAAAAAAAAAATGTGAACCTTTGAAATAAATGTTTGACCACATACAAAAAAAGTACTCTTAATGTTTAGAGAAACAGAGCAATGATAATCTTTTTAACTTGCCAAAGGTTCTTTCGATACTTGCTGAAACCAACATTATTATTCGAGATTGTTGCAAAAACTTCTGAAATATTTACTCGATTAAACTCCTCAGTTAGAGTGATCAGATTAACAAAGGCATAAATTTCTATTTTTAAACCCTCAAAGAGTAACTCAAAACACCTGAACCGAAGAAAAATAGACTGAATTGATGAGCTTTTAACATGTAACTTAAAAAAATGTCTCGGGCTCTAAAATCCGCAACCTCTAACTACCCCATGAGATAAACTACCTGAAATACTCTTAATTTAAATGGGTCTACACAAGGAAATAAAACATATTAGCTAGCCAAGAGAAATGGAAAGAATGATGTAAAGCAAAAAAAAAGAATTCGATCAACACGCTAGGAGGGGATATCCATTGTTTATTCCCCTCCTTTGTATTCTGTTCGGTCGCATAGCAGGAGGAAGCAAGATGTGCTTGAGAGGGCGAAATGCAAGATTCCTTGTTCCAACGATGATATCGAGTCTCATTTGAGACTCCTCGCAACGCCGGATGTCATGTAAAAGAAGAAAAAGAAAAAAAAAATTAGAGCGGCGGCATGATTCTATAATATACAAGATTTTATGATCGACAACCAACATAATAGAGCAGTTTCAATACTCAAGACAAACAAGTGACTTATGTATACATTATGTATATTTGAGTATACTTCATGTATACACATTCATAAGGATGTTTAGAAGGTTAATATTGGAAAGCTTTTGCCCCCGTCTTCCCGACATTGCGCAAGTTCCAAGGGATTTCCATGAATCCCAGGCATGGCTAACATCGGGGAGGGTTCATGCTTAATCCATAATGACCAACTAATCTCCCCATAAATGTATTAACTAAAGCATACTCTAGATATACACACATAAACATAATCAAAACACAGTATACTTGCAATGCACAAACATATAAGAATTTAAACAGGCATAGAACCGCAACACAACATTCATGAAATTTCCTACAGCATGTTAATAGAGTGAAATAGATTTCAGTTGTTTTAAACACAGTTTAGTTAACATCTCCAGCTACCTAGCTAAGAATCAAGAAGCAACGCACATCCAACTCATGAACCTTCTAAGGAAAACTACCTTAAACTTCAAAGACCCCTTCTGGAAAGCAACAGAGACATCCAGTAGGTAGAGAGTCTAGCTTTTAAAGTCAGTGATTTAAATAGGGCCTACTCAAGTCACTTCTCATTATTAAAGCAGTAACTACACATGATTCTCAGAATTTTAAAATAAATCAAACACAACTTAACATGCTTACAGTCGTAGAGAGAGGGGAAACCAGTTAACATTCATTAAAATGATGACACAGAAGGGAAAAGACAAGGTTTCACTTGAGCTGTGTGTTTCAACAAGCAGGAACAGCTTACTATTAAGTCTAACAGTCATATAAGCTTGCAATCTTAGTCATTAGAGCTACTTAGACCATGAGAAGTGTAAAATATTCAAGCAGAGATAACACGTCCTTGTATTTTTAAAACATTATCAGTCAATCCCTTAAACACCATCAGTCCCTTAAAAAAACAACTTTTAAAACATATATGAACATTTGGAATATTTGGAAGGGAGGGGAGCTTCATACTGACTTGCAACTTCTCTAAAGAAAGGAAGAATATTAAACATTCGGGAAAAATAAACATGGAACAGAGCATTTAAACAACTAGGGTAGAAACACTTCATATATGCAAAATCCGAACTAACCAGCTTGTTAAAATTTAACGGAAAATAGCTGAAAGTGTAAGCAAGCTTCTACACGTTTTAAGACCAATTTCCATGGAGAAAACAATGAGTTAACTGAATAACATAGCATACAATCTAATTTGCTAGTTGATCAAGAGGAAACATAATTAAGGGGGATTTTGGAAGAGGCAAACTAGAGAATATCTCTAAAAATTGAAATCAAACTAGGGGAGAACTTTGTCAATTTAAAGGAAACAATGTCTTAGCTAAGCAGTTCTTCTATTTACTTCTCATTAATTCAAAACAAGCCATTTTAGCGAAGAAGGGAGATCACACAACATATATTCATTATATTTGTCCAAAATAGGACCTCAAACATGTATCATAAGCTTCCCAGAATACTAAATGGATTCATAGATTCTACAGGTTGCATTTAAAAATCCTTTAAACACATTCTGAGACTTTAGAATACCAAACCAATCAACCTGAACTCATATCATGGGCTTCATAATCTGAAACAGAACCACTAGGGAAAATATAGAAGTCTTGGTCACTTTCAAAGCAAGCAAATGCCATTTTAGTCTTAGCAAACTCATTTTTTCAATCTCATAGGCTTACGGGTTATACTTATTATCAATAGAACACTATGCAGGCAGTATTGAACTCAAACAACACACCATAAAGGAAATAACCATATTGTATCCAGATAGAGATCATAAGTGATTTTAAACTCCAATACTTGAACAAATATATAGGCATGCTTCAAATATCACATCAGTCTAACAAGATCAAACTTAACCAAACTAACACAACATGCTTAGTTAAAACATATTAGGCTAAACTAACCTATCAGGCATATTTAACTAAAAATTAAACTAAACTAAGCCTGATATACAAACATGTTTCACTACATTGAACTGCTAAACATACTTATTGAGACAAATTAAACCCAACTTGACACCGGAACATGCTTAACCACATAGGTTAACTAAATTAACACATAACTTGCTTAACTAATGCTAAAATTAATATCAACACATAGGCACAGATAATTTAAACTAAAAAAAATACAAGAAAATGCGAGCAAAATAAAAGGGACAGGGGAATTACGGACCCTCTTCAGGTGCAGCGAAATGGGGTTTTGAATCTCCGATCTACGCTCTAACATCAATCACTTCGAACTTGAAAAACTTCTGATCCAATGCTAGGCAGAAATAAAAGTCCTTTTTTTAGAGTCAAATTGGCTTTTTGCGATACAGATTTCAGATGAGATCCGTGGCTGTTCAACCATCCCCCTAAATGAATGCTAAAGGGTCATATTTATTGCTGCGAGCTAGGGTCTTTAGGCTAACATTTTTGGGTGGGAATTGAGATGAGCTAGCCGTTTTAAAATCAAATCACCCTTGGTGATTCCTTCAGAGATCATTAAAATCTTTTGGACTTTTGTATTGATCGAATTAAAAAAAAAAAAAAAAAAAAAAAAGAGAGAGAGATGTCAACGAGAGAGCCTAATGTTGCAGAAGAAAGAGATGAAGATTGCACCAAAATAGAACGACAGCTCTGTCCATGGCTAAAGAAGGGGGAGGGGTTAACTGAAAATGGAGAGGGAGACAAGGAGGAGGCGCGACTGAAAACGAAAGGGACGCAACCATAGTTGTTTCTTTATTTTTTTAGATGACGGGTCGGGCCGGTTAAAATGAGTAGTGGGCTGGTTATTTCTTGGGCTGGATATTATTTTGGGTGACAATGGGCTGGTCAGAAAAAAAACATTTGTGGGTTGATTGGGTTGCATTAAGGCCGGTTTGGGTTGCTGTCTTGGGCTTTTAAGTGGCCAAGTCAAGGATCAGTTTTTTTTTTTTGTATGAATTGGGCTACATGAAATCTTCTATCTCGGATTTAAGACGCGTTCTTCCTTATATTTATTTGAGCTCCTAAATTAAGATGAAAGATACTCTTCAGTTAATGATGCATTAACACGTGCTAAAGTATTACCTAATATAAAAATATATTTATTAGTATTCAAATAAAGTCATAACAAGAATCGCTGCCCCGACAGAAATCAGTAGTTGTTGTTGCTTGTTGGTTTTTATGTATTTTCTTAAGTTGTACGATTGTTGTTTCCTTATGTACTCTTCCAAGAATATATAACATGTCTTGTGCCGTTTAATAGTTAGTATGTACTTTAACATTTACTACTCAGTTAATGTGTGACGTTTATTTAACTTATATTTTATTTTTTATTTCTGTTCGCATATATAACACATTTAATTATTACATGTGTTAAAATATTTATTTGAGTTAATCATGCTTTAAAAATTAAAAACATCAATAATTTTTTTTTTATTAAAAACACAACCGAATATGATTTAAATAGAGGCAACGTCTTACCACTTATTTGTAAAACGGGGGGGGGGGGGAAATTAAATTGTATATCGTGGGCTGATCCACGTTATACAATATATTTTGTATAACGTGGATCAGTCCACGTTTTACAAAATATATTTGTAAAATGTGGACTGATCCACGTTATACAAAATATATTGTATAACGTGGATCAGCCCACGATATACGTTTAATTTTTATTTTTTTTTATTTTTCGGTTTTCGTCTGACAGATGAAAAAACAATTTGGGGTATAACGTGGATCAGCCCACGATATACCCCTTTTTGTTTGTTGGCAATCAAAAGGTGCCTTTTAGGCTCTGGACTCTGGTCCTTTGTATGAAAAATTTGAACGTTCAATTTTAAATTTTAAGGTAATGAGAGCAGTAAACCAAGACATTTATATAACTCATTTCGAAGCTTTTTGGATAACCTATGTGGGAGAACTATATAAGTTAACATCATTCAGCATGTACATGTAACTATTTCTTAGGTTCAATTGAGGAATTTAATGCAAAATTACGATTAAGAACACGCTTAACAAAGGTAGGCTTTGTATCTTATGGAAGAATCTAAGCATCAAATTCAATATGTAAAGGCAATGAGTGGAATGACATAAGATCCTTATAAGCTCGTCTTGAAATTAATTCTTACACAACTATTCAGGGACTATATAAGGACTTAACGACCCTCTTACACATTTAATCCGACTTTCAGGTTTAACCTTTGATTTTAATGCACACTTATGAATGTGGGAATGAACTTGTCAAAGGTTCGTTGTAATATCATGTGAAAGAATCTAAACATCCAACTCTATATTTTAACGAAATTAGTACAGTAGCTGGAAGAATTTTATAGTTTTTTTCTGAACTTGCACGACCATGTGAGACTACTATATACCTCAACATACTCCATGTTATTCATATATATACACGCCATATATACATCCTCATAAAATATGCTGATGAAATTGCCATGGCTAGCTTTTACTAATTAGTGTCACCTAATTATTAATCACTTTTCAGTTGTTTCTATATTTTTAAACAGTGACTCGTCTTCAATTTTCAAAGACTCATGCCAATATCAAAGACAGTTTTGTTAAAAAAAATAGATAAACATAATACAAGAAGAAATGGCTTTGAGGCGTGGATAAATCGACTTTCCTTAAAGAGATATTGACGTATATAAATTGGGGAAAAATACAAGCAATTTCCTTCAGGATACAACAAAGCCCGTGCCATAAATGCATATTTTTCTATGTACTACTTCAAGAGCGTCCATATATTAATAGAATTTGAGAGATGACTTTTCAGAATAGTCATGCCCTTTCACGAACAGATGTGTCTGTTCAATTTAAGACCTCTATATATTACAAACTGTCAAACAATCCTCCACTAATTTGTAATATTTATCATAATATCATGCATACTGGAGAGTATCTTATAATAGATTTGAACTTTCCATTAGTATAAATACTTTAAAGTACTGACGAAGTTATCGAAGTTATTGGTATCTTTAAAGATTTGAACCACAACTCCATGTCTCAAAATCGAAAATATCACACACATAATATTATTTAGTAGCTTAGAAAACCTAGTATTTGCTTTAGCACGTTTATGGCCATGTGCTCATCCTGATTCCATGAATACTTACAAGACCAATCCTCTAAGTCTTGCGTGAAGCGGCACCACTTCGATATTCATATAGGTGAAATTTGCTACTATGTCCCTGTTACTGCATACATTTACAAATTTCATTAAGATTAATTCAACCTCTTCTCGTAACAGTTTGCACTAGGGAGTTTGTTACCATGCCCCTGTTATTTCAGGCATTTAACAACTCCTTAACTCTTCAAGTAACAGTATCCAATACATCGGAATCAAGGTTATAAGCGAGGAGACTTGTGCTTTAGCAACACAAAGTAACTTGTTATTAGCCGTTGACCTTGTATTATTAGAGTGTATACTAACTCAAAGTTGAATTCCCATTCCTTGTGTTTAATTTAAGGATTTTAGCCTTATTCCCTCCCAATTTGTTTGTACTGCATTTCTTCTAAATAAATCTTGCAAGCTCAACATTAATCATTGTCGCGACCGATTGAAAGCAAATCTTTCGCATTTGCTTGTCATATACCAACATGTAGACTTTCCATTACATATATATGATTGTTGGATGATCTTAATGTAGCATCATTATTAAAATATAAGAGAATGATTGCACCAGTTGTGGCCACAACTCTTAATAACATATGCATTTCTCAATCATTTCTCTTCTCTTCTAGCATACGTATGCTCAATATTCCATATTTTATGGAATAAAAGTTTGGCTTTATGCCCAAAAGTAACACCTCCATTCAAGGTACAAATCCATTTTAGAGGGGATTTTTTTTCTTATCATTTGATCAAATGATTCTTAAATTTATAGACCAAAAAGGCCTCTGTTCATGAACATCATGTCTCTATATACAAAGAATTGTCTAACAGATACATCTTTTCATGAGAAGTCACAACCTTTTAAGTAACACTATTTCATGAAAGAACACAACATTTATCGGGAGGCTCATAACCTAGCCATCAAATTGGTATCCATCAACTAATCATCAACAAAATTGTGAACTTGTAAATTCACCGTATATATAAATATATATTGTGGTAGTTGAAGAAATAATTTTATATAGTAAATTTCTTCAAATAATATTGGCTATCAATCATAAGCCAAGCACCCCCCACCCTTTAAACATTTTAAGTGTCCTTTCCAACTAATACTAAATATTTGAAATCTTATTATAAAAGTCAGAACCTCTCAAGTGACATCTTTACACGAGAGAACATAACATTTCAAGTAACACCCTTTCATAAAAGAATACATTTTTTCTTAAAAGATGTATAGTCAATCATATTTAAATTTCAAATTAGTTGTTTCATCAACTAGACCAAATTTTGAATTCATTCAGTGTCATGTCAATATCCATCTAAGGACTTTGTGAGAGGACTTTGTGGGAGTTGAAGAACTATACAACTTAAATAAATTTGTGTCTCAAATTCTTCAAATTATACTAAACATTAAATTGAATATTGACTTTTAATCATAAGTCAACCACCCCACACTTTAAATATTTCAAATGTCTTTTCTGAAACTCATATAGACCACATCTAACATCAACCGATCATTTTATTCTAACACATATATATGTTTTAATAAAAGGACTTTATTATTTATAAAAGTCTCAACATTTCATAATCCAAAGTAATTTACTAATAAAACTATCACTCTTTAGATCTTCTCAAATTGTTAGAACAACTTTCAAGTATAAATATTATCCATCAAGATAAAGAAATTCATATATATCATCTCACAACTTGAAAGTAAAATGCTATGCAACAAAGTTATGCCATGATAATTTTCTTCGGCGTGGAATAATAAATTTATAATACGCACAAATATGTTATTTCTAGTACTTATTTAAAATGCATTTCATGATCATCACAAGTAAATCATCTGCCCTAACATTTATGAAAATAAGTTCACAAAAAAGATGGAAATTCAAATAATAAGTAGAGTTAGTAAAGTAGAACCCGATTTTTGTCACTTTATGTATTTCTACTTGACGTTGTCCCTTTGATCATCGATCTCTTAAATTTGTTCGTGACACATCTTCTTAGTTAGTCACAGCCGAATTTGTGATCGCACATCTAGCATCACTTTCATGATTTGAATTCTTCTGCACAGCAAGTTTTGCCAAAGTCCAACGTCTTGAATAGGCACTTCATTGAATAATTTTTTTTTCCCATAAAATTCTTGCAAATGGTTGCTATAAAATTCTACTTTAGAACAAAGTTAGGCAAAACTAATAAGAAGAGCGAAACAATGAGAGTGCAATTGTTTTAGTCAAAAATTGTCACCCTTCCCAAAAAATTATCGCCTTTTTTCTGCATTTTCTTCTTTTCCAGCCTTCATTTTCTCAAAGAAAGAAAACGTATCATATTCACAGATGCGTCTGGAAATCCAAACGCCACATATTTGTTTCTTTCCATTCCCAATGATGGATGTAATGAACACCTTCCTGATTAATTGTAAACGATGGGTCCGTTATTTCCATTGACAGCAAACTACAACAAGCGGCCAACTTTAAGTGAATATTTTGGAGGCACCGGTTCAATTACACAGTATCTTCTTCGTAACACAATATCTCTTTAAGATTGTTAGAAAAAATAGGTAAACATAATACAAGAAGAAATGGCCTTGAGGCGTGGATAAATCGACTTTCCTTAAAGCGATACTGCCGTATACAAATTGGGAAAAATACAAGCAATTCCCTTCAGGATACAACAAAGCCCATGCTATAAATTCATATTTTTCAATATGCTACTTCAAGAGTATCCATATATTTATAGAATTTGAGAGATGGACTTTTCAGAATAGTCATGCCCTTTCACGTACAGATGTGTCTGTTCAATTTAAGACCTTTATATATTACAAATTATCTAACAAGTTTTTGTGGTGTTAAAAGCAGACATAACAATCAAAGGATAGGTTATTGGACATTATAGAAAACACTAAGGCAAAGATGGCTCACAGAAACATCTCGATAAAGCATTGCTTTAGAGAAGGAAATAAGGTGGCGCATGCACTAGCTAAATATGCAACACAAATTCAAGTCCCTAGAATTTTTTTGAATGAAGGTGGCCTGCCGACGGAGGCTAGAGGACCGCTCAGAATGAATAAGCTCGACCTCCCCTCCTTTAGGAGAAGAGTCAAAAAGAATTCAGGCTGGTGCTTGGAACCACCTTGAGGTGACTTAGATGTTATGCATTAACTTCCTTAAGTTTCAATGCATTAGTATATCCTTTGAATAGTATATATATATAATCTTATGTATGGAGGTAAGGTGTCATGTCCCCCTCCAATGTAACTATTTTTTGGAATCAATGGACATGGTAGGGGTCTGCCAAACCCCCTATCACTACGATGGTGATGGTTTCTGGAAAAAAAAAAATCAAAGGATAAGTTAATAGGTTTAGGTCAATCCCAGTTCATGACACAACACTCAAAGTGAGTCAAACTATTCTGAGTTTTTAACATAATAAGAAAAATACTCAAGGTAAAAAGAATTCATGAAGTGGTCGTTGCAAATTAAGGAAATGATTAATCCAACTTTTACCAAGTCTCACTAGATGCACTATGTCGGGTAAATAAGCCGTTAGGCATTTTGAAGTTGCATATTAGTAATATGTACAGTCTAAATCAATGTTTTTGTTTTATTTATTTAAAGTCTTCTTTGATCATTGATTTGCAAAAAATTACAATTTGAGTTTGTCATCCCAAACTTTGTACATGATCATTGAGATGAGACTCCTAAACTAGTCCTAAAGACAAAATATGTCCGGGGGATTGGGGGGGGGGGGGGGGGGGGTCAGATATGATGTTCTGAGGTTTTGTAGGCTTAGTCCTAAAAGAGGGGAAATTTCATTTATCTATGTTAATCATCTGTCTAATACGTCTACGAAGATCAGAGAAGAGGACGAAGAGCTTAACTCCTACCAGGATCACTAAGCAATTAATCTTTCTTTGTTTTATGATTGCAACTTACGAGGGAACAAGATCATATGGAACACTAGTTTTGCTTAGTAGCATCCTCAAATTTGGAGTCTCAAAGTCAAAAGGAACTTTGGCATTTATGAATTAGCATTAGGTTGAAACATTAAGGTATACGCAATAAAAACACGTCCACTCCAATTAGTGTCCAATTAATCAATTAGTCATTACACATTTAATCACATGCTTATGAATACTGCAAAGACAGTGTCGTGTCAGCATAAATCACTTATGGTAATAGATATTCTCTTTATTTACACAACTTGATGTTGAGCTTGCTCGAAAAAATGAAATTGCTGAAGAACGGGTTTACAGTTTTTGATTGGCCTAAATGACATTTATGATTGTACAAGAAGTGATATACTTCATATGGATCCTTTCTCCAATTTGGTGAGTGCCTTTGCAATGGTGGTTAGTGAGGAACAAAGGAGGATGATATATTGCACTGCTCGTTATCTATCCTACTTTATATCAGATTTTTGCCTATGGATAGAACACTTTACTCTACATGTTTCAAGTTAGCGTCTGTGGAATAATAATAAAGAACGGAGAAGTAGATACACAACAATTTTAACGTGGAAACCACCTGGCTCCCAAGGGTGAAAACCCCCTGACCTATACCTCAGTAGGATTTTTTCCAAACTTCACTACAACTATGAGCCTGTACAAATTCAAGCTACAAACTCTGTGATGTAACCTAGGAAGTAAACTCTAATTCCTATCTCAACAATCTTCCCAAACTATTGAGCCCACTCCAAGTTATCCCTACGACTACCATTTATGCCTACAATTGTTGCTTCTATTAAAACTGATAAAGGTAAAACTCAATAAACAATCCTAGTACACGAATCTAGACTCAAGAACTGTTAAACCTCTATCAAATAGGTTAGTCTATCTTCTTCTTTGTATTAGGGCGCACTTCAACAATGAGAACTCTCAATCTCTTGTTTTGATAGTTTTTGTTCGAATTCTGAATTTCTCTATTTGTGAGTGCGTAAAACTTCTTCATGGCATGACTTGAATATTTATAGCTCTAGGTTTGCCTCAAGTCGGCTGAACTCAATCTCTACTAGGTAAGGCCCATAATGAGAGTTAGGGTTAAGTTGACTTGGGATTCTTGCATTCAAGGCGGCTCCAGTATCCTTGTAGGAATCTGAAGTATCTTGGTAATTATGGCAAGAGATTCTGCAAACTTGTCCGCCGAGTCTTTACCATAAAACACAAATCCTACTTCAGTAGGATTCTGAGCTGGAACATGTTCTTGGACCTGGTTCAAGCACCTGTTTCTTTCGCCTCTGAATCTTCTCACTGTTTGAGATGGAACATTTCCATAAACCTGTTTCATCACCATTGTCCAGCAACAGTCTCTTACTTTTTCTCTCCTAGCTCACGACCTATATCTGAGATAGAACATGTTTGCATACCTGGTTCACTTGCCTCATTTGTTTACCTTTTCAGTCATCCAAACTTACATGCTTTAATGATGACAAACGTATGTTTTAAAGCAACTGTATAACCTGTTGCATACTTCTTACTACCTAATAAACAAATAACACAACACTAAGATTGAACCAAAGTAGCGTATATGGGTTAAAACATTACACGGTATAACTTCCCCCTTTTGACATCATTAAAAAGTTACTTCAGATGAATATAGCGTAAATTGTAATCGATCAATATTAAACTCATGGCCATGGGACTATCACAAATACTCATAACAGAACCAATATCCCCAAAATATAGTAAGTCAAAACAGTAAAGCACACAACATCAAGTACATGTCCAATCTTTGCTTACAAAATACATAACAAACCATTGAAGTAAAAAAGAGCTAGAATCAATACTGGACTAAGGACTTGGATACACCAGAAGGGTTATGACTCAAGGTAAGGAGACTGGTTTCTTTGCTAGAGGTTGTTCACAATGTAGAGGCAAGGGCGGTTGGCATCTTTCAAGAACCTAAATCTATATCCACCTTCCTCCCTCAAGAGGATCCAACATCTATTCCCTCATTTATACACTGAGAAGATCTACCATCCTTTACTTCATTCAGACTGTGTTCATTTTCCATATTTCTTGGGACATGTGTACCAAGGATGTGAGCAGTGGTTGGTTATGTTGCAATTTGAGAGTGCTCATCACCGTTTGCACCTTCATTAAGTATTATAAAGGGCAGTTTAAGAAATTCTTCCCCTTGATGGTGAGCAACATCCTTTGATTCAAGCGCAATTACTGGTGGGGTAATTGTAGAGTGGGTGGAAATGTCAATGGAAAAGTGGATCAAGACTGGAGGGAAGGGAGGATTATGGATGGTGGAGACATGAAGTGAGTAGTTGAGATTAGGCTCAACAAGAGAACCGAACAGCGAGAACTGACCATTATTATCAGGAAAAGAGGCAGACATCTTTGTAGTGAGGTTTGGGTGTTATGGAGAGAAAAAGTGTTTAGTGGTATAAATAGAGAAGATACGAAGTAACATGAGTGTGAACAAGGTTTAGGAAAGGCTTATGCAAAGTAGAGAGTTGATGGTAGTTATGGTAAACAAAAGGAACTTATGCCAGTGGAGTCTTTCAAGGTTTGATTGTCTGTAAGCATAAGACTCTTACCGATGAATGGGTAGAACATGTTTGACAACATGGTTCATGGCCTAAATGTATATGTAACTGTAGAGATTAGGATACATACCTGATGTGTGAATGAGCATTTATCTGCATTTAGTAATTGTAGGCCAACATCTGTGATGAAGTGTTCATTAACTTTATGAGGATATGCTGCTAACACAGTATAAGACATACAATAAAATGTACAAGATTGAGTAGAATATTATTCAATTTAGATCACATTCAAAATGAAGCAATTATTCTAGCCAATCATTGAGGGATACTTATGCAATCTTAATCATTCCCAACTCTAACCTGTTCCTCTCAAAGTGTTCTCTTCCTAAGGCTTTTGTAAAGATGTCTATGATTTTCTTATCAGTGGCACAGAACTTGATTGAAATAAGACCCTTTTCAACATTGTCTCTCAAGAAGAGATGTCTTATATCAATATGTTTAGTTCTTTTATGCTGAACATGATTTTTAACAATGTTAATGGCACTAGAGTTATCACAGAAAATGAGAACACTGTCGATTTGAATACCGAACTCTTTTAAATTATTGCTTAATCCATAGAAATTGAGCACAACAAGAAGCATCTCCCACATATTCTGCCTCAACAGTAGACAAGGCTACATAATTTTGCTTCTTAGTGGCCCAGGAGACTAGACAGGATCAAAGAAAGTGTGCCATACCTGTAGTGATTTTTCTATCCACTAGATACCCTGCATAGTCAGCATCAGCATGTACCACTAGGTTTAAGCTACTTTCTTGTGGGTACCATAATCCTAGTGCACTAGTTCCTTTTAAATACCTCATAATCATTTTCACAACCTTTAGATGATACTTTTTATGACTTGAAAGTCCCACATTAAATACTATGTCAGCTTTGCTAGCAGTGAGATACAAGAGAGAGCCATTCATGCCTCTATACAGGTTTTGGTCAACGGCTGGACCAGGTTCATCCAGATCAAGCTTTGTGGCAGTGGCACTAGGAGTGTCAATTGCTTTTAAATCCTCCATTCTGAATCTTTTAAGCAGTTCTTTGACATACTTTTGCTGATGGATCATTGTGCCAGTAGAGATTTGCTTGATTTGCAGTCCCAAGAAAAATTTCAGTTTCCCCATCATGCTTATTTCAAATTCCCTTCCCATCAGTGCTGCAAATTCTTGGACAGAGCCTCTCTTATTCCTCTGAAAATGATGCCATCCACAGACCTGCACAATCAATAGGTTTTTTCCTTTCACCTTTAAGAACAATATGTTATCAATATTACCTCTTGTGTGACCATGTGCCGGGAGAAACTTGGAAAGCCTCTCACATTAGGCTCTTGGATCTTGTTTAAGCCCATAGAGAGCTTTATCGAACTTGTAAACATGATCAGGGTATTCAATATCCTCAAATCATGGGGGTTGTTTGGCATACTCTTCCTATTTCAAGAACCCATTTAAAAATGCACTTTTTACGTCCATTTAATAAAAAGTAAACTCCATGTAAGCATCATAGACTATGAGGAGTCTGATTGCTTCTAACCTTGACACTAGAGCAAAGGTTTCATCATAGTATATGCCTTCTTCCTGATTATATCCTTGAACCACCAATCGTGCCTTGTTATGTATGACTATTCCATGTTCATCCAGTTTTTTCCAGAACAACTATTTGGTTCCAATTATTGTTCTATTATTCGGTCTTGGTTTAAGGTGCCAGACTTTGTTTCTTTCAAACTGGTTGAGTTGCTCCTGCATAACCACAATCCAGTCTGTATCCTGCAAAGCATTGTTAACATTCTTTGGCTCAGTAACAGATAGAAAAGTATTAAAAACACATAGATTCGTCAAGCCAAATCTGAGTGTTACTCCAGAGTTTAGGACAGTCAGGACATATTCAATAGGGTGTGATCCCGGATATTTGTATCCTTTGGGGACAATCCCTTGAGAGTTTGTATCAACTTCAGTTTGGGGATCATTTGATGGATCAGGATCGTTTAGATTTTCATCAGCTGTTCCCCCTGTCTAAGTGCCAAGATCTTCCCTGGTTGATGAACCCGGTTCATCATAAGCGCTTCCTGTTACATTTTCATCTCCTGAGTTCTTGGTTGAATTAGTATCGTGGTCGAATATGGGATCCTCATCATCATCCTATACCTATTTCTTAGATAAGACACTGGATTCGTCAAAAATCACATGCACATTTTACTTTATACCCATAGTCCTTTTGTTAAACACCCTATAAGCTTTAATGTTGTCAAAGTAGCCCATAGAAATTCCTTCATAACTTTTGGCATCAAACTTTCCTAGAGAATCTTTTCCATTGTCATGAATGAATCACCTATATTCAAAAGCTCTTAGGTGGGAGACGTTTGGCTTTCTTACTTTAAGTGGTTCATAGGGTGTGTTTTTCAAAAGTGACCTAGTCATGCATCTGTTGAGTATGTGGCAAGCAGTATTGATGGCTTCGGCCCAGAAGTTTCTAGCAATGTCACTAGCAAGCATCATAGTTCTAGCCATTTCTTCTAGAGTTCTATTCTTTCTTTCTACCACCCTATTTTGTTGTGGAGTCTAGGTGCAGATTAGTTATGGTCAATTCCGTTAGTGGAGCAGTATTCTTCAAATTTTACATTTTTGAATTCAGTACGATGATTAGAAATGACAGATGCCAATTTATTTCCTAGCTTTCTTCCTAATCTTCTTATCAGAATTATGAAGGCATCGCATGCCTCATCCTTTGATGCAAGGAACAAAGTCCAGGTAAACTTGGTGAAGTCATCAATGATACCAAACATGTATCTCTTACCTCTGTGGCTCTTTACCCTCATTGGACCACATAAATTAATATGGACCAGTTCCAGAGATCTGGTGGTACTATTACCTTCTTTGTTTTGAAGGATGTTTTGACTTGTTTTCCTCTTGTACAAGCACTGCACACATTATCATCCTTGAACTTGATGTTAGGCAACCCAATCACTAAGTCCTTGGAGACTAATTTGTTCAATTAACCTAGGCTAGCATGTCCTAGCCTTTTGTGCCAAAGCAAGGGATCATAGTCTGTAACACATCGTACCTTTAAACTAAGCTATGTTCATGATTCAGGGACTTATAAACCAAGACGAAAGTGTTGGGATTAGAATTTTTTTGCACTAAAACGGTAAAAGGACGTGTTACGTCAATTGTACAGGTTGTACTTTATGGACATACCTCAGGGGGAAAGAATTGGAAGATACTGGAAATTGAAAATCGATGTACGAGCAAGTTATACGGACCGTACATTTATGTACGGGTCGTACTTTTGAAATCGTACATTTTATACAGGCCATTCTTTCAAGCCGTACCCCACAGACAAAAAATCATAGTCACTGGAATGTGACATTCCAGGTACGACCACAATGTACGGGTCGTAAATTATTTTACAGGTCGTACGTGGTGCCCGTACATTTCCCCGACTCAGCAAAAGTATAAATATGCAATGTTCAGTCTTTGATGTTACTTTCATATTCTCCAAGCCCTAGAACGAAGTCATTCTCCTCCCATCATTCTCATGAAGTCATTCTCCTCCCATCATTCTCAAACATCAAGGTAAGCCTATTCCAAGCCTTTCAAGTGAATTCTAACATGTATCCATAAATTCTAAATAGAAATTCATTGTTCCTAACCTAGGGTTTTCAAGAAAACCCATCACAAGTATTCAAGACTAAGGCTTTTGGACTTCTTCTCAAAGTTTAGACCTTTTCTACAAGTTTGGAGCATTTACAGGTATGTAGGGTTTCTATCTAAGGAACATCATTATTCTTCCCCACGCCCTAATATTCCATGATTTTACGAAAGTTCACCAAAATTAGAGTTCCAGCCATGTTCATGATAACCCTAAGTACATGTATCAAGATATACCGTGTTTGTATTAATAGCGCATTATTGTGTTCTTAATATTCCCTTTTGGTTATTGAGAATCTGTCTGTAATCTATGTAAACCCATATGTTGCATTCCATGGGTTCTTAAATGCAAGTTATTAACTATTATGATCAATCCCAAGAAAATTCTGCATGTTTCCATGCTTCAGACAAGTTATATATATATATATATATATATATATATATATATATTATCCATGTTCATGCTAAAACATACTTATATACCATGTTACAAGTCATGTTTATGTAATTCATGGGCTTCTAAGCAAACTATATCCATGTTCATGTTTCAAAAGTTGCACAGATTACCGAGAAGGTTGAATAGCCAAAACTACATATGCTAGCATAGGATAAGGATCGCTCCAACCAGTTAGGATGATTCGTTCATGTTTCCCCATTGCGGGATATTGGATCCATTCATGCCATGTTCATGTCTCGTACCCCGGTAAGGTATGAGATGGCTTAGATGATAGGGCAGATATTAGACACCACATGCTTATGTGGTGGCTACATATCGGTTATACTAATGCACTCCCACAGATATCTTTACAGACTTAAAATATTTTATTCATGTTATACATATTCATGTCAGATGATATTTAATGTTCATGTTCAGCTTACAGATACAGTTTCAGTTTCAGCTCTATTATTCCATGTGTTATGTTTATTTCATTCAGTTGTTTTACATACCGGTACAATTCCAGTGTACTGACGTTCCTTTTTATTTCCCCGGGGCCTGCATTTCACAATGCATGTATCGATTTACAGGACGCATGATCAACTTGTTAGGACACTGCTCATATCATCTTTTGATGAGCTCCATTACATTCGGGGTTATTATATTTTCTTACTTTCATGTCATGTTAGCAGTTAAGATATGCCGGAAATACATACCGGAGGTCTCGTCCCGATAAACAGCTTACCAGTTCAGATTCATGTCCAGAGGTTTCATAGACTGATCTAGCATGTCGTTTTAGATGTTCAAAGTCGTATAGCCAGCATTGGCCCAGTACTTGTTATATTTTCAAATTATTTTCGTATCATGATATATATAGTATTTTCAATATTAATATCATGTCACATGTTTTGTTCAGGCTTTCATGCTTTAAGTTGTATTCCATAATAGTACATACCTCATGTTGATTCAGCACGCCATGTATTCGCTTGAAAATATGCAGTCAGGGACTGAGTGTCGTGTTATGCCCATGCCATGATTCGGGGCATTACACAGTCCATGACGCTTAAGCAGGTGAGATAATTTCTTATATTCCCATGATGTCAGCCTTGTATACATTCTTGTACTTCATGGCTGTTAGAACTGTGTTGCCTGTCTTAAGATCAGTGACATTGCACCTTACTGAAGTGAAGAGTACCATATTCCCTTTGTCACATAGCTATGAGATGCTCAACAGATTATATTGCAGTCCATCTACATGATATACATTGTCAATTGCACGCTTTTCTGATCTGCCTATCTTCCCTATTCCTTTGACTTTCCCTTTCTTTCTTCCCCCAAAGGCCACATTTCCTCCTTCCACGGCTGAGAGTGACCAGAATATTTCTTTGTCTCCAGTCATGTGTCTTGAGCAATCACTATCCATGTACTAGTTTTGCTTGCATCCTTTCACCCTCACCTGCATAAAAGGATCGACGTTTAGTTTTAGGAACCCGGATTAGATTGGGTCCTATTCTTTGAGTGCAAGGATGAATCAAGTTTTTCTTTGCCCAATTGGTAAAGCACCGGGGAACCTATTCCATCTACCTATTCTATTTGTTTTGATAGGCTTGTCTCTTCTGTTAGCTACTCTTAGATTCTTTGCTTGATGTTTCTTATTCTACGGTCAATTTGTTTTGTCATGACCAAACTTACCACATAGAGTGCACAGTGTTTTCTTTTATAAATTCATTCTTTTTTGTTCCCCTTTCAAGCCCTATCCCAGCATTGGGGCTGTTGATTCTACCAGTAATATTGCTAAGAATAGAGGAGGATTTTGTCCAGCGATCCACTACAACAAATTTGATTATCAGTGACGAATTATTTTGTCCCTTATAAATCATATTTTGTCACAAAAGGTCTTTTTTGACGAAAACAAATTCGTCAATCAGTCGTCCCTAAAGCCGGGTTGCTAAAAGTATACTAAGACAACTTAGTGTTTCGTCACTAAATAAAAGTATAATGACTATGAATTTTTTTTCCGTCCCCAAAAATATAGTATTTGTGACGAACTTGTTTGTCATAAAAAGAGTAAATTTTTGCAGTTGATAGTGTGCTTTCGTCACTAAAAAGATTATTAATGCCGACGAAAATACCTCGTCACTAACTATATAAGATAATTAGTGACGAAATCATTTGTTTGTAAATACAAATGTATTTCGTAGTTGAATATAGATAATTTCGTCACTAAAGATTGTCTTTTATGTACAAAAGAAATATTTCGTCCCCAAACATATAAGTTAGTGACAAATTTGCTTCTGCTTAAATGGTTTAAAGTTAAAACTATCATTTCGTCACTAAAATATTATTTTTAGCAACAAAACGAAATTTGTCATGATTAGTAACAATTACAATTGTCATTAAATACTATATTAATCTGTAGTCAAAGAATGAAATATATTATTAATAAGAAGGTAATACTGGGACAAATTTGTCACTAATCCAATCAATTTATAACAAACTAATACGTCATGTGAGCACAATGTAATTGTCCTAAAAAGTAAAATATAATCTTCTCACGGTTGTGTATTTCTCCTCTCTAGCAGGCGCCTTTCGTTTGTCTCCTCTTGTGAGTTTCTTCTACTCGTTTGGAAATGGATGACAGTTTCAAGCGATTATTTTCAAATTATTTGATGGCTTTGTTTAGGGAACAACCTTAGTTAGCTTCTCTGCCTCTCTTTATCAACTGGAATCTCTAATATCATCCTCTTCTTCTTTTCCCGGACAGTTCTTCTAGCTCTTCCACAACCTTTCTTCAAACTTCTCCACAACCTTCATTGATTCTAGTCGAATCAACATCTAATTGATAAAAGATCACTTCAAAATATGGTATTAAGTACAAAAATGATAAGAGTATAATATTAGTAGTACTTTCTACATTACAACTGAAAACTTTATCATTACAAGTTTAACATATCAATTCGCGACTAGCCTTTTCAAGATCATTTTTAGTCTTAACTAGTTCTGTACTTACTCTTCAAGTTATTTTCTTTTTCAAGTTGCAGCTCGGTTTTAATCCTTTTTATTTCACTATCAGCCTTGAGATGTTGAGTGTTGCTAAGGTCTATCCCCTTTTCAACCATAACTAATTCCAAATTCAGTTCTAAATTAGATGAATCAAGTTGTTTGACTTGTTCCTTCAGTGAGAAGTTTCCTTTTTGACTTTGTTTTTACTAGCTTGTATATAAATAAACCCATATTTCAAACTAGTAAATGCACTAAACAACTGATCTCTTTTTGAACTTATGTCATGATATTCATCAATAAGGGTGATCAGTAAAGAGGTTTTGTTCCTTTTAGACAGTATTTCAAGTTTACCTTTTAGGTTTAAAGTGCTTACCTTTGTGTCTTCTTCAATGTCCGAATCTGAGTCTCCTACTTCCATGAAAGCAGAGTGATCAGCTTCATCCTCAGAGTCATCAGTACAGCCCCAGGTAGATTTCATAGCCTTTGGGGTTCCTTTGATCTTCCTTTCCATCTGTTTTTACTTTTCAACTCTTCCCTTCTCCAATCTATCTCCCATGAGGGACAGTCTTTGATCAGGTGGTCAGTCTTTCCATAGTTAAAGCAGCCACCATTTTAAGATTTATCACTTCTTCCCTTTCTATAGGTGTTTCCTCTACCTGTTTGTCTTTTTTTTTGGAGAAATGTTTTGAAATTTCTTGAGATGCCCCCCTCATTGTCAGATTCGTCACTTTCAGTAGCTTTGAGAGCCATCATCCTTGCAACATTTGTTTCCTTATGCCTAGAGTTTTCCATGTCCATTTCATATGTTTTCAAATTTCCTACCATTTCATTTAAAGACACGACCCCTATGTCTTTTGCTTCTCTTGTTGCAATGACTTTCATTTTAAATGACTTTGGCATATATCTTACCAAGAGAGGTTAATTCATTTATTAGGGATGTGTATCGAGTGAACATCTCAGAAACTGTCTCTTCTGACTTCATCCTAAAGCTTTCATAGTCAGTGGCAAGCATAGCTTTTCTAAACTTTCTGACTTGACTGGTTCCTTCATGAGCATTTTACAAGAGCATCCAGATTTGTTTAGCAGTTGTACAACCAAGAATTCTGTTATACTCGTCCGGTCCAAGTCCACATATTAAAGCATTTTTAACCTTAACATTCTTCTTAAGGATCTTGTTGTCACTTTCTTCATATTCACTCTTTTCTTTCCTGACTTCTACACCATCAAGGCCCTTCTTGGTGGGATACTTGGGACCTTCAGCAATCCTATCCCATAGCTCATAGTCTTCAGCTTGTAAGTGGTCATTTATGCGAGCCTTCCACCATGTATAGTATTTTCCATTGAACACAGGTGGTCTATGGGTTGATCGACCTTGGCTGTGTCTGATTAATGGTGCAGCATTCATTATGATCTTCTCTTAAGGTGTTAGCCTTTTAAAGATAATCGCTCTGATACCAATTGATCTATTGAACTACTTGCTATATATCCTACTTTATACGAGATTTTTGCCTATGGATAGAACACGTTACTCTACATGTTCCAAGCTAGCATCTGCAAAATAATAAAGAGCAAAGAAGTAGAGACACAACAATTTTTATGTGAAAATCAGCCGACTCACAAAGGTGAAAAAACCACGACCTACACCTCTGTAGGATTTTTTCCAAACTCCACTACAACTGTGAGCCTGTGCAAATTCAAGTTACAAACTTTGTAACCTACGAACTAAACTCTAATTCCTATCTCAACAATCTCCGCAGACTATTGATCCCACTCCAATATTGTTATACCTTGTGGTTTTATACAATTAGAATCATCGTATGTGGTTATCTTAGTTTGGACATCGGGATTTATCTTCGGAGGTTATATGAGATTGGACATGCCTAACTTATGTTAAAAGTGTTTAAGTTCATATTTGGTAAGTTGTAGAAGGATTAGAGGATAAGTGAATCGAAACAAAAAGGTTCGTTAAAAGTTATTTTTGGAAAATATAGAATATGGACCGTATAATTGAGATATGGACCGTATTTAAGGATTTTAAAATTTCCAGAGAAGGTAGTTTTGGAGGTGGTATTATACGGCTAACTATACGTACCGTATAATTTTATACGGACAGGATGTTGGCCGTATAATGTTATACGGCCAAGGATACGGACCGTACATATATATGATGTTACACCTCGCAAATTTTTGCGTTGGTTGTGTCAGAGGTAAACTAGTGTAAGCCGGAAAGGCCATGGAACCCTTATAAGGGTAAGGAATACTCTTAACAAGTGTTAAGAAAGTATCTAAAGGTTTCGGGATCAAGCGAATCGAAGAAATTAATTTTGTAGAAACTTTGAAAAAACTTGGCAGAATTTTGAACAGGATTTTTGGTCCAACTTTAGGGAGGAATATCTCTTATCATATGAGGAGTTACTGAATGCATTACCTATGTAAATTCAAGTTCAGAGAGTCTTGTTTCTAATGCAACGGACAAATTGCAAATCTGAAAAATATGGCCAAAGTTATGGCCCGAATAAAACTATACGATTTGAGTTATGGACCGTATAATTTATACGGCCGAGAAATATGGCCAGTATAAAAAATACGGCTAGTATAATGTTATGCCGGTGGAATTTTCCAAATTTTAAGCATGACAATTCCTCTTAATTTTTATTCATTCTAAACATAACCCCAAGTTCAAGAAAGCTCTAGGAACCTCTCCAAAACACATTCAAACATTTTTCGCCAAAATCAAAGATTAAAGTGCTTAGGTTGTCAAAGTGAGGTTTAAACTTATCTCTTCTTCTTGTAAAAGCTTGGGAAGATATTTTAAGGTGGGGTAACCTTGGAATTGGAGTACTCTTGAATTTTGAGGTAAGATTGCATCCTAGTTTCATGCTTATAAGTTTATTTGGTAATTATGCTAAAAGATTTGAGGAAAAGAAATTGGAGAAAAGGTCAAAAGGGTGTTGTGTTGAAGTTGTTGTTATGGATTGGTTATAAAAGGAATTTTTGGGACTAAATTGAATATAATCTTTGGATTATGATATTGTCGATGATTTGTTGTGGTTTTGCGAGTTGTTTTGGAGTTGCTGGAAGTAGAAGATATAAGGGAAATGATGTCCAATTTTCATTAGCTTACCAATTACTTTAGTTTGACCTTATGAGAGTTTCAAAAGGTTAACTTTAGTATGAATCATCTTGAATGTAGATTTACAAGCTTGGGAGGAATATGCGTTGAGTAGTTAAGGAGACGATAAGATATGTAAGGCTATTCCTTTCTTTCTTTCTTTCTTTTTGGCATGATTGTTGTGAACCAAACATACATGTAACGTTAATCCATAATGATTATACCCTTAGAGTTAGGAATGATCTATTTGATTCATGCTCCATATTGTTGTCTTCAGAAAGTCTTGCTTAGATCCAGTTTGGTCTTTAGAGTCACTTGTACTCCTATCATGTTTATGCATTGCACTGCATATATATATATATATATATATATATATATATATATATATAGAGAGAGAGAGAGAGAGAGAGAGAGAGAGAGAGAGAGATACAGAGATTTTAGCTGTAGTTATATTTCTAATTTTCTGTCTATCTCCCAAAGTTTTTATTATTTTTTTTTATGAACAGTAATTTTTTTTTATCTTAATCTGGACTTTGTCCAGTCACGAATCTTGTTATACTGTTCATCTATTTCTCTTAACCTTTGTTCTTAATAACAGTCTTCTTTAACCACACCCCGGTAACCACGGCCAACATCGTCCTTTATTATTTGGACATTAAAACGGCCTCTTTAAAACCTAGGAATTTACAAGTTAATCCATCGAGATTATTAAGAAGTTAAGAGAATAACCATATACTAAGAATAACAAATTCTTGATGATAAGGAAGTAATTACTTAAACAAAATAATTTACATAATAGGGAGATTAGTACAGAAAACATAGTAAATAAACTTACATGGTTTGAATAAGGAGAGAGGCTTCCCTTTCGGGGAACCCCAAAAACTACTTCACACTAGGGGGTAGTTATTAAAAACTTGATACTGATTTACAATAGGAGTTTATATTACACAAGTTTTTGACTAGGCAAGGGATTGGAGCATTTGATGAAAGAGAAGGGGAATATGGTAGTTTTCTAGAGAGAGGTGGTTGGTGCTCCTGTTGGTGATCTTTTTGCTTCTCCACAAATGCTGCTATTTATAGGCGTCCGACGGACTTTAACTCCGGATTTCAAAATGCTGAAGAATCTTTTGAGTTCAGCCGGGTGCTCTTTGGGCCCCATCGTCACGTGACCTTTTTCAAAAGAAAACTTTATTTACATGTCTGTTAGCTGATCTGTCCATTTACTGTGGCTGCTTTATTAAAGTTGCTTTTAATAAAGCTTCTTTTTCCGCAAATGTCTTCTAGACGTTGCTTTTATTCAACGAATCTTTCAGCCTTTTGTCTCATCATAACCATTTCCTCCACTACGTCTGTCTGATTATTTCATACACACACATACACACACACAGATATATATATATATATATATATATATATATATATATATATATATATATATATATATATATATATATATATGTATTTTTTTATGTGTCTAAATTATGTAGTGCAATAGAATCAAAACTCATGCCTGAGTCTACATCATTTGGATCTTGAGAGTCTTGAAATGCACTGTCTTGGAAATTAATATCATCTCCTTCGAAATCTGAACTATGGACTGGTGACATCCTTTGACTTGGAGATAATTCTGGACTAGGATTTTTAACTATATGTTTATCTTGTTCCTTTGTCTGGAAAAACTTTTCTAGTGTCTCTTTTACTATACTTTCTATTTTTACTATACACACACACACACACACACACACACACACACATATATATATATATATATATATTTGTATTTTTTTTATGTGTCTAAATTATGTAGTGCAATAGAATCAAAACTCATGCCTGAGTCTACATCATTTGGATCTTGAGAGTCTTGAAATGCACTGTCTTGGAAATCAATATCATCTCCTTCGAAATCTGAACTATGGACTGGTGACATCCCTTGACTTGGAGATAATTCTGGACTACGATTTTTAACTATATGTTTATCTTGTTCCTTTGTCTGGAAAAATTTTCTAGTGTCTCTTTTACTATACTTTCTATTTTTTCATTCTTTTTCTTTTTTGCAAGTATGCTTTTCTTTGTAGAAGTTGCTCCTTGCGTAAGTGTCTTTGGTAGTCTCCGTCTTGTTTGGAGAGATGAACATCTCTCATCTTTACCTTTTGGCAAAGTGATAGCCATCAACGGATTTGATGAGTCTTTACCGGCTACCGTTTGAACCGGACTAGCTGTATCCTTACCCAATACAGTGGGTCTAACTGCATTCATTGGGGAATGCACACCCGTCTCATCCATTTTTGTCTGAGATGGAGAACTCTGAGATTGCACCAATTCGAACTTAACCGCTTGTAGTCTCTGTTCTAATGTCTTCACTTGATCCAAGAGTTTCATTTTTTCTTGAACCAATGTCTCTTTCTGCTGGTTTAATCTCTTGACTACTTCAGTCATAGTAGACAGTGATCACAAAAAATCACCTTGTCTGTGTCTTTTTGTATATTGTACTGAGGGGTTCTATTTGGATTTTGTGTGAGAGCTGGAGAAATATAGTGGTTTGGACTCAATACTCCTCTAGCATAGTCTAATGCCTCAGTGAAATCATTAAAGCCTTTAAAAATAGGCTTTCTTATATTTTTTATAGAATCTAAAACTTCTATCCAGGTCTGAAAAATACCATTAGTTCTACCATGGATTACAACATAAAATTTAAATTTCTTGTCTAGATTTTTGTTTGTAAAATACTGACAAAGTGCATTTAGAGTGGCTACAAAATGACTAGCGTCTTTTTTGTTATGTGATATCCATAAATTATCTACTAAACATGTCTGTTGTTTGTCTATTATATATTCTGGTAATACCTTAAAAGTTAAGTTAGATGGCGGAAAAAATATTAAATTATTGATTCCAAAATGTATTCTTTCTAAGGCGTTATTGTCTAATGCAGATGTAGGTCTAAAATGAAGGTTACCTAATACTGTCTGTCTGTATGTGTCTTGGGTTGAGGCTATGCCTTTCCCCTTGTCTGTTGTCCGAGAACTGAAAGGTCTCATGCTGTTCAAATAAAAAATCAGTTAGCAGTAATCTTTAGTCTACTTAGTTGGTCTCCTAAATTATTATCTTTTCCTTTTATATGTTCAAATTTTAAATTATAAATAGAAATGGTAGCTAAAAAATTTAGCTATCGTCTTCTACTACTATTTTTATCATTTATCTTTTGATAGAATTTAACTATAGCTTCGCAGTATATTCTAACTAGTATTTCTGATTTATTTAGGATATATAGTCTAAAACTATTTAATCCATATATTACAACTAAAATCTCTGTATCTATACTACTCATATTTCCTTTTTCTTTATACTTACCACTTTGATAGGCACATATCTTTTCTTCATTTTTATTACTGTATTTATTGGGTTTTGCTTTTAGTACTGCTCCCCATCCTTCAAAACTACCGTCTGTTTCTATAATTAAATAGTCTGTTTCTAGAGGCATGTTTAAATCGGGAATGTTTTTTATTTTTTCTTTAATTTTTGTACTAATTTAATGTCTTCAGTATTAAAGTGTTTTTGACCATTAGATCCAATCTTTGAATACAATGGTCCTGCTATTTTTCCTAAATCTTTTATAAAATTTCTAGCATAATTGACTATTCCTAAAAAAAAATTGTAATTCTTTAACATTGTCTAATTTATCTGGAATTTCTAAAGCATTTTTGGCTATATGAGGTTGCAACTTTATTTTACCCTCTCCTAGTACTACTCCTAAAAAGTTTATATAATTTTTACATAATTCCATTTTTTTCTTACTAATTATTATTCCATTTTCTACGAATAGTCTAAATACCGTTTGTAGATGTCCTAAGTGTTCTTTAATATCTCTACTAAACACTAGTATATCATCTACATATACTAATACAAACCTTTTGTATTCTCCAAATATACTA
This sequence comes from Lycium barbarum, assembly GCF_019175385.1. Lineage (NCBI taxonomy): Eukaryota > Viridiplantae > Streptophyta > Magnoliopsida > Solanales > Solanaceae > Lycium > Lycium barbarum. Next base: position 92,078,668 of record NC_083343.1, read on the forward strand.
TCCATTTTTCTTTGAAAAATTGGTGGAGTTGTCTTTAATCCAAATGGCATTACTAACCATTCAAAATTTCCTTCGAGACAGGTGAATGCAGTCCATTCTATACTTTCTTCATGCATTTGTACCTACCAATATCCTGATTTACAATCGAATTTACTAAATATTTTCTTTCCTTGTATTCTATTTACTAATTCTATTTTGTCTGGTAACTTATATCAATCTGTTCTAGAACTATATGTTACACCTGGGAAAAACCCCCTGTACGTGTATAGTGAATAGGCTAACAAAGGACATAGCGTATGCGATGTTTTGATGAGTAAGAGATAGTATGCGATGACCCTCCACGAGATTTTAAAGGCGTATGATGCAAGGAAAGAAAGTTGCCAAGGAAAGCGAATCATATGTTGTGTATCGGATAAGAATTTCGAGCAACAAGTCCAGGATGGCATAATGATGTCTTAGAGAAGAGTAATAACGTCCCTGAGATTGATATTGAGATGTTAAACAAGCGCCAAGAAGGCTCCATAAGGATCGGAGATCAAGCGAGACAACGAGAACGAAAACGAAATCACTGGGCATTATACGGCCCAACCTACGGACCGTATAAATTGTACCAGCCGTATGTTGGACCGTATAATTGGCCAAGGAGGCCACCAACTACTGGACCAGACATACGGCCACACATACGGTTCGTATAAATAGTACGGACCGTCTGTTTGGTCCGTATAACATGGTCGGCCAGATTTTAAGTTTAAGTATAAGGATCCCTTTTTCATTTCATTTTCACTCTACACTTCAAGAAACAACTAGAACCCTCTCTACTCTTCAACTACAAAAGAAATCAAAGGAAAACCAAGATCAACAACACATAATCCATGAAATAAGTGTATGAAACCCAAGTGAAGCTCTTCCAAATCAAGAAAACCCAAGGGAGGTGAAGTAGGGTTTTGGTGCTAGAGGAGAGACTCCACTCAAGACTTGTTCAACCATCATCTAAGGTAAGTTTCATGACTAAACCATGTTGTTTAAGGTATTGAAAGGTTAAGATACTTGAATTGTAGCAAGGCATAGGAAATGGGTCATTAATGAGTGAATAGTGTCATGTTTAGATGGTAGTTGGATTGAATCATAAATGTTGGTGTGTTATGAGTGTGTATACGTCATAAATGACATGTAGACCATGGAATACGTACTATATACGAGAAAACGCGATAGTAAGCTAAAACCATGAATGTGGAGAAACAAAGAGAAATGGTGGATTATGGTCATTGTATATGAATGATGATTGTTGAATGCTATATTGTGATTGTTGTTGTGAGCGTTGGGAGTTGATATGGAATATGGGAAAAGTAGTATAAACAAAGGAAGTGCTGCCCAATATTCTCTAGAAATAGTAGTGCGTTCTTGTAGTTGATTAACTAATGTTAGTACGAATCCTCTCTTGAAGGTAGAGGCGTGACATTGAAGGAGAACAAGCGAACGCTAGATTACTTAAACGAAAAAGGTATGTGAGGCTTAACTCTTCTTTCAAAAGCCATGAATCCTTCAAGTTTTCCATGAGTCCTTCTATATATTGAATCACATATAAGCATGATAATGAGCTAGAGTATAGAGATTCAAGAAATTGTGGCACGATGTTCCTACAACGCTAATGATGTTATCCTTGTTAACACTCGCCTTATGCTCTATTTCCTTCAAGGCGAGGCACGATACTCATGAATGTCCATAATACAATCGGGGGTTCACGACCTTACGTCACCCCGACATAGTGTGGTTGCCCTTAAAGCCTAACGTATGCTCTTAATGCTAACATATGATGATATGCATAAGCCACCAAGAAATGATAAAGTGATGCTATGTTATGAGATGTGTAATAGTGATGTGTTATGATTGATTTTGTGATGATAAGATTCCACCGCGCCTATTTGACCGGGCATGTCACTGCTAATGCGGGCTGCCTATAATTCCACCGTGCCTATATGGCCGGGCATGTCACCGCTAATGCGGGCTGCTATGTTTACACCGAGCCTAGAGGGCCGGGCATGATCACCACTAGTGGGCGGCATATGATGGTTACCCGGACGCGGGTAAACGATGAGGATTATGATGAGCTATTTTATGTGATGTGACGATATGTACATTATGACTATGTGAAATATGATATATGTAAGGAATGTAATTGCCTATGACACTTATGCAAGTTATATGGCGTGTGATCCTTCTATTGTGTTTATTTCATTCTTTCCTTACATACTCAGTACAATATTCGTACTGACGTCTGTTTTCTTTGGACGCTGTGTTCATGCCCACAGGTAGACAGGGAGGAGAGCTAGATCCGGATTCGTAGTAGCTGTCAGCTGATTGAAAGCACTCCTTTGTCCCGGAGGTGCTTGATTATTCTTTTGTGTATATAGCCATGTATATATTTCTGGGCATGACGGGGTCTTGTCCCGTCCATGTGTTTCGCACTCCAGTAGAGGCTCGTAGATACACAGTGCGGGTTATGTGGTCTTACGAAGTTCCCATTTTGTACATGCATTTATATATATATTATTTTGATAGCCCAAAGGCTTATGTATATAAAAGTAATATGTTTTGAAATGTATAATGATTTTCTTATAAATTGTTTGTGAATTTGATAGAGGAATATCTAACGAGCATGATAGGCGATAGAATGAGTGGTGCTCGGTGATTAGCCCCGGGTACCAGTCTGTCACGACCCAACTCCGTAGGCCGTGACTAGTGCCCGAGCTAGACACTCGTATACACACCTGTTAACTGTATGATCAATCCACAACTAAACATAACATGGAACTTATAAAGACCAAAACATAATCTCGGAGCTTTCGCATAAATATATATATATATATATATATATCCAGCAACCTGTCTCCTGAGGAGTCACAACCATCAACAGATAACGCAGTACATAAGCCGACAAGGCTGCCTCTGCACATCAAAACATTACGCAAGCCGACAAGGCTGCCACTATGGAACAATAACACAAGCAAGCCGACAAGGCTGCTACAACAACATGACAATATATGCAAGCCGGCAAGGCTGCTACAGCGATAGAACACGCATAATGATCATATACACAACTGATCACATCTGAATACAACCCACATACATGTCTACAGACCTCTAAGAGTTTTAACAGTGCAATATGGCGGGACAGGGCCCCGTCATACCCCTAGACAAAAACACATATATATACATATCAGTAAGTCTGTACCAAAATCTAGGCTCCGGAACGACGGAGCTCTCCAAGACAGCAGAAAGGGAATCCTAAGCTGGCGGATCACCAAAGCAAGTATCTGCACCTGTGGGCATGAAACGCAGCCCCCAGAATAAAGGGGGTCAGTACAGAATATGTACTGAGCATGTAAAGCATGAAATACAGTAAAAGGATCATAACTGAAATAAGGAGTACAGGAACAAGTACAATGTTCAGAATACCAAAACACTTTCCATTGAAACATAAATCATGCATGTCAATATCATATATCATATACATATATACCGTACCCGGCCCTCTAGTGAGGGACTCGGTAAATAAAGTCATCATATGCCCTCCTGGCCGCCATAACATGTCATCATATCATCATATCATATATATATATATATATACCGTACCCGGTCCTCTAGTGAGGGACTCGGTGAACAATGCAGTGAAACTATGCACGATAACATACCCGGCCCGGGACTCGGTGAAAGATATATTGAGGCATGCACGAGCAGAGTAGTGAGAAACCATATGCAATTTAAATCATTATCAAGACTCAAACAGAATAAGAAGAAAAGGTTAACACTTGAGTATTAATAGCGACAGTCCTATCAAGTATCTCTCGAATGCCAGTATAGAATATATCAAGAGACTTAGAAGTCATTACCATGTATCAAGATCATATAAAACAATTTATAGAAGTTTAGACATTAGTTGTTACCGAGTTCCTGAGAATAGGAGCTTATGTATCGACAGTTATCCAACGTACAGAAACTGAAGAGGAAGGCTCAATCACTTGAGAGTTGTAATATCAAGAAGTGAATAAGAATCATAAATATCACTCAAAGCTTATGAATGGAATTACCCCAAAGTTCATATCAATTATCACTTAAGTCTAAGACATGCCAAAAGAAAGAAGGGACAGCTTTACATACCTGTTAGCGGCTATTCGTAACCCGTTCGTCTCGTCGCTCTTTTAGCCTATTTAATATAAGAGTAACGTTATCGTTAGTAACTATATTTTCTAGTTTACAAATCTATAGCCCATTGTCATAGGACTTATACTTCAGCTTATGTATTCTCGTTTAGGGTTTTCTATTATCTAAAGACTTAACGAAAATCCGGCAGCACTTCCCCTATACATTCGTCTATCCCAAATTTCCAATTACCCTCCTGTAACACAGAAATACCAACAACAACATATAGACATAACCATATCTTCAATTCTTTCAATTTAATAAGAATAACAACATGTTCATATCAACACAACTTCAACTTTAACTTCCTAATTCTTTCACCATATAATCCATGGTAACAACAACTATAACGCAACTTCAAATTAATTTTCCATGCCTAATTAGAACATCCCCCTCACGGCTCAATTTGCATTTCAACACCAACATCTACAACTTCTTATATTCATCACATATCTATAATTTATACAAGCTTAAATTGTCTCCAAAATTGTGTATAAAAAGAGATCAAATCTTACCTCAATAAACTTGGCTCCTTAACCTTGCTAATCACTTGAATAAATTCAACACTTTGAGGCATAATTTCTCCCCATCACTCCTCCATTTCTCGGCTAGAACCCACCTTGGCCGAGAGCCTTATATTTTTTCCAAAAGAAATTTTTCTTCTTTGCTTAACTTGAAATAAATGAATCTTGTAATGAACATGTAGTGATATATATGTGAGGCTCCTAAGCCCCACACGTGCCCCCCTAAGGTTTCCTCTAATTGATGACTTGTGTTTGTTTGTTTTTTTTAATTAAAAATCGGGTGGGGCCCACTTTGTAATTAACTTTAATTAATAACTAATTCCCACTTAATAATCTAATCACAATTAATTAATTCCTAATCTCCAATAATAATATTTTTACACTAAATAAAATTTATAAACAATTTATGTTTTAATTAAAATTGAAAATTAGAGGTTTCTACTCGTGTCCGAAAATGACTCCGCCTTTAACTTGAGTCGACTTGCTTGTGAATAATTTGACGTATAAATATACGGGGTATAACACCGTCGTGGCCCCTAGCTGGGTTGTGACAAAAGTGGTATCAGAGCAGTTCGGTCCTAGGAAGTGTCTACGAACCGTGTCTAGTAGAGTCTTATTTATGGTGTGTAGCGTGCCACATCAATAAACAAGAGGCTACAGGGCATTTAGGAAAAATCACTATCTTTATTCTATGAGATCGTGTGATAGAGTCGTGTATAAGATTTTATCCTCCCTAATAGTGTGTTATGATTTCAGAATGCCACCAAAGGGAAAAGCTACAGCCGCCCAGAAGGGCAAGACTATGACAAAGAGGCGGGTAGAAAGAGAGCCTCTAATGAATATTGAAGAGGGTGAATCGCATAACGAGACCTTGTCTAATACTTCCTCTACCCCGCCCAATGTGGGAGAACAAGGAGGAGCTCCAGCTCCAATTCCTTCGCCGGTTGCTTCGGGTCAACAAATGACCGAGGCTATCCAGTTACTGACACAATTGATTGCCGCACAGGCACAACGACAAAATGTGGGTTCAAGTGACCGGGCAGTGAGTACCAAGGCCCGTGATTTTATGAGCCTAAATCCTCCGGAGTTCTTCGGGTCAAAGCCGGAGGAAGACCCACAATGTTTCATTGATGAGATGTTGAAGACATTGAAGATTGTCCATGCCTCCGAAACTGAATCCGTGGATTTGGCATCTTATAGACTCCGGGATGTGGCAGTTTTATGGTACAATAACTGGGTATTATCAAGAGGAGAGAATGCGCCTCCTCCGGTTTGGCAAGAGTTCGTGGATGCTTTTATTCATCACTATTTGCCACCCGTGGTCCGCCGAGCTAGAGCGGATAGATTTCTAAATTTGAGACAAGGAAATATGAGTGCCTGGAAGTATAGCATACAATTAAATTCTTTGGCTAGATATGCTCCGACTATGGTGGCCGACATGGGAGATCGGGTACATAGGTTTGTGAGTGGCCTAGGGCCACATTTATTCAGAGATTGTTTGACAGCTTCCTTGCAAGACGGGATGGATATCTCCCGAATACAGGCCCACGCTCAGAATTTGGAGGGGCGACAACAACAACAGAGAGGTGACAGTGACATCGATAGAAGGCAAAGTAAGAGGGCCAGATCTATGGGAGCAGGCAGTGATTATAGAGGGGGATCAAGGCAGACTTATTCCCAACATTCAGGCCAATCAGTGACTAGCGCGCCTTCACGATTCGCGGATAGAATATTTGATCACTATTTTCCATCGGGACAGGGTCAGAGTTCGAGAGCTTCGGGTTCTCAATTTGGGGGTGATTACAGTCAGAGGAGACCACCAGTTCCACGATGTAGCCGGTGCCGGAAATTACACTCAGGGTCGTGTCGTCAGGACACAGATGCTTGTTATGTTTGTGGACAGACTGGGCATTTGATGCGAGATTTTCCCTCGCGGTATGGTAGAGGTAGAGTCCAGCCCACAAGCTCAGCTGCTGGTTCTTCATCAGTACGCCCGATAACACAGACTCCCCAGATGATAGCAGGCCGAGGCAGAGGTAGAAGGGCTGCATCTACTTCAGGTGCCACTCAGCCCCGAATGTATGCTTTAACCGGACGACAGGATCTCGAGTCCTCTCCGGATGTAGTCACAGGTATATTGTCTATATTCTCCCGTGATGTGTATGCGTTGATGGACCCGGGTTCCACATTCTCTTATATTACTCCATATGTTGCTGGTTGTATTGGGGTGAAACTCGAGTCAATTAAACCCTTTGAGGTACTTACTCCGGTGGGTGATCCCGTGATAGCAAGGCAAGTGTACAAAAATTGTGTCATTGTGATATGTGATCGTCAGACCAAAACTGATTTGATTGAGCTGAAAATGGTAGATTTCGATGTAATTATGGGTATGGATTGGTTGGCTTCGTGTTATGCAAATGTTGATTGCCGCATGAAAGTGGTTCGATTCCAATTTTCGGGAGTGCCCGTGCTTGAGTGGAAAGGTAATGCAGCATCGCCAAAGGGTAGGTTTATTTCCTACCTCAAGGCAAGGAAGATGATAGCCTAGGGTTATATTTACCATTTAGTTCGGGTTCATGACACCGAGGCAAAGCCGCCATCTTTCAAGTCAGTTCCGGTAGTAAATGAATTTGCAGATGCATTCCCAGATGAACTTTCAGGTCTTCCACCAGAAAGGGAAATTGATTTCGCTATTGATGTATTGCCGGACACCAAGCCTATTTCAATTCCTCCTTATCGAATGGCCCCGGCAGAATTAAAAGAGCTAAAGGCGCAGCTGAAAGACTTGCTCGAGAAGGGATTCATTAGACCCAGTTCATCACCGTGGGGAGCACCGGTCTTGTTTGTGAGAAAGAAAGACGGATCCCTACGAATGTGTATTGATTATAGGCAATTGAACAAGGTGACAATAAAGAACAAATATCCTCTTCCAAGGATTGATGACTTATTCGATCAATTGCAAGGTGCCAAGTGGTTTTCAAAAATAGATTTGAGGTCGGGCTACCATCAAGTGAGAGTCAGAGAAGAGGATATTCCCAAAACGGCCTTCAGAACGAGATATGGCCATTATGAATTCCGAGTGATGTCGTTCGGGTTGACTAATGCTCCGGCTGTATTTATGAATTTGATGAACAACGTATTCAGGCCTCTCTTGGATCTATTTGTGATAGTATTTATTGATGATATTTTGGTGTATTCTCGCACGGAATCGAAACATGCAGATCATTTGAGAATTGTTCTTGGCATCCTTCGAGCCCGGAAATTATATGCGAAATTTTCAAAGTGTGAGTTCTGGCTGAATTCTGTAGCATTTCTAGGCCATGTCATTTCAAATGATGGTATTCGAGTTGATACTCAGAAAATTGAAGCCGTGAAGACTTGGCCAAGGCCTACGATGCCTACAGAAGTTCGTAGTTGTGTGGGTTTGGCAAGCTATTATAGAAGATTCGTAGAGGGATTTTCATCTATTTCAGCCCCATTGACGAAGCTAACCCAGAAGACAGCTAAATTTCAATGGAACGATGCTTGCGAACGTAGTTTCCAAGAGTTGAAAAACAGGGTGACCTCAGCTCCAGTTTTAACACTTCCAGAAGGGCCAGATGGCTATGTTGTGTACTGTGATGCTTCCGGTATGGGATTAGGATGCGTATTGATGCAGCGTGGTAAAGTTATTGCATATGCTTTGAGGCAATTGCGGAAACATGAGAAGAATTACCCAACTCATGATCTTGAATTGGCTGCGGTTATTCATGCCCTGAAAATATGGAGGCATTACTTGTATGGTGTGCATGTTGATATCTACACGGACCACAAGAGTCTTCAGTACATTTTCAAGCAAAAGGAGTTGAACCTGCGACAGAGGCGGTGGTTAGAATTATTAAAAGATTATGATGTGAACATTTTGTACCACCCCGGGAAAGCAAATGTAGTAGCCGATGCACTTAGCCGTCGATCAATGGGCAGTATATGTGAAGTCCCTCCGGAAAGGAAAGAGATGGTTCAAGAACTTCATCGATTGGCTAATCTTGGAGTGCGTGTAATTGATTCGGGCAATGTAGGGATTAGTATCAATGATTCCACAACTTCGTCCTTGGATATGGAAGTGAAAGGACGGTAGTATGAAGATCCTCAGTTGTGTCGTTATAGAGACGCATCTCATGGGAAATAAAAGTCTCCGTTTGAAGTTTCTACGGATGGGATTCTTAGATATCGAGGTAGGCTATGTGTACCGAATGTAGCAGGATTACGCAGACGAATTCTAGAAGAAGCGCATTGTTCTTGGTATTCCATTTACCCAGGTGCAACCAAAATGTATCATGATCTCAAGATGATGTATTGGTGAGATGGCATGAAGAGAGACATAGCAGAATTTGTAGTACAATGTCCAAATTGCCAACAAGTAAAAGTTGAACATCAGAAGCCAGGAGGCTTATTGCAAGCAATAGAGATACCCACCTGGAAATGGGAAGTGATCAACATGGATTTCATCGTGGGATTACCTCATTCCCGCGGCAGGTATGACTCTATATGGGTGATTGTGGATAGATTGACGAAAGCAGCCCATTTTCTTCCAGTTAGAACTACATACTCAGCCGAAGATTATGCGAGGTTGTATCACAAAGAAATTGTGCGAATCCATGGAATTCCATTGTCTATTATCACCGATAGAGGAGCACAGTTTATAGCTAAGTTCTGGAAGTCTTTTCAAGAGGGTCTAGGCACTCAAGTGAAGCTCAGCACGGCATTTCATCCGCAAACCGATAGACAGGCCGAGCGCACTATTCAGACTTTGGAAGATATGCTACGAGCATGTGTGCTGGATTTCGGTGGTAGTTAGGATGATCATTTTCCACTAATCGAGTTTGCATACAACAATAGCTACCATTCTAGTATACAAATGGCTCCATGTGAAGCTTTATATGGAAGGAAATGTAGGTCTCCAATTGGATGGTTTGAAATAGGAGAAGCACAACTAATAGGCCCTGAATTGATTCAGCAAGCGGTGGAAAAAGTCAAGGTGATCCGAGACCGGTTGTTGACAGCCCAAAGCCGCCAAAAATCTTATGCGGATAATCGCCGACGAGGCCTGGAATTTCAGGTCGGTGATTGGGTATTTTTGAAAGTATCGCCAATTAAAGGGGTGATGAGATTTGGTAAGAAAGGGAAGCTAAGTCCTAGATACATTGGACCCTACAGAATCATCCGCAAGGTGGGTCAGGTAGCCTATGAATTGGATTTGCCTTCGGAGCTTGAATCAGTCCATCCAGTCTTTCATGTTTCGATGCTCCGCAAGTGTATTGGAGATCCCATAAAGATTATCCCGATGGATGATGTGCAAGTAACGGAAAATCTAACCTATGAAGAAGTGCCTATTGCCATTCTAGACAGGCAAGTGCGAAGACTTCGAAATAAAGAGGTAGCATCAGTCAAAGTCTTGTGGCGAAACAATAACCGGGAAGAAATGACTTGGGAAGCGGAAGAGATTATGAAGTCCAAGTACCCACACCTATTCCAACCCCCAGGAGAGATCCAAGACGAAACGTCGACGATATAAGGTATGAACACTTATTTTTATGCTTTTGGTCATGTGTGGCCATAGATATGTTGATATTTTGATGTAGCCCTGTGAGGCGATGATATTATGGGTTGTTGTGGCAGGTTGGTAGCGCCAAGTTACAGGGGAAACTCCGGCAAAATCTTTGCAGAATCCCGAGTGTTTAACATTCGGGGATGAATGTTCCAAAAGGAGGGGAGAATGTTACACCTGGGAAAAACCCCCTGTACGTGTACAGTGAATAGGCTAACAAAGTACATAGCGTATGCGATGTTTTGATGAGTAAGAGATAGTATTCGATGACCCTCAACGAGATTTTAAAGGCGTATGATGCAAGGAAAGAAAGTTGCCAAGGAAAGCGAATCATATGTTGTGTATCGGATAAGAATTTCGAGCAACAAGTCCAGGATAGCATAATGATGTCTTAGAGAAGAGTAATAAAGTCCCTAAGATTGATATTAAGATGTTAAATAAGCGCCAAGAAGGCTCCATAAGGATCGGAGATCAAACGAGACGACGAGAACGAAAACGAAATCACTGGGCATTATACGGCCCAACCTATGGACCGTATAAATTGTACCAGCCGTATGTTGGACCGTATAATTGGCCAAGGAGGCCACCAGCTACTGGACCAGACATACGGCCACACATACGGTTCGTATAAATAGTACGGACCGTATGTTTGGTCCGTATAACATGGTCGGCCAGATTTTAAGTTTAAGTATAAGGACCCCTTTTTCATTCCATTTCATTTCATTTTCACTCTACACTTCAAGAAACATCTAGAACCCTCTCTACTCTTCAACTACAAGAGAAATCAAAGGAAAACCAAGATCAACAACACATAATCCATGAAACAATTGTATGAAACCCAAGTGAAGCTCTTCCAAATCAAGAAAACCCAAGGGAGGTGAAGTAGGGTTTTGGTGCTAGAGGAGAGGCTCCACTCAAGACTTGTTCAACCATCATCTAAGGTAGTTTTCATGACTAAAACATGTTGTTTAAGGTATTGAAAGGTTAATATACTTGAATTGTAGCAAGGCATAGGAAATGGGTCATTAATGAGTGAATAGTGCCATGTTTGGATGGTAGTTGGATTGAATCATAAATGTTGGTGTGTTATGAGTGTGGATATGTCATAAATGACATGTAGACCATGAAATATGTACTATATACGAGAAAACGCGATAGTAAGCTAAAACCATGAATGTGGAGAAACAAAGAGAAATGGTGGATTATGGTCATTGTATATGAATGATGATTGTTGATTGCTATATTGTGATTGTTGTTGTGAGCGTTGGGAGTTGATATGGAATATGGGAAAATTAGTATAAACAAAGGAAATGTTGCCCAATTTTCTCTAGAAATATTAGTTCGTTCTTATAGTTGATTAACTAATGTTAGTACGAATCCTCTCTTGAAGGTAGAGGCGTGACATTGAAGGAGAACAAGCGAACGCTAGATTACTTAAACGAAAAAGGTATGTGAGGCTTAACTCTTCTTTCAAAAGGCATGAATCCTTTAAGTTTTCCATGAGTCCTTCTATATATTGAATCACATATAAACATGATAATGAGCTAGAGTATAGAGATTCAAGAAATTGTGGCACGATGTTCCTACAACGCTAATGATGTTATCCTTGTTAACACTCGCCTTATGCTCTATTTCCTTCAAGGCGAGGCTTGATGCTCATGAATGTCCATAATACAATCGGGGGTTCACGACCTTACGTCACCCCGACATAGTGTGGCTGCCCTTAAAGCCTAACGTATGCTCTTAATGCTAACATATGATGATATGCATAAGACACCAAGAAATGATAAAGTGATGCTATGTTATGAGATATGTAATACTGATGTGTTATGATTGATTTTGTGATGATAAGATTCCATCGCGCCTATTTGGCCTGGCATGTCACCGCTAATGCGGGCTACGTATGATTCCACATTGCCTATATGACCGGGCATGTCACCGCTAATGCGGGCTGCTATGTTTACACTGAGCCTAGAGGGTCGGGCATGATCACCACTAGTGGGCGGCATATGATGGTTACCCGGACGCGGGTAAACGATGAGGATTATGATGAGCTGTTTTATGTGATGTGAAGATATGTACAGTACAATATTCGTACTGAAGTCTGTTTTCTTTGGACGTTGTGTTCATGCCCACAGGTAGACAGGGAGGAGAGCTAGATCCAGATTCGTAGTAGCTGTCAGCTGATTGAAATCACTCCTTTGTCCCGGAGGTGCTTGATTATTCTTTTGTGTATATAGCCATGTATATATTTCTGGGCATGACGGGGTCTTGTCCCGTCCATGTGTTTCGCACTCCAGTTGATGCTTGTAGATACACAGTGCGGGTTATGTGGTCTTACGAAGTTCCCATTTTGTACATGCATTTATATATATATATATATATATATATATATATTATTTTGATAGCCCAAAGGCTTATGTATATAAAAGTAATATGTTTTGAAATGTATAATGATTTTCTTATAAATTGTTTGTGAATTTGATAGAGGAATGTCTAACAAGCATGATAGGCGATAGAATGAGTGGTGCTCGGTGGTAGCCCCAGGTACCCGTCGCGGGCCCTAGCTGGGTCGTGACATTATCATTAAGTCTTTTATAGTTTATTACCATTCTCGCTTTTCCTCTTACTATTTCGCTATGATTTCTTACTATAAATGTTGCAGATCTATGTTTAGAAGTAGATCTTCTTATTACTCCTAAATTTAATAATTCTTTTATTTGTGCTTTAAAGTCTTCCACATCTTGGTTAGTTGCTTCTATTGAGGCTATTTTAATTATATATTCTGGATTTATTATGTCTAATTTACATACAATTTTGTTATTTTTTCAATGTTTTAAAGGTTTTTCTCCTATAATTTCTATCTCATCTAGTATTCTTATTATATTATCTAAATCGTTTTGATTTTTTTTTACACCTATCCTTTCTATCCCTGTTTTAAAATTATATAACTCTGTTTCTATGTCTATTAAAGTATAATCTTTTTCTAATGAATCCTCTTCTCCTAGAATTTCTTCTTCTTCTAGAGTTAAATTTTTTATTTCTGGCTTATCTTTACAACATGTATTATTTTCTTGACACTCTTTACAACGACTATCTTCGTTCTTTTGCAGGTTTCTTCGGTCTGTGGTAGGGATCTTCTTATGACGGATCCTAGTTTCAGCCCTAAGAACTTGTACTGGTGTATGAGCAATATTTTTTAAGAAAATTACTCCATCTCTTGTAATCATACAGCTGTCATTATTATGTAATATAAAGTCTAATCCTATGACAAAATCTACATTTATATTAAGGTCTCTTACCCATATCTTATCCATTTTATAGCTTGGTTTATAAAATTCTGAACATGTATTTATAAACCTAATGTAGGCCTTATGAACATAATGTCTATATATGTTATGTGTTCCATCCATTTGCATGGCTGCAACTGGTTTTTCTAGAATTTTTACTAAATTAGGTGGAACTATTCTTTTGTTTATTATGCACTTTGTGCACCCTGAATCTACTAATACTAATGTTTCTATCTCATAATCATCTATTTTAATTCTTGCAAGTATTTTTATTGTTCCTAATTTTCTATCTTCATTACATACTAATGCTTCATGGTCTTCTATACTCATTAATTTTGCTTGAGAATCTTCTGGTATTGTTCTTAATGGTTTTATTATTGGTTGTATATTTGATAGTCTTATTTCTTCGTCTTCACTATCTGCTTCTCTTTGGTTTCCTTTTTCTAGGTTACATAATCTAGTTTCTAATTCATTTATTCTTGTTTCTAATGTTATCATTCTTAGATTATTAGTAGGGTCTTCAATTTTCTTATGAGTTTCTTCTTTATTTATTTTTGTCTTAAATTCTTTTTCTATACACATTGTACATCCTTCTATATAACAATTTTTACATTTAGCTCTTTTGTCTCTACAAGGATACCATTTACAAAAGAAACATGCATTACTATCCAATCCCTTATTTCGTTCGAACTCATGGTTACAGTCTTCCGCTATATTTGCTAAATTATCTATTGCTTCTAAGTCTAGATTTTCTAATCCTATTTCATTGATTAATTCTTCTGCTTCTGAGTCTGACGAGTCTGTTTTGATTTTTTCTTCAGTGTCTACACTTACTATAGAATATATACTCTTTGTGTCTGACATATATTCGTCTACATTTATTAATGTCTCCTGGAAATCTTCAATTACCTGAGAATTTCTTGTCTTATTATTTATTCTTTTTGGATACGTATTTGCTAAGTGTTCTACACTTCCACAAGTAAAGCATTCTAGTTTATTTTTATAATTCCTTTCTGTTCGATATTTTCTTACATGCCTATTTCTGTCTAAATAAGGTTTTCTGGTTGCTGAGTTTCAAAAATAATATTTCTTTCTATTATATTGAGGATAATTTCTATTATAATGTGTTCTGTATTTTTTATGCTTTTTCTTTTTGTAATTGTCTTTATCATAACTTTGTGTAGTGTAAACTACGCTTTTACAAAAGTTCATTTCATTTTGTTTTAACTGTTTTTGTATTTGTATATGGGTGCATTTTCCTTGTAGTATATCCATTATATGTTGTATTCTATGTCCTATAGACCATTTTAGATTAGGATTCTGCACTACTCCGTCTCTCTTATTCCATCTATCTTCTATTTCTCTTCCTAAGGCTCCTGGTAGTTTATTAAATAATTTTTTACCTAATTCTTGATCAAACGCATTTCCACTAATAGTACAGTAGTAAAAATAATCGTTTAAAAATTTCTTAATATGAAACCAACTACTTATGGTTAGTTGTTCTAATTTTATTACCGCATTTCTCTGTAGTACCAATAATCCACTATTTGGATCTTCCCCTGTAATTAAAGTATGTATTTTATTAGTAAAATTATATGGATTTGCTCCCATGGATACTAAGTGTTGAAATTCCATTGGAATAAGCTTCCCATAAAGCTTTGGCTGATTCTCCTAAAAAAGTTTCTAAATATTTATTCAATGTTTTTGCATCTGTATCACTATATGTTTTTATATAGTCTGCTACTACTATTCCTTTCCAAAGATCTATTACTGAATTCCATCTTTGTGGATCATGTGCTGCTATATTTAATATTTTACCTTTATTACCTCCTTCTTGAAGAATAATAGGTTCTTCTATAGGCATTCTTTTTCTTGATGGTTTAACATTGTCTATAGGTTCTCCTGCTGTTCTAAAAACTCTTCTTCTAGGTACATTTCCTGTGCTTGTGTCTACTGTGTATTGTTCTCCTATTGTTCTTTGAAATGGACTAGAACTAGATGCACTAGATTCCATTAATTCTTTTTGGCTTATTATTGAGTCTATCTCTATTTCGTCATCACTATATTGCACATCTTCTAATATTTTATCGAATTCGTCTGATTTCTTTTGGTATATATGTTCTACTCTATATCCCCAATTATCAATTCAAGCTTCACATAATTTAAAATGACTTATTGTTTCTTCTATTGTTAGTTCTCCTAACTTACACCCTTTACATCTAAAAAGCATATTTTTGTTTTCTTTTTGGAGTCTTTTTGCTTCTTCTATAGCTATGTCTACCGCAAACTCGTCTTGTATTAGTTCTATATTCATAAAATTTGATTCTGTAATTTCATTTTCGTCTAAAGTACTTTCTTCTTCTATGTATTTTTGTGGCGTATAACTATAATTAGTAAAAACGTATAGATGTCTCTCCTTTAGAATTAGTGTACATTAAGTGAGATTCTGGTTGTAGAATCTTTTTTCTATTAAAATCTTCTAGATTCCATTTCATCCCTGCATATTCTTCAGGATTTATTTTTATGGGTTTTATTAGTCTTATTCTTTTATTTCCCATTACTTCTACTACATCTTCTACCTTAATTTTAAATTTTGTATTACTATTATTAGTCATTTTTCCTAGAAATCCTACGCATATAATAAATTATTACCGTTACACATCTCTTCATAACCCTTGGTCTGTATTCCTATTTTTATGTGCTTTCCAAATTCTGCTAAATTCATTATAAAATCTGGGCTAATATAAAAGATTCCTCCATTATTGGTCATGTCTACTTCTGTTAGTCCTATTATTGATTTTTTTTCATGTCTGACCATCTATCGTCATAAATTACTATTAAAACTTTAGTTTCTAAGTTCTTTCTAGTTAATCCTTTTAATCCTACTACTATTAATCTCATATGCATTAAACTTCTTCCAGTATTTTTTATTTGTCTTACAACCGCTGGGTCTATTAAATTTATTGTAGTAACTTGAGTTCCTGTGGCTGATAATTGCTCTTCTCTATAATGTCTATATAATTGTGTTGTACTTGAGAACTGTCCTATATTATTTATGGTTTTTGGATTTAATAGTTTTAATTGGTTTTGTTGGAAAATTTGTATATCTCTATCGACGTCTATTATCTCACTTAGCTGTTGATTGTTTTCTTCTGATGTTCTTCTACTTAAAATTCTTGATAAGAAATTATTACCTATTCTATTATCTGAAAAACTTACTCTTTGTCTTTCTTGCCTTTCCGATCCTCCTTCGTTTCTTGGTCTAGTTGAAAGAAGGTCCATTTTTGTGGTTTTCTGATTACTTTAACTTTTTCTTTCTGAGGTGTTATTTCAACCTTCTTCAATTGTTCTATTAATTGTTCAACTTCTTTATTTTTAGGGGTCTCTTTATTTTTCCCTTTTTGTTGTTCACTTAACAACCGAACGCACTCACTTATTAGTTCTAACCTTGGTAATATTATTTCTATTTTCTTTATTATTTCTAACATTAATGAATTTATAGTAATATTTTGTTGTAGTGTTATTTGATCCGATTTGGCGTTAGGTATATAATCTTTATAGTCTGCTGGTAAAGGTATAGATTTTTCTATTAATTTCGAGGCTTCTTCTTGAACTAATATTGGTCTACTCATGAAAGAGTGATTTCTTTTAGTTCTGCTACTGTCTTTTTTAATTCTTTAATGTCACTAGTTAAAACTTCTACTTGTTGCGTTATTTTAGTGACTATTTGGGTTGTCTTTAGTTCTATCTCTTTTGGTTTTTCTGTAATAACTTTAACTAACTTTTCTATTTCCGTCTTTGTAGGTAATTTTTCTAGATTAAATTTATTAACTAGAGTCTGAATTTTCTTTTCTAATTCTAATTCTTGTGTTTTTAAGTAATCTAGATTTTGTTCTAATTTTTCGAAAGTTTTCTTTGGCTTAGTCTGGGATGCTTCTACCACCTCTAATATTCTAGTAATGTGTTTATTATTTTCTTGTATTTTTTCACTAAATTTTATGACTAAATCTACTAATGTGTTCAATTATTTGTCTTCACTATGTAATATATGATCTCCGTTACTGAAATTACACTTTATAATACTATGATCTTTTAATGCTCTATATTTCTTTTCTGGGTATATTCTTAAGTCTAAGTATTCTAGATTTTTTAATGTATCTATTTTTCTAGCTTTATTTATTACCCTAACGGAATCTTTATTTTACAAACTTTCTTCCGGTACTCTATACTAGCTGTAAGTATTTCTATATCTTCTCTTATACCTTGTAATTCCCACGTTATAGCAGAGATTGTTTCTTCGTTAATCTGACTTTGTAAGAGTCTATTGTTTATTAGTGATGATAATGTTTTTGAATTTAGTATTTCTAGATACGCACTTAAGGCTTTTTCTACTTGTCTATATTCTCGTCTTTTCTCTATATCTCTATATAAATACCAATGATTAATAGATATTTGTCTAACAAAGGGTAGTGTTCTCATACAATTAATATGGTCTAAATCGCTTTTGGTTCTTTGAAGTTTTTCTAGATTTTATATATCCTAGTAACTTATATTCTAATCCTGATATTATATCTATTAATTCTTGTAGTCTTAACTGGTTTTCTTTAGTATTACTTAGTCGGATATATTCCTGATATAGTTTTTCTAGCTCTTGTTTTACCTCTAAATATTTATCTTGCATTACCTTAAGGGGATAAATTTTACGTTTTGCTCTAGATGTCTAATCCGATCTTCAGCTCTAACTATCTCGTCGTTGATGAAAAATATTTCTCAATTAAGATTATTTCTTAAACTTAGTATTTTTATATTATTATGTAAGTCTCGGCGATGGACTATGTCTATGTATCTACTGTATTCAGTTAAAAACTTTCTTGTTTGTCTAAGATTTGCAAGTCTTTGTTGGGTGAAATATATCATACGATAATTATAACTTATATATTGAGTAAAACTATGTTGTCTCATATAATCTTGTCTAAAATATAGGTTTAAAATATAGGTTTAGGTCCAAAAATCTTCTAGCTCTGATACCAAACTTAGAGGGGGTAGTAAATTTTATAAGTTCTTTCAATAAGAAAAGTTCAAATGACAAAGCAGGAAAGTAGATATATATATATATATATATATATATATATATATATATATAGATCCGAGACCCCTCAGGCGCTATATGTGCGTATACTATAATTATTTCTCTTATATAGAAGCCGCTAACTTGAGCAGCTTGGGGTTGTCTGGGGGTAATTTGGTAACTTCAAGTAGTTTTCACCTGCTTAGCAGACCTGGCACTTTGTTTTAATGCATGTTACTCCTTTTTTTTTCCCTTTCGACACGTTCTTATGGAGCTCTCAACGTCTGCTTGAGCTTCACTCCGCCTCTTTCACTTTTCTCTGTCGCTGCTCAATTTATCTCGGTTTTCGCTCAGTTTATGTACGTTCTATATAAGTAATTTTTCCCTTTGTTTATTCGGCCTTTCTTGTTATCAATGTTATTAAGGTTTGAGCCTATGTTAATTTTCAATTTGAATGTCGATTTTTCATGAAAGATTTACCTTCCTTTTCCCTAAAATTTTAGGTTAATTGGTCATATATTGTTAAGATTTTGTTTTGTGGTGTTTTATTTTGCTCTTTCCATGTTTTAATCTTAAACTTCATCTGTTCCAACTCTTTCAAGGTGAGTAACAATGGATTTTAAGTTTGTTAATTTACATACTACAGGACTTGCGTTAGAGTTGTTCGCGAAATTGTCCAAAAGAAACTAAGACTATTTGTAGACTATGTTCGAAATCCCTTAACCCGGTTGATTTTGACCGCCCAAAGATAGCTTCGACACATGCTACTTCTGTCCCATCTTTGTCATGTTCTTATGGAACTCAACTGGTTTGAGTTACATCTAACTAACTGATGAACGCCTTATCTTTAAAGTGTTCTCCACATATCGATATTTTCTTCACGTCTTCTATCGTTTAGCTTCATCTATCTAGCTATTTTCTCTGCTGCTCATTTTATGTGAGTTCGAGCGCAGCTTAGGGTTGTGACGGTTGACGGTTTGGGGAATTGGGGTTGTTTCATTTAAGTCCATTCACCTGTTATATTTGTGTGATTTGTAGGTCTGAGTCACATGCTACACTGTTCCTTTTCTACCCCAGCCTTGACACAGCATTCTTGCAAATACAGTGAATTGAACGTTTTCATATCTATCTAAATTCCTCTTATGTTTTGGTGTTAAGCTTTCGTTCTTCTGCCGCACTGTTAAGTTCTACCCAGTGAGTTTTTGTTCTGCACTCTTCTTTTTCCTTCCGTTTTCTGCATATTAAATTTCATGGACAGTTTAAGAATTTAGCCTAGGGCTCAAAATTGGGATTTCGATATGCAATTGAAGTTCTATCTCAGAGATAGACCAAACATATGAAACTATTCATTTCTTAGTGCAATTTTTCCGAGGTAGTATTTGTTATTTCCTACTATTCTTTTATGTACTTTGTATGTGAATGTCAATATATTATCTCTGCTTTGAAGGAACAGACAACTTACCCCGTATCAAAATACAAATAGGTATTTGTACTTTACCTTGAGTGACTAAGCTTTTTAAATTTTGGGAGTTTAAGTTTGGAGTACGGAGAAGAGTTCGGACGATAGCTGCGATGAAGAAAGTTAAAAACTTAAATGAACAAAAAATAATTACCGGAAGTATACATAGAATAAGCCCACCAGAAAATAAATTTGATTTACTCTTGAAAAGGAATTGCCTCAAAAAGGAGAAAAAACATAAAACTAACAAAAATATTCAAAGAATTAGCCTAAAGGAAGAAATAGAATATCCACAAAAATAACTACTATAAAATTCAACAGGAGAAGACGAATGACACCCAAATTGGACAAACGAAGGGGAAAATAGGCAAAATAGAACTGACTATAAAATGAGAAGCCGAAGGGAGAGATGAACGAAGCTGGGAAAGCAGATAGGTTCTATATGAAGTAATCTCATGTTCCACATCTAGTAAAATTTGAAAATTATTATGCTAAACTGGAAGGAAATAATTACAAGATCATTTTGTCTTCCTACAAAAAGCAAAGAGAGAATGCTAAATGCAAATTGACCGTTTCTTTAAAAATATTGCCTTAATGTGAAATAAAAAATCATCTGAGATGCCATTTCTTGACAACTTAATTCGTCTTACAGAATTTACCTGTTTTGGATTTTTTGATATTTATCCGCAGTTGATAGATTTATAGGAAAGTTATTCCTTCTGACATTTGCACTGACTGCAGGTATTGCCGCTACCTTTATCAGTTGTAAATTTCAAATCCTATTGCATTTTACGCCATTTCTGAAGATAATTTCTCTCTTCATTATTCCTTTATTGGCTTTGTTATCGAGGTGTTGCTGACTAACGAGCCACCACCTATGTAGGAAAGCCTCTTGCATAAAATTTCTTAGCTACAAAGACTTTTAAGTTGCTTCACGTATATGGGTCATTTCTCATGTTTGGTTTCGTTCTGTATTCTTGCACTTACATTCTATTTTTAAGTTGACAATTTTCTTTTGATTTGCAATTTGAAGAGGATTCTCTGTGAGGCTTTCCTAGACCTCTGAAGGCAAGGTCAATAAAAATTATTCCTCTGAACAAACTATTTTAAATTATATGTTAGTGCTACAGATACTTCTCGATGTAACTACTAGATTGTCTTTCCAGTAAATTGTCTAAAGTGTATTTTCCTACACATCTTACTATTAACTTAATTTACTATTACTGGACTGATGATGGATGCTTCAATATGGCACATAACCGTGGAATACATAAGTCATAACCATCTACATTTTTTCTGAAGCAGCTTTCAAAACCAAGTGAAATGTACATAACTAACACTGTTATTATTTATTGCTGCTCAAAGCAACATTATAACAGAAAAAGGAACTTCACAATAATTGGGCCCGGGATCAGCTCGGGTTATCCCAACTAGTATATATATGTATGGGGTATGGGGAAGGTGACGGCGTTATATATGCACTACCACTTGATCAGTTGGTCATATGATGATACGATAATGATGATACCGGCCGATACGATACGATGGGATGCCCACAGTGGCTTGACATGCGTTATATATATATATATATATATATATATGAACTCATGCATGTATGCACAACATTTATGTACGTCATTGGTCTACAAAGACATGTTAGACATACAGATTGCATTTATTACATCTTATGATCTCCTATGTTATCTTATGTCTCTTCCTTATTACTCTCATGCTTTACATACTCAGTACATTATCTGTATTGACGTCCCTCTCTTGGGGTACTGCGTTTCATGCCCGCAGGTGCAGATAAAAAGACTGGTGATTCGCCTTGGTAAGTTGTTGTTCAGCTGACGTTGAAGCACTCCTCTTGTTCCGAGCTGTTGTCGTGTTTTGGTATGTTATTCTTTTGTGTATATACGGGTATGTCGGGGCCATGTCCCGACTCTTTATGACAGATGGCCTAGTAGAGACTTGTAGACAATCATGGTATGGTTAGACACGGTCTATATACTGCCGTACAGTTTTGTCCAGTATGACTATATATTATATCTTTGTGGGCTCATTCCTTTTTAGCATATTTCTTATATGACTTAGCAGATTTCTATCTTCTTTACGACTACATCAGGGGGGTATGTTATATGCTCGGCATATAGAGTACGGGTGCCCGTCATGGCCCTCCAGTTTGGGTCGTGACAAAGTTATCCCAACTTGGAGTTGAATTCGACTAACGTTTGTACCTATAATTATTGCTTCTATGAAAGTTGATAAAGGCACAACTCAATAAAAAATCCTAATACACGAATCTAGACTCAAGAACTGTAAAACATAAACTCTATCAAATAGGTTCTTCAATCTTTTTCTTTGTATTGGGGCACACTTCAATAATCATAACTTTCAATCTCTTGCTTTGACAGTTTTTGTTCGAGTTTTGAATTTCTCTCTTTGTGAGTGCGTAAAACTTCTTCATGGCATGACTGGAATATTTATAGCTCTAGGTTTGCCTCAAGTCTGTTGAACTCAATCCCTACTAGGTAAGGCCCATAATGAGAGTTAGGGTTTTAGTTGACTTGAGATTCTTGCATTCAACGTGGCTTCAGTATCCTTGTAGGAGTCTGAAGTATCTTGATAATTATGGCAAGAGATTCTACAAACTCGTCCGCCAAGTCTTTACCATAAAACACAAATCCTACTTGCAGTAGGATTCTAAGCTTGAACATGTTCTTGAACCTGGTTCAAGCACCTACTTCTTTGGCCTCTGAATCTGCTCACTGTCTGAGATGGAACATGTCCATAAACCTATTTCATCACCATTGTCCAGCAATAATCTCTCTCTGACTTTTTCTCTCCTAGATCACCACTTGTATCTGAGATAGAACATGTTTGCATACCTAGTTCACTTGCCTCGTTTGTTCACCTTGTCAATCATCAAAACTTACATTCTTTATGCCAACAGAGGAACATTATGCTCAATAGTGATGCTGCTTCAAGCATCACTATGGCAGTGAAAAACTCTTTGAACCTGAATCAAACGGATCATACTGAAACTCATGATGGAAATCAAAGGGGTTGTACTCATTATGTTAATCCTAAATATGTTGCTGAAAATTGTTTCCAGTTAATGGATATCGTGGGATAGCTTATTAACTAAAAAGAAGTCATGTGATCGACGTAACCAAAAAGATGGTGACAAAAAAAATATGGTAAAGATAATGTGTTAATGTCACTTTCCTCTCATTCATCAATTGCAATAATACAAGCCTTGGTATCAATTGCACCAAACGACCTTCCATTGAATCTAATTCATAAGGTATAATTAAACACTAAAGATGCTGGATGGATTATTGATTCAAGTGCTACAGATCACATGACTTTGATAAGTCAGTTTTGCAAACAAGTTCACCACATTTTTCACATATATCTAAGGGGAAATTTCAATAATGTACAATCTAGCATACAAAATTATATTTGCGTAGCCGTATTTTTAAATTACATCGGGCATAGCCACTTTTTCACAATATACAACATTATACAACAATATACAACTTTATACATCTGGAGTAGACAATGTATCAACCTTGTATAAAAGTATATAATAATGTATAGAGTGTATAATAATGTATCAGAGGTGTTTGTATCCAAGAAAATTCAATTGTATACAACAATATACGACATTTTTTCAATTGTAGTGAGGGTAGAAATATACAACAAGCTTTTGAAGTGAGGGGTACAAATTGGGCCATTTCAGGTAATTTTATAAACATGGGCTATTTCGAGTAATTATTTTTCCTAAATAGTCATAGAGGGTCATTTTCCCTATATCTAATGCTAATGGTGCATATTCTCCTATATATATATTAGTGCATAGATGGTACCATTGACACAGTCTTTGGTACCCTAGCAAATATTCTCAAACTATTGTGCAAATCATCCCATAAATTAGTAGGAATAAATTATCTCTCCAAGAATATCTACTCGTATTGAGCTCAAGTGAAAGGAGGTAAGTCAACTGATCTCCCCTTCTTATAAAATTTCCACAACAGTGTTGCCTTCCCAGCAGAATGAAAAATAGTAAACTCAACTCCTTGGCTCTCCAACAAATCCATAGTAGATAGTATCTCAATATTGAGATCCAAAAAGTCCTAAATGGTCGTCATAGTCCTTTTTCCATATAAGGAAGGAGGATGCATCTTATGAAACCTAAACTTCTTACAATACTAATCCTCAGTGACAGGATGCCTAATCATTGGTGGATTATCTGACACTATTGCATAATAGCAGGTGGTAGTGCCATAGCAAGATGAACTTCAAGAGTCTGAAACATGGGCATCCTGATGTACCGGAGTATGTGAGAGAGGTATCTACTCTCCTATACTGCCCTAAGACTATGAAACAATTATAGCTGCAGGTTCCATCCCAACAAAATTCTCCACTAAACCCAAGATACAAACCAAAGCATCCTGAAGTACCGGAGTAGCAACAAAACCCTATGATACTTGAGATAGTTTCGAATGTACCTCTAGAACAATAGGTGGTTCAATTGATACATCTATAGCATTTCTTGAGTAGCAGAAGGTGTCGTAGCTTTAGTCTGAGCCACAGTGCGGGCTATGCTCAAAGAACTAGTCCGTCCTCTCGGCCTACCCCTACATCCGATAGTGGCAACAACATCTGGTACTGTACCTTGTGCTCTCAATGCAGACTCTCGTGTCCACACTATTTATGAGAGAAGAAAAAGCTAGACTAAAATTTTAAGCTAAAACTAGTATGCACGATGGGAATAGAAAAAAGAACAAACTTCTTCCTAAATATCACTGTAGCCACTCAAAGATAAGTATTAAAGATCTCCGTATCGATTCACAAGACTACTAGACATACTCATGACTGGAAAGACCAATGAATTGAGTGCTCTGATACCACTTAGTCACAATCCAAATCTCTTAAAGTCATGATGACACTTGACTATCCAATCCAGGCGAACCAAGACATTCATCAACCCAAATTCGTTAAGTGGAAGCAAAAGCATAAAGTTTAATTCACAATAAAAAATATCATAAAAAAAAAACTCATAATACAATGCGAAAGTGAAACCGAAATACATATCACAAGAATCAGTGTTGCTTGTCATGAGCAAAATGTGGAATGAAATACAATTGTTTGCATTAGGTACATAGTCTGGAAATGGAAGCAAAATAAACTAGTAGGAATACCATCATGGTCATTGCAGACAAGGCAATTGGCTCACCGTTGAAAGATGGATTTCAGCAAGAAACTCTCTAACAAACTCTACTAGTTCTAAGATTTGAAACTGCATAACATATGCAAATGCGTAGTATGAGTACGCCAACATGTATGTGTGTAATGACTTGCTTGGTCGTTATAGTCTTTTCGGCGCTCTTTGACCTTTTTCTGAGCTTGATAGCTCATTTTTTAACGCATTTCCAGATGTTTGGGGTTGATTTGAGTGACTTTCTGAGAAATTTGGCTTTTAAGCGAAAAATATTTGACCCAAAGTTGACTTTTGGATGAACGGACCTTGCTCAGAGATCCGTCAATTCCGAGAGGTCCAGATGGTCATTTAAAACTTTTGTGTGTGGTTAGTCTAGTTCCCGAGGCACTTGGGTGCATTTTGGAACTTGGATTGGAAAGTTATTTTAGAGGTTTCGGCGGTTGACTCGATCAACGGGGCCCTCGATGGAAATTCTAATACCACGAGCTCATTCTTAGTGCATTTTTTATGGGGGGGTAGCATATATGGTATATGAGCAGATATTTCCGAGCATTAGTCTGGATTTCGGGTGGAATCTATAAAAGTTAGGGAATTTCCTGGTGTACCTGCTAGTGCCCGCCTCGGCGGCACCAGCACCGCTAAAGCGGTACCACCGAAGCGGTAGGTGGACCGCCGAAGCAGTCTGGGCATTTCGTGAGGGACCGCCGAAGCGGTACCCTAGCGCGCCGAAGCGCTGCAACTGAAGCGGTCTGAGTGACCGCAGAAGCGGTGAACGGGCAGTGACTGGGGTATTTAATGATATAAAACCCCAAGTCTTTTCATTAATGTATTATTTCGAAAGTAGTTCATCTTGGGAGCTTTTCTAGAGGTTTCTTGGGGAAAACTCTTAAGAGGTAAACTCATCTATCATCTCTACCTAATCTTGATTCATTATCTCACCTAGTTATCATTAATCCATGCTAAAATCTTCCTAAAGTTATGAGAACTAAGTGGGTTTTGGGTTATCTTTATCTAATAAACTTGTGAGTATAAAACCATGTTTTGTGAATGAATTTAGCATGGGTTAGCATGGAATTGATGGGTAATGACTATAGTAGCTTGAATCTTCCATTTCTAAGGCTTAATTTGTGAAATATGGGCTAGGGTTTATACCCAAATTTGGGACTTTTCTATATAATCCTAATTTTGAGTAATTGTTAGCTAAATTAGTTGATTATTGATGGGAATTGAACATCTAGAACACTAACTCCATGATGAGAGCCTTAGATCATTATTTTTAATTTATTATTTATGAACCCTAGTTTATGGGTTGGAATTTGGGGATTTAATAGGAGGTAAGTTTATTAAATGTGTTCTTCTTGTTTCTAATTTCGCATTCGAATATGGTAGACTTTGATTATGTTGAGGCTTAACATAAAGGAAAGGCGCAAGTTTGACTTGAGATTATTGCTCGGCCTGCCGGGTAGGTTACAGTTTACCCCTATGGTGAGACTTTGACTAGCGAAGTGTATATTTAGATGAAATTGTCGGAGATTTCATATAAACCTTCGGGTATAAAGTTGGGTTGGATGTTGCCTTAGGGTCTGGTATTGCTTGTGACTTGTTTGATCAGGCTAATGGCCTGTAGACTCCATAGGACCCTTTTTGGTATGTTGTGTATAAATTGGTGGATTCATTGTGAAATTGGGAGTAAATCGGAAATATGAAATTACTTGATATTGATATCGGTACTTAGTGTACGCCTCATTATTAGTATAGCCATTTTGGGATAGTTGGCTCTTATTGTTATTGAAATTAGGAATTCATTATGAATACTGTGTGGATTACTTGTTGATGATATTGGTTTGCTGTGTGTGGCACAACTTGAACTTGATACTCTTCATTGTTTGTACTTGCATCGTTCCATATTCATTTCATATCATCTTATTATGCTGTGTGACTGGTACTATTGATGGGAATGAGAATGGACATTGATGATTATGGAACATAGTAAGTCACCTCTGAGCTATGTGTGGAGGGGCTTATTATGGAACATGGTGAGTCACCTCTGAGCTGTGTGTGGAGGGGATGATATGGAACACCGATATTGTGATACTAGTTGATAATTGAGTCCTCTGAGCTATGTGTGGAGTGACGGTGCTTGAACTTCGCGGGTCCCCAATGGGTTATGCTGTCGAGGCATGGAGGTATTCTGTTGTCGGAGTGCAAGAGTACAGGCATTGCATTGCATTCATATCTCATATTGCATTACTTGATTATCCTTTGTGGTTGCGTGCAAGAGTACAGGTATACTGTGTTGGTCATATTTTTGGACTGTATTTGAGATGGGTTATGTGCTGATTTGACTTGGTAAGACTTGGATTTCGGTATACTTGGATATTTGTTTCATTTGGAGCTAGTTGTTACATCAAGGCTTGATTATGTGAGTCGATTTCTTGGGAGCATGACTTGTACTCTATGGTTTGCTTGTTTTCTCTTACCTTATTGGCTTTATATATGTCAACTAGTCTTAGTCGGCATATGATACCTACCAGTACTTATTGTTTGTACTGACCTGCACTTGCTGCATTCTTTTATGAGTGCAGAGTTCCAGATAGGATCGACCTCTGATTCTCGTGGTTGATTGCGGTGCGAGAGTTGCTGCTGAGAGTCTTATAGGGTGAGCATGAAGACGTTTGCCACCTTGGAGATTCTTCCTTATCTATGTCTTATTTCATATTCTGAGACATATTCAGACTTGATATATTTTGTTACTTTCAAAGTTGTAGTATCTAGTTAGAGGCTCTTGTATGGTTAGACCAAACTCTGGGTGGATTTGATGTATTTTCTTATTTCCGCATATTTCTATATGATTATTGTCAGACTTACGTGATTCTTATCTCTTTCACTTGTTTAATAGTTAATTTATGACTCGGCAAATTTTGGGATAAGGGTTCGCCTACTGAGGTGGAAAGGTAGGTGCCCGCACGACTTAGTTAAAATGGGTCGTAACAATGTGTAAGTATCATAGACCTCTCTCAACAGAGTAGTGATGAGTGATACTAAAGGACAACCATTACCACTAACTTGTACAGTATATTTAGAGAGATAAATGATAAGGGAAGAAAAATGATACATAAACATCTAATGTCACTTCATAATAATGACAATTAAAGTATAGAAAGATAGAAAAATGCATATAGTCAATTAAAAGAAAGCAACAGTCAATAAATGTAGTAAAGATTGAATATTTATCAATAGAAATTACCTTCCAACTCTTTCACAATCATCATGCACACTACAAGGGAGATACCAAATTGGTGACTCATGAGGGATGAATTTATATCCGCATTCGCACATCGATCATATCAATTATCTCACAGAATCAATAGTCATAGTATATCACTATCATATCCAGGATCAATAGCCCCCATATCTTTATATTAAACTGAACTCACACGGTCCTCGTCACTATGTCAACATCGAACTCAAACGGCTCCATTTCAACATCACACTCACACGGCTCCATTTCAAATTTCCACAAGAGTATCACATCACAAATAAAGAGTACATAAGTAAATAAAATAGTGTACACCATATAATACAGAGGTAAATCATGTTGTTCTAGTCTATAACTAGTCCAGATTCATCAACAAGGCATAGATATTATTCTCAACTCATCAAAATATGACTAGGGTAAATAATGACACATCTAATCAATTAACGTAAACCCCATTCCATACTCGATAGTTGCATATATTCTTGCCACACCATATATACACTATCCCTCACATTACAAAGCACGTTCAATGCATAAAGTTTGGTGAAATTCACCTATTGAGGTAAAAGTCTTAACTTACTTCAATCAATTGAGTTTTAACCTCTCACGACTGGATTTCCATGCCCAAACGCATCCAAATGGCTCAACACTAGCCAAATGTATATTCAATAATGTCAATGAACCTAAGAAACAATTCCTATATTAATACACGGTCTTGGTCAAAATCAACAAAAGCCGACTCTGAGCTCCGTGATCAAACCTCGAAATAAGTTTCAGCTTCAAAATCTATGTTTAGATTCTCATTTCGAATTCAAATTGACCTTCAAAATCTAAAAATATATGTCCTTGAACTTATGGAAAAATCCCCAATTTTAGACTTTAAAATCCATAATTTAAAGCTCAAATTCGATAGGTAATCATGATATAGAACTAAAATTGTGTTTAGATTGCTTACCTCAATTCAAATTATAAATTTTTCCCCGAATATCGCACTTGGTCGAGCTCAAAATTCCTAAAAAGATATTGGAATAAAATAAAACTTTGAAACTCAACTTTTATACGCTTGTCAGGTTCCCTTCGTGATCGCGACAGAAAGCTTCATGACATAAAGAGCGGTTTTCACAAATGCAATGACCAGTCCTTCCCTCTTGCGCAATCGCGACTAGTGCTTCACGATCACGAAGCACTGGTGTTGCACTAGAAAAAATAAAATTCATGCACTATCCAAATGGGTGTTTTTGGTGCCAAAGCCCTAGTGTTCCAAGTTGAACCCCTCAAATAAGTCCCAAATGATTGTATTAACTTGTACAAAGTCTCAAATACTAAAATAGAGCGTTAAAACTTAAAATTAAGGGTTGGGTTGCTACATCCTCCCTTTTTCTCCTTCTTTTAGACCTTTCACCTCACCAGCCAGTAGTTCATTGCGAAAAAATAGACATATACAAAGGCATCACAACAATGATGATTGTTGGATGAAAATGAAAATGGGGTTTTATGATTTTAGGGAATAGTTCTTTGGGTGGCTCTTTGTGAAAGGCTAGGGCGGGTTAAAGGTGGAGAAGTGGAGATTTGAGTTTTCTGGATGAGGACTTTTAGAGGTGAACACTACAGTTAGGCCTAAATAAAAATGATAAATATGACCTTTCGGCTATGGTGGTCGAGAGGGCATTGAAAAATCATTTTCTAGTTGTTGTAGGATGGAAGAGTAATGTTCGATGAAGATGGAGTATAGTTATAACAAGATGGAAGAGGTGGTTCTAAAAGGTTGAAGATGTGGTTGATATGATTTTTGGGATGGAGAACCTAATGACAGAGGAGGTAAAGTGGACTAGTGAAAAGAAGATCAGAGAGGAATGGTGGTACTCAATTATTTGTGGTCAATTGAGAATGGAGGTTCACAGGGTTTTTTGGGTGTTGATAGGTGGTCAAAAGAAGTGGTGGATAGGTAGGTGGCTATTTCATGGTGGAATAGTGAGAAGATGGAGGCAGCGATCTATTTTATATTGGAGGTGGTTGAACGTTGGTATTGAGGCTGTGAATTGGGTTGGGGTGGTGGCCGAAGGGTGGTGGAAGAATTAAAGTAGGAGTAAGGGGGAGAAAAGTATGATCCACATTGAAAAACATAAAAAAAGATACATAATTTTTAGCGGTTTGAATTTCGGGATAAGCAAAAAAGCTCTCTTCTCTCTCCTAACTTTCATGCAAACCCTAATTTTAAAACCCTAGCCGTCATCGGAGATATAGCCATTCCGGCCACTGGTCAGTCGTCCCAAGCGACTGGCTAGTAACCTAACACACGAGAGTCACAAATGGAGACTGCTAACACTATTCTTGAACAACCAAAGCCAAAGTACAATGATTTCTATAAACCTACGACCATAATTCCCAGGCAAAACCCTAACCCTACGTCCCACTTAACTTTGAAAGCTATCACATATTGCAATGGAATTCCAATATTGCGTTGGAAGCAGAAGAAGGTGGAGCAGATGGAAATCATGCAAAAATTACAATATGGAGTCATTGGTAAGTTTTCGTATGGATGACCTGCAATGAAGGAACTAAGAACCATAATTCCAATGCAATGTGGGATTAAAGGTCAATGTGAGATTGGTTTATTTCGACATAGACATGTTTTGATCAGATTATCACGTTTGGAGTATTTCATAAATCTGTGTTCTAAAGGAGTTTATGATATTCAGTCGAGGGATGGTTATGCTTATCAAATGAGACCACTAATCTATGATACAAAGTTTAAGATAGACGAAGAAACCTCTAGAGTGATTACTTAGATATCTTTTCCAGATTTGATGCCAACTTTCTTTGGAAAAGAGTCTCTCTTTTCCCTTGCTTCTACAGTGGGCACACCTTTGCATGTAGATAAGGCAACTGAAAATAAAACCAGACCTAGTTATGCTCGAGTTAATGTTCCGGTGGATCTATTAGCAGATCTCCCATCCTTTGTGAATATGGAGATAGAAGATGATGAAACTCAGCAGATTAGGGTGGACAAGGTGAAGATCAAATATGATAACTTGCCTAAGTATTGTTGTGAGTGCAGGTTACAAGGACATAATGAAGAAGATTGCCGGAACTTACATCCAGAATTAGCTTATCATGAGGAAGAGGTTATTAATGTGGAAGTTCAGGATGAACGAAATGAAGAGAAAGGGGTAGATCAGGAAGCTATTGTCAAAGAAAAATCTTCTCATGTTGATAAAGGCAAACAAATCATGACAAATGAGGTCACACAAGAAGTTAACCAATTACAAAGAAGGAAGAATAATCATTACAATAAGAGAAGATTCAATGCTAGAGTATTAGCTAGTGGAACGGTGCTTAGAGATCCTGGAAATTGGAATATTATTAAGGACAATAGAAGTAAGGAGGTGGCCTCATCAAATGATAGGGAGCAGAACACAAAGGAGAATCAGCACAAACAATAACACACAATTGAAGTGATAATCCACAACAAATTTGATGCTTTGCAGATTGAAGATCAGACCATTCAGGTCAACAATGAAAAGGCTGGTGAAAAACAGGATGATATAGTGGAAAGGGATACAGCAGAAGTACTTCTTGGTGGGACTGAAAAGAGTTCTGTTGATCAGGAAAATGTAGAGAAAGGGGTGGTTGCTTTAGAGGATAATACAACTTTGGTGTCTCATATTTCTGATGGCTAAACAAATAAGTGTTTGATAAGGGGAGAGACTGATGATATGAATGTTCATACTGAACAAGAAGAAGAGGCAACTGTCTTGCAAGAAGATGTGGCTCCTGCAAATTTACTGGGGAATAATGATGATATGGTGGAGACTGATGTAATTACATCTATAAAGGATGATGGGAACATTCCTCCTGTGGAGGAAAGACAAGGAGATGATCAACTGCAAATACATGATGAAGTACTACCAGGAGTAGAGGCTGAGTTGATGGAGCAATTACAGATGAAGTCTTCAATACTAAGTGAGGAAAAAACAGGAGATCACTTTGATATGGAGGAGTGTCGAAGTGGTAACAGAGATGAACAAGCTTTGATGATTATTCCACAAGATCAGCAGGTTACAAAATTGAGGGGAAATTCTCCTACGAAGGATTTGCATGATTTGGTTTCTCATAAAATTGAGGAAGTTTTTAAATCAGGCTCAGAATGTAAGGAAACTATAGATGATTGTTGTGAAGCTGATGTTGTAAACACAGTTTTACAACAAGTAACAAAGGAGGTTGGTTTATCACCTGTTGCACAGGTGAAGAGTTCAAGAAAGTCAAAGAAGCAAAGGAATCAAGAAGCATTACCATTAAGGGTACTGTTAAAGAGGGGGTGCTAATAAAAATGTTAAATCATGATGAAATCACTCTTTTGGAATATAAGATTTGTGAGAACTCAAAAAGCTTTCCATAGAGTTCAAATGCTTCATAGGCATCACAAATTCTTTTTTATAGCATTAATGGAACCTTTCCAACATGTTAGACAGATTTATCAGTATAGGAGAAGACTGGGAATGCCATATGCCAACTTCAACTGTAATGGTAGAATTTGGTTTTTTGTGAATGATAATATTGATGTGGAGATTATTGAGAACACTGAGCAGCAGATTACCATTAAGTTGAATTTTCTATCCATGAATAAATTTCTGATTGTCACTATGGTCTATGCTAAGTGTGACAGTGGAGAGAGGTTAATTTGTGGGATAGTCTATATTGTCAGGCTGCCAATATGACTCTTCGTTGGCTGATCGGTGGAGATTTTAATGTTATATTAAATGAGGAAGAAAAAATTGGAGGACTGCCAGTATATCCTCAGGAATATGAAGATTTTGCATTTTGCATTAACTCTTGTGAATTGTCTGAGGTCAGTTACAAGGGCTGTCCTTTTACTCGGTGGAATGGTAGAACAGATAGAGATTGCATTTTTAAAAGATTGGATAGGATGTTATCAAATGAATGGTTTCAGAACTGGTTTGGACATTTAGAGGTTGATCACTTATCCAGAACTGGATCAGACCATGCCCTTATGTTGCTATCATGTGGTAATCAAGTGCAGCAATTTGTGAAACCTTTTAGATTTTTAAAATTTTGGACCACACATAAGAAGTTTCAAGATATAGTGAATCAACATTGGCAATTAGATGGTACTTTAGATGTTTTTCTGTCCTTTAAGCAGGAAATGAAAAAGGTTAAAACAGTTTTATCTCTTTGGAGTAAGCAGGCTTTTGGGGATATTTTTAAGCAATTATGTATTAGGGAAGATATTGTTAGAGTTAAGGAGCAATTATTTGAAGAAGATCCTTCAAAAGTAAATATAATGGTCTTGCAAAGAGCACAAGCTGGATTGAAAAAGTACCTGCATTATGAAGAAGAATTGTGGAGACAAAAATCTGGTTTTGAGAGTTTCTCAGAAAGTGATAGGAATACTAGATTTTTCCACAATATTGTGAATGGTAGGAGGAAGAGAACACAGCTTGGTAGAATTCAGAATGCAGATGGAAATTGGATTGAAGGTATATATAACATTGAGGGTATATATAACATTGCTGCTAAAGCAATTTCTTTTTATCAGAAGCAGTTTTCACAGGAGAATGAAGGTGTTGATTTTTCCCTTTTGAATCATATTCCTAATATGGTTATGCAGGA
Source organism: Lycium barbarum (assembly GCF_019175385.1). Classification (NCBI taxonomy): domain Eukaryota; kingdom Viridiplantae; phylum Streptophyta; class Magnoliopsida; order Solanales; family Solanaceae; genus Lycium; species Lycium barbarum. The sequence continues at coordinate 92,112,913 of NC_083343.1, forward strand.
GGATAATGATCTTATTTGTAGCATGCCATCCATAGAGGAGGTGAAACAAGCAGTTTTTGAATTGGCAAGTGACAGTGCAAGTGGTCCTGATGGATTGACAGGTGCTTTCTACCAATCCTGTTGGGAAACTGTAGGCTTAGATGTCTTTAAAGTGGTAACAACTTTCTATGAAGGTCACACTCTTCCTAAATCCATAACACACACTAATCTAGTGTTGTTGCCTAAGAAGAATGTAATTGAGACCTTCTCAGATATGAGACCTATCAGTCTTAGCAATTTTATCAACAAAGTCATATCTAGGGCGATTCATAATAAGTTGGAGAAGGTACTGCCTAGATTGATATGTGCTAATCAATCAGGATTTGTCAAAGGAAGGAACATTATTGAGAATGTCTTATTGACACAAGAAATTGTGTCAGACATTAGATTGAGAGGGAAACCAGCAAATGTAGTCATTAAGCTTGATATGACTAAAGCATATGATAGACTATCATGGTTAATTCTAACCAGGGTGCTAAGGAGAATGGGATTTGCTTAACAATGTATTGATTTGATCTGGAGGTTGATAGCTAATAATTGGTATTCAGTACTCATTAATGTCCAGGCTTATGGTTTTTTTCACTCATCTAGGGGTGTTAAACAAGGGGACCCGTTGTCTCCTGCATTGTTCATTCTATCTGCAGAAACACTCTCCAGATCATTGAATGCTTTATTTCTAAAAGATGAGTTCAAGAGCTATGGGATGCCTAAATGGAGTGTCAATCTCAATCATCTGGCTTATGCAGATGATACAATTATATTTGCTTCTGCAGATCCCACCTCTATACAGTTAGTTATGAAGACTCTAAAGGAATATGAAGAAATATCTAGTCAGCTGATCAATGAGAGAAAAAGTTCATTTTACATGTTCTCTAAAGTGGATAACAATATTATTCAACAAGTTGCTGCTATCACTGGTTTCACTAGAGGTTCCTTTCCTTTCATGTATCTTGGATGTCCCATATCTCATGTAAGGAAGAGGAAATCTAATTTTTCAGAATTGATCAAGAAAGTCAAAGACAAGTTACAAGCATGGAAGGGAAAATTGTTATCTCCTGGTGGCAAGGTAGTGTTGATCAATAGTGTCCTGCAGAGTATTCCAATACACTTGTTATCAGCCATAAAGCCTCCTAAATGTGTTATTAAGGAGATTCATCAGATTTTTGCAAAAAAATTCTGGTGTAATAAAGAGGACATTAAGTCAAGGCATTGGGCTGCTTAGTTGAAAATGTGTTTACCTAAGGATGAAGGTGTATTGGGTTTCAGATCTTTATTTGATGTGTCTAAGGCTTTATATGCAAAATTATGTTGGAGGTTTAGAACATCTAATACATTATGGGAAAATTTCATGTGGAATAAATACTGCAAGAAGCAGTATCCACAATATGTGCAATGGAAAGGTGGTACACAAGTGTGGAAAATGGTCCTAGAGGCAAGGGACAATATTGAACAAGTGATCTGGTGGGAAACAAAGAGTGGAACAGCAAATATTTGGTTTGATTATTGGACCAAATTAGGTGCTCTACATTATGTATTACCTGATATTCCAATTGATGAATCTATGGAAGATGTTAAAGACCTGATAGGAGGTAATGAATGGAATGTTAGCAGATTACAACAGCTTTTTCCAACTGATGTAGTAGAGTATATTCTAGAGGAGTTGGAGCTGAGAGAAATTTCAAATCAGTAGGATAAACTTTGGTGGATGATGACTAGCGCTGGTAAATTCATAGTTTCTAGTGCATGGGACCTGCTTAGACAAAGAGGTCATGTTTCTGAGGACTATAAGAACATATGGCTGAAAGGACTTCCTTTTAAGATCTCATTCTGCTTATGGAGGTTATGGAAATTCAAGTTACCTGTGGATGAAGTTCTAGCAACTATTGGAATTAATATAGTTTCTAGATGCTGTTGTTGCATAGAACCTAGACAGGAGACAATAGACCATCTGTTTCTAAAAGGAGATTTTGCTACAACTGTATGGAATTGGTTTAGCAGTGCTGCAAGAATATTGAGGAACTGCTGTCAACTGAAACATGCAGTGAAATTATGGTGGAATGCAAAGTGTAATTATAAGTTGAGACCAATACAAAAGGCAGTACTGCAGTCATTCTTTGGCAGATCTGGAAGTGAAGAAACACAAGGCTGCATGGGGGCAATATGTCAATGTATAAAGTTTTGCTTGAGATCAATCAAAATATTCATCTGCTATGCAGGATAAGATTTCCTTCAATACAGAATATACCACATAAATGGCCTGATATCATTGACTATTTTGAATCATTTAGACCTGTTATCAGGACACTTGTAGTGAAATGGCAATTACCAGCAAGGGGTTGGTTCAAATGTAACACATATGGTGCTGTTAGAGGAAATCCAGGCCCTAGTTCCATTTCCTTTTGTGTTAGAAATGAGGAGGGTAATCTCATATATGCAGCAGGACAAGCTATTGCAGATTGCAATAATCTCATAGTAGAATCTTTGGCCATCAAGAAGGGAGTTGACTACTACATTTCTCATCAGCTTGTTCCTCTAGTTGTGGAAACTGACTCGTTGGCTATGAAGATGTTCATTTCTGGAACATGGGAGGTTCCATGGAGCATTACTTTGGTGGTTCAAGAGATTAACAGAATAAAGAGGGGAAATATGGTGATTGTGGAGCACATATACAGAGAAGGAAATGGCCTGGCAGACTTTTTAACTAACTATGTTTTTTATTTTGCAGGTACACAACACTTTCATAATTTTCAGGATCTTCCAATCAAGGCTAAAAGACTTCTCAACATGGACAAAGCTCAGATTCCTGATCTTAGGATCAGACATGAGAAGGATAACAGATTATAGGAGCTATAACTTGAATCAGACATTGCTACTGATACTGATAAGAGAATGAAATAACTGTGTTGCATGTCTAGGCCATATATACTTCATGTGTTGAAATGGAGATGAACTGGTGAGGAATCTTGTTATGGGTGGTATTAGTGTGCATGCATGCTCATTCCCATGCAGGAAGTCTCAACATGTTCAACAAAGCTTCAACATTTTCCAGGAAATGGCAACAGGTTGGATCAGTGACCATTAGAGCAAACATAGCATAGTAAGCTGATACTGTCCTAGATGTCTGAAGAAAATTCACCTGACTAAAATCCATACCACCTGGTGAGAACTTGGAGGTGTGAAAAATGGATGCAAGTCAAGACTATAGGACCTCTAGCAGCTTTATTTATGTTTGATGTTGTAATGGCTTTACTTTTATGCTCTTGCTTTTTTTTTTTTTAATCTTTTTTCATACTAACCAATTGGTTAGTTTTTGTACAGTTTGTTTGATTTCTAATAAAATGCCACCATTTTGGTGGTTTTTATAAATTTTAAAAAAAAAATATCGGTTCATGTGCTCAAATAAGTGGAAAATATACATTTTGTAGAGACATGTCTTTACCAAGAAGAGGTCTATTTGATTGTTGCTATAATTAAGATGTCTATTGGTTGTTGATGCTAACTTTTAGTGTCTATCTATATATAACGTCTTTGGTGAAATTCCAAACACAAAATTGTATTCTGAGACTTAATAAATGTATATGAGTCCAATTTCTCAATGCATGTGTCCAAAAATTACAAAGGTATGCATAAGTGGGATATATTGATCAGAAAAGGGAAAATTGCTGGATGAATCTTTAGTTGTTGTAAGACAACTTGGGATAGCAGTCAAAACTGTGGTCAATTAAGGGGCCAGCTTGATTAGAAGCCACCCCTTCATATCCTTCCTTCTTTAGCTTCTGCATAATCTGTGCTTCATATGCCTTTGCTCTCTGCATCATAAAATTCAGCTATTAGTTTAAAGTTTCATACGGCATAAAAATATTTATACAATAAATCACTTATATTTGTCCTTATGCCAAGAGTCTACCGGAAATAGCTTATCTACCTCTCAAGATAGGGGTAAGGTTTCTATACAACCTACCCTTTTCCGACTCCACTTTGTGGAATTTCACTGGATATGTTGTTGTTGTTGCAATTAAATCACTTACAAGGTAATTACAAGTTCATCTCTATCACAAGTATTACCAACAACCTAACATGTTAAAAATGGAAATTGTTGCTATCACATGTCAAATTACACTAATACTGTAAATTATTTTTACTTTATCAGTGTATATAACTTAAATTTAATCCTACTTAATCTTTGGCCAATGCATATTAGAAATTTCTCAAGTGAAAAATATACTCATGAGTAATAACAAAACTGTATTTAAAACTAAAACTACGTGAAAAACAAGAAACTATAAAGACTACCTGCATCGTCTGCAAAATTTCTGTCTCTGAGTTGACGTCATAATATGTGCTGGCCGCAGAAAGCTTCATGGAGAGGAACTAAATCCAACAAATAGAATTGCAAGTCATTTTTTTTTTTTTGGGTCAATCAGAAAATGTCTTATAGACTTATACTGATTTCAACTTACCTCAACTTGATTTTGCAAGGATTGCAAATAGTTAATTATTTCATCCAGCATTACTGCCATGCCCATAGACTGCAATTTGATTAGAATGGAATGTTATTTCGTTAAAAATTTAAAATTCTGTGTGTTTATTTCTAAGAGAAATAATATACTAATGTTCAACAAAATGACATTGTATTGTTAAAAGATAGTCCTTCTGTTCCAATTTATATGACATTTTTCGCTTTTTGAGAGTCAATTTAACTAAACTTTGAAGTTAAATTGGATTAGATTAACTCAACATTTTAACATTAAAATTTATATATTTGAAAACTACATCAGAAGTACTATAAGTTGCAACTTCTCATATCAATTTGGTGAAAAAATACATCTTAAAATGTTGGTAAAAGTTTATGCAGTTTCAATCTCAGTAAGCGAAAAGTGCCACATAAATTGGGACAGAGGAAGTATATATGGAAAAAAAAAATTACGTTGTAGCATCCTGGAACAATGTCTTGCAAACACCTAAGTCTTTCATTAATTTTTCCTCTTCTAACCTGAATCAGAAAAAGAATGCATCAGTCATTACAAGTTCATATGTGGAAAAAAAATTGCAGACAATGAAAAACTGAATTTACTAAGAGAGAGAAGCAGAAAAAAAAAAAAAAAAAGGAAATTACCCTTTCTGCTAAACTGTGACTATCAGTTGCTTGGCCTCTCTTGACTCTTACATGCACCACCTGCCTTAATTTCTCTTCTTCCTTTTCATCACTCTTTACTCTCTTTCCTTTTCCTTTACTCTGTGAATATGAAAAGTGAGCGTATCAGTGCCACTTATATATTATTAACTCTGGCAGAATCTATATGGTCCACAGAGAGTAATAAAAATAAATGTATATTAGTGAAAATAAATATATACTAGTAAAACTTCTAGTATAACGGCAAATGTGACTAAAAATTTTCTTTAGGTGGGTGGTCCGATTCTCAGCTGTTACATTCTTGTATTCGTTTGAATTTCTTGGCTTGTTTGGTTGCTGGTTAGAGTTATACAACTATTAATAATGCATGGATTAGTTATGAATTGATTATGCAGAAATTAGTTATTCATGTAATTAGTTAGTTATTCTATAAATAATAAATAGATTTTCTCATAACTTATACATGTATTAGTTATATAGAATTATAAATTGGTAACCAAACATCGTATTTGGTGTACTGAATTTTATAGGTAGAATTAAAATGCTATCAAACATGGTACTAGTCATGCTGAATTTAATATACATGAATAATTCACCTTCTAACCAGCAACCAAAGGATCCCTTACTACATACAGAGTACAAAGAATTCAAGAATAACTTACAGTTTTTCTTTTGGTCTCACTCCAAGAAACTGCAGGGGACGAGTATGCGGAGCTGCTTTCTGGGGTCTCTATTGTTTTCCTCTTCTTGCTTTCATTTATATCATCTCTAGCTAGAGCTACAGTATTCTTGTCATCTTGTTGAAAATTTCCAGGGAAGTTTTCTGTTAAACATACTTGAAATTCAGGGGCTTGGTTGAAAATGTGTTCATGGGAATGTCCAAGAAAGCTCTGAAAATTGACGTTTGACATCTCCAAGGAAGTGGGGTTCAGGTTTTGCAAAGGAAACTGGTTATGGAAATTCAAACTTGAGTCAGTGTTGAATACAGAGAATGGTGGATTAATGATTTGCATATCTGGATTGAAATGATGAAGAGCCATGACAACTTTTGTATATTATACAAATGCTGCTCACAAGGGATGTTTAGCGTATGTTTTCTGAAGATAAGATAGGTTGTGACTCACAAATATATATAGAGCATGGGCAAAATTGAGCATGGCTTATGTGAATTTCTCAATGTTCTTTTTTATTAATGGATGGAATAGTGAAGTATTTTGAGGATGCCACTTGGAAGTTTGGGCTTCTGTTGTTTTGTTGCCTATATGGACCATATTCAGGAGATATAACAATTTCATGGACCCTCCATTAGTAGTTGGCTTTCAATGAGCAAATATCATTTAAAAATTAAGAAAAAGAAAAAAAAAACTGAAGGTCATAAGAAATTGCCGAGGTATATAATGTTTAAGTGGCATTTACGGGCATCGAATGAGGTATAATAATGATATTAAAGTCACTCTTTTTATTACCTAAGATATTGAATTAGATTTAACTTTTTAATATGATAGCTGAAAAAGTATGGTTCGAATTTCATATCATAAACTACCACTCTACAGACAGTGAGATTAACTTAGTTTAGTTTCTTCTTTTACTTTTGAAGTCAGACTAGAATTTGTGCCTTTTGGATCTCGAGTTGAATTACCATAGTTAGATCATAATAAAATCATTTAAGTTATACATATATTTATAGTTTGTTGAATTTTATACTCTTTGTGTAATCTATCATGTTAATGTTATAACATATTATTTACTCTTTATTCTAAAATATTAATCAATGCTATTAAATAGAATTATCTGCAATTATTGTTTAAGTGGTCTGATTAAATAAATATTCTTTTATCGTGCATAAAACTTAAATCTTAATTAAAAAAGGAAATTCTAATTAGAAATCTTGTCAATCTTCCTGCAACTCCATATAGCCTTAAGGTCCATCAAGGTCTACTTGCTGTCAAACAAATAGTTCTATGTACTTGGTTCAGAAAAAAAAATTAAGCAGTCGATCTTAAGCAAAAAATTAGATAAAAATATTTCATTTCTAAATGTTTAAGCTTCTATATGACACAGTTGACACCTTTTGAAAGAAATTATGTGCAAACGATTAGCATGTGTAGCTGCAGTTTGGTTAGTTGGTCTCTATACTTCAATTAAAATTAGTGTGGTATGAGTGGATTTAATAATCCTAAAACTGGAAGTAAAAGATAAGCCATTAAGAGATTGAGTGATCCGCATGCACTTCATTTGGTTATAAATAATCAGAATCAAATTAGTGGTTGATTTGGTGATGAGATATTCACCCCCTTGGAATTAAGAAGAATCATTTATTAAGGCGCTATCTCATTGCTCCTTCTTGATTATCTCAATATTAAGGAACCAGCTTAATTCAGAGTTAGGTGAGACCATTATAATTGATTACTTTGTGAGAGTAAGAAGCAATTCATACTTTTTTCCCCTAATATTAAGAGTTTGTGATTTTTAAATTATACTTCTGCAAGCTGCAAGGTTTCAGTGTAAGCTTCAAACACCAAAAGATGCAATTGTTTGGAAAAGAGCGGAAGACAAAGTAGAAGCACAAAAATGACTCCAAACTGAAACATGTTAATACATGTAACTATGAATAACTTATATCTGTCAGGTGGACAATTAACTGATGAGCTAAAAGTATAACCTGTGCTAAAATAACCTCCGCTAAAATTAGCTTCATCTGGCACAACTTTTTTTAGTTTCCAATAGTGAAGAACATGTCAAATGACTCTCAATTCTCAATAAAAATTTCGAGAACTCAACTTTCACAATTAGCAATTCGACCTCTTCATATAAACAATTCGAAGCCCCAACTCTTTTTCAGAATTATCCTCTGTTAAATCATGCTTAACACAAATAAATAATTCACATGTTTTATAACAAAGGTAAATTATTTGAACCGCTCCTCTTAGTGTCTCTACTTCCCCTTTACCTTATTTACCTTTTTTCCTGATCACTCACTCTCTAAAACCCAGTATATCACATCTTATAATCAAAGATATGAGATTAACAACTCTTATCTTATTATTCTTATTGAATAATACGGAACATAACCTTTCACCTTTTATTTTATTCTATTTTAGTTACAAAACGAAAACCAGCTACATCCTAAGTGGCTCATTAGGATATTGTCTTGGACATTAATTGACTGATGCTGAAGAAGAAGCCTTCAATTTGTTGAGCTATAATGGGCAATATAATAGTACTTCAATTTCTGATTTTTAAATTATACTTCTCATCTTAACCTCCCAAAATTTCAGTTTTTAGATTGTTATAAAAGCACATATGATCATGTTGAAACATAGAGAATGGAAAAAACATTTACAACATGCTTAAATTCATCGATCTTCTTCACGAAACTTGTCCAGGCAGGAGCACTTCATGAATTATCGAGCTAGTGCCTAATGTTCTCTGTGTGTGTGTGTGGTTGGGGGGCGGGGGGGGGGGGGGGGGGGGGTGTACATCCTTTTTGTATTCTCTTGTAGCTTATATCACTATTATATGAATATTAGCTTGTATTAGGCATCCATCACATAAAAAAATCCAGAGCTTAAACATCTCAGAGCGAAGTATAGGATTAACTAAAAGACTAACTTGATTTTTGGTAAGACCCACAATGAGTGTTGAGTTAGGATGTCAACAGCAAAGGTAAGGCTTCATCAAGATCTATGGCATGCAGATGTCGAAAGTTCATGAAGATTTAGTAAATGATATAAAATTATGTATAACTTCCTCCAAGGAGTTCTCAGAGAACAAAGAGTACCAACAATATAATTAAAAATACCTGAAATGATTTATACACCTGCTGCCCATCTAGATATCTCTTTTCTGTAAATATATTTTGGGTTAGACAACCATCAACAGCCAGTACGCAACAAAAGCATGCTACTTCATATAGTACAATGCATCCCAAGGTAATCTTTCAAGGCCAAGAGGGAAAAATATCATCTGCCAAAACCAAAGTTGCAGTACGATTACATTAAATTTGCCTTTTTTATGGTCAGTCCAAACCAAATAGTCGTCATTTTCATCCACGACAACAACACATCTTGTTTTTATATGACCATTAGAAAGATTGTATGCATTTGTACTTCTACTGACCAATATATGAAATGAAAAGAAATCAATAAAATTTATTATCTATACCTAGCATTTAATTAAATACTACAGATATAAAAATGTAAGAAAAACACATGATATAAAGCAAATCATTATCAAAATGAACTTCAAACTCAAAAATTCACCTTCACAACCAGATTTAACACTCGATTAAATGAAAGTCGAGTGAATTAAATGGATTTTTCAACGGCATGCCTATAATTTTCACTTCATCTCTCATATGTGCACAATTTGTATCATCAAAGGTTCTGGTTGCAGAACAATAGATGTTTATGTTATAAATCACCTTTAAAAAGAAAGAAAAAAAATTATTAGGCTGTTTTAGGCATATCTTCAAACACCTTGGCTGCATCATTTCATTACATTTTTTTTTCGGGTGGCAATTCAATGTACTTAGTGCTATTGCACTTTGTGTATCTGAGCAGAACATCTTCATAGACGGGTTAAATTAATAACCACATACATGTACATAAACCACCTAAAAAATTCGGAAAAGAGGAAAATCAGTTACATGTTAATGAAAAATGCAAAACCTTAATACACTGAATTTAGAAGAAAAATAAATCAAAATGCAAAAGGAACTTCATATGCAAATGAATGTGCTAAATCAATTGAACCAAAGGTTTACAAGCTCATCAAGAAAGAATAGAAGCAAAATTTAGTAGAACTCACAAATATTCTCTTTCCTTCGTCTTCAAGCTTTTGGTTGTATCTCAGTGTATTCATAGATGTTTCTGCATGTACACATAAAAAAACAGAGGATAATTAAACAGCATAAACAAACAAAGTTGAACACCAGAAACAAAAGATAGACAACAAAACAGTAAAGAACAGACGAACAAAAATAAAAAGTAAAAACCTCAACCAGAACGGTACAAATTCAATGAACTGAAAGTGGAAACGGTAAAGTTAATCTGCAACACAAAAGAGTTTGAAAACAAAATAATTCAAAGTAAAATTCCTTTCAGCCTTGAGACCATGGAATTATTGTTAACAGCTAACATCTAACAGATAATCTAAGATTTTCACTAAAGTGCCATCATCAATAACCAGGTACATTAAACATAGAAAATAATGCAGAAAACTCACTATTGAGAAATGACGAAATTAGCATAGACTTGGAACTAAATGGAGAAATCTCAAAGAAAATGATTTCAAGGTCTCTGAGTCTGAGAGGAGCATAGAAAAGGAGAAGATTATAGAATTTTCTGGCTTGTACTACTGGAGTGGAGAGAAACAATATGGGTTAATGGGGGAAAATATACGTGTTAAGAAAGGAAGAGGATGAAGGAGCCGATTACCAATTTACCCCAAAAAAGGAACTTACAACTCCAACAAATTAACTGGTCTAGGTCAAGGGTATAATAGACAAATAGCCATGGAGTCATTTAGATAAATGAGCCAAGTACAATTCACGTTGAATTTAGTACAACACCTAAGGGCTGTGTTCGTCCCACTCCACTCCCATTTCTATATAGTAGATGAACAGATAGTAGTTAGCGCGCACTTGGTGCCATGGAGGCTTCCGTGTGATTAAAATGCATGTCCTTGGGTTATCGTCAACCTTTGTACTCCCCGTCTTCGTTCGAGGACGAAGGATTGGTAAATTGGTATCTAATGTAACGATCCGTTGGGTCGTTATAGTGGTTTTGACCTATGTATCCTTGTTTACACTTCCCAAGAGTCCCGTTAGTACGATCTATGACTTAGTGAAGTCATTGGTTTGGTTCCCGAAAGGTTTAATTGTGATCTGAGTTATTGGTGGAGGAACTAGTTAAGTTAGCGAGTTAGAGTTGACTACGGTCAACGTCGGGTTAGGATGACCCCGTGTCAATATTTTGGAAGTTCCAACATATTAATATGATGATTTTGAACTTGTCCACAAGTTTTGGAGAGGTTCCGAAGAGTTTCAGATGGGTTTGGGTTTTGTTGTGCTCGTTTTCGATGTTTTAGCCATAGGTCTATGGATAGAAATGGCTCCAGATAGATCAAACGACATTTGTTTAGTGTGAGGTTTGAACCATTAGATCTGTATCGTAATTATGAAGCTATAGCAAAAAGAATCGTCGCGTTTCGCCTCCGGATGACAGAGCTATGCCCTTTTTCGTTCGAGTTGTTCCAGCAGGCCCGCCGGCAGTGGACCTATGGCCGCTATAGCTGGTCTGCTATAGCGACCCACTGACCGCCGCAGCGACTGACAGGGGGCAAAAAGCCTTAATTTTATAGTTCAACTCCGAACCATTACCCCCAAGACCCCAAAGTCAATTTTCAAGAGAGAAGGAGGCAAACTTCATTTCATTTTTTGGTGAAAGCATCTTGGAGGGTAAGTCCCCACCTTTATTTGTCTCTTTTCCTTTCTTCTTTAAGTTCCATGATTATTTTAAGGTCCATCAATGGTGGGTGAAAATCCTAGAATCCTAGAATTAGTAAACCCTTAAATAATTGGTGGGTTGTTGATTTTGTTGTTGATTAATCATCTAGGAGTATGGATTATCACTTTCTAGGAAGGGAATTTGTTTTCTATTGGTTGAAATTTCATGTTGATACTTAGGGTTCTATAAAAATGGAAATTTTGTCCTAAAATATGTTTGAAAGGGTAAATTGATTAGAAACCCGAGAATTGAAGGTTAATGATTGTAGAGATAGAAGTTATGATAAATTCACCATTAAAGGATGGTTTCATCCATTGAAAAGGGTAGAAGTAAGTGGGTCTTCTTCTCAAAATTGTTGTTCTTGTTTAAATACAAAGTTTGTTGCTTACTTAGCATCATATTGTTAGACTTTGACCGTCATGAGATGCTTCGAAAATAGAAGACTCGTGTTATACCCCGTACTTCGCACGTTCGCATATGTTGAGAAAGTTGCGACAAGTTAAGGATGAGGCCATATCTTGGCCTTGTTTGATACATAAGTTGGTTATGAAAATTTTGGATGTGGAAATATGGAAGGAGGCCAAGGGCAAAATTGGAATTTTGGAAATTAGTTCTGTGAATTACCAAGTGTGATCCATCACTAGTTGGGCTCAAAAAAATAAGAAAAGAGGCCCAATGTTTGGAGGGTGGCCGGCCATACACTTATGGCCCAAGCCCATGGAAAATTGACCCATGTGATTAATAATAAAAGGAGCTACAAGTCATCATTTTAAGAAGTTTCAAGACTAATCAAGAAAACAAAAGAAAGAGAGAAAGAGAAGGTGAGGTTCGGCCATAAGAAAAAAAAGGGGAGAGAAAAGAAAGAAAAATTTTTGCCCTTCAATCTTTAATCCAAAAATCCTAATTTTCTTGTATCTCTACTAAGCTCAAGATTCTCTACAAAGTGGTATAATTATTTTGGCAAGAAAGTGACTTTGGTGGCAAGGAGAACTTATTGGAAAAAGTAAGGATTTCTTGTTTCTTTTATGTTATGGAAGATTTATAGATGTTAGAGTGAGTAGAATTGAATGGAAATCATGGAATTGTGATGTGGTGTGTGTGAGCCGTGTGTATGTGTGTGGCCGTGTGACACCATTCATGAAGGGAGATAAATTAAATTTATTTAGTATGTTAATTGTGTTGTTATGGCCTTGGAACGTAAATAGAAGATAAATGGTTCTTGTTGTTATGGAAGATTTGTTATAAGGTTGTTGTAGGAAAATATGCGACTTTATTGTAGTTTATGTAAATATGGAAATGAAAGTGGTAAGGTGCAAATTATGATTGTTATTAATGAAATTGGAAGGTGAAAATGCATTGTGAATGTTTATGTCGAAGGTTGGAAGTTTTGGATGAAGTATGGTTTCGGTGGAATTTTTGTATACTTTGTAAGAATAATGTGAAATGCTTCCGAATTGCATTTGAATGGTTTTGAATTAGCGCATGAATATGAAAATGTTGATAATAGCTTGGAAGTATGAAGTTGGAGTAGAAGTTGTGGCATTATGAAGAAAGGAAGACTGTTCATGTTAGAATGTGTTTTGTAGTAATTGTTGATGCTTTTGATATTGTTATGGGTGTTGTGTTGATATTTTGAGCCGAGTTATATTCTCGGGGCGGCGAAATTATAGGGGAAATGCTGCCCAAAATTTTGTAGACAAGTAGTGAATTAAAGATTCGAATGCTAAAAGTCTTACTATTGACATTTGGTAACTGTGACCAAACTGTAGATTTTGGCGAACTTGAGATTCGATTTCGGAGACGAGTAGGAAGCGGAAAAGGTATGTGAAGCTATCCCTTTTCTTCTCTTGGCATGTCCTAGATGTACTAGGTTTGAGTTTGAACCTCGGGGATCATTCTACTCATAGAAATCCGAGTTTACTTTTAGCACTATTTTATTCAGTGAAATTGAATTAGAAACTTATGCTTTGTTGAAAAGAAACGTTCAAACATTCATAACTTTCGTAAATATGATCGAATCACCCCTAAGCTTTCATGGTTGATTCCATAAGGTCAAATGTCTGTAAAAATTTGTTCGCCGCCTCGACTTGGACCGAGGTGGGCCCACTAGCCCCGAGTCTCCTTCGTTGCCCTAATTGACATAACTTTGTACGATATCGGAAAGAGACTTTTGCTTATAACTCTAGCCATTAAAGAATAATGTTTTGATTACTCCGTGATATTCTGATTTACATTTTGAACTATGAATACGATTTCAGAAGTACTTTTGTGAGCTAAACTCCGTATTGATCAGTTGTCCGGACTAGTTGCTTAACGGGTGGTCATATGATTTATCCAGTTTCATAAATGTTTTGATATGTAAATTGCATTAGTTTCCGCACTACTCTGCTCGTGCCCATTATTATGATATCGTTCGCCGGTTCCCGGGCCGGTTTGTGATCGTGCGCACTATGATAAATTCGGCAGTATGCTGTGTTACGGTTCCCGAGACCTCGCCATAGGGCCGGGTTCCGTTTATGGAGTTATGCTGTGATATGGCTTATGATATGTTTGATGATATGATATGTTGTGTTCGGGGTGTACGGAGATTTGAAACCTTCTGGAGTTATGCTGTGTTGTGGCACCAGCGTCGGAGTGGTGACCACGTTCCTGAGCCTTATGCATGATTTATGTTTGCATTATGTACATATGTCTTCAGTACAGGTTTTGATATATTGATCCGGTATTTTCTCTCTGTACCCTTCACTTCAGTTATGGTTTGGATTTCTGTACTTTATGCTTTACATACTCAGTACATCTTTCGTACTGACCCCCCTTTCTTCGGGGGGCTGCGTTTCATGCCCGCAGGTACAGACGCACAGTTTGGTGATCCACCAGTTTAGGACACCCTTTTTTGCTGTTTGGAGTGCTCCTCTCATTCCGGAGCCTACATTTTAGTATATATCTTCGTTCGTTGCATATGCGTATATTTGTTCAGGGGTACGGCGGGGCCCTGTCCCGCCATATGTTTCGGTTGGTCTGTTTAGAGGTCTGTAGACGTATATGTGGGTTGTGCCTACTTCTGTACAGGTGTGTTTGTATGATCCCACTCCCCATGGCAGCCTTGCCGGCGTGCATTTGTATATGTTTTGGGCCGTTGCGCCATTTGATAGCCTTGTCGGCTTCTGATATATATATATATATATATATATATATATATGTGGTTGTGTTTGAAATGTGTCTGAGACAGTTTGATATGATTTGTGGCAGCGTGTGATATTTGTGCCCGTATACGCTATTTGTATGTGATTCGGAATTGATGAGTGTGTTCGGGTGCCCAGTTCGGGCACTAGTCATAGCCTACAGAGTTGGGTCGTGACAACTAGTGTGGAGCAGTTCGTGGCTCCTATTCTGTATTCGAGGTAGGTTACGGCTTACTTTAGTTAGAATTTGATTAGCGAAATGTATGTATTGTGCAGAATTGACGGAATAAAGCATGATTAGGTCTTCGGACATGGTGTTTATACATATATATATAGGTTGGTATGACTTCTGATTTTGGGGGCTCGTCTCCATTACGTTATGTACTGAAATATGAGGTGTAGTTGTATTCATACTGTCGTGATTTGGGATGGATTTATATTAGGTTGATTGTTGTTGATGGTGGCTTGTTGCCCTGTTATTATGATTAGACTTATTGCCTAAATTGTCGTGATGTACTCAGTTCTCTCTTATTATGACACATATTATCGGAGAAAGGAAGGATAATGAGTTTAGGCTTGAATTGTGATACAAACTTATGACAGTCCGTAGATGAAAACTTGATTTATGATTTACTGTTAATGATAATATATAGAAAAGTGGAGCTTCTTGGTGATACGAGACTTAGTTGTGAGGCGTACTTGCTACATGTGGAAGTAAAGAGGGACATAGATTATTATGTTGGTTGAGAGGGTCTGTATGATTCATTTCATGCCAGAGTTGATCCAAGTCTTGATATGACTTGTGGCATGATGTCTTGTGTTTGACATTGATATTGCTAATTGTTCATAATTCATACATACTAATGAACTGGAATACATTGAGACATACATTTTGATGTGAAATTAGTGAATAAGTTAATATAATCTTCTTATTGAACTTGTGATACTATTTGATACATGGTACTTCATGAATTGATCATTGAGAGTGATGTGGCAGTGTTACTATACATATGAAAAGGCACATTTGACCGGGGGTGAGGATGTGACCTAGTTGTGAGCTCGTGGTCCGAGGTTCATTGAGTGGTGCATGATGTGGATCCGCGTCCGAGGTTCTTTCCGAAGCGGAGGATTTATGGCTCGGGTCCGATGAATATCCGGAACGAGTGGTACATGGACACCATGGGTCCTCTGCAGGTCATGACTATTGAGAAATGACATCAGTTAGCAAGTGTGTACAGTTCGAGTGATTGGCCAGTGCATTGCATTGTATTGCACATCATCATATTTTGCATTGCACATCATTACATTTTATTCTGCATTATGCTCATTTGTTTCTGATTTTGGTATGCATGTTGAAAGTCTATTGTGATATAAATATGACCATTGACTGAGTTAAATTGTGGATTTGTGACTCTACCTAAGGACCGGACTTGGACTTGTGATTATCAGGTGAGATTATTGAAGCTTGACATACTTGTGGTTTAGAAGCTTCATATTAGGCTGTGACTCTGTTATGGGATGTTCTGTGACTTGGATTTGAGTATTAAGTGCCTATATGTTTATCTTGTTGATTTTATACTTATATACGTGAACTAATCTTAGTCGACCTATGATGCTTACCAGTACATACTGTTTGTGTTGGTACTATCTTGCTGCATCCTTTTTTAGTGCAGATTGTGTTCCAGAGATTTCATCCAGACTAGATCTCTAGCTTGAAGCTAGTTTGCTCGATCAGATCCGAGGGTGAGCTTCTACCCATGCCATGCCACCTGAAGATCTCTCTTTCCAGATGTCTACTTTCGTTCCAGACATTATTTGTTATTATATTTGATATATATTTCATTATTTAGACATTGTTGGTTAGAGTCCTTGTACAATGACTTTAAGATTTTGGGGGTGTAATAGTTAAGACTTCCGCACTTATATTAATTATTATTTATGACTTCGTCAGACTATTTATTCATTTACTTATTTATTGATTGTTAGTGTATAAATGATTAAAAAAGTTGAAATTGGCTAGTGATAAATGGGTTAACGAGTAAGGGTTCGCCTACCAGTGATAATAGGGTAGGTGCCCGCAAGATCTGTAATTTGGGTCGTGACAGTTGGTATCAGCGCCCGGGTTCGTTAATCTCGTTGTACAAGAACATGTCTAGTAGATTCTTCCAGATCGGTACGAAGAGCTCTGTACCTATCTACGAGAGGCTATGGGGCATTTAGGAAACTTCCACTTCTTTCATTCCTTCGTGCTACTTCATTCAAATTGGTATCTAGACGATTCCAATTGGTTTCTGCACTTCCTTGTCTTATTTTTCCACGAATGGTCAAAACCCCTCCCCTGAACTCTTATGCGAGCATTTTGTGTTATGGCATGGCCTAGTATCGTACTAAATGCGTCTTCCTGATTCGGACGCATGATCTAAGTTTAGTTTCCAGTTGTGACTTGAAATTTAGCTCTATGGGTTGTAATTTAGACCTGATTATTTTGTTTGCATAATCTTGAAAAGTAGAGAACATTGGATAGATTAATCTCCACTCTGAGGAAAGAAATAATTGGTATTTGACTGTAACAACCCTCCCTGTCATTATAGAGATCTTGGCCACCTTAGTCGGTAACACCTCTCCAAGAATAGAATGAGCTAATAGAAATTCAAATGTAGCAGTCCAAGAACTGAAAACTTGGCTTGTTTGTGATTATTTTTTGGTTGTGTCGAGTCCATTTGGTGGGTGACATAGAAAATTAGACGTCCATTGGATATTCCGAGGCCACGGGTGAGTCCGTATGGTGTTTTTACATTAATGTGCATGTTTTGTTTATGTGTGTGAGGCCTCGGATGAAGTGTTGGGTGGTAGAGTGAAAAACTGTGAGAATTAGCAAGCTTACTGCCTCAGTGGGACCGCTATAACGGAGAAGTACCGCTGCGGCGGGACCGCTATAGCAACGGTCCTCTCGCCGCCACGGTGATGCGTGATTGAGTGTGTTCGCTATGGTGGGCATTGGACCGCTGTAGAGAGGTCACTATGGCGGAACCATGCCCGCCACAGCGGAGGATGACTTTTGGGAAATGTCCGCTACAGCGGGCACTTGCCCACTATAGCGAGACCGCTGCAGTGACGGGTTGACCGCTGCAGCGGTCAACGGGAAATAGTAGCCGTGTTTTAAAACACTTAGTCCGAATTCTTTATTCGTAAAACTCCAAAACATTTACCAAGAATACCTAGGGCGAAATTCTAAAGCTAGGGCCAGAATATTCTTGAGAGGTAAGTCTCGACCATTCTTTCCTTCATTATGCTTTCATCTCTAAGATTATCATCATTCTAATGGGTCTGCAATGGTGATTTGAGACTTAGGTAACTTGAAGAGTTCTTGAATTTGTTTCTTCTGGGGGTGAGTTCTCTTGTCTTATCTTATGATTATCTATCATCTTAGGCTTGAATTAATGGTGCAAATGTATGGGAACTAGTTGGAGAAGATGAGTTTCTACCTTAGCATTGAGGATTGAATAATAGGCTTTAAATATTAGTTTAATTGGTGAGTCTTGCCTATAGTAAGATGGGATTTCATGAAGTAGTAAATCATAAGCTTGAATCTCTAATCTAGACTAAGATTGATTAAGGATAAAAAGGGGGATCGTTTGAAACAAGAGCTAATAATTTGAGAGTTATGTTGAGGTTGTACAATGTGAATTCGACTCGAAGGTTATGTATGAATTGGTAAGTTCTAGTATGTCATAAGCTATAGGGGACATTGGTTGGATAACAGAAACGAAGACTCTAGTGGTTATTGTGTTACTTATGGCTGGTGAGAGATGATACTAGTTATTGTACTAAATTTTTGTATTTACCTATGTGGTTATTGAGCGTACATATATGTTTGTTGGTTGGTGTTCCCGGGTTGTACGGCATCTTGCTAAGGTAAGGCTTATTTTTTAGATCTCTGAGTTAAGATACGTCGTATTAAAGTAATGGTGATCTTAGTTAAATTAGTTGTCTAAGTCAGAAAAGGGTTAAGTATGAACTTTGTGAATCAGGTGTCTGAGTCCCAGTTTGTTGAGATAGACGTGAGGAATAATTAATAAATTGATGGTAGTTGAGATTTGTCTAAGAGTTGATATATTGTGGTGACTTCTTGATAAGGAGTAAATTCGTCATAATGTGAGAAATATAGGGATGTTAAACAGTTCCAATAAGACAAGATGTTATGAATAGTGTCCTAACGAATTAGTCTTGAGGAAAAAGGACAAATGAGTTAGTGGAATAGATAAGGGTGTTGGGTTTCACGTGGTCCTTTTGTAGTATTAAGTAAGTGATAGAAACGGAGAGGTTCGGGTAAGTCCGTGATAAATTGTTACTTGGCTTGAATGGTTGATAGGTAAAAGGTTGACATAGTATTAAACAAAGCGTGTTGAGATATGAAATCTTAGCTTACTGATCTAAGAAAGATTTGCTGATCGCATTGGTGATCATGAGGGTCTAGAGAAGTTGCAATCATTAGAGGTATAAATTGGGAGTAGTATGATCAAACTTCGATATTATTAGATGATGATAGGTGTTGTAACAATTCTTGTGGTAGGTTCGTGTACAGAATATGAAAATTGGGTCTTTGAGCTAAAGTAGAAAGAGTTTTGGCTGATAAGATGAACAGATAGTAGTTAGTGCGCACTTGGTGCCGTGGAGGCTTCCGTGTGATTATAATTCATGTCCTTGGGTTATCGCCAACCTTCATACTCCTCTTATTCATTCGAGGACAAATGATTGGTAAATTGGTATCTAATGAAACGACCCGTTGGGTTGTTATAGTGGTTTTTAACCATGTATCCTTGTTGACCCTTCCCAAGAGTCCCGTTAGTATGATCTATGACTTAGTGAAGTCATTGGTTTGGTTCCCGAAAGGTTTGACTGTGATTTGAGTTATTGGTGAAGGAACTAGTTAAGTTAGCGAGTTAGAGTTGGCTACGGTCAATGTCGGGTTAGGATGACCCCGTGTCAATGTTTTGGAAGTTCCAATATGTTAATATGATGATTTTGAACTTGTCCATAAGTTTTGGTAAGGTTCCGAAGAGTTTCAGATGGGTTTGGGTTTTGTCGCGCTCGTTTTCGATGTTTTTGCCATAGGTCTATGGATAGAAACGGTTCCATATTGATCAAACGACCTTTGTTTTATGTGAGGTTTAAACCATTAGATTTGTATCGTAATTATGGAGCTATAGCAAAAATAATCGTCGCGTTTCGCCTCCGGATGAGGGATCTATGCCCTTTTTCGTTCGGGTTGTTCCAACAGGCCCGCTGGCAGCAACCCGAACGAAAAATTTCATGTTAAAATCACTTTCTAGGAAGGGAATTTGATTTCTATTGGTTAAAATTTCATGTTGATACTTAGGGTTCTAATAAAAATGGAAATTTTGGCCTAAAATATGGTTGAAAGGGTAAATTGATTAGAAACCCGGGAAATGAAGGTTAATGATTGTAGAGATGGAGGTTATGATAAATTTACCATTAAAGGATAGTTTCATCCATTGAAAAGGGTAGAAGTAAGTGGGTCTTCTTCTCCAAATTGTTGTTCTTGTTTAAATACATGGTTTGTTTCTTACTTAGTATCATATTGTTAGACTTTAACCGTCATGAGGCGCTTCGAAAATAAAAGACTCGTGTGGAGTAGTTCGTGGCTCCTGTTCTGTATTCGAGGTAGGTTACGACTTACATTAGTTAGACTTTGATTAGCGAAATGTATGTATTGTGTAAAATTGACGCGAGAAAGCATGATTAGGTCTTTGGACATGGTGTTTTCGTTGGATATTAGCTAGGTTGGTATGACTTCTGATTTTGTGGGTTTGTCGCCATTACGTTATGTACTGAAATATGAGGTGTAGTTGTATTCATACTGTGGCGAATCGGGATGGATTTCTATTAGGTTGATTGTTGTTGATGGTGGCTTGTTGCCCTGTTATTGTGATTAAACTTATTGCCTAAATTGTCGTGTTGTACTCAGTTCTCTCTTATTGTGACATATATTATCGGAGAGAGGAAGGATAATGAGTTTAGGCTTGAATTGTGATATAAACTTATGACAGTACGTAGATGAAAACTTGATGTATGATTTATTGTTGATGATAATATATAGAAAAGTGGAGCTTCTTGGTGATACAAGACTTAGTTGTGAGGCGTACTTGCTACGTGTGGAAGTAAAGAGGGACATAGACTATTATGTTGGTTGAGAGGGTCTGTATGATTCATTTCATGCCTGAGTTGATGCTCTTGATATGACTTGTGGCATGATGCCTTGTGTTTGACATTGATATTGCTAATTGTTCATAGTTCATACATACTAATGAACCGGAATACATTGAGACCTATATTGTGATGTGAAATTAGTGAAGAAGTTAATATAATCTTCTTATTGAACTTGTGATACTATTTGATACATGGTACTTGATGAATTGATCATTGAGAGTGATGTGACGGTGTTACTATACATATGAAAAGGCAGATTTGACCGGAGGTGAGGATGTGACCTAGTTATGAGCTCGTGGTTCGAGGTTCGTTCCGAAAGTGAGTGGTGTATGATGTGGATCCGCGTCCGAGGTTCTTTCCGGAGCGGAGGATTTATGGCTCGGGTCCGATGAGTATCCGGAACAAGTGGTACATGGACACTATGGGTCCTCTGTAGGTCATGACTACTGAGCAATGACATCAGTTAGCAAGTGTGTACAGTTCGAGTGATTGGCCAGTGCATGGCATTATATTGCACATCATCATATTTTGCATTGCACATCATTACATTTTATTATGCATTATTATATGCTCATTTGTTTCTGATTTTGGTATGGATGTTGAATGCCTATTGTGACATAAATATGACCATTGACTGAGTTAAATTGTGGATTAGTGACTCTACCTAGGGACCGGACTTGGACTTGTGATTATCAGGTGAGATTCTTGAAACTTGACATACTTGTGGTTTAGAAGCTTCATATTAGGTTGTGACTCTGTTATGGGATGTTCTGTGACTTGGATTTGAGTATTAAGTGCCTATATGTTTATCTTGTTGATTTTATACTTATATACGTGAACTAAACTTAGTCGGCCTATGATGCTTACCGGTACATAGTGTTTGTACTGATACTATCTTGCTGCATCCTTTTTGAGTGCAGAATGTGTTCCAGAGATTTCATCCAAACTACATCTCTAGCTTGAAGCTAGTTTGCTCGAACAAATCCGAGGGTGAGCTTCTACCCATGCCATGCCACCTGAAGATCTCTCTTTCCAGATGTCTACTTTCGTTCCAGACATTATTTGTTATTATATTTGACATATATTTCATTCTTTAGACATTGTTGGTTAGAGTCCTTGTACGATGACTTTCAGATTTTGGGGGTGTAATAGCTAAGGCTTCCGCACTTATATTAATTATTATTTATGACTTGGTGAGACTATTTATTCATTTACTTATTTATTGATTGTTTGTGTATAAATGATTAAAAAAAGTTGAAATTGGCTTGTGATTAATGGATTAACGGATAAAAGTTCGCCTACTGGTGATAATAATAAGGTAGGTGCCCGCACGATCGGTAATTTGGATCGTGACACTAACACACCAATAACACATATAGAATATCAGGGAGACTCGAGGTACCATAAAAATGTAACCTAAAAGACTCAAGGCATAGTAAAAGTAGTTAATAGCAGATGTTTAATTCATTTGTAAGTTAAAAAAAATTTAGACAATACAAATTGAAACTAAAGGGAAAAGGCCACACACTGAGAAAATAAATAATAGGCCATTTATATATGATGAAAATCATGGACCGAATATTTTCTTGAATGATAAGTCACATGCTAATAACAATATCTTACATGCCAAGTTTAAATTATTAGCCGATTTATGTAATTTTAGATTGAGATTTTGTTGTTTGCAAGTGATAATCATTTGTCAAGATGAGAGGAAAATCTCATCGTAAATAATTTAAGAAGTGATTGTTTAACAATAATATTTCCTTTTACACTTTATCTTTTAATTGTTTGTTTGTCCTTTTAGTTTTTATGTTATCGGTTATTGTTTTTTCTACTTCCGATTAAGATGATTTTGCCCGTACTAAAAAGTGAAGTGTAACAGCGCAAACATGAAATGAGTATTCCCTCTCCTATCGAACGTTTCTTTAAAAAGAAAGGGACAATCTTTTCAACATAATTCAAGGAAAAAAAAAATGAGAAATTAAGTGATTCAAAAACACGATTGAGGTAAACAACATAATAAAGATGAGGTGTATAAAAGAAACTACATGATAGAGATGTATAAATAAAGATTAGGTAAAAACCTTTTGGAGACCATTTGAGTTGACATACATGAAAGCTCCATTTTTCTTTTTTGCCATGTCCAATTGAGTTCCTTGAACAACGTCTATGTCCAATATAATTTCACCAACAATGTGTATTGGAAACACTACGTGTTTTATATAATGAAGGGGAAAGGCAAAGGATAAAGTAATAACAATAGAGATTGTTAAGCTTACCGCAATTAAGATTAGGAAAGATGGGAGTAATTAGAATTGAAATATTTCTTCTTACATTTAAGATAAATAAATAGAGAATTTATGATTGGCAGAATGCTTACTGCACGCACGTCTGCACTCTCAATTAAGACATTCAAAGAAATTTACTAAGCAGTTTTTGAGTTTTTAAAATATCTTTAATGAACAAAATGAAAGGAAAAAAAAGATAAATAGAATCCTTGGTCATAGAGAGGTGCCACATTACCTTGTCTATGCCCAGCTTTATATAATATATAGAATTTTTTCCTTTCGTTTCTTTTTCTTTTCTTAATTTGAGCCAGCGGTCCATCCGAAACAGTCTCTCGTTTCTTTTTCTTTTCTTAATTTGAGCCAGAGGTCTATTCGAAACAGTGTCTCTACCTCCACAGGGTAAGGGTAAGGTTTGCGTACATGCTACCCTCCTTAAGACGCCACTCTTGAATTACACTTGGTTTAATGTTGTTATTGTTATCCAGGTTGTTTTTTCCGTTTCCCCTTTTTCTCCCTTATAGTTTTTCAGAATCCACTCTGTTCAGTTTGTAAAGTATTGGAAAGGTGCAGAACAAAAACCCCACTACTGTCTTACTCTTTTTATTTTGCAACTGAGTGGGAAAGACATGAATCTTAATTAATTCATCATATCCTCTATGATATTTGTATTCTCTCAGATCATGATATTATGAGATATACTAGTAGAGAAATTGTAACATTATCTATTTCTAAAGAAAATTCATACTTATATGCTTATAGAGAAAGAAAATAGGCTATCTGTTTGATAGTTTGGGTTGTACTGAATATCATGCTGGAACCGCTTAGTATTGGTTATTGTATAGAAAACCAATGTACTACAAATATACTCAATGAAATTGTGTTGTATACTCAGGGGCGGAGGGAGGAAGGGCCAAGAGGGTTCATCTGAACCCCTTTTGGTGAAAAATTACACTGTTTATATATGGTTAAAATTATTTTTGATGTATATGTAGTAGACGTTGAACCCCCTTTGGCTTCTTCGTGTGTTTACTTTTTTATATTTTGAACCCCCTTAGTGAAAATTCTAGTTCCGCCACTGAATATACTATGATCCTTGTAATTACGGGTATGTTAAATGATACTCAATATACCAATGACCTATTAGTCTGTATTGTGTAGTATATTACTGTTGAATCATGGTTTACTGCAATTTTGTATGTGAATAATATTCGCAATATACTAATAGTATATTATATAAAATATTACTGTTGAATCATGGTATACTGTGATCACTGCTATGTTGAATGATATTCACAATTTATCAACTATGTGTAGTATAACATGATTATAATTGAATCATGGTATAATGTTATTATTTGTATGTTAATATAAAATATAACATGATTACTGTTGAATCATGGTATACTGTGATCACTGCTATGTTGAATGATATTCACAATGGTTAAGGCTCAAATATGCCTCTAACCTTTGCGAAATTGTACACATTTGCCCATTGTTAAAGGTTGGTGTAAAGATGCCCCTAACATTTTTTTAAGCCATATATGCCCTTGAGTTAACGGAAAATATTGGAGGGCATATTTGTTTAGTTTCGCTAACGTTAGGGGCATATTTGAGCCTTTGTCGTTTCTGAATATTATGGCACAAATAGTTCTCAGATTTTTTTTTGGGAGTTCACTATATGCTAGCCAATGATTTATTGCAACTGTATTTTGAAACTCCACACTTATCGTACAACCCCTCACTTTTCTCTCTTATTCTTTCACTTGTTTATGAAATATCGGAAGCTTCGAGTTCTTCAAATAGCTGTGGAAGGGTTTGTGGATGTGAAGTTGTGGAAAGGTTTGTGGTCGTGGAGTTACTGCACTCCATCTCACTTATAGACTTCAAATAATTCTGCTAAATTTCGGTTATGCGTGAAATTCGCGAAAGGGCCAAACCACATTAAATGTTATGTAAGAAACCGTATAAATGCTTAAAATGTGATACTCGTTCTATTATTATTATTATCAAAATTTTGAGCACTGCGGGAGACATTTTTTCATGTGTCATAAGTATGATGTAAGTTATCTTTTTTTTTATGTTTATGTTTTATTGTGGCAATTGTTGCATCCATTATCGTGTAGATATTGGGACTGAGAAGACGAAATATCTAGAAAGAACTATCCAGATCATCAACAAATTGAAAATAAAAATGGTATTATCATTAGTAAAAAAAAATCTTTTGAAAAAGGAAAATGATGCTCTTGTTTGTGAAAACAATCTTTAAAAGATGGTTGTAATCGCATCTGCTCTTTTAGTTGTATAATTTTGATGTAATGCAATGGTAGATGGGTTGTAATTACAAATATTTTTTTTATGTTTTGGAATGCAATAATAGTTTGTGCCATAATATTCAGGAATGGCAAAGGCTCAAATATGCCCCTAACGTTTGCAAAACTAAACAAATATGCCCTCCAATATTTTCCGTTAACTCAAAGACATATATGGCTAAAAAAAACGTTAGGGGCATGTTTGCACCAACCTTTTAACGACGGGCAAATTGTATTTCATAAAAATTGGGGGCAATATAATCCTTATGTAAGGGCCATCCTATCCACCTTTCAGGCATTAAGATACGTTTCAAGCGTGGATGATTATCATAAGAGATTCTCAACATATCATATGATTCTCGTTCTTGAAAATCCCGATCCTGCACAATTCAGACCAGCTAGTATCTCTTTAATTTACTTAATGCACTCACAAGTGTATAATTTCGCAAAGGTTAGGGGCATATTTGAGCCTTAACCATATTCACAATTTATCAAATATGTGTAGTATAACATGATTATAATTGAATCATGGTATAATGTTATTATTTGTATGTTATATGATAGTTATAGTATACCAAATATATTAAATAATCTACAATAGTTACTGTTGAATTATGGCATGATGTGATATATTAAATGATATTCACAATATATCAGGTATATTATGTAGTATACCCTGGTCACTGTTGAATAATGATATAGTGTTTTTACTGGAATATTCGATGATATGCAATATACTTATGGTATATCAAGTTTACTGTTGAACAAAACCTATCAGATCCAAATTCTCAATCCATTTTTTACAATACTAGTGTATACGTGTACTTATAGTATACATGATATACTTAGTATATTTAATGATATATTAATACATTTAATATATTATTACAATTATTAAGAAATACGGAAAGAACAAAAAATAAAAAAATAAATGAAGAAAATAGAGGGGGAAAAAAAAAAGGAAAGTTAAAAATAGTGAGAGATTTACTAGAAAGAGCCAAAAAAAAAAAAGATTAGGAAAATGATAAAAACAATAACAAAGAATTTTATTATTTTAAAGCTTTTTGTCGGAAGGACTTTTTAGAAAAACATTTTTTAGGGAATAACAGTTCGTGTTTGATTAATAAATTTAAAAATCATTTTTATCAATATTAGAGCAGTATTTTGTGCTTGATCAATATTCTAAAAGTGCTTCTAGAAAAAGCTATTTTTCTAGCTTCTAAAAAATTGCTTCTGTTATTATTCAAAAACACTTATTTTTTTCCTATTTTTTCCCGAACACCTCAATTTTCTACAAGAAACACTTCTTTTTTCTTTTAAAAAAACACTTTTGGCTAAGGGTGGGCGTTCGGTTCTTCGGTTCGGTTTTTCCAAAGTTCGGTTAGGTTTTTCGGTTTTGGTTTTTCCAATTCGATTTTTTTCAATACCGAACACCGCACCGAATTAGTAGACCATATTCTTGTATGCTTTATTTTATCTTCCTCGTAAAAGTATTATTTGTTTGATAATCATTTATATACATTCAGCTAATTATTTTGATCAAGATGGTATAAAAATCAATCCCAGATTGAAAAAAATGATTTAATATAGGTCACGAGTATTATTGAAGACAAATTTATTTATCCAATTCGGATTGTATTCAAAATTCAGCTGAGTCAGATTTCGCTATATTCAAGTTCAGATTTCGCTGTATTCAAGTTAAATTTCGATGTATTCAAGTCAGATACATTCAACTAAGTTGTATTCAAGTCATATGTATTCAACTCAACTGTATTCATTTGTAGTTACTTTTACACTGTATTCACTTTTATATATTTAAAATCGGTTGTATACAAAAAAATATCCTTCAAAATACACACCCAAATACTGAATTTTGCACTAAAAATATTAACGAATACACTCATATATTGAATACAAGAAATAAAATTCACTGTATTCATTTATATACTCTTCAAATTCACTGTATTCATTTGTATACAAAAAGATTTTCTTCGAAATACAGACAAAAAATACAAAGAAACATGGTATTTTACCCTAGAAAAAAATGAATACACTCAAATCTAAGATACAAGAAATAAAACACAATTCGAATTCACTGTATTCATTCCGATCAGATCTGGACAATAAAGTGTATTCAAAAATACAAAATACACTAAATGCGGTCAGATCTGACTGTTTTCGTCTAGATCTGACACAGACGCTACCAGATGTACGAAAACACCACCGTCACCAACAATCACCACTGTATCCTTTATCGTCACCCACAAACGTCGTTGTATCCTTCATCGTCACCTTCATCGTCACCTTCATCTCCTGCGATACAAGTGTTTACCAACTCTCTGAATCAAACCAATTTCAAAACTCATAAAAACCTTTCTCTGTTATATACAATGTTGTCCTGTAATTGAAATATGGATCGAATTCATGGATCATACTCTCATATCTTAATACACTGAACAGTGAGAACAATTATTGCAGATCCATTGCTTTCTCCATTCTAAGATTAGATCTATTGATGAATTAGAGTTTTTTGGTTCGAATTTGATGAATTGGAGTTTTAGTGATTTCAGTGGGAACGTTACAGAGCGAGAGAGAGAGAGAGAGAGAGAGAGAGAGAGAGAGAGAGTGGAGGAGAGTGTTGTAGACATTAGAGAGAGGAGGAGGAGGAAAGAGTTATGTATTTTACCTTAATAGCTAATAAATGCCATTAACATACAACTTTTAGCTATTGAAAGTAATTAATGCAAACTATAGCTACTCAATGTAATTACATACTACTAGTTTGCCACACCATGTAAATTTCCCTAATAATAATAATAATAGGAAATTCTGGTTCTGCCATGTTTGGGCCTTCTGACCCAATACAAGATGGCGACTAAACCCAAATTCAATGGACCTAATTCAAGCCCATTAAATCCATCCTCTTCATTTAACACTCAATTCATCACTCCAAACCCTAGGGGTTTCTCTTCATCTCTGCAAACTGAACATAACTAGGGTTTCCCAGAAGTGCTGTTCTGTTCCATCATTACCTTTCTCACAGGTCTGCATTTTATTTTTCTAGTCGTTAACCATTGTTTGGACGGAAATAATATAATATATTTTAGCAGCTTTGTAATTATGGTTTGTATGACGTCAAACAAATGTAGTTGATATTGCTAGTGTCAGTATGCAAAATAATTTTTCATTAATTTGTCCAGTAAAAATTGGTATCTTGTTATCTGCTGGTAGACTAGTTTTTACTGTGTTTTATTCCTATTACTTATTTAGGCTCATTCTAGTATTTCTTTGTTTGGAAGGAAATAATATACATTTTTTTGTTGTTTTATCGTTTGTATGATGTCAAACACATTTAGTTGATGTTACTAGAGCTTGTATGCAAAAGAATTTTTCTGGGTTCATTAATTTGTCCGTTACCAATTGATTCTTTGTTGTTTGCTGATGGACTAGTTTTACTATGCATTATTTATTTTCAAGTTGGAAATGGTATTTGGATATTGGACAGCTTTTTGGAGGTTTCGAATTCCAGAATTCAACTTCAAATTGAATTCTGGAAATTGTAACAATTCTATGTCCATACAGTTTTCCGGAATAAAATTCCAGGAAAAAGTGGAAAATATCCACGGCCAAACAGGCACTTCATCATAACTGTATGATTGAAATTTAATTTGATTAAATTGTTGGATCATCAGACCTGTGAAGATGTACACGTCCAGGCAAAAGATTCACAAAGATAAGGATGCTGAACCTACTGAATTTGAGGAGTCTGTTGCACAGGTTACTTTTTTGTTCTTTTTCTTATTATACTGGTTATTTAAGACCTTAATCTGCATTGATATAAAGTTTCTGAAAAATGTTCGAATTGTTTCTGAGCAGGCTTTATTTGATATGGAAAACACCAACCAAGAGCTGAAAAGCGAATTGAAGGACCTTTACATCAATGCCGCATTGTAAGACTTGAAAAAAACTACATACTGTTGTTGTCAATAAATATATTTTAGGACTTTTTTCATTTTTGGCCTGTTGGGTGACATTAGTTATGAGCGGTAGCCAAAATATACATAACATATACACTGATTATGTATATGTTATGTATGTATATGTTATGTATGTTCATGTTATGTATGTTCATTTATTCAATATGTATATTATCTGTATATTTATAATTAATATATAAAACCTATACATTTGATGGCTATCATTTTTGTTAGCGGTCCAAAAATGTAATTATCCCTATATTTTACATCTCATTATGATGATTGGTGGTTGTGGACTGCTTTCTGCAGACAAATTGATGTGTCAGGAAACAGGAAGGCTGTTGTTATCCATGTCCCCTACAGACTTAGAAAAGCTTTCCGCAAGGTCCATGTCCGCCTTGTTAGGGAACTGGAGAAGAAGTTCAGTGGGAAGGTAGCTATTGAACTTTGTTCCTTGAGGATATATTCAAGCATTGAGTTTTTTGAGAATCTTTTTTATCTGAAATGGACATAATACCTTTGTTCTCCGTATGGTTATTGACAATTACGGTCATTTGGAATTAAATGTTCTGCATAATTGAAATAACGTCAAACATTGAGCCTCTCGTGTTGACGCACTGCTTCAAATTTTACCATGAATTCACGTTTTGTGATTTTGGTAAATTATTCTTTTGTTGGGCCAAGGAGGAAAGATTTTGATATTACCTTCGGGATTTGCTTTAAGAAATGCATGAACAGATTAGTTTTGTGAGCCTAGTGGGTTTAACTTATTCTTGGACAACTTATTTCCACCAGTGTTTGAATCATGGTCTTGTTGCTATTCCTATGAACAGAAACCTTTCTAGGTATTGAAGTTGGATTCCCAGTCTTTGATAACATTCTCCTGAAATGAAGATCTTCAGTAATTTTGGCCTACTTCTATACTGCATCTTTCATGCAAATGCTCTAGGCACCATTGAAATCATTCTCTCAGTCAGTTTCTTGTTGGATGTTTATTGTATGAAAGATGTTGGGATGGGTTTTCAGTTGTTGACCCCCATTTAGTGCATCATGAAGTGGATCGACTAGGACAAAACTTTAAGTGTCTCTCTTTAATGAGACATTTCTTAAGGTAAGGAAGTTCATTAAATGGCCTACTTCTATACTGCATCTTTCATGCAAATGCAAATCTTTCATGCACATGTTCTATAATGCAGTATAGAAGTAGGCCATTTGCTTACAGTTCAACTCGTATTACTCCAAGGTGTTCTCTGTATATTATCCGAATTCCCAAAGCATCTAGCCTGCTTTAACAAATGGAGGCCATTTGTTTACAGTGTGAGAAATTTATCCTATATGGTCACTACAGAGTTGTGCTGTTTTCCTTTGACTGTTATGATAACACACATAAATACTGCACCTTTTTTATATGGTTATGTTTTAGTTGCACTAGTTGTATTAGGTCTTCTCTTTTTCCTTTTTTGGTATGACAGATATATATTGCTGGTATTTTTCTTAAATTTACTGAAATGCTATTCCTTTTAGGATGTAATCTTCATTGCTACGCGGAGAATAACGAGGCCTCCAAAGAGAGGCTCTGCTGCTCAACGGCCCCGTAGCAGAACTCTTACTTCTGTTCATGATGCCATATTGGAGGACTTGGTTGTACCTGCTGAGATTGTTGGAAAGCGTACTAGGTATCGCGTTGATGGATCCAAGATAATGAAGGTAATTTATGCCACACCATATAATACTACTAATGTTTTGTGTTTCATGCTTAATAGGAAAATCTTGTACAAGTAAAAACCAGAATTCATGACTTGATGTTTGTCCACTTTCCCTATTAGTTCGAAGAACAGTTTAAATGATGGCTTCTGAAACATGTTAAGATCAATTTAGTTGATTGTTTTTTATTTTTATGTGAACTTGGCACAGTTATTTATAGTTTTAGTGGTGATGTGGCCAGGTAATCTTGGACCCAAAGGAACGAAACAACACCGAGTACAAGCTGGAGACTTTTTCAGCTGTTTACAGGAAACTATCGGGCAAAGATGTTGTGTTTGAGTACCCCAATGCCGAGGCTTAGGATACAAAATGTCTTCCTACTTCTGGAGAAGAGATTACCTTCCTTTTTGCAATTTTGGTGTTTATATTATTTTATCTAGATGCTAGGGAACAATGTGAAATTGCTCTCTGTTTTCTCTTAGCTCTCCTAGATTACTGGCTTGTTTGTTGAGTTTAGTTTCTTTGCTGTGCTCTTTGGTCTGTGTCAGCTCAATTGTTTGGTTGTCTCCTCTTGGTCTTAAAACTAAGTTTAGTGCTGCAAGCTATCTGCTAGTGCTGTTTGCACTTGGGTCAATCTATATTGGAATTTTTGGTTCTGCTTTATTAGCCTCGCACTTTAACGGGTCGTTTGGTTGATGGGATAAGGTTAATAATACCGGGATATACCATGAGATTATTTTATCATGTGTTTAGTAATGGGTATTATTTCGTCCTAGGATTATTTTATCCCACCATTTTTAGTACTCCCTCTGTTTCAATTTATGTGAACCTATTTCCTTATTAGTTTGTGCCAAAAAGAATGACCTCTTTCTATATTTAGAAACAATTTGCCTTTATGCCATGATTTATAGTCACAAAATATATGCGATTCATTTAGGACCACAAGTTTAAAAGTCTTCTATTTTTTTTTAAACTCCGTGTCCAGTCAAATGGGTTCACATAAATTGAAACGGAGAGAGTATAAACGTGGGATAAGTTAACCCATATAGAAGATGGGATAAAATTATCCAATGTCATATCCTTATCTATTTCATCTCACCAACTGAACGATTTATTTTTTTTTAAAATGTTTTTTTTAAAGGAAGTCATATTTCAGTAATGTGTTTTATGAAAACTATTTTACTAGAAGAGCCTGGTGTCTCGTTGGTGAGGTAAAATAGTTTTTGGAACAAATATATTAAAGACAAATAACAATATCAGCAAGTAGGATGATATTCTGATTATACTTTTGAGTATTTTAGGATGTGTCTGCCATATGTTTTTCATAGAAAATATATTTTCCTAGAACGTTTTTCGGTGTTTGGATGGTGAAATTGTATCAAAATTTAATAATAATATTAGCAAACTGAATAAAAGTTCGATGAAAATTTTAAGTACCAGAGATTAATAATAATATCCAGTGTTAGTTGAAAATATTAATATGAAATCAAAAGGTGAAATTTCTACTATATAGAAACATGGGTGGATCGTCGTGCACCCAGGGACCCACTCATGTTTCTATATAGTCGAGTAGAATTTAAAAAAAAAAATTAAGTGACCACTCTTTTATAATTAAAAAATAAAATTAAGGGTCCATCCTTCTATAATAGTAAAAATAAAAAATAAAAAAATTCAAGGTGAAGCTTACGTGAAGAATTAGGAGATAATATTGAACACAAAAATCGCTAAAGAAGTCATAAAACCAAAACATTTAAAACTTAAGTTTAGACACATACGTCTCACACAAATAATGAGGAATAACATCAAGAAGATGAAATATAAACGGTCATGGATAATAGTAAATTATAAAATAGAATAAAAATTAAGGTGGGGCCTACTCTTTTATAATAGCAAAAAATAAAAATAAAAATTAAAGTGAGGCCCACTCTTCTATGATAGTAGAAAATTTTTTTTTAAAAAATTAAGGTGGGGTCCACGTGAAGAATTAGGAGGCAATTTCAAAAAAAGGGTGGCCCACGTGAAGATGTAGGAGACAATTGTAAAAAAAAAATGTAGGATTCACGTGAAGAAGTAGGAGAAAATTGCAACAAAAAAAAGGACATTTAAATAATGATAATAAGTTCAGAAAATAGTAAAGTTCGTCGTCCACCCCAGGGACCCACTCATGTTTCTATATAGTAGAGTATTTGAAGAAAAACAAATTAAGGGCCCACTCTTCTGTAATTAAAAAAAAAATTAAGGGTCCACCCTTCTATAATAGTAGAAATAAAAAATAAAAAAATTAAGGTGGAGCCCACGTGAAGAATTAGGAGACAATTGCAAAAACAAAAAGGTGGGGTCCATTTTTTTGAAAAAAATAGGACATTTAAATAATAATGATAAGTTCAGAAAATAAGGTGGGAAAGAAAGTGGACCCCATTATCTCCAAACTCATTAAAAAAAAGTGGACCCCATATTACAAAAATCAAGCAATAAAAAGAAATGTGTGGATCCCAAAAAAAATTAGGTGTGCCCCATACTAAAAACACCAAGCAATATTAAAAAAAAAAAAAAAAGGTGGGAAAGAAAGTGGACCCCACCGACTCCAAACTCATGTAAAAAAAAAAGTGAACCTCATATTACAAAAATCAAGCAATATAAAAAAAAGTGTGGATCCCATATTAAAAACATAAGCAACGTAAAAAAAAATGCATCCCATATTAAAAAATCAAACAATAAAAAAATAAGGTGGGCCCCATACTAAAAACATCAGCAATATTAAAAAAATAGGGTGGGAAAAAAGTGGATCCCACCGTCTCCAAACTCATGTAAAAAAAAAGTGGACCCCATATTACAGAAATCAAGCAATATCAAAAAAAATAAAAAATGGATCCGATGTTAAAAAGTGGACCGTATTAAAAAGTGGATCCCATATTAAAAAAAAAATGCACCGTTATTAAAAAATCAAACAACATTCATCTAATTCCCAAAGTATCCCCATTAAGTCAATAATGGTGGATTCATTGTCACATGCGTATCAACCCATTAGTGGGAGCAAATGAAATTATTGTACAACAAAAACATGAATTCCATATTATTGTTTTTCTTCAAAAGGTTAAGTAGTCAAACCATACAATTTCCTTTCTTTTCTTATATTAGCCTGAGATCTAATCTAGATATTTAACTGTTGTATTTGTTATTCCGCAATGTCATTTATTTGTTATGTTTACTAAAATAAATATACTTTAAATATTTATATTTTAAAATAAGATAGAATCTAATTAATTTTTCATTTTTTTCCTTACTCTAATAAATGTGAAAAGAGATTAATTTGGTAAAAGAAAAAATAATATTAAATGGAGATCAAATAATTAATAAGGTAAATTAGTCAAATTATAATTCTAATTGACGTTTCCTTAAAAAACCGTGCAAAAGACAACATGACGAGTAAAATGAGTTAAACTAAGAATATTTACCAAAAATTTAAAAATAGTAGTTCTTCGTTTAAATAAAAAATAAAATTTCTACTTTGTGTTGTTTTAAACATGTAAAATTAATTTAATAATTTCAATTAGAATGATCCAAATCAAAAGTTGATAAAAAATAATAAGTATTGTTTAGGTCCAATCTACATACATTAACAATAGAATATTTTACACCTTTAAATTAATCGAATTAAAATTCAAAGTATCAACTGATGCTTAAATATTGCTATTGTTTTATCTAAAGGAGAGGAAAATAGTTTCCTTTTAAACAAGTCTTCTCTTTTAAAAAGTATTAATAAATTTTTGCCAACTTTGTATTCGTAGCAAACACTATTATAATAAAGTTTTGAATACGGAGCACAAATTACAATGTTATATTAATCGTGTTTTGAACATAGTGTGTGTGTATGTATATATATATATATATATATATATATATATATATATATATATATATATATATATATATATATATATATATATATATGCATAAAAACAGTGCAAATTTATGTATGTTTATTAGCAATATAAAATATATATAGTATCACTACCCAAACACAACTACATACGCATAAATACACTATAATCAAACGTGTTGGGCCCGTGCGCAGCACAACCATATGCCGTCTAGTATTTTTAACTATATAGAAGAGCCACTTGGCCCAACTTTTTCGCCGTCCGTTCCAATAAAAAAAAATCACTTGCCCCAACTTTTTCGTCGTACGTTCCAATAAAAAAAAAGTGTGGCCCCATACTTTTCACCAACCAATATTTAAAAAAAAAAGTATAAAGCTCCATACTAAACACCAACCAATATTAAAAAAAATAAAAAAAATGGAGCCCACCATCTCCAAACTCACGGGAAAAAAAGGTGAACCCCATATTAACAAAATCAAGTAATATTAAAAAAAAAAAAGTGAATCCCATATTAAAAAAACAAACAATGTCAAAAAAAAAAAAGTGCATCCCATATTAAAAAATCAAACAATATTCATGTCATTTTCAAAGTATCTCATTAAATCACTAATGATGGATTCATTGCCACATGCGTATCGACCCATTAGTGGGAGTAAATGAAATTATTGTACAACAACATACTTAAATTATATATATATTAAAATAAGATAGAATTTAATTACTTTTTCATTTTTTCCTTACTCTAATAAATGTGAAAAAAAGATTAATGTCGTAAAAGAAAAATTAATATTAAATGGAGATCAAATAATAAATAAGGTAAATTAGTCAAATTATAATTCTAATTGACATTTCCTTAAAAAAAACATGCAAAAGACAACATGACAAGTAAAATGAGCTGAACCAAGAATATTCACCAAAAATTAAAAAATAATAGCTCTTCGTTTAAATAGAAAGTCAAATTTCTACTTTGTTTCATTTTAAACATGTAAAATTAATATAATAATTTGAATTAGAATTATCCAAATCAAACTTTGATAAAAATAATAGATATTGTTTAGGCCCAATCTACATACATTAACAATAGAATATTTTACACCTTTAAATTAATCGAATCAAAATTCAAAGTATCAATTGATGCTTAAATATTGCTATTGTTTTATCTCAAAGGGAGAAAAATAGTTTCCTTTTAAATAAGTCTTCTCTTTTAAAAAGTATTAATAAATTTTTGCCAACTTTGTATTCGTAGCAAACACTAATATAATAAAATTTTGGATACGGAGCACAGACTACAATGTTATAGTAATCGTGTTTTGAACATAATATATGTATTACTTTATTACTATATAGAAGAGCCGGTTTATAGAGGTAAGATCGCCGTCCGTGTTCGGTCCCACTTTTTTATTTAAGGGCAAAAAAAATGACATTTTATACTTTATATTACCAACTCTTCAAAAAAGTAGATAGAAATACTTTATTATATTTCTATTTTTCTACTATATAGAAGCATCGGTTTACTCATGCTTCATCGTCAGTCACTCTTAAAAAAACAAAAGGTGGACCCCATACTTAAAACGCCAAGCAATATTTTTTTTAAAAAAGAGCGGACCCCACCCTCTCCAAACTCATGAAAAAAAAAAGTGAAACCCATATTAAAAAAAAAAGCAATGTCAAAAAAAAAAAAAAAAACATGCACCCCATATATTAAAAAATCAAACAATATTCATGTAATTCCCAAAGTATCTCTATCAAGTCAATAATAGTGGATTCATTGCCACATGCGTATTAACCCATTAATGGGAGCAAATAAAATTATTGCATAACAAAAAACATGAACCCCATATTATTACTTTTTTTTCAAAATATTTAATTGCTGTATTTGCTATTCCGCCATGTCATTTATTTGTTATGCTTACTCAAATAAATATACTTAAAATATTTATATTTTAAAATAAGATAGAATTTAATTAATTTTTTATTTTTATTCTTATTTTAATAAATGTAAAAAGAGATTAATATCAAATGAAGATCAAATAATGAATAAGGTAAATTAGTCAAATTATAATTCTAATTCAAGTTTCCTTAAAAACCATGCAAAAGACAACATGACAAGTAAAATGAGCTAAACCGAGAATATTTAACAAAAATTAAAAAATAGCATTTCTTCCTTTAAATAGAAAATCAATTTCTACTTTGTTTCGTTTTAAACATGTAAAATTAATTTAATAATTTGAATTATAATTATCCAAATCAAAATTTGATAAAAAATAATAAGTAGCATTTTACACTTTTAAATTAATCGAATTAAAATTGAAAATATCAACTGATACTTAAATATTGCTATTGTTTTATCTCAAAGAGAGGAAAATAGTTTTCTTGTAAACAAGTCTTCTCTTTTAAAAAGTATTAATAGATTTTCGTAGCAAACACGAATATAATAAAATTTTAAATACGAAATACAAACTACATATACATAGATACACTATGATCTAAAATATTTGGCCCGTGCACAGCACGAGCATAGGCCATCTAGTAGTTATAAGGGAGATGACTTCATCCCATAAGTAAAAAAAGGCTATTTTACTCTTGATGGAAAATGCTTTCTATCAAAAAGAGAAATTGGCCCAATGAGCTTTGATAGAAATCTCTACTGCAAAATCATGCTTTTGTGGTCCTATTACCTCCTAATATTTTAAAAGTGAAATTATTACATCCTTACAAAGTCACAACCACATATGTGTTGACCGGTGAATAGCACACGTTTGACACGTGTTAATTTTATTAAAACTTTTTATTTTTTCTAATTTTTATTGTTCTTTGCCCTTCTTTTGATTTATTATTATTTTATTCTTTCTCTTTCCTTATGGCTTTCTCTTCCTCTTGTTTCCTTCTTCCCAGAACATCACCCACATATCATATTTTTATTCTTTCTTCTTTCCTTTTTGTTTTTCATTTATCAAATCTTAAATTGTTATTGTGGGTATGTTATAAAATCCAATCAAAATCAAAGCTTCATCTCAAGTTACTTTGTCTTCTTTCTTTTACCCAGATTACACTCAAAATCATTCTTCTTCAATTAACAGTCAATGATTTCCCTACTCTCCTGTTTTTCAATTAGAAAGATGAGTTCTGTTCTGAACAGAAAAGCAAGGTGCTTCACCATCACTGAACAGAGAAGAAAGTGGCGAAATGGAACTTGAGGGCTTTCAATGACCACTTCACCGTTACTGAACAGAGAAGCAAGGTTCTCTTATTAAAATTATTTTCAGTAAAAGGTATGCTTAGGGTTGTAAATAAACAAATTTCGCAATGGAGATTAGAAGAGAAAATTGATTGGAGACTCAGAAAAGGTGGGGCTCTATATACGGTAAAAGATCCAGCAAATAGCACCAGCGATGACATTTGGACGGTGCTGTAAGGGTGGTGTAGTTGCTAACTGTTGATTTTGAAATTGGGTGTAAAATAATTACGTGATAGTTTATGGCATTTGCTATATATAGCTTGTGGTGGTAGTGAAAGTGTTGGCTTTGTCGTCGGCGGCGGCCGCTTCACGATGGTGAGTGGTGGAGAAATTTGGTGGGTGCATTGGAGGCCTCTCCATGAAGAAGGAAGGATATTAGGAATGAGAGAAAACTAAATAATTAAAAATACATATATTTATGAAAAGAAATATTAAAAATAAAATTTTAATGTTTATTTTTGGTGCTCACTATCTGAGAGAGAGTGGAATACACTTTCTATAGAACCCCGCAAATATATGATGTGTAGTTGAGATTTCAATCAAAACGTTGGAGGCTCGTTTGACCATTTTCTCCTATAAAAAAAGAAGTTTATTGTACCAAACACACAAAAATGATTTCCACCCATATAGGCGGGAACACATTTTCCTCTTTACAGAAAGTATTTTCCATAAAAGAAATGACTTTCATAGTATCAAACGTCCCAAAATATCTTCTTTATGATTAATTGAGTGGTCCGTATTTTTTCTTTTATTTTTCTTATATTTGAAGCAGACAACTTGTTAGGGTGGGTAGGTGGGGTTGGAGCAAGGGATGCCAGAATGGGGAGAACCATGATTGGAATCAAGCAATTCAGACTAATAGACTATACTCATGAAAGAGTTAGAATTACAGCTGCTTATCCACATTTTGATGAGATGCCAAAGAAACTGGAAAATAGTTGCCTGATAGGTCATGTTTTCTTTTGTTTACACTGATTTAGACAGGGGTACGTGGGTTCTCACATATATATGGACTCTTCTCGAACATGATAATGGTATCTTTATGGTAGTTGGGCATTGAGGGCTACGAGTGGTAAAAATTACCCACACTCATGTTTATTTTATACTCTCCCATTTTAAATGTTTGTTTGGTTTTGACTTAATACGGAATTTAAAAAAGTAAAGAATTTTTTTGAATCCTGTGATCTTAAATCAAAGATATGTAGAATGTACCAAAATGTCTTTAATATTATGGTCTTAAACATGCCATGTGGAAAGTTGGAATTAAAAAATTGTCAAAAAAAGAAAAAAATTATTTTTGAAACGGACTAAAAAGAAAAGTAAAACAAACATTTTGAAAGGGAGGGAGCATTATTTTGTCACGATTAATCAAAAATTAAGGTTATAATGTATATTAATTAACTATTGTTTAGCAATAAAAGTGTATCTTAAGACATGCGTCATGTATTCATTGAGTTGATATAGACGCTGAATATGGATAAATTTTTACTGCTATATGCTTTATGATTAACTGCTAAATGGTTTGATCATCGGACCTAAAATTTCAAGTTAATGAATACGGTGACTGTTAAGAATTCATCACCAACTTAATTAATATTTAAGATATTTTACTAAGAATTAATCTAGAATAGTCAGAGAATAGTAGGGAATTGGGAGGAGCACTCTAGAATTCTAATTCTAAACTGATTTTAGAAAAAAATAGCTAGGAATATTCTAGAATAGAGTAGTAAATATCTTTCACTAGATCCTTCCATCACCAACCTATAAGTACAGGTGGTTTATTTAAGTTGTATGGGTGGTCAAATAGGTGGTTCATTTGAGTTGTGAGTATGCTCAAATAAGGAGTGGGTGCTAAAGAAAGTAAGAAATGAGTCCCTTTTTTTTTTTTTTTTTTGGGTAAGAAGTGAGTACTCAAGCGAGAAGCGTGAGAGCAAGTGAGAAATATTAGAGGAAAAAAAAAAAACTAATGAAGAAACGAATGACAAAATCATATTAATACGTATATTCTGTACTAAAATTCGTTTTCGTGATATTATTAAAAAGAAAATAGACCACACGTCTTCAGTAGCAGAATGATTCAAGTATATATGAAACTTTCGACATAATCTCTCAACTAATAATTCCAATTAAAATTTTCTAATGCATTTTAGTCATTTCAATCGGTACTGGCCAGTTTCTATACGCTAAAGCTAATCCAAGACAGGACAAATTCTAAAAGCAGAAGCAAAGGTTTTGTGTTGCTGTTTTTGGGGGATTATGTATTTAATATGAGATTGTATTTTGACATTAGTGATTTGGGTTATGTTAGCAAGTAATCACAATTAAATGTTGTTTTACTTAAGTATAATCTACTACTCATAATAAAATTCACCTCTACCTGATAGCAATTGTGATTAATTTTATTTAGGCATGTCATTTTGGTCGTCATAGAGAAGGTTAAAAGTTAGGGATATAATGTCGGCGAAGAAAATGTATCGTTGGTTCCATCCAAACGCAATATGTTTAAATGATTAGCAATTAATGGCATGCCTAATAAAAGTCAATAAAAGAAGAGGTTAACAAAGTAAAAAGAGAAAAGAGAAAGGTTAGGAGAAAAAGACCCAGAAGTAAAATCATGCTTGTAGATGCACCATAAATCTTACTAATATTTACGAGAAAGGTGTTTACCCCGAATTTGGATAATCAGTTAAATTTGTGAGTGGGTATAAGATATGTGGTTAAGTCTCAATCTTCTTGATAAGAGAAAGATATATATATAGGTATGATATGAAGAGAGCAATGATAATCGGTGGTTTGCTCTAGACTCAAGTATCTACTAGCAAATGAGTGTTATTTGATTTAGAAAACGTAAGAGATAAAGCACAACAAATATGGACCGAAATCTGATATGAGAGAGATTCTTATATATAGTTTTCTATTACAAAGTGTTCTTGATATGATCAAGCCAACCCCTTAAGAGGGGGACAATGCCCCTTATTTATAGTAGTGCCCTATGGGCTACATACAACATGAACAATAAAATAATGATGAAAAAGCTCTGAGTTGGATTAGGTTGGGTTAGGTTGGCCGTACGGTCTGACACCCGTACGATTGGCAGTTGAGCATGGCAGGACGCTATCGACGCGTGGCAATCGCGTAACGGATCTCCCGGATCAACGGCCATGACCAAAACGGACTAACGGCCAGGATCTCCCGGACTAACGGCCACGATTTCCCGGACTAACGACCACGATCAAACGGACTGACGGCTATGATCAAACGGACCAACGGCCACGATCAATTCGGCTATGGAGAAATCGGACCAGATGATGATCTTCCCTCTTTTCCTTCGATCTCTGGTCTTACCGGTTCTAACATATGTCCGATTTTTACCGTATATAGATAGCCCCCACACTTTCCGGACCGTAGTTTTATCGGAGTAACGGGAAGTGGATGAATCACGCCTTCATTTTATTCTTCCTCCATTTTATTTTTTTCACTTCGCCTTATTCTCTCTTCATTTCGTCACCTCTAATCATCTTCCATCTCAAGTTTGTTGCTGATTTAACTGTTTATCCCCTTTGGTTCATCGCTTGTATTATGAACGGTGGAAGTCTCGGAGGATTACCCTTGAGCAAGCCGGGCATGGTTTTGCGGATCTTCCGGCCCTGATACTTGAAGCTAAGAGGGTCGAGGAAGAAGCTAAGAGAGCCCTCGAGACTGACTCCCACGACTCCGAGCGGAAAATGTCCGAACACTCCGGATCCAGCCATACCGGATAGACCAGGGGCTGTACTTATCCTTTTGTTTTTTGCTTTTGTAGGGGTTTCCGGTGTAAAGACCTTCGTATAAATGGAACACACATTTTTCTTGATTTTCTTTATTCTTTTGCTTGAATATTTGTTATGACCTTCGCCCGAATTGTCGGTCCGATTTAAGGACAAGCAGACTCGGAGTCATTATTCCGCGCTGTGCCTGAATATTGGCTTTTCTCTTCATCCGGTATGTTTTGTTCGGGAATTTGATGGAGTTTTTGCCCGTGGGACTTATCTTATGCTTTGTGAATTCAGACGTCTTCGAATCACGATGGACATTTTTAGGGCCGGTATTTTTCGGCTATTTTTTAGGGCCGGTATTTTTCGGACACCTGAATCTCAGCCTTAGCTAAATTTCGATGTAACAGTCCCCGTTTGAGAGGTTAACGATTTTGGCTCGGTTCACTATGACCTTGTTGCCTTTGTTGAATTTCGACCGTAGTGCCCGGAATAGAGTATACGAATGAAGTAATGCCGAAATATGGCGATAATCATCGGGGTAGAGCATTTTAATCAAGAAGACATCCGAGATATCGTTATCCGAACTTTCGATGATTTTTGTATTGCAAGCATTTGTACAAGATACGAGAATTTTGTTTCCTTCTGCTTTTGCCGTAGCTAATACTGTTTGGACACGATTCATTCTGATTGTTTGGTCCTTTCATCGACACCGAATGCAGAAGGTCCGGTTTTGGTTTTGCCGTAGCAAATATTGGGGGGACACGATTCATTTTGATCGTTTGGTCCTTACACCGAGACCTAATGCAGAAGGTCCGGTCTTGATTTTGCCGTAGCAAATATTGGGGGGACACGATTCATTTTGATCGTTTGGTCCTTACACCGAAACCTATTGTAGAAGGTCCGGTCTTGATTTGTTGAGCTCCTCCGTTTTCCATTAACTGGGGTAAACCTCGATGTGGGTATAAGTCTCCTAGTGCTTATCCGAGCTGCAAGATCAGGCGAGCGCTATTAAGCCCCCACTCGTAGGCCGTGACCCCGAGGTCCCGGGCGTTTGTCCTTATCTTTGTTAAGTAAAACGTTGTACTTGTTGCCTCATTAAAAACCTTGTTGAAAAACCCATTTTGGGACAAAACCGTACTAAGGAAAAGAGTGCAACACGCGTTTTCAGACCTAGATCCTAACTTTATCCGGTACTTGACTTCCTGCAAAAAGAAAAAAGGTTAAACATGAGGTGTCCATACCTTAGCAGTAACATCCCTTCAAATGAGCCACATTCCAGTTGTTGCACAATCGCTGCCCGTCCACGGATTCCAGCTGATACGATCCTTTGCCCGTTACCTTGGTTATCTTGTACGGTCTTTCCCAGTTCGGACCCAGTTTTCCTCCGTTGGGATTCTTGGTGCTCAAGGTAACTTTCTGAAGCACCAAGTCCCCAACTTAGAAATGTCGAAAATTGGCTCTCCGATTGTAGTACCTTTCCATTCTCTGCTTCTGGGCTGCAATACGGACCAATGCGTTTTCGCGAAGTTCATCCGTGAGATCGAGTTTCACAGCCGTGGCCTCCTCGTTTGACTCTTCGGTGGTATACCTGAACCGGGGACTCGACCCGTTT
Source organism: Lycium barbarum (assembly GCF_019175385.1). NCBI lineage: Eukaryota > Viridiplantae > Streptophyta > Magnoliopsida > Solanales > Solanaceae > Lycium > Lycium barbarum. Next base: position 92,156,772 of record NC_083343.1, read on the forward strand.
ATCACCCCCGCTTGGAGAAATGACTCGGGCCATCCCTTGATTTTTTCGACCTGAAGCTTGGTTTTCGAGAGTATGGCCGATACCTTTCCCTCGATGGTCCGGCCTCCGGTTCGTAATTCTTTCGTGATCTCTCTGAGTTTTTGTTCATTTTTACGGGCCCCGGGGGAAGCTCGAGTTGGTCATCCTCTATCCGAATTTTTGACTCGTATCGGTTATGGACATCCGCCCAGGTCACAGCCTCATATTCCAGCAAGCTTTCCTTTAATTTGAATGAAGCCGTCGAGGTTTGAACATTGAGCCCCTTTGTGAAAGCTTGTGCGGCCCATTCCTCCGGAACCGGGGGGAGCTCCATTCGCTCCCTTTGGAACCGGTTGACAAATTCACGCAATAACTCCTCGTCTCTTTGGGCTATACGGAAAATATCCGCCTTTCGAGCTTGCACCTTTTTGGCTTCGGCGTGTGCTTTTATGAAGGCATCGACGAGCATTTCGAAAGAAGTGATTGAATGCTCGGGCAGATGATCGTACCAAGTCAATGCTCCTTTTGACAGAGTTTCCCCGAACTTTTTCAGCAACACGGATTCGATTTCATCCTCTTTCATATCATTGCCTTTTATAGCACAGACGTATGAGGTCACGTGTTCGTGAGGGTCCGTTGTGCCGTCATATTTTTGGATATCCGGCATTTTGAACCTCTTCGGGATCAATTTCGGAGCCGCACTCGGAGGAAAAGGCCTTTGGATGTACCTCTTTGAATCCGGCCCTTTTAAAATAGGCGGAGCCCCCGAGATTTGATCCACCCGAGAGTTGTATGTCTCCACCCTTTTTTCGGTCGAGTCCACCCGCTTCGCCAACGTTTCGAGCATTCTCAGAACCTCGGTGGATGAACCAGCTCCGGAGCCATTGCTTTCAACCATCCGTGCCTCATCTCTTCTGGGTTCAGCAACACCCTTCGCCTTTTCTGGGGTCGTTTTATCTCTTCCGTTTTGTAACTGGGCTATTGCGATTCCCTGTTCGGCAATCGCCGCTCTCTGTTCCTGCAACATTTCAAAAATTAAACGCAAGTCAATATTATCATTCGGGGTATCCGGTTCTTTCCGGACTTGTGTCCCGGACAAAGTAATTGAATTGTTAGTATTTAAAGGGTCAGTGGGGCTTGGCAATCCTCGTGGCCCGCTGCCTTCATTTTCGGCCACGATCTCGTTGTTGTTGACGTGACCAGATTGCCCACTGTTAGCCATTTGGTCCGTTTTTTCAGAGACGAACAGTAGATGTTTCTGATTTTGATGGGTAAGATAGAGATCAAGATCAAAGACCACTATTATCCTAGCCCCACGGTGGGCGCCAAACTGTTTACCCCGAATTTGGATAATCAATTAAATTTGTGAGTGGGTATAAGATATGTGGTTAAGTCTCAATCTTCTTGATAAGAGAAAGATATATATATAGGTATGATATGAAGAGAGCAATGATAATCGGTGGTTTGCTCTAGACTCGAGTATCTACTAGCAAATGAGTGTTATTTGATTTAGAAAACGTAAGAGATAAAACACAGCAAATATGGACCGAAATCTGATATGAGAGAGATTCTTATATATAGTTTTCTATTACAAAGTGTTCTTGATATGATCAAGCCAACCCCTTAAGAGGGGGACAATGCCCCTTATTTATAGTAGTGCCCTATGGGCTTCATACAACATGAACAATAAAATAATGATGAAAAAGCTCTGAGTTGGATTAGGTTGGGTTAGGTTGGCCGTACGGTCTGACACCCGTACGATTGACAGTTGAGCATGGCAGAACGCTATTGACGCGTGGCAACCGAGTAACGGATCTCCCAGATCAACGGCCATGACCAAAACGGGCTAACGGCTAGGATCTCCCGGACTAACGACCACGATCTCCCGGACTAACGGCCACGATCAAACGGACTGACGGCTATGATCAAACGGACCAATGACCACGATCAATTAGGCTATGGAGAAATCGGACCAGATGATGATCTTCCCTCTTTTCCTTCGATCTCTGGTCTTACCGGTTCTAACATATGTCCGATTTTTACTGTATACAAAAGGATTGATTATGCTTTAAGATAGAAGCTCAAGTCCTATCTCTATCGTAATTGTGTGGCAATAAACCAGTAGTTGGTAAGTGGCAAAGTATTCCTCAACTTCAAGAATACAAAAGACAAAAGCAAGAAATAATGTAGGCGTGCATTGTATGCTAATACTTGAACTAAAGTTCTACCACTTGACGTGCTAGTGTGTATTGATGGCTATGTTGTTCCAAGTCTCTAAAAATATTCTTGTACTTGTGTTGGATCCTTCAATAATAAATTATTTTTGAAAAGGTCTGTCACACATTCAACAATATTTTTAAAGAGTATGAGCAACATAGATTGATGTCTCCCTAATTATTTGATTGCAGCATGACCAATAATAGGCTCTAGTGACACCATCCCCCGTTAACCTTGAATGCAATTTTGCATTGCAAGCACATAGAAAACTTTTGCCCATTTGAATCAGCTTGGACCTACGGTCCTACACTGAGTTACTGATGGTAATTTTTTAAACTCGTAGAATAGAATGTGACACGATAAGATAGAATCTACCATAAACAAAGACTTCCTTAAGACTTTGGAACATAAATGTGCATGCTTGGTTGTATAGTCCATTATAATTTGAGGATGTTTTAAAATTGTCATATCTTGATTCGGTACTCTTGCAAACCAACATAAATTACTAAATTTGGACAGTAAAGCATAATGGTAAAGAATGATATCCACGGTATAAAGTTAATTCAGTTACTTGTTCAAAAGTAAAAGTAGACTTTTTTTTTTTTTGGTCGTTGTAGGAAGTTAACTCTCATAGAGTTATTGTACTTCTTAACTCCCTCTGCATGGGACCGGACTTGCCTTTCATCTTTAAATTCATACTGCTCCTTCAGTTTCAATTTAAGTGTCTTGTATTTTTTTTTAATCTGTTTAAAAAAGAGTATCTTTCTATATTTAGTAAATTTTTCAATTTCAACATTCAACATGACAAGTTTAAGATCACAAAATTTAAAAGTCTACACATATAATTAATTTAAGACAACGAGATTCAAAAATATTATTTTATTTTTTAAACTCCGTGTTCAGTCAAATTAAGAAACTTTAAATTGGAATGGAGCGAGTAGTTTTCTTTTTCTTTTTACTTTTTGACATTAAAGCCATTATTCCTCCTGTCTACTACTACTAAAGCCCCCCGAGAAACCAGACCATATTTCTAGCCTTTCTTCTTTTGACTTTTTTTTTTTCCACTTCACATTTGAATCTTGTCTTCTCACCACAACAATCCCAAAGATTTAGTCTTTTCTTTCCAATTTACTCTCAGTAATTGTAGTACCAAATAAAAATAACAAAATACATGGCAATTGGCATGATCTCAGAGGCTCCAAGCATTGTTACAAGTCCAAGAGTCTCATTTTCAGACGATCTTTGCAACAAAGATGCTAATGCAGTCATTGAAGATTTCCAACATCAATCAGATCATTCTAATTCTGATTTCGATTTCTGTATTAACAACAACACTAATACAGAAACTTCTTCGGCAGACGAGCTTTTTTTAGATGGCTTAATTCGCCCGCTTCAACTACAAGAAAAGTTTGTCACGTTAAATCAACAAGTTCCTTTATCCAAGAGTACTCAAACTTTATCTTCTCCTCAAAATAAACCAACCCCAAATGAAATCTTGAAACAAAATGTTGTTACAACTACTAGAAGAAGTAGTAGTCTACATTGTGTCAATGGCAATAAGAAAAGCTCTTTTTGGTCTTTACCTTTACTATCAAGAAGCAATTCTACCGGTTCAGCGCCTAATCCAAAGAATTCAACAAAGGAAGGTCACAAACAGAATGCACAATTCAAGCAAATGAAGAATATGAATTTCCCATCATCACAAAAGCCTCCACTGAGAAAGAATTATGGTCACGGAGGGCTTAGTTATGGTAATGGGGTTAGTGTTAATCCTGTTTTAAATGTGCCACCTACTTTTATTCCAAAGGGTACTGCTAATCTCTTTGGTTTGGGATCTTTCTTTGCTAATGGAAAAGAAAAGAAGAGTAAGAAGTGATTTGTGTTGTACTTTGTACTTGCTCTAATTGTTCTTTATAAATTATTGAATTCCATCATATTGTGTTTATAATTTTAATGTTCTTTCACCTCTGGTTATTTAACAGATGATAAGAACTGTACTAAGGATATCTGCATAAGCTGGGTACTTTTTGTCCCTTGTGTCCATCTAAATAAACAATTAAAGTCACAAAATAATACCGAGTTAATTAAATACTACAGAGGCGATGAACGGAGACAGGAATAGGAGGATTCGGTCGATTGAATTAGCACTAGGAATGTCCATAAATATCTAAGGGTCGTTTGATAGGATGTATAAGAATAATATTGAATATGGTGTATTAGTAATGCTAAGATTAGTTATATTGAAATTAGTTAATGACATTATTTTTTATCGACGGTTTGATTTGTTGTATTAACTATCATGCATTGCATAATTTCTAAATAGTATTGAATAGGGTGTATAAGTATAAGAATAATAGTGGTATAGTTAATGTCATGGTTTCCTATATATAAGAATAGTACTGAATAAGATGTATAAGTACTATTGACATTAGTTATACCAGACTTAAATTTGTAACCAAACATTGTACTGAAATAGTACCAACATTAAAGGTGCAAATATACCCCTAACTTTATGATTTAGAGCAGATATACCCTCGTTAAAAGAAATGGTGCATATATATCCCTGCCGGTATACAAATGGTGCAAATATAGCGAAACACTGATATATTTTAAAAAAAATATTATTTAGCTTGTTTTTAGTTGAAAAAATGCCATGTGGCTTCAAAAAAATAAGTCTAGCCATTTTTTCAGTAGACCTATTATTAGAGCCACGTGGTAAATTTTTTCTCTGGTGGGTCGGGTCTGGTTTTTTTAAAAAAATTGGGTAGACTTATTTTTTTTAGAATCCAATGCGATATTTTTTTTTAAACGAACCAAACAACGCACTAGAAAAAAAATTTCCTCGTGGCTTTAAAAAATAAGTCTACTAAAAATATGAGTAGACTTACTTTTTTAGTAGACTTATATTTTCTTATAGACATAAAAACCTCACAAGTTGTGAAAACTATCAAAATATTCTCAATTCTTATACAATCATACCAAATGAGCAAGTCATAATTCATAACAAAATTAATACGCTACTAAAAGGCCTTTCTAAAAAATACAACATCAATTGATCAAACTTCAGTTCAATAAAAAAGAAAATTTAACATGAATAGTAATGTAACTACTTTTTAATATAATCCCCCCACATGGTAGACATAAATAAAGGTTGTTAAATGATTGGTGAGAGTGATTGTTAAAAATATCTACTAACTTATGGGTCTTTAAAATATAAACTTATGGATCAAATTTTATATTTAAAATTTCTGAAATCATGAGATGAAATGCATGTCCAAAAGCTGATTTCATCTCGATTTCAAATTGCATGTTCACGGGATATGCACTCGCTCGATATGACTTGTGCTACCAGTAAGAGAGGGGGATTAAACAACCAAAGGACAAGCTTGGCTAAGGAGAAGAGAAGTTATAAATGAAAGGACGTGTTGTTGGGATTTTACAAAACAAGATAAGCTGGTAAAGTTAGTAGAGGCGGGTAGAATAAGTGAAGTGTAAGGAATAGATATAAAAAGCGAGTGAATGTCATAAGATAGGCGTGATGGTGCGACAAGATTCATGGTCAAATAAAAAAAAAAAGGCACGAGGAGGCAAGTGTCGGGAGTACAAGGGATGCAAGTCACGAGGTTATGCGTTCATTATGAAAAGTGAACTGGCCACTCAGGAAGGAGATATAAGCTGACCGACTTAGCACCCCGGCTAAGAAATACCAATAGTGGTTAAGTAAAATAAAAAATAAGTTAGGATCTTGGGAGACTTCGATAGTAATGGGCGTTGCAACATTTTCCCATAAGCAATTAGGAAGTGAAAAGGCGTACGATATAAGAGCGACCCTTGAAATTCAATAAGGACGACCACACTAAGGCACACATCGTGAGTAGAAATTAAGTTCATTGAGATCAAGACTGCTAATTGTGAATAAGCTGTGCGTGTAAAAGATTCAGTTGTTCCCAATAAGTGAAAGTTAAAGTACGGCGAACGATAAGTATCAGATGTGTGAAGAATTGGTAAAAGCGGAAAGGTAGGAATGTGACGCTACAGGGATAGAATGTTTAGGCATGAGATATTAGCTATTCTCCCAAGGGAGGAGGTAATGCGGTAAAGCATCGAGATAAGATTATAGAAACGCTTAATAGCATAGTGGCAATAAGAATTGCAGCTAGAGGTGAGAATCGGATGAGATAGTAGTAGTTTAAGCCCTACCAATGTGCCACGACTTAGAACGATAAGTAAGTATGAGTGCTAGGAAGGAGATAGTAATAAACTGGCAGGGATACCGCTGGATAGTAAGTACAGTTAGACATTGAGAACTTGGGGATTTATGAAGAATAAGAGAAGCCAAAGAGATAACTCAAGAGAAGATCTTTGGAAATTAATGTTTAGAAGATAGCTCGACCCGAACAACCAATAATTGACTTGTGAAAAGCCTAGGTGTGGCTATACAAGAGGTCACAGATGAGCCACTAGATCCTACAGGACTACATAAAGGCCTCGAGTGCATGAGATTTCAGTTTTGCAGGACACAGTTGCAACCCTAAGGACACTTTAACGAAAGTGATGGCCGCTAAATTTCAATATGCGTGCTTCAAATACAGAAGGGACCATTGAGCCTAAGATACAAGGAAAGCATTTAAAGCTTATGGTTAAGGAAACACTACTAGAATAAGAGAGAAAAAAGTAGTTATAGGTGGTTCAACTCACTTGAGGTGCTACGGAAAGCGCACAAGTTAGCATGACCAAGGAAGCCCTTCTAAATGTAAATCAGGGAGGAGATAGCTCAAGTTATTAAAGAATTATAATATTGACATCCTATGTTGTCCAAGCAAGCTAACGTTGTACTTGATACCGTCAGTTTCAAATTTATGACCACCCTAGCCTACTGAGGCCGAGAAGTGGAAGTTAGCTAAGTTACACCAGTTGAACTACTTAGGAGTCCGATTGCTAAAATTATAATATGGCAAGTGTTATTATTTAGAAATACGACACCTTCATTTGTAAAAGAGAGGGCGAAAATAAGAAGATCCTCCCTTGATTTGTGAGTTAAAGAAAAAGGTATGTTGGAATGAGGTAACAACATGTGAAATGGAGAAAAAATGAGGTTCCGATACGCCAAGCCAATTACATGTTGTATATGTAGTGGGACTACGACATTAAATCATGGTAGGGATACATTACTCTAGTTATCCTAATCACCCAGGGTCAACTGAGATGAAGCATTATGTCAAGAGTTTTCAAATGGGAACCTCCTTCAGATGAATCATATGGATGGTATGATTGTTAACGAAAAATGGAATATAAGGAGAACCAATCATCTGGTTAGAGTCAATTGAGGTCTGTTTTAACGGATACGTTCCAGAGTCTCGCCAATGAATTCGAGATCGTTGCTTAAGGTAAATCATATCGACAACATTAGACAATTATTATGGATCTATAGTTCTCGACTTAAGGTAAAATGTGTTAATGGCATTCAAATTGTCATTATTGGGTTGTGGAACATCCCTAAAGATAAATCTTATCGATATAGATGAACATAGTCTTCCTATAGATTAAGACGAATGTCAGACGAATAGAGTACAAGTTGGAAGGTACAAAATGAGGATCCTAGAATAGTATGTGCAAACGTCTTCATGTGTGAAGATTGATAGGCCACGAAGTGAGGCTAAAGAGGTTATGTGTCCTTGCCTAAGTGATCACATTTAGTACAAGCTTTCATCCATGGACAAATGTTCAAACGGAAGGTCTTGAGATGTTTACATCTAATATATGCTGATTGTGTAGGGACATGTATATATATGATACTTGTATGGCCCTGCAACGCACGTAGGTTGGGTTTTGGTTGTTTGCAAGTCTTGAATAGTGTCCAATTTCAGGGGAGGCTTTGTCAAAATTTTCGTAAGATTCCTAATAAGTTTACCCTCCCCATACACTTCTACATTTGAGGACGAATGTTCCTAATAGGGGGAGGATGTTACATCCCATGTTTTCGTGCGTTAGAAAGCCTGCAAGTTAAAAGACATAAGTAGGAGAAACCGAGGTTACCCCCAAGCTTATAGGTGGTTAGGATGAAGTCCCGAAACTATTGAAGACTCGAAAGTGGAATGCGGTGATTGGAAGTAATATTTTGTATGTACCGAAAGGAGCTATGGACTAGTGCCATGTCACATAATCATGACAATGAGTATATGATGTTTATGAAAAATGATTACGATTTAAGTGAATTGAGATAAAAAAAACTAATTATGTGGATAATTGCTTAAATATTGGATTTTAGTGGGGGATTAATTAGCTAATTGGTGGATTGTGGATAAAGAATTAATAAAGACACCAATTACACATGGCAGAACTGGATAATTGAACAAAGGTCAACCATGAAAAATTTAATTAGTAACCTAGGTGGCACCCTTAGGAGGATTCTTTGCAAGGTAATCTTTACAGGAATGGGACCCACTTTCCACTATGGTAAGGAATTAAAGTGATATATATATTTGGCAAAAGTAAAGGAGGTGTATCAATATATATGTGTATATACGTGCAACAATATATATACGTGCAATATATATACGTGCAACGATATATATAGGCCATTCATATTGATTTACCACCTTCTTATTTGGAGAAATTTCTCACAAGGAAATTTCGCAGCTAATTGATTCTTTTTAAATTTTAGTTATAGCAACGTATTCAGTGTGTAGATACACACAACAACGTTATTCCATGAATAGATATACACAATAATGTTATTCAATTTTGTTACGGGTTTCGCTCACCGCTTCGATCTCGTTATTCTGTTTTCTTGCGTTATTGAATTCAGACTTTCTTTGAAGTGAAGTGAGATGAAGAAAGAGGAGTTCTTGGAAAATACGGGATATGGTGCAGGTTGATACAAGTTAAATTGAAGGCTGATCGAGTGAAATTAAGGTAAGATCCTCCCCTTTTGGTGTAATTAGAGTTAAATCCATGTCATAATTAAGTGATTATCTTGTAGAATACGAAATTAATAACGAGAAATCGTATATGTTATTGTTGGTATTTTGTTAGATGTATGGGAGTTAATTCAAGTTCATTATGGTAAATTGGGTATGGTTGTTGTTGTTCTTGGTGTTGTGAACTTGGGGAAGTATTAGAGACAGGGGAGATGCTATCCGATTCATGATACGACAAGTTTTTCATTTGATATACATGGTATACCAAGTATATCCTTAGCCTAATGAGAGACGTTATCATTATTATAGGTTGTAACGCTAGACGAGCTACGAGGTTCAATTGTACAGGAAGCCATCAAGGTATGTAAGGTGTTTGTTTCCCTCTTTCTTTGGAACGAATCCAACTAGAACATAAACACGAGCGTTCCATAACAATTCACTCCATTATTATGCTTTGTACTTCAAATTTCAATGCCTTAATTATCTGATTGATTCTGGTTATGATAAATTACCTTCACTAAATGGTTTCTTGATGTTGATATGAGTTTCCATGACGTCAGCCAGGCAGGCATGTAGATATGCACAACACTGTAGTGGGCATGTTACGAGGATGATACTCCCTGGACGCGGGTTGAGGGCGATATGATGATGATGATGTACTATATACATATACTTGCATATGATTTTTAAACTCATGCATTGCATGTTGCACGTCCTTAGATGGATTAGGTTACTTCTATTCTTTTATATCTATGTCTTACTTATGTTATTGTTTCCTGCCTTACATACTCAGTACTTTCATCCGTACTGATGTCCCATTGCACAGGACGCTGCATTTCGTGCTGCAGGTCCTGACAGGCAGTTGGAGGACCATCTGATTAGGCTTGCACCGTTTAGCGGATAATCTGCAAGCTCTACTTTTTCTGAACTTGTTCGGTTTTGGTATGCGACGATATACATGCTTTATCTATATCTTTTGGGTATGGCGGGGCCCTTTCTCGACCGCTATGTTACGTTTATGCTTACTCTTAGAGGCTCATAGATTGGTGTTGTATGTATAGATGTTATATGTGGCTTGTCGGCCTTAGTTTGGTATTGGTACTGTTGTTGTGGCCTTGACGGCCGTGTGATCTTTTGTAGACATTAGTAGTGGCCTGGTCAGCCTGCGTGTATATATATAAATTACCGTGTTGGGTCTTTTCTGCGCGCAGGTGATCCTTTATGTTATATATATGTCATATGGTTCCTCATAGTTGTTATAAGTTGAGTACGTTGAATGAACGTCAGGTGGTACTCGACCAGTAAAGTCGGATGCCCGTCATGCCCCTCAATTTGGGGTGTCACATGGACTTTCTTTCCGGAATGGTTCAGTGACGTAGTCGCGCAACAGAATCGATTCATTTTTCTGACGTTTACCCCGACCCAATTGTTCCTCCGGTGTTTTATCGTTAGCCCGGATATCTTCTATCTGTACTTCCACCCTATTTTCTTTATCTGAAACAGCATCTGTCTGGTTTAATTCTGGTTCTTCCATGGATTCGTTATCCAGTGTCAGTACTTCATCTAACCGGGTTTCATTCGTTCCTACATTATCAGTCTGATCTTCCTCGAAGTCGTGTTGGTTTCTCTCTTCCTTTATTTTTTCCGGGATCACTTCTACGTAGTCGACTAAGTTACCTGATCCCACAGCAAAGGGGAACTTAGTCTCGTAGAAGTTCACATCTCTTGAGACTAAATATTCATCATTCTCCAAGTCATACAATCTCCAACCCTTTTGTCCGTAGGGATATCCCAAGAATACATACCTATTACTCCTACTCTCAAACTTGTCCCTCGTTCTTCCCTTTGTGTGTGCATAGCATAGTGACCCTAGCACCCTTAAGTGTTCATAATGGGGTGCTTCCCCGTACAAAACTTCATAGGTAGCTTTCCCATTCAAAATCGAGAATGGTGTTCTGTTGATCAAATGCCCTGTAGTCAAAACACATTCACCCAAGAACCTGATTGGAAGATGACCCTGAAATCTTAATGCGCGTGCCACATTAAGAATGTGACGGTGTTTTCTTTCGACTCTTCCATTTTGTTGTGGTGTCCCTGTGCAAGATTTTTGAAAAAGAATTCTATGTTCGAAGAAGTATTTCTTCATACATGTGAATTCAGTTCTGTTATCACTCCTAACAATCTTCACCTTTTTACCAAACTGCCTATCTATCAAGGCGAAGAAATTTTTCAAGGTTTGGGACACTTTTTTCTTATAGATTAAGAGAAAAATCCACACGACTCGCGAACGATCATCCACAATAGTCAAAACATATGAAGTAACACAAGATGAAGGGGTTCTATATGGTCCCCATAAATCACAATGAATCATATCAAAATAATCTGAAGCTATATTATCAATTAAAGGAAAAACACTTCTTGTTTGCTTTGCCCTTTGGCATACATCACATTCTTTATCTAATCAAACACTACTCTCTTATAGGTCTAATGTCGTAATAGACTTCGTAACTTATGCCGGAGGGTGACCTAACCATTTGTGCCAATGAACGAACCAATTGACTGCTTCCACTTTCATAACTCGTATCCACGACACATTCCGAAAATAGTAAAATCCAGCTCGACGCTTACCCGTTCCAAGCAGCTTCCTCGTTGGAGGGGGGGGGGGTCCTGTATAGAACACAGAATTTTGTTAAAATTTACATCACAATCTAAATAATCAACAAGTTGTGACACAGGAATAAATTTGCATGATAAATCCGAAACATAAAGGACATCCTCCAACCAAATCTTATTATTTAGCTTGATTGCTCCTTCTCTCATGGCCACCGAGCTACTTCCATTCGGAAGCCCAACCGTACACTCAGGAATGTCTCACTGGTCACTCAGTTTCTTTGGACTACCTGTCATATGGTTGGTAGCTCCAGAGTCAATGATCTAGGATGAGTTTTCGGCCTTACCGTCCATCTTGCCATTTGGGTTTATTCCTTGAGAATTTAACACGTGAATCACAGTCTTCCAGATCTCTTCGCTCAAATTGTGAGGTCATGTCCCGCCTGTGTTCGCCTGTCCTATCTCTGTATGAGCTCCTTCCTTGGAAACCACTGCGTTAGCCCAGTAGTTGCCTCTTTCACGTCCGGATCCGGGTCCAACCATCTACTGCTGTTGCTGTCCTCTTCCTCTTCCTTCGATTTTTTCATCTCCTTTTTCATTTCCTGGCCACCAATCCAGATAACAATGAGTTGAAAACATCCATCCGCGACGTGTCTCTTACAATGTGTACAGAATGAACCATCGCTTTTCCGTTCACTTTGGTCATGGTGAGGGTTTCTCCCTTGCATGGAAAAAGCCATGGTTTCACTCCAGTCCTCCATTTTTCGTGTGATTCCTGTTACACGCTCTTCTTGCACCAGCTTCGAGTAGACCTTGTTTAATGTTGGCAACAGTTCCTGGGCCAATATGTTCGACCTCACCGTTCCATACATTGCTTCATCCAATCCCATAAGGAAAAGATGTACTTTTTCTTCTTCTCTTTTGGTTTCTAGGGCCGTCCCTAGATTGCACGTGCACTTTTCACATTTGCAAGTCAGAATCTGTTCGTAATTTGTCAATTCCTCCCACAACTTAGTGAGTCTTCCATAGTAATCCACTATGGACCTTCCTTCTGCTTGCACTCCGCGAGTTCGGCCTTAAGTTGTTGCATCTCAGGGCCATTAATAACGGTGAACCGTTCTCGGATGCTCGTCCACAATTCTTCTGCTTCCTCTTTATGCCAAAATCGTTGAGCGAAGTGTTGGTTCTATGGTGTTGTGAATACATGACACCAATAGCAAGTTTATTGTCACGACTCAACCAGAGGGCCATGATGGGCACCTGAAGCTAACCTACCGAGCACCTCATAACACATATTTCATAATCATATCTATGTGGGCCACAAAACTAACTCACAAATACGATGATCTGTAAGGGACACGAGTCCAAGAAATATATGCACATCTATATACTCATCATCAAACTATGCCCATATAAATAAGCCGATAAGGCTGCCAAAAATGATATACAAAATATGAACAGAAAAGGTCATAGAACATCTAACTATATACATTTGTCTACGAGCCTCTACATGGAGTGCATAACATCATAAAGACGAGACAGGACCCCGCCATACCCATATGTACATAAAAGAATAGTACTAGTTGAACTGCAGTCGACACAAGCGGAGCGCTCCTGTACAATCGCTGATGAAGTAGCCTAGGGGTCTGGTCCGTCTCCCTGTCTACCTGTGAACATGCACGCAGCGTCCACAACAAAAGGAAGTCAGTACGGGTAATGTACTAAGTATGTAAGGCATGAATAACAACACAATAAAGATATGAATGAAACATGAGATAAGCGAAATAACCTATACATTTGAATGTCTCTTAAGGCGGACGTCATGCATGCTTAGCTTCTTTAAAAAAACATTTTTCATACATACATGTATAGTACCGTACCCGGCCATATAGGCTCGGTGTTATCATCCTATCATCCTCATCCCGCGTCCAGGGTAATATCATAACATACCCACTGCAGTGGTCTGCACATCTACGTGCCTGCCCGGTCGACTATAGCGCCGCGCGGTGTGAGAAAATTCATACATATATATAAAGCATGCATGAGATCCCAAATAAAAGCTATAAATCTATCGAAGTGACGTAAGGTCAGTAAACCTCCAATTGTCATTATGGAACTATCATCATGGGCATATCTCACCTTGAAGGAACAATAATCGTAAGATGAGATCAATGTCAATAAACAAGATCAATAATCATAAGACAATATCAATAATCAATAATCATTAAACAAGGATCAATAGTATCATAAGAGAATAAAGGACAAAAGCTTCTAGCATTTCTAGGAGTGTAGTTATTGTAGTTATCCTTCGTGTAGGTTCGTAACAATGGAATCATGCCATAAGAAAGAAAGGGACAGCCTCAACATAACTTTTTGTCTCATTAACTACTTAACGCTTATCCTCCCAAACTTGTGAATCTACATTCAAGATAATTCATACTAGAGTTAAGCCTTGAAAACTCTCATAAGATCAAACTAGAGTAATTAATGAGCTAACGAAAATTGGGCAGCACTTCCCCTATTAATTACTCTAGTTCCACCAAATTCCAAAAAAATTCCCAACTAACAATAACAACATCAAAAATACCATAATCAAGAGATTTCATTCAAATTAAACTTAAATCAATCCAAAATCCCCTTTTAAAATCAACCCATAGTCATCCACTTCAACTTGATACCTTGTAACATCTCTACTATGATTCCTTTCCTCTTTAAGACTTGTTAAACCTTTAAGTAAACTCAACCATAAGAAATAAGATGAAGAACATACCTTTTACTAGAAGAACTTCACCTCCCTCAACTTCTTCCATGACCAAATTCACCATAATTTCAAATAGAAGCAAGAACAATCATCTTCCATGAGTTAGCTTGGGTTTTGGAGTTTGATATTCTCTTTGGATGGTTTGGAAGGTTTTGGAATGATGGAGAACCTTCAAGAGCACCCTAATAATATAGAGAGAGAAGTGTGAAAAGTGAATATGAAAAATGGTATCTTTGGAGTTTAAAAAAGGCTTAAAACCGCCCCACCACCCCGTGTTGAGAGGGAGATGCGGCCCAGCAAGTGGGGAATTGCGGCCGCATACTCCCTCTAAAATATGAGGAGGTGCTGGGCAGTAAGGTCCCCCAAAAAGGGGAGTTTCTGGCCAGTATGCTACACATCAAACTCAATATGCGGCCGCAAACTGCCCACAAACTCCAATTTTCGCGAAAATGCATTCTTTTCGATTTGTTTGACCTCCAATCCTTATGACACCTTCTTGACACTTATGTAAACCTTAATCAACCATCTAAGGATCCCTATAACTCCCTCTCAAGCTATTGCTAAACAATCTATAGCACAAATGATGCAAAACCTTCCAAAAACATGACACCAATTCTAGTCTTCAACAAACTTGCTTCCACCAATTCACTTAACTCTGAAACCTTAAGGTACACACTTAGAATTTGTTAGATATCTTCCTTAGCTTTGTACGGGCTTCATGCTCACCTTGGTCTTACGTTAGTTTACTTATAATGCGAACGACGCGAAATTTTTCCAAGGTGTAACATTTATAGTCCACCAATCTTGCGACTCTTGATCCGGCTTCTTGATCATACCATTAACGAAGCCAAATTTCTTCCTAGCTCTTAGGGTTGTCCTCATAGATCTAGCCCATCCTTCATAATTTTCACCCTTCAATTGGCCTTGTGTGACCACAATTCCAGGGTTATCATTCGACGTAATGTCATAAGGCTCTTTGAGTTTTGTTTTCTTCACCGGCGATTCCTTTGCTTTTATCGCCAGTTTCTCCGTCACCTGCCATTTTTTAGGGTTTATGTGTTCTTTCTAACCTGGCCCTGATACCATGTTAAATTTAAGACAAGAATAAAAATTTAGAGTGACAGAATAATGGGAGAATTCTTTTCTACGTTTCATTCATCATAATGACCTCCTTATATACAAGTAACGTTTCTCCTTGCCCTAGTATAACAAGGTAACCCTATTCTAAAAGAACTGAAATCCTATTACCATAATCACAAATTCACCATAAATAACTATTACAATTATACCGAAATGCCGACGTGTCCGGACCAACTGGTCCGATCACATTAGGTCTCAATAGTTTTTGACCATTATCTCTATTAAATAAAGAAAGGTGTCGTTCTTTTTTAGATTGATTAAAAAGAAAAGAGTGTCATATAATTTGGGATGAGGGAGCAAGCGTTTTTGCCATCAGATGTCCAACTTCTGCTATTGTATTCACTTGCATAGTTAGAGTTCTTGTTTGACTGTGTTTACTCAAAGTGGCTAGAAAAGACGCTTCATCAATTCATGCATTATTTTTAGGTTTGGAAGGGATAGCTGTTTTGATGGGCTTTTTTAATGGGAATTGGGTCGTGGGGCAAGTATGGTGGGTCGGGGCAATCCGATTAAAGGGAAAAAATCTGGTGGGGGTTGGGGTTTTAATTTTGTCCAATAGAGAGGCACTACGTAATAAATAATAATATAGAGAGGGTTGTTGGTTTTAAGGGCAAACGCAAGCCAAAATAGATGAAACGTGAGCCAAAATAGATGAAGTGTACTTTTAGCAAAATAGGTGGATGAAGGTATTTTTAGACCTTTTCAGATAGTACAGAGGCATTTTTGGCCCTTTTTTGTTGTTTTTAATTTTTATATTTTGGTCTTCTTATACTGCAGCCTAAGTTGAAACAAACAATTCTTTAGCAGCTGCCTAAAATTATCGATTTGTTATATGATAAATGCTTCTTGTACTTATATTCTTCCCCCTACATACCTAGTCGTTGAGCAGTTATTGACCTCTCTGTTGATTCAACTAGACAAATTTTAGTAGCTAAAAAATGACATTAGCCGAATAAACTCATATGTTCGTGAAAGAGCATGATTGTTAGTAGTCATCTCTCAAGTACATATGTTCGTGAAAGAACAATCAGTGGACTAAGCCTCCGCTATGCACAAGACTTGGAAAAGGGCCAATTACATTAAGTCTATTATACAGAGTCATACTTTGTAGTTCTGCAAAATAACGTATCCACTGAAAATCACAAAATAGTTTTGAAGAAAAAGTTCCGAGTCATCTGGCTAGTTCTGTGAACTCGTTGTAAATGCTTGTCACATTAATTAGCAGCGTATCCAACTGGCCGATGAAGCAACGACTAAATAATCCTTTGATATTGCCAATGAAGCAGCGACTAAATAATTGAAATATAGAATTAAGTAATCAACAGTAAATAATTTCTTTTTTTAAAATAGGAAAATAAAGTTTCTTATTGATTTCCTGAATGAGATGAGGAATGTTGCTGAAGAGTAGAGATGAACATTCGTCTTTATTGAATTTGAGTCAAAAAAATATTGTAGAATATTCTATGACGCTTGCCACGTTTAAGAGTGTGGAAAGGAAATATACAAACTTACCTAAATCCTAAAACACATCCTCACAAGTTTGGCATCCGTACAGCTGGTTACTTAGTTTAGATATTTTAAGTTACATTAGTCATGTGTGAGCTCGCTCACATTGCCGGTCCCAAGCCCGGATAAAGGAGGAGGGTTGCCGAGGGTCAATCGGAAACAGCCTCCCTACCCAGGTAGGGGTAAGGCTGCGTACATCTTACCCTCCCCAGACCCCACTATTGTGGGATTACACTGGGTAGTGACCATTAGTCATTTTCAGTGTGTGCATAATCATGCCATCCGGGTACCCTACAACGGAACTAAAAGGTGAGAATGATCATTTAAAGCCCAGTTTAACCGGAAAAATGGTCATCTTGAAGTTTCTCCTTTCACCACTTTGCTAAAATTCTACAAGCAAGTACGACAATAAAGGGAGGACCATTGGATTTAATATCTTAAGACGAAAGGGGAAATTAGATAAAAAAAAAAGATCTATCAAAATTCCTCCAATGTACAAGTAAAGAATGATCCGTCCCCAAAGATTCCCCCCTTTTCCTCAAAAGCATCCTTTAGCAAACATCCGGCTACAGATAATGAAGGGAAGAAACCCGTGTCTAGAGTAATGCCACTGTAAAATCACTAATATTCGTCGCAACTACAAAAATTGTGGATCGCTACCGAAGACCATGACACTCTCAAGTCCGGAAACCAGGTCATCTCGTTCAAGCTACAGGTCCTCACAAATGTATACCTTGATTCTGGGCATGCCAAACCTCATTCTAGTAGTGGTGATTTGTCTATTCTTTCTTCTCTAGAACTTGAGTCACGAGACCAAGAGCGATGGTTCTTCCTGATGCCCTGAGGGACACCCTTCCAAGACCCTTACATTTAGAATGCTCTTGAACACAAATCATTCCTTGCAAAACCACCTAAACCATGACAAACAAAAAAAGTTAATCTCTTTTATAGCTATTATCCAACCTTTAACCTAGATACACAGGCAGTTGCCTTCCCACTCCTGCCCAAGTTTTTTTTTTTTTTTTCTAAAATGGAAAACATAAGCATATCAGTATACATATTAGTCGCCTTTGAGAGAAACCTCGATAATAGCATTCTGCTTTGCTAGAAGACATCTAGGTAATTTCTTGGTCTCCTTTCCAGTCTTTGGATCAAGCAATGACAAAATCCTCACAACTCTTGCAGCCTCCTTAGCATGGTGTACATGAAATTCCAACTGCACATTTTCAAATATCCAGAGCTCTAGAGTTATTAACTAAAAACAAATGTCATGAAACTCTTATTCATTTGAGGGTAAAATGATAAGAGTTGTTACCTGAGAGCCAATCAAAATTGGAACGGCAATATCCAGGATAAGAATCTTCAGTTCCAAATGATTTGTAACAGCAATAGGATATTCAGGGTGGCACAGCACATCCCCTGCCATTACACGATTCGCATCTATACCTTGTAGATTAATAGTGACATTGTCTCCAGCTTTTGCACTGCTACAAACCTGAGAATTATGTTCCAAAGAACGCACTGTAGCCATTTCTCTTGATGGCATAACTAGAACCTGACCATGTTAAGAATTTAGCATTAGAAAAGACTATTATCCTCCCAAAGAAGTCAACAATTTGCCATTCTTATTACAAGGTCAAATCTGGTTGAATAGGAAAATAATCTACACGTAACACAAAATCACCCATGGCGGATTTCTTAATAACATTAAACAATTATTGCCCACAGATGATTGCACCGTAATATAATTATGATGGCAATCCCGGTAATGACCTAACAGCATGTCCCGACAATGCACTAACAAGATGAATGCCAAACTATCTGTTAGTTATCTTAGTCACTCTGTTAACTTGAGCCCGCCCAACTATCTGTTAGTTATCTTAGTCACTCTGTTAACTTGAGCCCTTACATTCTGGTGTCTTACATTACAGGGAGAAAAAAGAAGTGTCTTTGTGTTTCACCATATACCTATCTCATTATTGTCAATGTGCAGATGTCCCTTCCAAGGCAAGTAAGCGAGATATAAAACACTGAAGTAATTAAAACCACCTCAGGTTTCAATCCAACATGGAGTCCCGCAAATCCTAGCTCAAACAACGGCCACCTTGAACTCCCATCCCCCCTCCCCAAACACGCCCCAAATAAAATTCGAAATGCTGTAGAATATACAGTGAGAAAAGAGTGTTACACTCGGAGACAAAAATGTAGAAGCACCTTGATGGAAAATTAGGATATAAAATTACTTGCCTAATGCCTCCCTCAGCCCTTCCTAATAAGAGCATGGTGTTTGGTCAGGTTAATCTGGGTGATGGTCAGACTGATTGACATAATCTATAGGCACCAGTATTAACTCCCTCGACAGTTATGACTCTAAAAGCCCAAGTCTTCTAAAAGCAGGAATATAATAAAAGGAGAAGGATCTCGTTCTCAATACGATATTTGATGAATTTAAATGTTAAGTGACAAAATAAAGGAGAAGGATCTCTCTTGCATTAGTGGTAATTGAGTACCTTATCTCCAGTTTGAAGAGCTCCTGTCTCCAACTTCCCGCATACTGACACCTGTCCTTGTGATGGTGATTTAACAAGATCACATATCGGCATTAATATAGGCTTTGAGTAATCTCTTTGGGGAGATTGGAAAGAGTCTATGGCGTCCAAAAGGCAAGGACCTTGAAACCTGAAAATAACCTTCATTATGAGCTACACAAGATAATGGGGGCTTTGCCAGCTATTTGCGTTATGACACTAAATTACGCAGAATTTTGACTCAACAGCACAATCATCATTTTATCTATTAGCTTGCAAATTTGGGTTGTCAATCTTGAGAAGACTTCGATTGTTTCAAATTCCAGTTGCATGAAGTTTAACTCGTATCTTTGTTATGTATCCTATTGTTTCCATTGTTCCGCCTCAGGCAAACTTAAAACTTCCAGAAAAGAATTTTCTTCTAAGCAATGCAAATGTGATAAAGTTGAAGATAATGAGTAACACTACGCTTCTTAGTAGTGCTAGCAGTTGGCTAGTAGACTAACCAGGACAACAATCTTGCATCAGAAGGAATTGTCACCAAATTTTGGTTTTCCATGGCACTCAGGGGAATCCACAATACTGACGAATCTTTAAACTTACAAGCACGAAGAAATGTTCCTAGTTGATTCTTAATTGTATCAAAACGTTCTTTGGTGTATCCCACTGCATCCATTTTGTTAATAGCAATTATTATTTGATCCACCCCAAAGCTTTTGATAAGTTGTGCATGCTCCCTTGTCTGGCCTCCAGTAACATCAAGGCCAGCTTCAAATGCGCCTATTGAAGCATCAACTACGAGAATTGCAGCATCTGCTTGTGTTGCACCTGATATCATATTTGGGACAAAGTCTCTATGGCCTGGGGAATCAAGCAGTACAACACGGTAACGTTTTGTGTTAAAGTAGGCAACAGCCACTGTCATAGTTATTCCCCTCTCTTTCCTCAACACTTTCATCCAATGCCCAGGCATAAGCAAAGGACCCTTTTCCCTGATTATAGACAAGAGATTTATCAACTAGTTAATCAAGATTTTGACATTATCTTACAAAAACAGATGAGAAGTGAAAAGTAGGATTACTTGCTGCTTGGCCTCCTTTTCATATTTGTGCATCTCCTTCTGAGATATCTGCCCCAAAAGATGTAGTAGTCTTCCTGATAGTGTTGACTTCCCAGAATCAACATGGCCAACCTGCATGGTGAAAATTTTGAAGTAGCGTCAGACGATTAGACATTGTAAATGCTTGAAAATCTTGAATCACATAAATGTTTAACTCACGATTGCAAGATTTAGCTGGTCTAATTTGTCTTCTAATTGATCAGCGGATACAATTTTCTTAGGTTTACTCTGTGATCTTGAAGTTGCAGTTCTACTCTCTGCATTGTGAGGATCTGATGATACAGAGATATTGCTCATGTTGTTCATGATGCCTTGATTTCCCCTAGTTTCTATAGAAGAACCTTTATCCTTCACATCATCACGTCTAACTTTTGCCATTGATGTGGAAGAGCTAGTAGGCCCTTCAGCAACCAATTCTCTTTTAACTTCACTAGCTATTTCTTTTTTACTCAATAGGACATTTGACTGTTTGACTTTGTCACTAGTAGCTGCAAAAGGAGCAGTAATGTACACGAAAGATGTCAAACTCTCAATATAGAGAACAGGCTATAAAAATATTAGAAATTAACACAACTAAATATCCATTATAAAGTTGAATAGGGACTTCATGAAGACCTATCCAAGAAAATCAGGATAAAAGGAGGACAATATTGAAAGACTTAAATAATGTTAAACTAGAAAGGCAGATAGGATTGGAAATGAACCAACTTAATTTCATCTGAATGAGAAAAATAGAAGACCACATGCATTGTACGCAACCAGTCGCCAGTTATCTCTAAATAATACCAAAAGGTCTTTATATTTTTTAGCTAACCCGTCGTTGCTATTTTTAGCAGTGTTTCTAAAAGCAAAAAGCACAAAAAGGCGACAAGGTCCATGTAGCTTGAAGCGATTAGTGAGAAGTGAAGCCACAATTTACACAAAATTAAAAAATATCAAATATATATGATTTTCATACTGCAATATCCATTTTTCAATTAAATACTAATTTCAACATCCAATATACAATAATGTTGAGATCAATCCAACCACTTAAATTTGAGATTCAAAGAACCAACTGGTTCTTATTTGGATCACTTTGCATCTTATCACTTGAAGGGCATGGCTTCACCAATGAAGCGATAACCCTTTCCTTCGTATGGAGTTAAGCAACCGATGACTTTTAAATATCGCTGCTATTTATAGCTAGAATTTTAACTATATCTCGAGAAAGGGAAAAAAACGTATGTTCCCATGGAAGCACTCATTTACCAATTCCAGAGACGAATCCAAACAAATCCTAAGAACATTAGCATAATCATGCTGAATTTTATTTTGCAACAACTAAAGCCTAATGATTGGCATGTAGTCGTTTCACTCATCCAAGAGGCCACTAGCCAGCAGGTAGAAGTTTCATGCTGAAGGGAAAATAAGTTTGTGTAGCCTTTGTTCTGGGACTAACATGCAAATTAACCTGTTGTTTCTCATTCACAGATTGTCCCTTGGCCTTTGCACTTCCAACACAAAAGGAAACTTTTTATTTTAGCATGGGAAAAGTCCAAATTTGAGCCTGAACTATGCGAAATGGTCTAACTTTGCCCTCTGTTAATAGTTGCGCCCCTCCATGTCCCTGTCATTAGAAAATTAGACTAATATTGCCCTTATTGTATAAGGTCAACTATTAAAAATTAATTAGTATATAATTAGTCTGCTTAGTACTAATTGCTTCCACTTGTCCAAAATTTCATAAAGAAAACCCTTATACCTCCCCTCTCACCGCCCCACCTCTTAATATTTTCCTCCACCACAGAAGCAAGCCGTCCCTCTTATCTTCACCGCAAAATTCTTGCGCCATGGATGCCACCTGAAAACCACCACAAAACAGCCCTTCATAAGTCCAAAACCATATCTTCGTTTCTCCATACTCCTCAGTGAAAAAAAGACGCCTTTCAAGCCGACCTTCTTAATACATGGTCTCCACCACCTCCATAGCCGCTGCCCAGCAACACCCTCACTCCACCATCACATCCTCATTTCATTATCATTGCCACAACTAGCTTCACCTCACCACCCTTGAACCATTTTCATATTTCTTCTTTTACCCATAAACAAATCCATCACACAACCATACTCCATTGCCACCAGAAAAACACCACAGAAAACCACCAGATCCGTCGTCTCATCATTGGATTATCATCTTTCCTCTAAAGGGTGGACGAACCCCGAAGCTCAAGCAATGTATTCAGAAGGTGAAAAACATACTGTAAATGGTGACTCATCAATTTTTCAAGGCTTTGTGGATTCACAAATCCACCAACTGCAACCGCAAGCTGGAGGCTTTCTTGGTGGAAAAATGGATACTCAACACTCATCCTTGACTCACATCTATGACCACGGTGGCTCCGCTGCGGCTAATTCACCAAGCAGCAAGTTGTTAAAACCATGGTTTTCGGACTTTCTCAACAAACTCGGGTTCAGAGGTTGATAACTCACGGAATATGGGCACTGAGTTTGCTGGTGAGTCTAGCAATGAGATGGGTTAAAATTGTCACGTGGAGGACATGAAGCAATCCCAAGTGTTCCCCAAGTGTTGATCATTGTATTTATAATTTAATTAGGACCAATTAATAGTCCATCTGTGAATAAGGGCATAGGTGAACTCTTTTGCTAACTTCAGGGGCTCATTTGACCAACTATTAACGGAAGGTAAAGTTAGACCATTTTGCATAACTGAGAGGAAAATTTGGACCTTTCCCTTTTGGCATTGTTATGCAATTTTACCGCCTCTTTCTCACTCACAGATTGACACTTGGCCTTTGTGGTCCATATACTTCCAATCACAAAAGGCCGCAGATAACCAAAACACTAGCATCATCAATCACAAAAGAAAGATACTACCTTAAAGTCCAGAAGCACTTTTCCCTAACTAATGTGGCAATCGCCTTCAAAAAAAACTACACTGTTTTATGAAGTAAAAAGATCTTTTCATCCTAGGTGAAACAAACACAAACACGGTATTAGAACCGTGAAGAAAGTATCATTAGCCTACAGTGGGCAACAGCATCCCGCCTGAAACTAAATCATCTGGAGATGGAGCGTCAAACTTCAAGCATTTTGAACCATAATTAGCATGCTTTGAGTAAGAAAATTAATTATAAGATATTACATGTTATGTGACAGCAAATACTGAAAATTTGGAAGAAAGATGATAATGCATGAAACCCATTTTTCAAGTATAAGGAAATAAAAACATGCGAAATTTATTTCTACAGGGTGGCATCCTGCTCTTGATCATGTGAAGGCATAGTGTCAACCTTGCAATAATTTTGACAGCTAATAGCTCCATGTATGAAAATGTCCACAAATATATCAAAGCTCGTGGAAGTTAAAGTGATCCCTCTGTTTTTGTTTTCTTAAAGTTTTGTGCTTCAAAGTGAACAGCACTTTTGGTTTCCAATGCGGCACTGATGCAAATAGATACTTGGCCATTATAGGCACCCTAAAATCTTTGCATATGCCACCGACCGCAGGAAAATAATCTACTCTATGAAGAAGCAAGCAAAATACATAAAGAACTACCTAGAATGGTATTAATTAGTGACATAGTCCATAGATGATGCAAGACACTTTCGTAAGGACCATTGCTGAAACAGAAAGGAGAATTCCCACAACCAAGCTTAACACCACATTACTTATTACCATCTACTGAGGGAAGGAAAATAAGCATGAAATAACATCACTGAGAATAATAATGCAACAAAAAATATTATCTACAGAAATAGTTCTCTCTCCCCCAGCCCTGAAAAGAACACTGTATGTGTATCAATATGAAATTTGTAACAGACATATAGCCAGTTGCTAACCTGCGCTAGATTTGCCACCACCCCCTTTGATCAATGGGTTACGCAGGACCCCACAAATATCACATAAATTTGTGGTATCTTCATTATCAAATGTGCAAATGGGACAACGCCACACCCCAGCCTTAACTGTTTCCTGTTTTGAATTTCCACAAATATCACATACATTCATACTATCTCTGTTATCAAATGTGCAAATCGAACAACGCCAGGTGCCAACCTTAACCAGATCCTGTTTTGTATTCGTTTCTGATGCCCTGCCTGTAGCAAAACGTAAACAACATATTGAGTTCTTTAAAATTAAGCTTTTATTATTTTAGGGTCATAAATTACTGAAAAGACCAATAGTCGTGGTAAAGTAACCATAAATATGAAAATTTACAAAAATCAAATGGAAATTTTCTACAAGTAGACAAATATTCCCCCTGCCCTTTTTTGTGTCACAATTTGACTTGGTGCGGAAATTTAATAAGTTATATTTAGTTTTATATAACATTGGTATAATAGATACATCATTTTGTGGTTTTAAGTTTTGATTGTTCAGAATACTTGAAAGAAGTGAAAGTTGTATAAGATGCAGTTACTTGTGAAAGTGTCAAGCAATTTGAGACATTTCAGAACAGAATGTGTCGTCATATAAAATGGAAGCGGACAGAACTTTTTAAGAGCCATTCATTAAGCTTTTGATATTATATAGCCCATAAATAGTTTTACTAACTGAACAAGTATTCATCCTTTTATCAAATCCCTGTTAGCAGTTTAGAGCAGTCCGGTACGTACAGTAACTCATATTTTCCACCAACACATTTCAAGACCATATTCAACAACCAAACAACGAAATAGAAACAAAAACATTATTCTTATCGTGTAAATTAAAACAATTTCTGATAATGCCAGATGAACAAGAAATTCAGAGGAAAATGGACACAACTAAAGCAAGTCGCATTGTAATAGTTCAATAGAAAATCACAAGTGTTTGGTATGGCTTGCATACATTGGGAGAAAAATTAGAATAGTTCTACATAAAAGATGACTATGGAGAAAAGTAACTCAGAATTATCATGAAGTGATAATCTTTATATATGATTAATATTTTCTTTCTGCTTGTTCGTTTACATTTTTTTTTTTTTGGGGGGGGGGGGGGGGGGGGGGGGGGACGTGGAGTGAGTACGGATGAAAGATGCAGCCTTCAGCTATATAGCACTGGGAAGGGCTGGAGACACTCACCATTTGTCTCTGCATATTCATATCCATCATCATAGTCATAATTGTAATCTTCATAGTCATAAAAGTCTTCCTCATAATCAACTCCATAATTTACCTTACGAGGCATGGTGACGCTTTCAGATATGCCTAAGAAAAAAACATGAGCTTGGATATCACTGTCTACATGAATCAAATCCAGGTCATCAAAGCAATGTGCAACATAAGCGAGTCATCTCAGCTATTCCGAAAGCACAAACAGAATACACTGCGCATGCTTCACCCTTCAATTAAGAATGTAATCATACCTCAAAGACGACCGTGTCAGTAGGAAAACATTTCAGATCCTATTCAACCACCAGGAAGTGCTCACCCAAGAAATACCATAAATCCAGCAAAACAATATAACTGGGACGAACTCCTCTTAAGGTCCTGAGTGGGTAAGCAAATCTACAGCTTCCTGTCTGACAAAATAAGCCACCAGTTTCAATCTATTGGAACAAGCTTTCAAAAGGAAGATAGAAAAATTCTACTTCCTGACAATACAAATCTGCAGACATGAAAACACTAATAGATGTCTTTTATCTGACAGTTTTCTGTGTTTATCCTTTTTTTATAGGAACAACTGTATTCTGTAACATATAAAACATTTCCATTTAGTACTATTTTCTACATTCCGTAGCAGAGTCAGTGACAAAGTCCTCAAGTTCTTGAGAGGATCTATAAATATAAGTCGCTCTGCCAAACCTGAGTAGTTACAAAGCATTAAGGGGCCGTTTGGTTCGAAGACAAGTTATGCTGGGATTAGTTATGCTGACATTATCATTACCGCTGTTTGGTTTGTTGATTTAATGATACATGGATTGCATAATTTCTAATAGTACTGAATAGAGTGTATAAGTATAAAAAATGTACTGGTATTGTTAATGTCATGGTTTACTATGTATAAGAATAGTACTGAATAGGGTGTATAAGTAATACTGGTATTAGTTGTTCTAGACTTACATTCACAACCAAACATTGTACTAAAATTTTATACCAACACTATTCTACCTAAGACACCCTACGAAACGACCACAGTGCGGTTAACAAAGAAGCACTTCTCCTGATGGAAATGTCATACTGTGTTACTCGACATGGATTCAGGATTACAAACGAACTCATATGAATTCTCCATCTGACCCAGAGATAAAAACTTAATGATGGTAAGTTGATTTGGTTTGTTGTATACACCCCATGCGGGTAAGTGTTTACACTGAACAGTACCCCATAAAACTGATGAGGGCTGACTACTCTTTTAGTAGTTTTGATCAATTCAAAGATTAAGTGGCAATAACATCTACAAGTCCAAAAATTACGAAAACATAGGGGTCGTTTGGTAGGATGTATTAGAGAAAATAATACATGTATTAGCCCTGGTACTATTAATTTCTTGCTTGGTAGTGTTTTTCAACCAATATTAGTTACACTCTATGCAGTACTATTCTTATACATAGCAAACCTATGTATAACTAACACCAGTACTATTCCTATTCTAATACACCCTATTCATTGAATACAACAAACCAAACAGTCAAAAGAAAATAATGCCAGCATAACTAATCCCAGCATTACTAATACACCCTATTCAGTATTATTCTTATACACCCTACCAAACGACCCCTATGTGATTGATCAAAATAAGTTACATTTCTTCAGTAATGGTGTAAACATCACTAAGTTAGTCCATCAAAGTAAATGATAACAATAACGGTAAAACTCCATTAATGAAAAATTAACCGGTCGAATAACCCTACAACACCACCCACCCCCCACACACAAAAATACTTTTCCAGCCTTGTATCCTGTGAAACAATATTTATTGTTAAATTGAAGTTTTATTTAGGAAATAACAGTTAAAAGAGTTCCTAGAATAATTAACTTGCATAGACTTCTTTCACATAAAAAAATAAAATAAAATAAAAGAAGAAGAAGAAGTAGAGATTAAAGATGGAAATTATACCGAAAGAGTTTGAAGAAAAAAACTCAGCAACGTTAGCTATAGGGAGAGAATTGAGGAAAACGAATCGTAGTTTAATCTTACCTTAATTTGTTTCAACTCCAGCGACCCTGTATTCTCCGAGACTCAGATTTTAAGGACACGTTTGGCCACGGAAATTATTCACTTTTTCCGGATTTTTTTTTCACTTTTTGGCCACAAAGTTGTATTTAGAATTTGAAAAACAACCTAATTTTTGTTTTCACTATTTTGACTTTTTATTTTTGACCCTTGCTTTTGTTTTTCCATTTTCAAATTTTACCTTAATTCTTCTATTTTTATAAATTTAATCTCATTTATTATAGTATTGGTAGTAAGACTGGGCATAAATACCAAAAATCAAAAAATCGGACTGAACCGAACCGAACTAGTTGGGTTCGGTGTTTAGTGTCCACCTTTAAAAAATCAAAACTAAAATAGTCGAACCGAAGTTTGATAAAACCAAATCGAAGAACCGAACACCCACCCAAATTTAATACATTACCCCAAAAAAATTAAAATAGTCCAGGCTTATTAAGTTTAAGCCCAAAAAACCCAATTGTAACAAGCTCTCTTTTGCTTTTGTATCCCTAATTTTTCATTTCAGTTGAGAAAATCAAATATCCTTAACAAAGGAAGGTGACTAAGATGTGTATTTAGGATTAATGCATGTCTTTTATGTGTTTTCTTAATTATTCTTACCGTATGTATATAACACCTAGTAATCCTATATCATGGTTATGATTTTCTGCTCTTGTGTATCCTGTTTGTTTGATTTTGATTTTAATTTATCAGTTTTATGTTTTATTGCGTTTGAGAATATGAATTAGTGTAAATGAAATCGCTTCTAATATCATATCAAAAAAGCCGAACCGAACTTCAAAAAATCGAAACCGAAAGAACCGAACCGAATTGAACTAGTTGGGTTCAGTGTTCAGTGTCCACCTTCAAAAAATCAAAACCAAAATAGCCGAACCGAAGTTTGATAAAACCAAACTGAAAAACCGAACGTCCACCCCTAATTGGTAGTGTTTACAATTAGTATTTGTTTTAGCTCTTGTGGGGTTTTGTATGGAGTACAAGTGCAAGGTGGGGATAGTTGCATAATAGTGTTACTCTTTCTAGCTTCACATATTCAAGAAATATGCTTAAACCTTATGAATGGCGATACATTAGTGGTAATTTATTGTTTACTTTCGGTAAAAACTTACCTACATCGGGTGTTTAACCCAACAAATAAATAAATGACACTTGTCACATTATTTAATTATATATATATATATATATATATATATATATATATATATATATATATATTAATATTCAACCATAGTTAACCAAGTATTTTGCAGGTGGTATTAATTAATAATATAAAATATTCTCACACTATTTCGGTTATCTTCTAAACAATAAGTAGATTGACTGCTTAATACTTCTATGCCAGTAATTAACCACATCCCAAAGGCCATAACTATTTTTATTTTTCATTTTCCATTCTTAGAGTAGTTAGTTTTACAAATTTATTAAAAGAAAAATTCTAGACCTTAGTTTATTATCTATGGTTAACTTAACCGAGATGGGTGTAAACATCTGGTGCTGTTGTTTTAATTCAACCAACTGGTTATGTTTATGAATTGTTTTGGATGGTTTTGCTAGTTTTTAGAAATTAGGGTAATAATCATATTTCATGTCTTTTAGAAAGAAAAAAAAATACATTCAAACAACCCCATATTATTTGCAAAAACTATAACCAAACACAACTTCAATTTCAACTTAAAAAATTTCAAATAGAGTGAATAATTTTTTGGTATCTATGGCCAAACGCCTACTAAGATTTCGTTCAAGGGGGCTTTTAGTAATAAGCCTCTTCAACCTTTCACTTGTCCTTTTGTTTTCTTTTAGTTGTGAATTGATTAAATGACCCTCTACAAAATATTACAAATCGCTTTTGTATTATGCCATAATCTACCATGTATACATAATCATATGAGACCTTTATTCATTTTTGTAAAGATCCCTTTTAACCAATTTTTTTTTTTTTTTTTGGCGAAAAAGAAAAACTTCTTGAGAAAAAACTAAGAAATAATATTAAAATATTAATATTATTGAAAAAGGGTCGAAAATTTCCTTAGACTATGCAAAATTTAACAAAAAAAATCATATGTTAATAGTTTGGTCCAAAAATGTCCCGGCTGCTTAGTTTGGCCCAAAAAAATACATGGGGCTATTTTATTTTAATTGATAAAACGAGATTAAGAAGAAGAAAAAATTACTTCCCACTTTTTAATTAGTAAAAGGGATTTTTAAGGAAAAGAACTCTTTAAGAATAATATTTATATCAGGAAAAGAATATGTTTAAAAAGAAAAGATATGTTGGTTATGAAAAGGGCATTTTTGACCTAGTTAAGTAACGATAGGGACAATTTTTACCCAATTAAGTAACAACAGGGGCAATTTTCACCAAACAATTAATGGTGGGCCATGTTTTAGCCAAACTATTAATAGATGACATTTTTGTTCAACTTCGCATAGTTTAAGGGCATTTTTGACCCTTTTCCGTAATATCAAAGATGAACGTAATGTAGTATCAAAATAAAAGTAAAAAATAAGGAGAAAAAAGAGAGAGAGTTTTTATTATTATTATTATTATTATTATTATTATTATTATTTCATTGGCGAAATGGCCTGGGAGGCCCTTGTACTTTTCCCTGATTGTCATCCCGACCCCTGCACTCCCTACTTGCCAACTGAACACTCAAACTCACTGAAACTCGACATTTTCCTTTTTTGGCCAGGTCAGTAGTGCGTGTAATACAACCGACTATACATCGATTTTCATGTCACTTTAAAAATATCATTTAGGATATTAAATGTTAAAAAATGAAATACCCAATTTCAGATTTCATTTTCTCTTTCTTCGACATAGCCCTCAATTTCAACCCTTGG
Source organism: Lycium barbarum (assembly GCF_019175385.1). Classification (NCBI taxonomy): domain Eukaryota; kingdom Viridiplantae; phylum Streptophyta; class Magnoliopsida; order Solanales; family Solanaceae; genus Lycium; species Lycium barbarum. Next base: position 92,187,597 of record NC_083343.1, read on the forward strand.
TCATGTCGTCTTTCCCACGATTTTTACGATAATTTAGTATGATTTCCAGGCTACTGTGGTAAGTTTCTTCACACCTTCTTAGTTTATTTCTCTTATCTCCTTCATTTCCTTTTTTTTTTTATTTGTCATCGTCTATTTTGCCAGATTTTAGGGTTTAGGGATTTTTTTAGTAATCATGGCTTGAATATTTAGGGGTTTTGATTTATTTCTTAACTAATATAAGTGTAATAGCCATTTGTTGTTGTGTCATGCATGCGATGACATATTCCATGATTTACGATTAGATTCTATGGCTTTTTTGTAAAATCTCAAATTCGTCTAAGGTTTTTCAATGTTTTTGTGAATTACATTGGGTATTGTTCTTGTAGTTTTCCACTAAGGTATATCAGAATATTATAGGGTTTCTTTCATAGAAGATAGAAAGGAATGTTGGAAGTTTTTTCACTTAAAAATTACGGATTTTTGTTGTATTGTTTATTGATTTGTGTAAAGGGGCAGTGCTTGTCAATTAATCACTGTTATCAATGTCTTTTGTCACTTTGTAGGCATAGTAAGAAAATGACTTCAATAATAGACATACTTCAAATGTACTACAGTGGCTACATTTTATCAGACTCTGGGCTAAGATATGCTAATGGAATATCTAGTCTTGAGCTACTGAAAATTGATGTAGATGAGCTCTATATTATGTTGTTTTACAAGTTAACTAGTGAATCGGGAGTTGATAATGTTGAAACTTTTGCGTGTAAAGTTAACAAAAGGAATGACTATTACATGTTAAATATTGATGTTGATGTGCTAAGATTTCTTAATACCTTGAGGGGTGAGGACTTTTTTGATGTTTATGCGGTACATTTAATTAATACACCTCTGATTGTTGAGGATGTAACTGAAGTGCATCTAGCCCAAACGTTAACCCTAACAATGGTTAGCCAAGTGTGTTAAACGTTAGGGATCATGTGTCCCACCCCCCACCCCCCCACCCCCGCGCGCTTACCCCGGTTGTAATTAGTATGTCTCTGATTGTTCAAGATATAAATGATGATGAAAAAAAACAATTCTTTCTGTCAGAGAAATAGATTTTGGTATTGATCTTTTGTCAAAAACTCAGTCCATATCTATCCTGCCTTATCGAATGGCTCCTGTGGAGTTGAAGGAATTAAAAGAACAGTTGAAGGATCTTCTCAACAAGGGTCTTATCAGACCCAGTGTGTCACTGTGGGCCCCGATTCTATTCTTGAAAAAAGAAGTACGATTCACTTTGAATGTGCACTGACTATCGTCAATTGAACAAAGTCACAATTAAGCAAAAATAACAATTGTTGAGAATTGATGACCTATTTGATCAAATTCAATCTGCCAAATGTTTTTCCAAAATTGGTCTGAGGTTAAGGTATCATCACCTAAGAATAAAGAAGAAAGATACCCTAAAACGATTGTTTGGATGGACATTATGAATTCTTAGTGATGACCTTTGATTTAACTAATGCTCCAACTGCACCTGAACATTCAAGTCATTCCTTGATGCCTTTGTGATAGTATTCATAAATGACATCTTGGTACTCAAAGAGTAAAAAAGAGCATACCAATTGCTTCCAAATAACTTGCAGAAACTTAATGACCGGAAACTCTATGAAAATTCTTAAAATGTGAATTTTGGCTACAATCAAGTGGCATTCTTAAGCCCCGTGGTACAAAGAGAAGGCATCAGAGTAGACCCTCAAAAGATCGAAGCAGTTAAAAATTAGATAAGGCCAACCGCGCTGTTATTTTGCACAACAAAAAATCTATCCTACGTTTTGCCAAATTTTCACCTATGGGATAGACCAAGTTACTATACATGTTTCAAGCTAACGTTTGCAGAATAATAAAGAACAGGAAAATAAGGACACAGTATTGACGTGGAACCCACCAGACTCACAAGGGTGAAAAGACCACGACCTACACCTCTGCATGATTTTCCCCAAAACTCCACTATAACTGTGAGCCTATGCAAATCCATATTACAAACTCTATAACCTAGGAACTAGCTCTAATTCCAATCTCAACAATCTCTCTAAACTATCGAGCCCACTTCAAGTTGCCCTCAACTTGAAGTTGAATTTGACAAGTGTTTATACCTATCACAATTGCTTCTATTAAAGCTGGTAAAGGTACAACTCGATAAACAATCCTAATACACGATTATAGATTTGAATTTTGTAAAACACAACTCTATGAAACAGGTTCTTTAATCTTATTCTTTGTACCAGGCCGCACTTCAGGAATCAGAACACTCAATTATGGCATTGACTGTGTTTGATCAATTTCTGATTTTCTCTCTCTATGTGAGTGAGTCTCTTTCTTCATGAGAGGACTTGGATAAATATAGCTTTTGGTGTGCAGCAAGTCGGCTGAACACAAACCCTACACGATGAGTCCGATTATAAGAATTAGGGTTTGAATAGACTTGGATTTCTTGCATTCATGCGGCTTCAGTATTCCTTTAGGAGTTTGAATTGTATCTTGATAACTATGGCAAGAAATCATGTAGCTTGTCCGCCAAGGCCTTATCTGTTAATTTAAGGGTCTACTCGCAACAGGACTCTGAGCTGGAACATGTTTATGGACTCGGTTCATTCACTTTATCTCGCATATGGTACTGAGATGGAACATGGTCATTGACCTGGTTCATTCACCTTGTTCACTTTGTCAATCACAAAATATACACGAGCTAGTGCCAACAAATTACCCTTTTTTTATGATGACAAACTCATGTCCCTGATGTCTCTGTGTAACCTGTTCCAAACATCTCACAGCCTAGAAATTGAACACCAACACTGAGATTGAACTAGGTTAACATAGTAGGGTTATAAACATTACACAGTACATCTTCCCTCTTTTGGCATCATTAAAAAGTTGCTTCAGTTAAGAACCAATTGAATGTTTGCTAATATTAAACTCATGGCCACTGGGGCTATCACATATACAAACATAATAGAAACATTAGTTCAATTTATATCTTCTTGAATATTTTAGTCACACAAAATAGGCGCAAAAATATAAGAGAGAAAATAGCTTTCATTAAGCAGATATTGTAGCATCAAACCAAGGAAAACAAAACATATAGACCAAAATACACAGGGGCTAGGATTCACAACAGGAACCAGGAAGACTAAGAATGATGGGCTAAAAGAGACTAAATAAGGGGCTTGGAGGTCAAAGAGGGATCTTTGGTCAGAGTTGTGACCAAGTCCTGAATGGTCTTAGTGTTTTCCGCCCTTTCCTTGTCTAGTGTAATCTGTAGACTCAGAATCTGAGCATTAAGAACATCTTGCTCATGTCATACTTGACATACAACATATCTGTATCATACTGATACTTTTCCTTTAGTATTGCAATTTTAGCCTCCTTGGTTGCGAGTTAGTCTGTCAAGATATGCAACTTAGCATCAGCCTCCCCAATTGAAACTGGTTGATCAACTAGTTCCAAGGCTCTAATGACATACTTTGAAGTCTGATATTACCAGACTTCAACTGGAACTTGGTAATGTTCAAAGATGTTAGCCAACCAGAACTCATAGGCCAACCTGTGGCCTTTATTCTCCAACAGAGTTATCTTGTAAATGTGCTAAATCACGAGACTGGGCAGATTTATTTTGACATCAGTGTCGAGGAGTTCCATCAGGTCTATGACCAAAAAGCTTGCCTCAGCCCTACCTTCCTTCCTAGGCACAATCATATGATGCACCACTTCAAAATGAAGTTGATACAACCTGGGTGTCTCCCTCTTCTGCACCCTCTTGTGTTGCCTAGCCATCAGGTTATCTGAGAATTTTCTTATGATCTCCAAGGCACTTGCTAGCCCCTTCAAGTAACGACCATTCATTCTTAACATATTTTTCCTAACCCATAGAGGGCACATACAAAATTTCACCCAAAATTTGAGCATTCAAGGTAATCTCAACTCCCAGCATAGTGCTAGTGAGTTGCTATCCATTGAAAGTAGCATTAACATAGAATTTAGTAAAATGTTCGATGCACAACTTTCTCTTTTCTTCTCTTGGAAGGAACAGGTTAGTCCACCTTTGGTACTCAAGCCTTTCCAACAATATAGCCATCCAGGCCCCCCCGAGCTAGTGACTACTCTTCCTCCTAGCACAAACTGCTCTTGATCATCAGGATTATTTTCTTGGTTGGATACTTTACAGCATCTCATGATTCAAATTGGTTATCAATGTCCTTGAAATCTTGATCCTCGAATCATCCTTTTCGCTCTCAGTTGGCTGATCCAGCAGCTTGAACTGAGATTTCCTCTTAGATGAAACAGGTTTGCTAACCTATTTCATTGTTGCAGTTTGTCTTAACTTTGGAGTGACCATAATATTACCCTACTTTTCCTTTCCTTTTACGCAATGTCCTCTGTAGATTCCACAAATAATACTGAAACGGGCTTAGTGGCTCTAATTTTGGGAGCTGTGCGCCTTTTACTTGCTAGCATTATCTTTTTCAGTTATTCCTCAACCTTTCTCTTTTGTACCCTGGTGTGAGGGGCTCTGGGCATTGCCGAAGAACCTTTTTCCTCAGTTATTTCATCATAAGGCTTTAGAACCGGCTCACCAGATGCCTTCTATGCCTAGACCTAACGTTCTTCATAGCTAGCTCAGTAATGAGCAAATCATCATAATCTTTTGGAGCAACATTCTCACCTGGAGCAAGTTGAGAAACTTATACCATTTGGAGTATCTCCATCCATTGTTGGAACGGGTTTCTCAACATGTTTCATGGGCACATGGGTATCATCTGTTGGTAATCCTTCCTAAGCCCCAACTGAGGTTTCAAGATTCTAAACTACCTTTATTTTCTTTTCATTAACTGTAACGACCCTCTTGGTCGTTATGCGTGCGTTGACCATTCTACCCTTGCTAGTACTTTTCCGAAGTTAGGAATGAGCGGACCTAAATAAGTTGGGGCGTGTTTTATGTTGTGTTTTGCGACTTATAAGTGACTATGTGATGTGTTTTAATTTGGTTTGTGTTTTGGCTGTGTTGATAAGGCCTTAGAATGATTTGTAGAGACTAAGTATAAAAAGTGAAAATTTTCGAGCTCACTACCCAAAATCCACCGCAGCAGCGGAAGGATTTCCGCAGGAGCAAAGGGTCAGTTTTCCAAATGGCCGCCGTAGCGGACCTCAGTAAATCAGAATCCCAATTTGAATACCTTATTTCAACCCCACTCCTCACATAATCCCAAAAGTAGTTCCCAAGAGCATAGAGGCGACTTTCTAAGTCTAGGGCACTATTCTCCATCAAAGGTAATCCTTAATCACTAATTTCTACGCGTAATGTTCTTAGCTGATTCTTGTTTCAATCAAGGGACCTTTAATTGGAATTGAAGGGTAGAACACAAACATCAAGGAAAACCCTAGAATATTAATGGGTATTGTTTATTGTTGGTTAATGTTGTTTATTTATCTAAGAATAGAGATTATCGCTTCAGGGCATGAGAACTTGTTATTCAATGATGGGAATTGGTTGTTGAGACCTAAGGTTCCAATAAAAATGGAGACTTTGGCTAAAATCAGATTGGTAGGATTAAAATGATTAGAGAACCCACTAATTGAGTTCATACTCCATTACTTACTTGAGCATTATGATTTCTAGACTTTGAACATTCCGAAGCTTTGAGGAAGGAAAAGCTATTGAGGAGGGATTTCATTATTCCAGTTCGGCTTCGATGTAGGTTACGGTTTACTTGAGTTAGACTTTGATTAGTTGATTGTATATGTCGTAGAATCTATGGGAGAAAGCCTGTCTAGGACTTCGGATATGGAGTTTGGGTGATTGTTGTTAGTTGTATGATTTAATTGTGTAAAGTGATTCTCCATTGTTGAGGCTGATGAACTTGAATTGTATTCTTGAAATTGTAGAAAGGAAGGTGTTCATATATACCCTTCAGAGATGAATTGTTGTCAGTGACATGTTCTATTACATTGAGTAGATTAATTGTGAGTCTTATTGTGACTTGTTTTATTAAACTATACTTCATTGATTTTGACTTGATACGTGTTCTTGAGTCATTCCTTGTGATTTGATTATGAGACGTTGTTGATGATGATTGAGATGGAACATATACATATTTTAAGGCATGTTTGACAGAAGGTGATGATGTAGCCTAGTGTGAGCTCGTGGTCCGAGGTTCTTTCCGAAACGAGTGGTAAATGGACACTATGGGTCCCCTGCAGGTCATGGATATTTAGGGAAAACATTACCATTTAGCATGTGTGTACAAATATGTGACAGAGAGGGGAACTTCATTGTCTATTTTACTTCTTTTGGCTTGAGCATTGGTGTTCATTGTTGATAATTGGTGTCTTATTCTGAAGGTGGATTATTTGAGGGTATTATTTGTGATACATGTTTTTTGTACTTTTCTGCCTATTTCATTTATTTTATGTATGTATGCATGATACTAATCTTAGTTGGCCTATGATACCTACCAGTACATGTTGCTTGTACTGACCTACACTTGCTGCACCTTTTTTGTGAATGCAGACGTTGAGCTACAAACATCTTCTAGACCTTGCATCTAGTTGAGGTTATTCGCTACCAGATCGGAGGGTGTGCTCCTATTCCTGCCATGCCGCTTGAAGATATTTCTTTATTTTAGATGTCTATTTTCATCCCAAATATTATGTTATTTTTAGACGGTACTTCTTCTTAGACATTGTTGGTTAGAGTCCTTATACGGTGATTTTCTGGTTTTGGGGATGTAATAGCTAGATTTCCGCACTTTCCATTTATTTATATTAATGCTAGGTTCTCCTTATCATTTATTTATGAGTAATATTTTTATAATTGGTTAAGTAATTGGAATTGGCTTGGTCATGGGTTAAGGGATTAGTTCGCCCACTATAGGACTAGTATGGGTGCTATTCACGTCTGTTTGGGACGTGACAAAGTCGGTATCAGAGCTTTAGGTTCGTTGATTTTATCGTACAAGGACATGTCTAGTAGAGTCCTGCGGATCAGTACAGAATTGTCTGTACTTATCTTCAGGAGGCTATGTGACACTAGGAAACTTTAATTTTTTTTCTTTCGTGATACTTGATTCCAATTGGTATCTGGATGATTCAAATTGGTATCTGATTTTTCTTATATTCTCTCACAGATGGTGAGGACTCGTGCGGCAGCAGTAGCTAACAAAGTACCCGCGCCGGCTACTGGGGCCACAGTTCGCTGGAGAGGACAGGCCGCAGCTCGTGGAGGAAAAGGCCTGGCCGGGGGCCAGGGCGGTAGTAGAGGCAGGGGAGCAACAGCACCAGCCAGGGGCGGGGCTCCTGCGGTTGGTCAGCTACGCGTCGAGTCCCCTGAGCCTCAGCTTGTTCAGGATGAGGCAGCCGAGTTAGCACTAGAACCAGCTCAGTTGAACATTATTGCTACTCCAGTGCTGTCAGATGTTATGGTCCGAGTGTTGAACCTACTGAATGGATTAGTAGAGGCAAGTATGTTACCAGCAGCAGTAGGTAATCAGGGTGCGAGAGCAGGTGGTCTGGTTCAGACGCCAGGAGTATAGCATGCCGCAGCTGTGGCTCCACGTTTGGATGAGGCCCCAGGACCTGATTTATTCCCTAGGCTAGTGGGAGGACCTGTAATGATAGGTAATGAGCACGATCTGTTTTTGAGGTTCACTAAGATGAAGCCTCCAAAGTTCTTTGGTACTGAGGCGGAGCATGCCTATGAGTTCATTATTAATTGCCACGAGATGATCCACAAGATTGGGGAGGTTGAGAAGTATAGAGTAGAGTTCGTGACTTTTCAGCTCATGGGAGATACTAAGCTATGGTGGAGGGCGTTTGTAGAGTGTAGAGCAGCGAATTTGCCTCCATTAGCTTGGACTCTGTTCTACCAGATTTTTCTTGAGACGTATGTTCCTCATACTTTGAGGGATAGGAGGCATGATGAGTTCAGTAATATTGAGCAGGGAAATTCTTCTATGGCTGCTTACGAGTCCCGATTTCACTCCTTGGCTCGTTATGCTCTCCAGCTTTTGCCCACTGGGAGGAAAGAGTTAGACATTTTGTGAAGGGGTTGAATACTGCCCTTCAGCTGTTAGCTCTGCAGTTGGTGACCAAGGGTTGTACTTTTCAAGAGGTTGTGGATCACGTAAAGACTGTTGAGGTGTTTGTCAGGATGGCTACAACAAATATGTAGAGAAAAAGTCCCGAAACGGTGGTAATTTCAGTGGTACGTTTTCTAAGGGACAGGGATCCCAGAGTTATTCGAGTCATCAGGTTCAGTAGACTATGCTGGCTTCGGTTGAAGGCTCATCAGGAGTGTTTAGTACTCCTGAGCTCCGGATCAGGGAGGTTATTCAGCTTCTTCGGTGTTAGTTCAGAGGCCCACTCTTGATCGTACCTTTTTTAAGTGTAGCGAGAAAGGGCACATCAAGAGGTTTTGTCTTAAAATCAGGCAGGGTAACCAGAGTGGTCAATTTCAGGATCCCAGGCCCCTCGTTTCTCCGGCTAGAGAAGGGGGATCTTTCGGTGGGAATCGTGCTCAGACTGGGTGGGGTGGTCGTACAACTGGTAGAGATGGCTCTCATCCCAATAGGGGCGGTTATCAGGCTGGTAGGGGTGGTGCTCAGACGGTTCAGGGGGACCATAGAGGTTCTCAAACTAGTAGTGGGCGTGCCCATCTCTATGCTATGCCAGGCAGGCCAGAGGCCGATAGCTCAGACGCAGTTATCACAGATACTATCTCAGTCTTTCGCCGACAGGCTTCTACACTATTTGATCCAGGCTCCATATTTTCGTATGTGTCTACTTATTTTTCTAGGAGTTTTGATACGACTTGTGACTTGCTTAATATTCCTATTTTTGTGTCTACTCCGATCGGAGATTTTGTGGTGGTAAATAAAGTATTTCAGCCTTGCACTGTTACGATTATGGGTTATGGTACCTGGGTAGACTTAATGATTTTAGACATGGTATATTTTGATGTTATTCTGTGTATGAGTTGGCTATCTCCCTACCATGCGATCCTAGACTGTCAAGCTAAAACCATCACCTTAACCATGCCCAGAATACCTATACTTGAGTGGAAAGGAAACCTTAATCCCTCTCCAAAGAAAATTATCTCTTATGTTCGTGCTAAGAAACTTGTTGAGAGGGGGGGGGGGGGGGGGGGTATTAGCTTATTTGGCTCATATTCCTGATATTGATGCTGAGATCCCACCACTTGAGTCAGTTCCTATAGTTTGTGAGTTCGCAGAGGTGTTTCCTGCGGACTTACCCGGTATGCCACCAGACCGTGATATGGATTTCTGCATTGACTTAAAGTCGGGGACTTGCCCTGTTTCTATCCCTCCATATCGTATGGCTTCAGCAGAGTTGAGGGAATTGAAAGAACCGCTTTAGGACCTTCTCAGTAAGGGTTTTATTCGCCCGAGCATCTCTTCATAGGGCGCTCCTGTGCTTTTATGAAAGAAAGATGGAACTATGCGGATGTGCATTGATTACCATCATTTTAATAAAATCACCATCTGGAATAAATATCATATTCCTCGCATTGATGATCTGTTTGACCAGCTTCAGGGAGCATGTGTGTTCTCTAAATTTGAATTGAGGTCGGGCTACCATCAATTAAAGATTCGGGCTGAGGATATCCTTAAGACAGCTTTCCGGACTAGATACAGACATTATGAGTTTCTTGTCACGTATTTCGTACTTCCTAATGCCCCTGCTGCTTTTATGGATTTGATGAACCGAATTTTTAAGCCATTCTTAGATTTTTTTTATTGTATTTATTGATGATATATTGATTTATTCAACGAGCAAGGAAGACCATGAAAAGCATCTGAGGGTTGTTCTTGGATTGTTGAGGGATAGGGAGTTGTATGCTAAATTCCCTAAGTGTGAGTTTTGGCTGGATTCGGTGTCCTTCTTGGGGCATGCGGTTTTGAAAGAGGGAATTATGGTTGATCCCAAAAAGATTAAGGCCATCAGAGATTGGACTAGGCCCACGTTTATGACAGAAATCTGTAGCTTCATAGGGTTAGCTAGTTACTACCGCCGGTTTGTGAAGGGGTTTGCTTCCATTGCATCACACTTGACCCGTTTGACTCAGAAAGAGGTACCTTTTCAGTGGTTCGATGAGTGTGAAGAGAGCTTTCAAAAGCTCAAGACGTTGTTGACTACAACACCGATTCCTGCTTTGCCCGTGGAGGGTAAGGATTTGGTAGTCTATTGTGATTCTTCCTTTCAGGTTTGGGTGTTGTGTTGATGCAGGATAAGAGAGTTATTGCCTATGCTTCTAGGAAATTGAAGATTCATGAAAAGAATTATCCTACTCATGACTTAGAGCTGGCAACAGTGGTGTTTGCATTGAAGATTTGGAGGCACTATCTCTATGGTGTCCATTATGAAATATTCACTGATCATCATAGCTTGCAGCACGTGTTTACTTAGCGGAATTTAAATTCTAGGCAGCGGAGATGGATAGAATTATTGAAGGATTATGATATTACTATTTTATACTATCCTGGCAAGGCAAATATAGTGGCGGATGCCTTAAGCAGAATGTCAGCTAGTATGGGCAGCTTGGCTCGTTTGGTCACTTTTCAGGCTCTAGCTAACAGTTTGGTGCGACTTGATTTATCCGGTTTTGGCAGAGTGTTGCCTTTTATTGAAACGAGGTCATCTCTTCTAGATTAGATTAAGGCAAAACAATATGATGATTCGGGTTTATGCAAATTCGGGACAAGGTAATGAGTGGTGAGGCCAAGGAGGTTGTGATCGATGAAGAGGGCGTGTTGAGGATTAAAGGGTGCGTGTACGTTCCTCGAGTGGATAACTTGATTCAGACGATTTTAGAAAAGGCCCATAGTTCTAGATATTCTATTCATCCTGGTGCTACGAAGATGTACCGTAATATGAGGCAGCATTACTGGTGGGCTAGGATGAAGCGTCATATAGCTGAGTATGTTTCCAAATGTTTAAATTGTCAGCAGGTTAAGTAAGAGCACCAGAGGCCCGACGATACTCTTCAGAGGATGCCCATTCCTGAATGAAAGTGGGAGAGGATCGCCATGGATTTTGTTGTGGGTCTTCCAAAGACCTTGGGTAAGTTTGATTCAATCTGGTTCATTGTTGATCGGTTGACTAAATCTATACATTTTATTCCGGTCCAGCTTACTTATAACTCTGAGAAATTTGCGAAGATCTACATTTATGAGGTTGTTCGACTACATTGGGTTCCTATCTCCATCATATCCGATAGGGGCACAACGTTAGCATCTCAGTTTTGGAAGCATCTGCATTTGGAATTGGGTACTAGGTTGGACCTTAGCACAACTTTCCTCCCCCAGACAGACGATCAGTCCAAGCGGACGATTCAAGTTCTTGAGGACATGCTTCGTGCGTGTGTGATAGATTTCGGTGGTCATTGGGACCAACTTTTACCATTGGCGGAGTTCGCTTATAATAATAGTTATCATTCGAGCATTGATATGGCTCCGTTCGAGACACTCTATGAGAGGAAGTGCAGGTCACCTATCGCGTGGTTTGATGAGTTCAAAGTAAGACATTAGGATACTGATAGATTGAGAGAGTCCTTAAATAAGGTCAAGGTGATTCAACAAAAGCTCTTAGCAGCCCAGAGTAGGTTGAAAGAGTATGCAGATCGAAAGGTCCGGAATCTTGAGTTTATCGTAGGGGAACCATTGGCGGAGTTCGCCTATAATAATAGTTATCATTCGAGCATTGATATGGCTCTGTTCGAGACACTCTATGAGAGGAAGTGCAGGTCACCTATCGGGTGGTTTGATGAGTTCAAAGTAAGACATTAGCGTACTGATATATTGAGAGAGTCCTTAAATATGGTCAATGTGATTCAACAAAAGCTCTTAGCAACCCAGAGTAGGTTGAAGGAGTATGCAAATCGAAAGGTCCGGAATCTTGAGTTTATGGTAGGGGAACAATTATTGTTAAAAGTATCACCCATGAATATTGTGATGAGATATGGGAAGAAAGGTAAGCTTCATCCTAGATATATTGGCCCGTTTGAGATTCTCGATCGTATTTGGGAAGTAGCGTATGAGTTAGCTTTAACCCCCAGGTTTGTCCCGTGTTCATCCGGTGTTTCATGTCTCTATGCTGAAGAGGTGTCATGGTGATGGGTCCTATATCATTCGTTGGGATTCGGTTCTATTAGATGAGAACTTATCCTATGAGGAGGTGCCTGTTGCTATATTAGATAGGGAGGCGCGTAAGTTGAGCTCGAAAAACATCCCGACAGTTAAGGTCTAGTGGAAGAATCATCCTATTGAGGAAGCTACTTGGAAGACCGAGTAAGATATGCGTAATAAGTACCCTGATCTTTTTGCTGAGTCAGGAACCTTTTCCCATGTTTTTTTCCTCTTGTCCGTTCGGGGACGAACGGTTGTTTAATTAGTATCTGATGTAACGACCCACTTGGTCGTTATGCGTGCGTTGACCATTCTACCCTTGCTAGTAATTTCCCAAGGTTAGGAATGAGTGGACATAAATAAGTTGGGGCATGTTTTATGTTGTGTTTTGTGACTTATAAGTGATTATGTGATGTGTTTTAACTTGGTCTGTGTTTTGGCTGTGTTAATAAGGCCTTAGAATGATTTTTAGAGACTAAGTATAAAAAGTGGAATTTTTTTGAGCTCACTGCCCAAAATCCACCTCTGCAGCGGGAGGATTTTCGCTACCACGGTACCGCTGCAGCGAGGGAGGGTTCGCTGCAGCGAAGGGTCGGTTTTCCAAATGGCCGCTGCAGTGAAGGTGTTGCTCGCTATAGCGAGGCCGCTGCAGCGGACTTCAGTAAGTTAGAATCCCAATTTAAATACCTTATTTCGACGCCACTCCTCATATGATACCAAAAGTAGTTCCCAAGAGCATAGAGGCGACTTTCTAAGGTTAGGGTACTATTCTCCATCAAAGGTAATCCTTAATCACTAACTTCTACGCAAAATGTTCTTAGTTGATTCTTGTTTTAATTAAAGGACCTTTAATGGGAATTGAAGGGTAGAACACAAACACCAACGAAAACCCTAGAATAGTAATGGGTATTGTTTGTTGTTGGTTAATATTGTTTATTTATCTAAGAATAGAGATTATCGCTTCATAGCATGAGAACTTGTTATTCAATGATGGAAATTGGTATTTGAGACCTAGGGTTCCAATAAAAATGAAGACTTTGGCTAAAATCAGATTGTTAGGATTAAAATGATTAGAGAACCCACGAATTGAGTTCATACTCCATTACTTACTTGAGCATTATGATTTCTAGACTTTGAACGTTCCGAAGCTTTGTGGAAGGAAAAGCTATTGCGGAGTGATTTCATTGTTCCAGTTCGGCTTCGATGTAGGTTACGGTTTACTTGAGTTAGACTTTGATTAGTTGATTGTATATGTCATAGAATCTATGGGAGAAAGCTTGTCTAGGACTTTGGATATGGAGTTTGGGTCACTGTTGTTAGTTGTATGATTCAATTTGTAAAGTGATTCTCCAGTGTTGAGGCTGATGAACTTGAATCGTATTCTTGAAATTGTAGAAAGGAAGGTGTTCATATATACCCTTCAGAGATGAATTGGTTTTAGTTACATGTTCTATTACATTGAGTAGATTATTTGTGAGTCTTATTGTGACTTGTATTATTGAACTATACTTCATTGATTTTAACTTGATATATGTTCTTGAGTCATTCCTTGTGATTTGATTATGAGACTGTTACACCTCGGAAGTTTTCCCGTACTGGTATGATGAGTGTATGGTGTTTCACTAAGTCGGGAATGGCTAATTATGAAATCTCGGAAAAATAATAAAGTTGAAGAGAAATTCACTGCCAGTGGTCGTATATGGCACTATACGGACCGTATAGTGGTTTACGGACCGTATAGTGCACTCGTCCTTCAACCTGCCAAAAATCTCAACTTTCTGGAATTTGTTGAATATGGCTAAATACGACCCAGTTTACGGCCCGTAAACTGGTTTACGGACCGTAAACCAGGTCGTAAACTGCCCTGTCCACCAGCCAGACTCTCTGTTTTGGAGAATGCTTAAATACGATCACTGGGACGGACCGTAAATCAGAATACGGTCCGTAAACTGCACATTACGGTCACTGTTCATCCCGACAGAAATCCATTAAACATTAGCTTTTGAGTTATTAAAAGGAACATTTGGCCTCATTTTATTTCATTCATCATTCATGCAACTCAGGAAACCTCCAGAACTTTCCAAATACTCCATCCACAAGAACCCAAGAGAATCAAAGGGGATATCAAGTCCAACAACACTAAATCTATGAAACCAAGTGCAAGAACACATCAAGGCATCATCTAAGTCAAGAAATTCCCAAGAAGGTGGAACTAGGGTTTTGGCTAATTGAAGTATTTCCGCCTAAGGATCATTCAACCATCATCCAAGGTAAGTTTCATGACTATTCCATGTTTTTTGAGTGAATAGTGACACAAATGAATGATAGTGGAATTGAACTATGATCATTGAAGTGTCGTGATTTATATCATGAAACAAGCACTAAATGCATGAAAATGCAAGGATAAGCTAAAGGTAGAAATAAGGGAAAAAAATTGGAGGAAAATGATGGATTTTGCCAATCGTATGTAAATGACGAATGTTGAGTACGATATTGATAGTAGAATTATAAATGTTGGGAGTGATATGAAACATGAGAAAAATGGTATGAACGATGGAAGCGTTGTGCGACTTTTCCTAGAAGTTGCGATACGTTCTTGTAGTTAATTACTAATTCTGATACGGATTCTCTTATGAAGGTAACGACGTGATATCGACGAAGAATAAGTGAACGACATCTTAGCTAAGCGACCAAGGTATGTGAGGCTAGTCTTTCTTTCTAATGGCATGAATCTTTTGATGTAATTTCCTATTCCCTTCATGAGTTCTCACTTCCTAAGAAGTTAAAAGCCTATACCTATGAATGTCCATATGAGATAAGCTATATGATACGATGACACTAGAATGATGATGATGTTATTTCTTGCCTACGCTCACCTCATGTACTAGTCCTTTCAAGGTGAGTCATAATGTCTATGATGACTTCATAATGTAATCGGGGGATCACGACCTCACGTCACCCCGATAGACTAAAGTTGATCATGAGTCATGTGTACGCATTATGATAAGATAAGCATGTTATGATAAGCATATTATTATGAGCATTCACATTGAGCATGTCATGAGCATTTCACACCGGGCCTAGTTGGCCGGGCAGACACCGCTTCGGCGGGCGGCGATACGGATACACCACGGCCTACGGGCGTGGGCAGACACCACTAGTGGGCGGCATGAGATGGTACCCCGGACGCGGGAGGCCTGGACGCGGGCTAATGATATTGATGATTACACCGTTCCGACATGGACGGGCAGCTTGCATATGATGCATACATGTTATGATGATGACTATGAGTACGATAGCATGCAATACTGCATTTATGATTATCAGTCAGATCCATATGTTTTATGTTGATGTTTTCCTTCTTTATGTATGCCTCTCATACTCGGTACAATATTCGTACTGACGTCCTTTCTTCGGACGCTGTGTTCATGCCCACAGGTAGACATGACGGAGAGCTTGGCCCAGGTCATCAGTAGCTGTCAGCTAGAAGATAGCACTCCATTGTTCGGAGGTGCTTGTGATTACTCTCTTTTAATGTACACTCCTATATGTATATTCTGGGCATGACGGAGTCTTGTTCCGTCTATGTATTCCTTATGTTAGTAATGGCTCGTAGATACTCAGTGTGGGTTAGATGGTCTCACAAAACGGTTTTCTATGTATGTATATTATTTTGGCGGCCAATAGGCCAATGTATATGCAGTATGTATGTTTTAATTATATATGATTTTCCCACAATCAGTATGAAAAATTCATAAGAGAGTATTAAGTGAGCAGAACAAGCAGTAGAAAGAGCGGTGCTCGGTCATCTCTCCGGGTACCCGTCGCGGCCCCTAGTCGGGTCGTGACAGAGACGTTGTTGATGATGATTGAGATGGAACATATACATCTTTTAAAGCACATTTAACAAGGGGTGACGATGTAGCCTAGTGCGAGCTCATGGTCCGAGGTTCTTTCCGGAACGAGTGGTACATAGACACCATAGGTCCCCTGCAGGTCATGACTATTTGGGGAAAACATTACCATTTAGCATGTGTGTATAGATATGTGATAGAGAGGGGAACTTCATTGTTTATTTTATTTCTTTTGGCTTGAGAATTGGTGTTCGTTGTTGATAATTGGTGACTTATTCTAAAGGTGGATTATTTGAGGGTATTATTTGTGTTATATGTTTGTTGTACCTATCTGCCTATTTTATTTAGTTTATGTATTTATGCATGATACTAATCTTAGTTGGCCTATGATACCTACCAATACGTGTTGTTTGTACCAACCTACAAACCTACACTTGCTGCACCTTTTTTGTGAGTGCAGACATTGAGCTAGAGACGTCTTTCAGACCTCATATCTAGTTGAGGTTATTCGCTACAAGATCAGAAGGTGAGCTCCTATCCGTGCCATACCGCTTGAAGATCTTTCTTTATTTCAGATATCTATTTTCATCCTAGACATTATGTTATTTTTAGACAGTACTTCTTCTTAGACATTGTTGGTTAGAGTTCTTGTACGGTAACTTTCAGATTTTGGGGATGTAATAGCTAGATTTCCGCACTTGCCATTTATTTATATTATAGCTATGTTCTCCTTATCATTTATTTGTGAGTAATGTTTTATAATTGGTTAAGTAATTGAAATTGGCTGGATAATGGGTTAAGGGATTGATTCGCCCACTATAGGACTAGTATGGGTGCCACTCACGTCTGTTTGGGACGTGACATTAACCTTACATGCTTCCCAGCACATCAGATACTTCCTCTTCCACCGATTTTGCAGCTCCAACTAATTCTTCCACTAATTCAGTCTTATCACAACTACTAGAAAAACTTACCCTATCCTCAGCTTCATTTACCCCAGCAGGTGAACTGGTGTTAGTTGTGGGGTTTCCCATGAGTTCCCCCTCACTATGTGCTCTACCAATGTGTCCCTCAATTTTCTCTATTTCAACCACCAATTCCTCAATAGAGGTTGCTACATGAGCCACCCCAGAGTCACTTACCATCACAACTTTAGGAACTAAAAATGGAGTTACCTGTTCGAGAGGACCCGTATAATACACTCTTTGTAACTCAGATATTTTGTGATGGGTGTAAATTATTATTGTAATTTTATACATAAAAAAATAAGTTTTAAAATAAAACATGAATAATTATATCTTATTCTTGCATATTTTTCTGACAGAATCTTGCAGGAAAAAGAATATCCATAAGAATGAAAAATAAGCAAATGCCAAAGAGATAAGAAAATATTTCATGGGTGCAACCGCAACTCCATGTTCACAACCGTGAAATTTCACATGTGGGAATTACATAAAGACAACATTGAGAGAAGTTGCAAAATCCACGGGTGGACTACCATTGTCATACTCTCAGCCGTCAAGTCTTGCCATCAAGAAAGGAGCTACAAAGTTCACGGTTGTGACCACCACTCCAAGAAATGCATTCATGGAGAGATACTATATTTTCCTATAAATAGAGGCATCACTTTGCTTAGAGATTATCTAATCTAATCCCTTAAAAAGACATAAGAAATAGTCTTCGCTCTATTTCTCTTCTTTTTATTTTAAATTTGTAGAAGTAGTATTTTATTTTTAATTTCTTTCTTACATTCTCCTTAATGAAGTAGTTTCTTTTTGTTGGGATATTTGAAGAAGCTTGGTATGATGTTATAATAATTATCTTTAATTTTTTTCATGTCTTGATATTCAAATCTTTGATCTTGCTTCTTTTAGTCCTAATTCTCACGGAGGGATTAATTCAAGCTAGTTTATCTATTCAAAAATCTCAATATTATTTCTTTTAGTCCTAATTCTCCTGGAGGGATTAATTCAAATAATTTTGTTGGCTTAAGATTGTTATCTTATTTATTTCGGTCCTAATTCTCAGGGAGGGAATGACTCAAATAAGTTTAATGATTTGAGAGGTCTCTATTTTATTTCTTTCAGTTCTAGTTCTCGTGGAGGGACCGACTCAAATAAGTTTATTGATTTTAAGGGCTAATCGCAAGAGGTCTGTATTCCAAATAACACACATCAAGTCAAATAAGTTTTCCTATTCTTTTGTGAAATTTACTAGAATAAGATTTTATTATAATTGTACCAAGTGGATTCAATGACTCCCAACTCTTTTCTATTTAAATTTTTTAATAAATTGTTTGTTTTATTTTAAGTAATTTATAATTTCAAAACCTCTCCTTTCATCAATTTGATTCTGTCAAATAATACCCAAGACAATACGCATCTATAGCCTAAGTGGTTCCAGTGGGACGATATCTTAAACTATACTAGAATTTCACAGAGTACAAGCGAATTTTACTATGCACTTTGGCCTCGTCATTTTGTAATTCAGACTTTTAGTTTCCTCTTCCTGTACCTCAAAAAGACCCCTGGGCATCTCCAGAGCATCAGAATGGTCAAAGAAAGATGTTAGAGATGGGTCGAATTGGGAGTCATCAGAGCAAATGGGTTCATATGTGCGGCCGACTTTGGCTTTGATTCTCATTGGGGTTTGAATTTGGGGGTTAGCAGTGGGTACAATAGTAGTGGGTACTTTTGTGTTGGGTGGTTCAGTGATTGTTAGGTTGGATATTGCGGGAGTGGTTTGAGGTGTTGTAGTAGTGGTAGGAATGACGATGGTAGGGTTGAGAGTGGATGGAGAAGTGGTTTGTGGTTCTTAAGGAGTAGGAGAGGTTGATGCTTGATGTTCCATTTGCTTGATGTTCCATTTTAAGTATAGACTATGGGTGTTGAGAACTTTGAAACAAAGAAGATAAACTAGGTTAGACGATATTGCAAGAAGTAGAGGATGAAAGAAGAAACGGTCAGTGAAGTTTAAGTGGAAGGGAGAGAGAGAGAGAGAGAGAGAGAGAGAGAGAGAGAACGGGTGAGTGGATGTGGACTGGTTTCTTGTTTTAAGGAGTTTAAGTCCGTATATAAGTCTTGGGAAGTGATTGACTTGATGGTTGCATGTTTTCAAGAAAAAAGACATCATTGTCTAGGACTCTTTTAAGGATAACGATGGTGACATACATCCTTCCCTTTTTTCTTTTTTAATTACAGACTTAGTGACTGGATAGAGGATGTAAATGTTTCTTGGTCTGCATATTTATTTAAAACACAAGGATGGTGTACATACCTTTATTTGATGAACTCTCAGCAATGTCAAAATCGAGGCCAGTTACTGTGACATTCACTATCCATTAGATTTTATGAGATTAATATCTATCATGGTATAGGACATACAAGTGAGTATACAAGACTGAGTAAAATATTATTCAATTGATGCATTATTTTATTTGGGACAAATATTCTAGCCAATCATAGAGGGATAGCTAGGCAGCCTTAATCATTCCCAATTTTAACCTATTTTTCAGAGTGATTTATTTCTAAGCCTTAACAGGTGTTTCAACACACGTTCCCCCTGTCAACATGTCCTTCTTTCTTATCCAGATTTCTTCTTTCTTTCCTTTCTCATATGACATATTCCCTCCTTCTAATGCTAAGAGTGAGCAGAGTTTTTATTTATCTTCAGTCATGTGTCTGGAGCAAGCACTATTCATTTACTAGTTTCACTTGCTCCCTTCTGTCACTCTTACTTGTAAAACAATCAGAGATTAGTTTAGGAACCCAGACTAGCTTGGGTCCTTTTCCTTGAACAATGGGATGAATCAATTCATTTTTTTCCATTATAGCAATGCAACAAGGAACCCTTTTCTGTGCTTGTTCCAACTCTGTTTGTAGGTTTGGTGTTTCTGTTTACAATTTCTAGATTTCTTTCCTTATGCTTTAGGTTTAATGGGCACCCAATTTTATAATGACCAATCTTACCACAGAGAGTGCACAATTTCTCCTCCACGGGTTCTCCTTTTGCAATTCTATCATACCCTAAGCCAGTGGTTACACTATGTATTTGACTGGTGAGGTTTGTCAGCAATTGAGAGGATAGGATCCAATGGTTAGGTATTTCTAAATAAAAATCTTTCTTTAGTGAGTCTTGAGCTGATTTCTCTGGACCTTTCTCTTTCAAAGTGCAACTCGCTTTTCAGTCTTTTCAATTCAGTTTGCCTTTACTTATTTATTACTAGTTCCAACAATTACAGTGTTAATGGTTAGCTATAGAACTTTAGATTGGAGAGCCAAGATAGATGAACCAAGTTGAATGACCTATTCTTTCAGAGAACATTTTTCTTTTTCAGCCTTCTCTTACTTGTTTCAACCTCTATGAATTCATCTTTCAAGCCACTAAGAGCACTAAGTGACTCAACTCTTTTTGCACTCATATCCTGATATTTATCGATAAGGTTAATCATCAAGGACATAAGTCTTTTCTTAGAGAATATATCCAACTTATCTTAGAGGTCAAGAACATTTATCTTGGTGTCCTCTTCAGGGTTTGAGTCTGAGTCTTCAACAGCCATGAAAGTTGAGTGATTAGCTTGTTCTTTAGAATCATCATCAGATCCCAGATTACCACTGTCACATCCCGAACCATGGCCTGGACGTAACACGACACTCGGTGCCTTACTGTATGCGATCGAGCGAACCACATGGTTTGCTGAATCATCATGAGGCGTAACATAAGTGTCACGACCCAACCAATGGGCCGTGACGAGTGCCCGACGACTACTGACCAAGCACTCCTAAACTCATACTTGCCATATGCTAAATAACCTGGTGGCCCATTTCTAACTTATATCTGAATGATAGCATCTGCTGTAAAATTTATGCAATAACCTCCACCTCGAAAACTCAGAAGTTATACACAGAGATATATATAGGCATACGCGCAAAGGATAGACAACGCAGTCTGACATGGCCACTACAGGTACTGTACATGAAATAAGAGATCACAAAGCTACATGACGTTCCCATTATACACAACTGTCTACAGACCTCAATGTATTATAACTGTAGAAAAGACAGGACAAAGCCCTATCATACCCACATATCTACATAGCAAAATAGCATACCAAAAAGGGCTGCAGCTCCGGACCAATGGAGCGCACTGATTGCGGCTGAAGGGAGATCCTACTGGTCTGAATCGTCTGGCTGGCTACCTGATCCTGCGGGCATGAACACAACGTCCGCAAGAAAGGACGTCAGTACGAATAGTGTACTGAGTATGTAATGCATGAATAACCACATAATAAGAAATATAGAACACAACATGAGATAAGGATAACCTGTATGTCTGATTGCCTTTTAGGGCGAATATCATGAATGCTTAGTCTTTTTATAAAAACATTTCTCATACTTGTATAACATAATATTGCTGCGCAACGTGCATCCCGATCCGTAAATATTTTATATTGCTACGGAACGTGCAGCCCGATTCATACCCATATATCCCGCGTCAGGGCATCCCGCGTCCGGGACAATGTCATAATATACCAACTGATCAGGTGGCTATGCGTATATAACGCCTCGCCCTTTTCCCATATCCCATATATATATATATATATATATATATATATATATATATATATATATATATATATATATATATAAGCGGCATGCATGAGAGCCCAAATAAACGTTACCACTTTATCGGAGTGAAGTCAGGTCGGTTACCTCCGATTTATATTATGGAAAAATCATCATCGATTTACCTCACCTTGAAGGAATCATGATTATAAGGTGATATAAAAAATAATGAAGAAAATCAAGGGAATCATGAAATAAGCTCAAGACTCTCGTATTGGCATCAAATTCACATGCTTTGAAATTTAATAGCATTAAAATCATAAACTTTGAAACTTCTAGGAATAGGATCATTATCATCATCATTATCATCATGAAAACATAATCATCTTTAACGTCATAAGAAACTTTAAGAATCATGAATCTCTAGCTTGTGGGAAAAAGACATCATGGAAAATATGTATGAGTTCACAAGAAAGGGGTCATCATTGTCACCACGGTCATCATAGAAAACATCTTATCTTTATTGTCATAAAAACTTTGAGAAATTGGAACTTCTAGCTTTTCGAGACAAGGATGTTATAGAAGACATGCATGGAGTCATAATATAGGAATCATGCCTTTAGAAAGAAAGGGACTAGCCTTAACATACCTTTCGGTCTCCTTAGCGATTCAACGTTTATCCTTCCAAGCTCGTAAATCTACATATAAACCATTTGTACTATTCTTAGGCTCACAGTTATACACCCATCTCAAATCCTTAATTTAATTCCATTTAGAATCTACTGAAATTCGAGCAACACCTCCCCTGTTTATATGCCTAGCCCGAAATTATAATCCAACAACCAACAATAACAACAACAATACCAACATCAACAACAATATTATCATTACCAATATGATCCATAAAACAACCCTCACGATGTTATTCAAATTTCTCAACTAACCAACTCGTTATACGACTATTTAATAGTTTTAACCTCGAAACTAACCAAGATTAACATTAGTAAAAAGAGATTCATACCTTACTCCCGATAGTACTGCAATATCTTCACTTTCCACCTTGAATTCAGGCCAAAACTCGTCGCTATATGATTTTGTAATCGCAACTATATGCTATTTGGACCAGAATCCGGGGATTATACTCGATTTGCGTTAAAATTTGATGTGTGAAAGTTGGAGGAAATTTCCAGAAGGTTGACGTGATTTCCAGGGGTGGTTTGAAGGAAATAAGGGGGTAAACCCCTTTTTATAAGGTTCCGGGGTCGGGTTGCACCGACCTAAAAATTGCTCAGTGCGTTCGCGCCTGGAAGTGGCGCGTTCGCGCTGAGTTGGCTGCCCTCTTTCTGTGCGTTTGCGCCTAGTGGTGGCGCGTTCGCGTAGACCAAATTTCTAACCTTCTAGCCCGACTTGTAACGTCCATATCTCCTTACTCCGATGCCGTACCGATGAGCGGTTTGTTGCGTTGGAACTAGACTTCATGAACTTCACTTTAGGCTTTGCTTTGCCTCAAAACTTATCATGTTCTATAAGATATTCTTCCTCCAAATTGGACCAACAAACATAGTTTCCACAACTCACCTGCTATCTAATCCTTTCACAACTCACTATATGAACTAATCCTTCATAACCATAGGATACACTCATGCAATCATATATACCCTTGAAGGCAACTCCAAAGTCCATACTTGAAACGACCAACACTTACGAATTTCAACGTACAAAACTACGGGATGTAACAATAAGTGGAATACGACATAAACACGATGAGCCTTAATAAACATGAGATTTTAAAATATCAAATAAAATACTTGTTTAAAAATATGAATATGGATTTTCATAGATAATGAGCCAAAGATGGCTATTCGACTCTGAACATCTAACATAACATAATTGTTTAGTAGATGAAACCTCTAACATGAGTCTGAACTGCTAAAAATACTTACTGGGACAAGGCCCCCAATATACCTTAAATGCATACCTATCATAAAAGTAAATAATGACTAAACCCCAAAGAAGATGGGGCTCACCAAAAGATGAAACGTGGATGATCCTATAGAGTAGATCTGTCGTCCTGTAAGTCCGCACCTGCATCGTGAAATGCAGGCCCCCGGGCAATAAAAAGGGGACGTCTGCACATTGAATATACTGGTATGTAAAATAATTGGATGAAATAACATGATAAGAATTGAAACTGAAACTGTAACCTAGTCATGAACATGAATATACATAGATATGACATGAGTAAAAACATTTTAAGTAGGGAGAACATAAATATAACCTACAACATAAAGTCTGGTATTTACGCCTTACCAGCAAAGCCTCTCATACCTTGCTAGCGTAAAAGATGTAATATGACATGAAAGGATCCAATCAATATTAAGGAATCGTCCTACTAGGCGGAGCGATCCTTATCCTACGGTGGCTAACGTAGTTTCAGGCTGCTTGAAGCCTTTTTGGTAGTTAGTGCAACTCCCAAAAACATGAGCATGATATAGTTGCCTAATAAGCCCGTGAATTTCATGAAAGCATGACTTGTATTTAGCATGAATATATCTTCTATCGTGGCATGAAAATAATTACATAATGTAATTGCATGAAAACTTTTACACATGTAGAATATTTATGAAATAAGCATTTTTTTTATTTAAAAACTTGCATGTAAGAACCCATGGAATGCAAAGGATGGGTTTGTCATGGATTACAGACATATTCTCAATAACCCTAATGGAATATGAAGAACACAATAACGAATTATTTATACAAACATGGTATATCATGGTACATATACTTATGGTTATCATGAACATATCTAGAACCCTAGTTTTCATATAATCTCATACTTTCATGGAAGAACGTGGCGTGGGGAAGAACAATGATGTCCCCATACGTAGATAGAAACTCTACGTACCTCAATCGCTCCAAAAACTTGAGACAAGTCTGAATCTTGAAGAAGAATTCCAAAAGCTGTGAATTTGAAACCTTAAGAAGAGTTTTCACCATTTTTTGTAGCTACTGTTCATAGCTCAAGCCACACTACTATGGACCTCCAAATCTGATCTTGACCATTCATATTTCATAACTATATGTTGTGACCACTAAGTTAAAATTTGGGCTCGATCCAACGGTTAAATTATCGGGAAAGGCCAAGTTAATATGACTGGTCGGAGTAAAAGTCTACATAAAATACTAGGGTTTTCTCTAACTCTTTACAACTCTTGATTTTATAGGGTAACGGGATGGTTGGATTTATTCTAGTGTTTAGCAACGATGAAATCTTATAGAATACAAAAGTTCTTGATTAAAATATTTACCTTGGAGGAAACCTTAGGAAACTAGATTGCCAAACCAAACTCTTTAAGGTTTCTTGATTTTTTTTATTGCAAGAATGAGTTTCTTGCAGTTCTTGAAAGATTGAAGTGCCTAGGTTCTTTAGAGATGGAGGTGGAGAGATAAAGAATAGTCTTTTAGGTTTTATAATAGCGTTATGGGCGTTTTTATTTCATAAAATAATAAAATAGGGCGTCCCAATTCGAGTAGGAAAAGGCTCAAAACGTAACCCAAAATTTGAAAATTCTGCTCCGACTAGTATTAGTAAAAAAGGAATAAATCTTCACACAGAGCTCCATTTGAGCTCTACAAGATACCGTCGGAAATATATTTTAAAGGTCTACAACTTTCATGTTTTATGGTTTCTTAAATTCTCAACAAATAAAGGGGTTACGGGTTCCCGAATTAGGCCTGTTTACCATTTTCGCAAAAATGCACAGACTTTCAAATTCTCCGCTAAAATCCAATGATACTAATATAACCTTAGTTCTAAGATATGGGATCTAATAGACTTTATTAGATTTCAAGAACATTTTCTACACCTCCCATCTTGGTTCCATTATATTATCATCTTACGAGTCAAACGTTAGCCCGAAGGTACGAGGTGTTACAGCCACCCTAGTTTTTGCGGTCTCTTTGTCCTTCTTGTCATGGGCATGTTCCTTCTTCTTTTCTTTATCTGGTCTTTCCCTTCTCCATTCCGTTTTCCACAATCGGCAGTTTTTGTTCCTATGATCAGTCTTTTCACACTTGAAGTATTCTCCAACCCGTGGCATGTAAAAGATCTTTCCCTTTTCAGAAGTATTATTCTTGCCATATTGACTTTACTTTTTAAGGAACTTCCAGAAGTTTCTGGTAATCAGGTTTATTTGATCTTCATCATCCTTTTCTATGGCCTTGAGTGTCAGAGACCTTCCAGTACTTGCTCCTTCATTTTTTGCATTCTCCATATCCATTTCATAAGTCTTCAGATTTCCTACTAGTTCACCTAGAGACATGAATTCTATGTCCTTTGATTACCTTATGGCAGTCACCTTCATTTTGAAGGTCTTAGGTAAAGTCCTCAAGATTTGATCCACTGAGTCTTCAGTGGTGATGAGTTTTCCAATGGATGTTAGCTCATTTATAATTGAAGTGTATCTAGTGAACATTTCAACAACTTTTTCTCCAAGATTCATTTTAAAAATTTCAAAATCAGTACCAGGCATAGCCTTCCTGAACTTCCTTACTTGACTGGTTCCTTCATGAGCATTCTTTAAGGCATCCTAGATCTGCTTAGCAGTTGTACAATGGTATTTGACTAAAAGTCTATATTTCTAGCACATTATCGCTTCATATCTTGATCATATTTGTATGATTTACATTATTTCTTGGTTGTTTCAAGCTCATTACGTGTTTTATACGTGTAGGAAGTGTGTTGGATGAAAAAGGAATGAATTGGTGCAAGTGGAGTCAAGAAAATAAAGAATTGAAAAAGTAGAGCTCATCTTCCATGCTCGCCTAGACTAGCGTGGAGAACAAGCATGTGCAAAATAGTGAAGCGAAGGAATGGCAAGGAAGTTGATGAGCTAGGCCAAAAACATGCTAGAGAGGGCTCGTCAACCTCCTCGCCACACAAGCTCATAGACGAGACAGGCAAAAAACATGCCTGAGAGGGCTTGTCAACCTCCTCGCCATGCGAGCCCATAGACGAGCCCGACCAGTTTTTCTATTTCGAATTGGACTTGGTAAGGGAGACCTGCTACATGCACTAGGTTATATTTAAACCCCAAAAGATGTCTTTTGAAGGGGAGACGGTAGGTTGGTGGCGACCTTTAGGGGCAAGAACACACTATTAGCGGAAGCGACGGAAATTCGCCATAGAGTTTCACCTTCTTCCATTCTTTTACTTGTTCCTACGTAATTCTATGCTATGTTCTTAAATAATTTTATGAGTAGCTGATTTGTTTTCTAGGGTTTTGATGGAACCTTTTGTAGGATGAATTCTTGTTACGTTTTCATATAATTGAGTCGCTAGATTTTTTACTTGTTCAACTACATGCTTATTTCAATTGATTGAATGGACATCAATTAATTGTTCCTATTTGTTATGTGTTGCTCGAGAGAGAATGATCATTTAGGTAGTTTCTGAACAACGTCACTCGTTAGGTATATGAGAGATCAATACGGCGGGTTTAAAAGCGGGATTGCAGGTAACGAAGCTTTGATGTGGTCATAGTGAGCGGTGAGAAATAGCTAGCTAAAGTAGTTCGAGAGAATACATCTAGTAAATTATTGTGACTGCTCGAGAGAGAATTACGATAAGTTGAGTGCTCACGATCAGTAGGGAATAAATTGGTGAGATTATGGATAACGTAGAGAGAATAATTACGATAATTGGGGTAATCATAACCCTAGACCTTCTTAATCTTGTTTCCAACTTCATCTTTTTTAGTTGATAACTTTTACTGCTTTATTATTTATTAGTTAAGTAGTTTAAAAGAAAAATCTTAATCTTTATAATTCAGAATATTGTTCGAACTTATTTTCTTTGTAATATTGAATTGTTATAGTTATAGTTAGTTCTCTGTGTGATTCGACTATGGACTTAAAAATCAGATGATATTTGCAGCGATCGCTTTTCCTTTTACGACTGGAGTTGGGCATGATCAAATTTTGGCACCATTGCCGGGGAACTAACGGTTTAGGTGTGATGTAAATATTGCTAGGTTTCAAGTTTGAACATTTAAGTTTCTTTATTTTATTTTATTTTTTTACTTGTTAATTTGAGAAACAAAGCGTCTTGGAATTATGGGAGTGTTGATATTGGTAATTCTAATTCTGATCTTCCTTGCGCATATTGTGGAGGAGACCACCTAAGCAATATTGTCAAAACGTTCCCGGAAGAGAGTTATGTGCACCAACTCAATCTTATGTGCGGAGTGTGTGTGATATGTGTGGTGGTCAAGATGGCCAATTTTATGGTTGTGCTTATATTTCTTATCCTCCCCCAACCCCTTATTATGATGGTTCTACTTTTTCTTGTGAAGCTAATAGGAATAAAGAACCAAAGGATGCTGATATAAATGAGATCAAAGATAAGTTAAAGTGCCTCATGGAAAAAGATGTTAAGAAACAGTTACAGATACAAAGGCAAGAGAGAATTATTCGCAAGTTGGAGGCTCAATTGAGTTAACTGGTTGAAGCTTTTATAGCTCAACAGACTAATATTGTGAATTTTATCCAAGAAGAGTTCAAAGTAGAACACCAACAGCTTAACCAACAAGAAGTTGATGATGTCAATGATGGCACTTGATCAACCAAGGACCTTACAGATACAATATTAACTGACTTTAGTTCATGTTAAAAGAGGAGGTTAATGCACAGTTTTACCATAAGTCGCTATTTCTTCGGTCTTTGGCCTACCAGTGAGTCTCTTTTACCATCTTATGTTAGCATTGAGGACAATGCACAGTTTTAAGTGTGGGAGATTGTTTGGATGATTTCCTGTGCTATTTTAGTTAAGGGGATTAGTCTTTAGGATGAACAAGCAAGTAAGAAAAGGAAGAACTATAGTGTCGTAAGCGGTGTGACATGTTTTATGTTGGGTTTATGAGCTGAGCATGTGTATTGTATACCTTCTTTGGATGTCTTTAGAATTTTTATTATCTTCTTTTGATGCTTAAGCCTCGACTTTTGACTTTTATTATTGCCTCCTATGCTTGAATTATATTTATTAACTGTGCCCTATTGCTTGTAAGTGATCCTCTATGTAAGCTTTCCACTATCTAGGTACTTTCCATTAAACAATGGTCGCCTTCAGGGTGATTGGCCTTCACAATGTCTGATTGGTGGTGCAACATTCATCATGATCTTCTCTTAAGGTGTTAGCCTCTTAAGAGGACCTGCTTTGATACCAAGTGTTATTTTGCATGACCAAATATCTATCCTACGCTATGAAGAATTTTCACCTATAGGATGGACCAAGTTACTTTACCTGTTCCAAGCTAACGTTTGCGGAATAATAAAGAACATGAAAGTAATGTCACGACCCAACCAGAGGGCCATGACGGGCACTCAGAGCTAACCTACCGAGCACCTCTTAACCTGTCCTCATAATCACATCTAGGTGAGCCACAAGGCTAACTCATACTTACCATGAGCCAAATCACACGAATTTCATCAGAAGTAGGCGCTTTTATCTAAACATCACTAACTATGCCCATATATATACACAAACCGGCAAAGCTATCAAAATGATATACAAAATATGAGCCGACAAAGATGAGGGATATCTGGCTATGCACAACTATCTACGAGCCTCTACGCAGAGTATGCAATATCATAAAGACAGGACAGGACCCTGCCATGCCCATATGTACACAAAAGAATAGTACCAACTACTGCAGCTCCAAAATAAAAGGAGCTCTTCCAGGAAATCTCTGATGAAGCAACCTAAGGGTCGAGTCTATCTCCCTGTCTACCTGCAGGCATGAACACAACGTCCACAAACAAAAGGACGTCAGTACGGATAATGTACCGAGTATGTAAGGCATAAGTATTAACATGATAAAAACATGAAGGATAACATAAGATAGAAGACCATTTATACTTCTGGAGACGTTCATCATACCTACTTACCTTTTCTCTAAATAAGACCTTCCATACATATACATATACAAATAGTGATGCCATACCCGACCATGTAGCTTCGGTGTCATCCGTACCCGGCCATAACAAGGCTCAGTGTTGTCCGTACCCGAATGTAGTGGTGTGCGCGCAATAGATATCATACCCGACCATATAGGCTCGGTGTCACAACATGGCTTTATGTATATATATATATATATATATATATATATATATATATATATATATATATATATATATATATATATATATATATATATATATATATATATATATATATATATATATATTTATATATATACATACATAGGAAATACATAAGTAAGAGCAACATCATAATCATCATGATCACTATGTCTTTCCCTAAAGGGTCAACTGCCATAAGACGAGATCGATGACGATGGACAAGATCAACAAAATCATGAGCACTTTGAGAATCATGAGCTTCTAGCGTTCCTAGGAATAAGACATTTCAGATATCTTAAATAGATTCACAATAAGGAAATCATGCCTTTAGAAAGAAGGGTTAGCCTTACATACCTTTACGTCTTCTTAACTACTTAACGTTCTCCTCTAAAGCCCGAAAAATCTACATCCAAGAGGATTTATACCAAGGTTAGGTCTCAAAGACACTCTTAAGTTCAAACTGGTATAATTTGTGAGCTAGCGAAAATTGGAAAGAATTTCCCCTATTCCATCTACGTCTGCCAAACTCCAAAAAAACTCCCAATCAATGGTAACATTGTCAACAATACCATAATTAAGAGACTTCATTCAATTTATGCTCTATTCAATCCCCAAAACCCCTTTTCATAATCAACCAATAACAATTTCAACACAACTCCATATACACTTGTATACAAAGCTTCCTCTACATCATTATTACCACTCATAACTAGATTATACTCATAACATGCCAAAAATTGTAACCCAAGTTAATTTTATAGCTCAAATTATCCTCAAACTCATATCTGAACTCTCTTTTCATTTTCCTCCTTCACCCAAATTGTATGACAATCAAACAACCTTAACTACATGCAATAGATGTAAAAACTTACCTTAATCACACAAGAACAAGCCTTGGATAAGTTTACTCCACCAGAGTGAAACCTCCAACTTCAACACCAAAGGAATTCTTTAGCTCCACAAACCCTAATAAGCTTTCTAGCACTTGAATCTCTTGATCCTCTTGGGTTTGGCATAGATTAGTAGATAGACTAGGGGAGAGGGTTTTGGAGAGTTCTAGGGTATAAAATGTGGAAATAATCAATCCAAATGGGGCAAAATGAAATATAAAGATTCATTTAAAATCCCGCCGACATACTTTGACAGCCACTTTGATGGACCGTCAAAAATTCTGCGATCCGTCAAATGGACTGTCAAATTGCCCAGCTAGCCAGACCTCTCTGTGACCATTTCACGGTGGAGGATCCACCATTTGACGGGCCGTCAAATATTTTGCGGTCCGTTAAATTGGGCTTCAAAATGCCCCTCCGCTAAACTCTCTCCCTTTGATTCGTTTGACTACCAATCCTTATGGAACCTTTTTGGCACTTGTGTAAAACTTCATCAACCATCTAAGGGGTCCTATATATCCCCTCTCAAGGCCTTACTAAACAACGTGTAACTCAAATGATGCAAAATCTTCCCAAAATATGACTCAAATTCAAATTCCTTCGACGAACACACTTCCACCGATTCATATGACTCCAAAACCTTAAGGTACGTACCTAAAGTTATCAAATACCCTCCTTAACCTTACAAAGACTTCATGTCTATTGTAGGCTTGCGTTAGTCTACTCATAATGCCACGACACAAAATTTTCAAGATGTAACATTCCTCCCCCCTTAGGAACATTTGTCCTCGAATGTTAGACTCTTAGAGATTCTACAAAAATTTGGCCAGAGTTTCCCCCATAATATGCCACTACCATCTTATCACAACAACCCAAAATATATCATCTCATAGGGCTGCATCAACAACAAAAACAATGGCCACACATGACCAAGAAATCATCAAAGAAAACATTACATACCTGGAAATAATGGCGCCTCTATCTGAATCTCCTCTGGGGGTGGAAATAAATGTGGATACCTGAACTTCATATCTTCCCTAGCTTCCCAAGTTATCTCTTCCCTATTATTGTTTATCTATAAAACTTTAACTAAAACTACGTCTTTGGTTCTGAGCCTCCGAACTTGCCTATCTTGAATTGCAATGGGAACTTCCTCATAGGATAGTTGTTCGGTGACCTGGACATCATCTACAGGTACAATTTCGGAGGGATCTCCTGTTACATCTCGGGAATTTCGAGTTGTTGCGCTGTAAGTAGACTAACTCAAGGTTAAGGTAAACATGAAGTCCTTAGGAAGTTAAAGGGATTATTTGATATCTTTAAGTGCGTACTATAAGATTTTGAAGTTGCATGACTCGGTGGAACTAAATTCGTCGAAGGAAGTGAAATTTAAGTTGTGTTTGGGAAGGTTTCGCATCAATCGAGCTAATGTTTATTTAGAAATGTCTTGATAAGGAGCT
This sequence comes from Lycium barbarum, assembly GCF_019175385.1. Classification (NCBI taxonomy): domain Eukaryota; kingdom Viridiplantae; phylum Streptophyta; class Magnoliopsida; order Solanales; family Solanaceae; genus Lycium; species Lycium barbarum. The sequence goes on from NC_083343.1 coordinate 92,219,671, forward strand.
ATAGGGCTCCTTATATGGTTAATGAAGTTTTATATAAGTTCTAAGAGGGTTCCATAAGGATTGGAACTCAAATGAATCAACGAGAGCAAGTTAAAAAAAGTGGGTTGTACGACCACTTATACGGTCCGTATAATGGTCCGTATAACCATTCCAGAGAAGGGTCATCCCATGGTGGGATTATATGACCATTTATAAACCGTATAAGTGGCCGTATAATCGGATCAGGTCACTTTTTTATCTTTTTATATATAGATGACCCTTGCCCTTATTTTTCATTTCCCACATTTTCCCTAAGTCTTAAAAGCTCTACAACCTTCCCCCTATCATATTAACTCAAATCCAAGAGAAATCAAATATTAAATACCAAGAATCAAGAGAATCAAGTGTGGAGAGACTCACTAGGGTTTGTAGAATTCAAGATTTCCTTTGGTATTGAAGTTGGGGTTTCATTCAAATGAAATACATCAACCCAAAGTTCATCCTATATGATAAAATGTGAGTTTTACATCTATTTCATGTTGTTAAGAGTATTTGGTTGTTGAATAACTTGGATGAGGGAAGGAAGTAGAAGATGAAGCTCAAATATGGATTTAATGATATTTTTGAATAGTGAATTAACTTGAGTCATGATTCTTAGTATGCTAAGAGTATAATCTTGTTGAGGGGTACTAATGATGTTGAGGAAGTATTGTATATAAGTGAATATGGTGTTGTGTTGTAGCTATTGTTATGAATGACCTTAAAAAGGAGTTTTGAGGATTGGACAATGCTTAACTTGAAAGAAGCCTCTTGATTATGATATTATGGATGTTGCTGTTGATGTTTGGGAGTTGCCTATGATATGGAGAAAGTCAATGAAACAAAGGAAATGCTGCCCAAATTCTGTTAGCTCTTAGTTGCTTTAGTTTAAACTTTATCATGCTTTCAATGACCTAATCTTAGTATGAATCCTCTTGAATGTAAAGTCGCGAGATTGGAAGGAGAATGCTTAGTCGTTAAGAAGACAAAAGGTATGTTAAGGCTAGTTCCTTTCTTTCAAAGGCATGATTCCTATGTTATGATTCTATCCATATTTTCCATAACCTCCTTATGCCTAAAAGCTAGAAGTTCATCTCTTAAAAGCTTCTTATGATACCAAAGATGAGATGTTTTCTATGTTGAACTTGATGATGATGATTTTAATGCTAGAAATTCCAAAGCTTATGATTTTGATGATATTGTGAGATTATTGAGTTATTTTATGAATTCCTTGATTTCATTCATTGTTGTTGATCTCACCTTATGAAATGTTCCTTTGGGATGAGATATAGTGATGATGATTATTCCATAAGATAATCGGAGGTCACCGACCTTATGTCACTCCGATAGAGTTGTAGCTTTTAATTGGGCTGTCATGCATGCTATATGTATATGATAATTGCACCGTGCCTATTTGGCCGGGAAAACACCACTTCGGTGGGCGGCTTATGGATAATGATAATTACACCGTGCCTAGTTAGCCAGGCAGACACCACTAGTGGGCGGTGTGAGATGGTTACCCCCGATGTGGGAGGCTCGGATGCGGGCTAATGATGATTACACCATACCTATATATATATATATATATATATATATATATATATATATGTTATGATGTTGTTTTAAAAGTAAAACTTAGCATGCATGGCTCCGCCTTCAGAGGTAGTCAGTTACAGGTTATCACTTTATCTCATGTTTCTTTATTTCTTTATTATGTTATTATTCATGCCTTACATACTCAGTACATTGTTCGTACTGATGTCCTTTTTTTTGTGGACGCTGCGTTCATGCCCGTAGGTAGACAGGAAGAAGGTCCAGATCCCTAGGAGCTTTATCAACAGATGTACAGGAGCACTCCACTACTCCAGAGTTGCTGTTTATTGGTATACTCTTTTGTGTTTATATTTGGGGCATAGCGTGGTCCTGTCCCGTCCTTAGGATCTTCAGCACTTCAGTTAGAGGCTCGTAGACATGTGTGGATAGTAGATATTTCATGACCTTATTAGTGTACATTCTGTATATCATTTTAGAGCCTTGCAGGCTTGTTCATATATATGTTTGAGGTGGAATCAAAGAATGCTTCGTAATGAGTTTTATTTTGAGAATGACATTTATTCAGGTTGAGTTATTTGATAACTAGAAAAGTGGTCCACCGAGATAGATTAGAAGGAGTATGACAGGTGGTGCTCGGTAGGTTAGCTCCGGGTACCCGTCATGACCCCCTGGTTGGGTCGTGATAAAAGTGGTATCAGAGCAGTTCCATCCTTGGATGTGTCTACGAGCTGTGTCCGGTAGAGTCTTGTTTATGGGTGTGAATCGCGCCACACTTTTAAACAAGAGGCTGCAGGGCATTTAGAAATAATGACCTTTCTTCTTCCTTATAGATCGTGTGATAGAGCCATACTATAAGATTCCTCCTTTTCCTAATTGTGTGTTATGATTTCAGCGATGCCTATGAAGAGGAAAGCAACAGCTGCCCAGAGGGGCAAGGCAGTGACAGGAAGGTAGACTGAACGGGAGCCACCGGTAAATATAGAGGAGGGTGAGTCCCATAATGAGGCTCCATCTCGGACCTCTAACTCTCTGCCTATTTTAGAGGAGCATGAAACGGCCTCATCTCCAGATCCAATGCCTCTAGTTCCTTTTCCAGGTGCCTCCGTCCAACAGATGACAGAGGCTATTCAATTACTGACCCAGTTAGTTGCCTCTCAGGCTCAGCGGCAGGGTGTGGGTCCTAGTGACTGAGCGGTTAGCGCCAGAGCCCGTGATTTTATGAGCTTGAATCCTTAAAAATTTTTTGGGTCAAAGCCGGATGAAGACTCGTAGGACTTTATAGATGAGATGCTGAGAACATTGAGGATAATACATGCTTCTAATACTGAGTCAGTGGAGTTGGCTTCCTATAGACTGCGGGATGTGGCCATTCTTTGGTACAATAATTGGATATCTTCGAGAAGGGAAAATGTGCCTCTCCCGGTATGGCAGGAGTTCGTAGATACATTCATCCGCCATTATTTGCCACCCGAGGATCGATGGGCCCGAGCTGACAGGTTTTTGAATCTAAGGCAAGGAACTATGAGTGCTCGAAAGTATAGTCTCCGCTTCAATTCATTGGCTAGGTATGCTCTGGCTATAGTAGCCGATATGGGATATCGGGTGCATCAGTTTGTGAGTAGCTTGGGGCCACATTTGATTAAAGACTGCTTGACAGCTTCACTCCAGAAAGGGATGGATATTTCTCGTATTCAAGCTCATGCTCAGAATTTGGAAGAGCAGCAGCAGCCGCACAGGGGGCAGCGCGATTCAGATAGAGGGCATAGTAAAAGAGCTAGATCTGCAGGTGCTAGCAGTGAGTATAGAGTGGGTCAAGGCAACAATATTCCAGGTATTCAGGCCAATCCGCGGCTGGTGCACCTTCTCAATTTACGGGTAGGATATTTGACCACCCTATTTATTCTGGACCGGGTCAGAGCTCGAGAGTTTCGGGTTCCCAGTTTGGAGATGATCCTAGTCAGAAGAGACCACCTGTTCCACGATGCAGTTAGTGCGGTATATTACATTCGGGTCAGTGTCACCGAGGTTCAGATGCTTGTTATGCCTGTAGTCTGACTGGGCATATGATGCGTGATTGTCCATCGATGAGTGGTAGAGGTGGGACCTAGCCCACAGGATCAGTAGACGGCTCTTCTTCGTCTGTGCGCCCTATGAGGCAAGGCTCACAGGCACCACCAGGTCATGGTAGGGGCAGAGGGGGAGCATCCAGTTCAAGTGGCCCTCAGCCCCGTATTTATGCATTGGTCGGGCGACAGGATCTTGGGTCCTCCCCTGATGTTGTCACAGGTATATTATCAGTATTCTCTCATGATGTTTATGCATTGGTTGATCCGAGCTCTACCTTGTCATATATTGCTCCTTATATTGCTGATCGTATCGGGGTAAAACCTCAGCCAATCAAACCTTTTGAGGTGTCTACTCCTGTTGGTGACCCGATAACAACTAGACGAGTATATAGAAACTGCGTGGTTGTGGTGTGTGATCGTCATACTATAGCTGATTTGATCGACCTAAAAATGTTAGATTTCGATGTTATTATGGGTATGGATTGGCTGGCTTCATGTTATGCTAATGTGGATTATAGAACAAAAATGGTTCGATTCCAAATATCCGGGAGAACCAATGCTTGAATGGAAAGGTAACACAGTATCCCCAAGAGGTAGGTTTATTTCCTACCTCAAAGCAAGGAAGATGATTGCTAAGGGCTACATTTATCATTTAGTCTGGGTTCATGACACAAAAGCAAAACCTCCAACTCTTCAATCCGTTCTGGTAGTAAATGAGTTTTCAGATGTGTTTCCAGATGAGCTTCCAGGTCTTCCACCGGAACGGGAGATTGATTTTACTATTGGAAGGTTTATGACAAGTGGTGTTCGGTAGGCTAGCTTCGGGTACCCATCATGACTCTCTGGTTGGGTCGTGACATCTCCAATGCACTTGCGAAGCATTGACACATGAAAAACCGGTGTACTGACTCTAAGTCCAAATGTAGATCTAACTCATAAGCCACTTGGCCTACCTTGTGTACAATCTTATAGGGCCTAATATACAGGACTAAGTTTGCCCTTCCTACCAAATCTTATCACACCTTTCATAGGTGACACCTTCAAGAATACCCAATCATTAACTTGGAATTCTAAGTCTCGTTGGTGATTATCTGCATAAGAATTCTGACAACTCTGAGTTGCTAATAATCGATCCTGAATAACCTTGACCTTTTCCATGGCTTGCTGGATCAAGTCTGGCCCCATTAGCGTAACTTCTCCTACTTCGAACCGCCCAACTGGTGATCTACACTTGCGCCCATATAAAGCCTCATACGGGGTCATTTGGATGCTGGAATGATTACTATTGTTATAAGCGAATTCAATAAGCGGTAAGTGATCATCCCAACTACCCCCGAAGTCCAACACATATGCTCGTAGCATATCTTCGAGAGTCTAAATGGTACTCAGCTTGCCCATCAGTCTGTGGTTGAAATGTTGTGCTAAGGCTCACCTGAGTCCCCAAACCTTCTTGGAAAGACTTCCGAGAATTAGCTGTGAACTGGGTTCCTGTCACGACCCAACCCCGTAGGCCGTGACTAGTGCCCGTGCTGGACACCCATACACACTTACCTAACCGATCGATATATCCATAACTTATTCTTGTCCAACATATATTAGTTCATAAAGATGCTAAGGTCGGACATAGTCTTAAGCGGTCGCAGATAACAAACGTATCGTATAAACACATATATGTATATATATACACGTACCAGCCGTTAAGGCTATTACCGCAACTGGAGCCACTTAAACGCAACTACACAGGCATAACAGAATCATAGCGACCCATGACCCACATACATGTCTACAGGCCTCTATCAAAGACAACAGAATCATATGGCGGGACAGGGCCCCGCCGTACCCCTGAATAGTCATATACACATAAATATACAACGGAAAAGTTTGTACCAAAAGTGTGGGCTCCAGACCAAAGGAGCACTCCTAAGTAGCAGAATGGACACCATAGGCTGGCGGATCACCACAATAAGCGTCTGTACCTGCGGGCATGAAACGCAACCCCCGAAGAAAGGGGGTCAGTACGGAGTATGTACTGAGTATGTAAGGCATGAAATACAAAAAACAGAATCATAACCGGAATGACAGTACAGGACTAGGTACATCGTCCAGAATACCAAGATACTTACCTTCCAGACATAAATCACGTATACCGATATCATATGTCAGAAAAGTACAGAAAAATAAGTGAATCTTCCAGAGTGCCAAAAGAGCTCACTTTCCAGACACAAATCATGCATGGCAGAATTATATATCATGGATGCATATAACGTGCCCCGGCCCTCCCGTGAGAGACGCGGTAGATCATGTTTCATGTAAACATATATCGTGCCCCGGCCCACCCGTGAGGGACGCGGTAAATCATGTACCATGTATGCATATAACGTGCCCCGGCCCTCGGTGAGGGACACGGTGAATCATATATCATGTATGTCAATATCATGTATCATATATGAATGTAACGTGCCCCGACCCTCTTTTGCGGAACGCGGTGAATAGAATCATCATATGCTATCCTGGCCACCACCCCGTCATTATATCATCATGTCAATATATCATATATAACGTGCCCCGGTCCGCAAGTGAGAGGGACGCGGTGAATAATGCAGAGGTGTACGCACGAGAACATATCCTGGCCCGGGCTCAGTGAAGGACAAACTGAAGCTGCATGAACAGAGTAGTGCGAAACCATATACACATAAATCGAGACCCGATAGATAGGTATACTTATCAACACCTGAAGGTTCAGAACAAGTTTCAAACCAATCGGAGCTAGTATAGGAAAGTTACGGATATTTTACCACAAAACCTTTACGGACATTTCCGAGGCCATTTTGGAAAACTGAATCAATAATCACATATATATATATATAACAGATTTTGGAACAATCATGTTAAATACCTTTCGGATCTCGTGATGAATAAAATCAAATATAGCTTTTGAAACCGTATGTACATATCAAAGTATATCAAAACTTAACGGAGTAGTCGGACGTGCTATCATTCGAAAATCAAGACATTAATCATATCACTTTTCTCTTAAATGCCAATTTAGGAACATATTAAATAAGTCTTTGGACATCATGCTGACGTCATATATCAGATATATCTAACAGATTCATGCACGCATACTCGGAAAACATCGTACATCGTATTGCTGCGGAACGTGCAGCCCGATCCATAAACGTATTATAGTATTGCCGAGGAACGTTCGGCCCGATCCAAGATTGTATGCAAAAGTTAGAAACATTAATACTTACAAAATCATTTTAAGGACATGAATTCTTATACTTGGCTTATTATCCAATTATGCAATAATCTCAACCATACTACGTATCTTCGTATCAATAGGCCATTAGAAATCGTAGACAAACTCAGAAACTTATCAAATAAAGCTTCGGAATCATGAATACGTATCGAAACCATATGAAACGGCTTACGGAGGTCAAAGATATTAGCCACCCTAATGGCTCTAAGAACGAGAATTTCTTTGAAATTATACATATACATCATTTGTTCATTTCATAGAGATCATGCCATAAGAAAGAAAGGTAAGCCTTACATACCTTGATCGTTCGCTAATCAAATCCCGACTCAAGTCTCTGGCTCTCCAATATCTACAATAATATTATCAATTTCCAAATATTAGCTACAAGTACTTAGAAATCCAATTCTAACTAGTACTTGTCTACAGAAATTTCGGCAGCATCTCCCCTGTAAATTCAACATCCCCGAGAATTTAACTCGGCCAAATTCATCAACAACCATACCAACAATACTAACAACCATACCAATAACATCAAGAATCAATTTGAAACTCATTCTAATATTAGTAACCTTCCTTTCTACATAGTTCATCATTATTCAATTCAACTACGCATTCCAAGCCAATATCGCCACTTACATATTCATTTACTAGCTCAAGATTATTCAAACATAATTCAAGGACATTTCAAACAATCTACACAATATTATGACAATCCCACCAAAACCATACCTCACCCGAAACCTCCAATCTTCGACACGAACATTCACAACACATTTTTATCTTCCAATTCCATCATCAACAACAACAATTTACACCTTAACAACTCCATTCCAATAATTACATAAAACTATAATAAAATCACATACTTTCCTACAACAACTTAACAACCAATTTTCACGCCAACTTGAACTATTTGTCTTCCATTTACATCACAAGGGTCACAACAACACAATTAACATACTACATAAATTTAATTCATGTTCCTCCACCAACTTAATACACACGGCCATACACACACACACCCACAACACACAAATTTCATATTTTTCATTTATTTCCACACACTACAACATATATATAAGTCTTTCATAATATATAAAAAAATAGAATTCTTACCTTTTCTAGAATTTTCCACTTGGCACAAAAGGTATTTTCTTGCCCCGAAAATTATACCACGTTGAAGAGGGTCTTTGAGTTAGTAGGAATACTAGAAGAAATAATTTTTTTGCATCAAAGTTGAAGGCTCCAATTTTTTTTTTGTTCTTGGCCGAATAGGCCCTTGTCTCTCTCTCCCTCAAGTTTTTCTTGAATGTTCTTGAAAATGAGATGATCTTTTCTCTTCATATATAAAAATCCCACATGGGCCTTGGCCCATTAAAGTGGATGAATTTGTCATATTTTTCTCTACATATTTTAAAATCCCACATGGGCCTTGGCCCATTAAAGTGGATGGCCAAATGGCCCCTTAAATTTCCAAGCCCATTTTTTTTTTTGGTCTTGTACTTCATGAAAATTTAATTCCCAAATTTTCCCTTGGCCTTTCCCAATATTTCCACATCAAAAAAATTTCATAAACCACTTATGTGTTAACCAAGATCAAAATATGGCCTTGCCCTTGGCTTGTCACAATTGTCTTGAAATATCCGAATGTACGAAATGCGGGATATAACAGTTCCTCTATCATAAATAATAGATACTGGAACACCATGGAGTCGTACTATATCTTTGATATAAAGCTTTGCATAATCCTCAGCTGCGTATGTAGTTCTGACAGGCAGGAAATGAGCTAACTTCGGAAGTTTATCCATAATTACCCATATGGATACTTTCTGCGTATGTAGAATCATACTTTCGCTGAGAACGAGGTAAGGCTGCAATAAAATCCATATTAATCACTTCCCATTCCCAGTCAGGATTTTCATAACTTGCAACAATCCACTGGGCTTTTGATGTTCAATATTTACTTGCTGACAGTTTGGACACTGGGCTACAAATTCTGCTATGTCTTTCTTCATTCCGTCCCACCAATATATGGATTTAAGATCATGATACATTTTCATCGCTCCCGGATGGGCGGAATAACGGGAACAATGGGCTTTTTCCAAAATCTGATGACGTAATCCTGTAACATCAGGAACACACAATCTGCCTCGGCATCGGAGAACTTCATCTGTAGAAATCTCAAAGGATGACTTTTTCTTTTGAGGGAGTGTATTTCTGTATTGAACTAATATGGGATCCTCATACTGGCATTCTTTCACCTCAACCACCAATGACGAAACAGCTGAATTCTGAATGGTAACTCTCATATTGCCCGAGTCCATTAATCGAACTCGTAAGCTGGCTAACTGCTGAAGCTCATGAGCTAACTCTCTTTTATCTGGCTGAACATCAAATAAGCTACCCATAGATCTACGGCTAAGAGCATCAGCTATGACGTTCGCCTTCCCTGGGTGATACAGGATGCTAACATCGTAGCCTTTCAACAACCCCAACTATTGCCTTTGCTGGAAATTCAGCTCTTTCTGCTTGGAAATATACTGAAGACTCTTGTGATCTGTATAAATGTTAATATGAACACTATACAAATAATGCCTCCACATCTTCAATGCATGAATCACCGCAGCTAACTCTAGATCATGGGTCGGGTAGTTTTTCTCATGTTTTCGCAACCGCCTTAAAGCATAAGCAATTACCTTACCATGCTACATCAACACATAACCTAACCCAATGCCCGAAGCATCTCAATAGAAAACATAGCCTTCCGATCCTTCTGGAAGTGTCAGAACCAGGGCCGAAGTCATCTATTCTTCAGCTCTTGAAAACTGCATTCACAAGCATCCGTCCATTGAAATTTAGCTGATTTCTGAGTTAGCTTTTGTACCGGTGCAGAGATAGAAGAAAAACCTTCTACAAATCTCCGGTAATAACCGGCCAAACCCAGAAAACTACGAACTTCCGTAGGTATTGTAGGCCTTGGCCAAGTCTTTATAGCTTCAATCTTCTGGATATCCACTCGAATACCATCAGCTGAAATAATATGGCCCAGAAAATTCACAGATTTTAACCAGAACTCACATTTCAAAAAATTTGCATAAATCTCCCGAACCTGAAGAACTCTAAGTACAGCACGTAAGTGGTCTGAATAGTGTACCTCAGATTGAGAGTATATCAGGATATCGTCGAAAAACACAATCACAAATGATTCTAGAAAAGGCCTGAACACACTATTCATTAAATCCATGAACACCGACGGTGCATTAGTTAATCTAAACGGCAGTAGCCGAAACTTGAAATGACCATATCTAGTTCTGAAGGCTGTCTTTGGAATGTCCTTCTCCCTAACTCTTACCTGGTGACACTCGGATCTTAAATCTATCTTTGAGAACCATTTGGCACCCTGCAATTGATCAAATAAATCATCAATCCTTGAAAGTGGATATTTATTCTTGATCGTCACTTATTTAGCTGTCTGTAATCAATACACATTCGCAATGAGCCATTTTTCTTCCTTACAAACAACACAGGTGCTCCCCACGACGATGAACTAAGCCTGATAAAATCTTTCTGGGGCAAATCCTTCAATTGCTCCTTCAACTCTTTCAACTCTGCCGGAGCCATTCTATAAGGAGGGATAGATAGGCTTGGTATCCGGTAGCACATCAATGGCAAAATCAATCTTTCGTTCTGGCGGAAGACCTGGAAGCTCATCTGGGAATACATCAGAAAACTCATTCATTACTGGGATAGATTGAAGAGTCGGCGATTTTGCCTCTGTATCTTGGACCCGGACTAAATGATAAATATAGCCTTTAGTAATCATCTTCCTTGCCTTGAGATAGGAAATAAACCTACCTCTCGGAGATGCTGTATTTCCCTTCCACTCTAAAACTGGTTCTCCCGGAAACTGGAAACGAACCATTTTTGTTCTGTAATCAACATTGGCATAACAAGAAGCCAACCAATACATACCTATAATGACATCAAAATCCACATTCTCAGCTCTTTTAGATCAGCCGTAGTACGATGGTCATAAATCACAACCACACAATTTCTATATACCCGACTAGCTATCACTGGGTCACCGATGGGTGTGGGCACTTCAAAAGGCTTAATTGGCTCAGGTTTCACCCAAATACGATCAACAATATAAGGAGTAATATATGATAGTGTAAAATCTGGATCAATCAATGCATATACATTATGAGAAGATATCGATAATATACCTGTGACAATATCGGCGGAGGACACTAGATCCTGTCGTCCAGCCAGTGCATAAATACGGTGTTGAGGAACACTCAAACTGGGCGCTCCTCCTCTTCTCCCTACGACTCACTGATGTCTGTGAGCCTTGCCCCAGAGGGCTTATAGATGATAAAGAACCAGTTGCTGACCCTGAGGGCTGAACCATACCTTTACTACTTCTCGATGGATAGTCACACATTATATGGCCCGGTTAACCGCAAGCATAGCAAATATCTGAACCTAATCGGCACTGTCCCCAATGTAGCTTACCACACTAAGTACATCATGGTAAAAGTGGTCTCGCCTGGACTGAATCACCCCTATGACGACAACCCGAAGCTCTGAAACTCTGACTCGGTCCGGAGCGAATAGGGCGATCAAATATCTGGCCCGCAAATTGTGGAGGTGCACTAGTCGGTGTATGGCCCGAGTGCCTAGAATACTGCTGCCTCTAACCTCCTCTAAACTCACTAACAGGACCTAAGGATCTATCCCTCTTGCTATAACCCCTATCATACTCATGCTCATTCCCTCGCTGTTGCTGCCGCTCCTCTAAATTCTGGGCATAGGCCTGGATGCTAGAAATATCCATACCTTCCTGAAGTGAAGCCGTAAGACACTCATCTATCAAATGCGGCCCTAAGCCATTTAAAAATCGATGCACGCAATCTCCTATATCAGCTACCATGGCCGGAGCATACCCAACCAAAGAATTAAAGTGAGATTATACTCTAAGGCACACATATTTCCCTGTCTAAGATTCAGGAACCTATTATCCCTAGCTCATCGAACCTCTGGCAACAAATAGTGTCGGAGGAAAGAATCTACAAACTCTTGCCATATCGGTGGAGGTGCATTGGCTCCTCTACAAGACATCCAAGCCGTATACCAATGAACCGCAACATCCCGTAATTTATAGGAGGCCAACTCTACCGACTCAACATCTGAAGCATGCATTAACCGCAATGTTCTCAACATTCCATCTATAAAGCTCTAAGGGTACTCATCCGGTTTTGACCCAAAGAATTCTAGAGGGTTCAAACTAATAAAATCACGGGCTCTGGCACTGACAGCTCTATCTCTATGACCCGTACCTTGCCGCGGAGCCTGAGCGGCGACTAACTAAGTCAGCAAATGGATGACCTCTTTCACCTCTTGGCCTGAGGCATCTAGTGGAGGGACTGGGAGTACTAGAGCTGGAGTTGAGGCTCTTTCATGCACCTCTGAAGCAGGTGGTGAGTGAGAGGACCGAGATGGAACCTCATTATGAGACTCACCTAGGAACTAATTCTAAGATGTAACAAGTAAGGACAAATTAATTTTATGTGGAAACCACTAGACGCACAACAGTGAAAAAACCACAAACTGCACCTCGGGTAAGATTTTCCCCAAAACTCTACTATAACTTTGAGCCTATACAAATTGATATTACAAACTATGTAACCTAGGAACTAATTCTAATTCCTGTCTGAGAAATCTTCCTAGACTATCGAGCCCACTTCAAGTTGTCCTTAACTTTAAGCTGAATTTGACAAGTGTTTCTACATATGACAATTGCTTCTATGAAAGCTGGTAAAGGTATAACTTGATAAACAATCCCAATACACGATTCTATATTTGATGTTTGTAAAACATAACTCTATGAAACAGGTTCTTTAATCTTGTTCTTTGTATCAGGCCGCACTTCAAGAATCAAAATACTCAATAATTACATTGATTGTATTCAATCAATTTATGATTTTCTCTCTACGTGAGTGTGTCTCTTTCTTTATGAAAGGACTTGGGTATATATAGCTCTTGGTGGGCAACTAGTCGACGGAACACAAACCCTACATGATGAGGCCCATTATAATAATTAGGGTTTGAGTTGGCTTAGGTTTCTTGGATTCACGCGGCTTCAGTATGCTTTAGGAGTCTGAAGTGTATCTTGATATCTATGGCAAAAAATCATGTAGCTTGTCCGCCATATCCTTATCTCTTAATTCAAGAGTTTTACTCGCAGCAGGACGGTGAGCTGCAACATGTTCATGGACCTGGCTCATTTGCTTATCTCACATTTGGAACTGAGATGGAACATGTTCATTGACCTAGTTCATTCATTTCCAATCGTCAAAACATACATGTGCTAGTGCCAACACACGCCAATCGAGATTCGGAGCTTATTGGTTTAGGTGGCTACTGTAAAATATTTGTTAAAGGGTTCTCTTCTGTGGTAGCACCATTGACTAATTTGACCCAAAAGGCATCATATTTTTAATGGTTTGATTCTTGTGGGAGGAGTTTTTAAGATTTGAAGTTGAGGTTAACTACAACACCGTTATTAACTTTATCGATGGGCTCAGATGGGTTCACAGTATATTATGATGCTTCAAGAGGTGGATTCAATTGTGTCCTCATGCAAAATAAAAAGTCATTGCCTGTGCTTCAAGGCAATTGATAAATCATGAGACATACCCCCACATGATCTATAGCTTGCAACAATAGTGTTTTCCTTAAAGATATGCCAACATTACCTCTATGACAAGCATTATTAGGTACTTAAAAATAGTCTCTAGTACATATTCAAGCACAAAGAACTAAATTTGAGATATAGGAGATGACTTGAGTTATTGAAGGGCTGGAAGTCTATGGATGTTCGTACACTTGCAAGCTTAAGAGAGGCCACCGACAAGACATGTTCAGAAGTTGTCAAACGATGGCGTTAGACTTAATGAAACAAAAGAGGGAAATTTAATTGTGCTCCCCAAGGGACAATTGTCCCTAGTGGCACAAATAAAGGAACAACAATATGAGGATCCGAACTTGTTAACAATAAAAATGGAGTTTTGAAGAAAGAAATCACAATTTTTATGCTTGGAAACAATTGAATAGTAGACTATGAGGTATAGATGTTGGTGGACTTAGGGAATTTTTTTTGATAGCGGCTCACAGTTCGGGTTACACCATCTATCCAGGTTCGATCAAGATGTACAAGCATTTGAGAGAGATCTATTGGTGGAACAAGATAAAAGAAGATGTATCCAAACATGTGGTTAAGTGTATAAAGTACGAAAAAGTTAAAGCTAAGCATTAGAGGACGGATGACCTAGCTCAGAACATTGAGATACCCGAGTGGAAGTAAGAGATAATCAACATGTCTTTTGTGGTAGGTCTTCCTTGCACCCACCATAAGCATGATTCTATTTGGGCAATTGCTGATCGATTTACAAAGTCAGCACATTTTATGCCCATGAATACTACATATACTATTGAACAGTATGTTCAACTATATATTAAGGAGATTATAAGACTGCACGATACCCCTATTTCAATTATCTCTGATATAGGAGTCCAATTCACAGTGAGATTATGGCAAACATTACTGAAAATATTGGATACAAAAGTTAACTTGAATACCACATTCAAATTTCCATCCACAAATTGATGGACAGGTTGCGAGAACCATTCAAACTCTTCAGACATGTTCCGAGCTTGTGCTATAGATTTAGAGGTAATTGAGATGAACACTTTCCACTTATAGAGTTCTGGCATAATGGCAACTACTATATGAGTATTAGTATGGCTCCTTATGAAGCATTGTACAGGCGGCAATGTTCATTCATGAGTATGATTAGCTAACGACACATCTTCTCAATTCATGTACTTTAAAGGCATATTTGGTATTTTTCCGTTTTTTAGTAAGCTAATTAGCTTAACTTTGGGGGGGGGGGGGGGGGGGAGGGGGCGCTTCAGTCAAATTAAGGATATATTTAGACCAACAATTGAACGGTAAGGGTATATGTGAGCAAAACTATTAAGGAAGGGCATATCTGCTCAGCGTTGTTTTTGGTCAAATCGGGTTTAACTAAAAAATTAGTTAGAGATTTGTTTTCTAAGGGTTTGAAGACAAGTGGGACATATCTAACCTCTATAACTCTTTTTATAAGCCCGGTCCGGAGAAGTTTAGATTGTGATACAGTCTAATGAGCAACAAAAGTAATATAATATGATCAAAGCAGATAAAAATGATCAGAAAATAATGATTCTATGTATATACCCTGTTCTTTTAAGAATAGAATGATGTTTTACAAATATGCGTGTGGGAGAGAAGATCATTCTCTTCTTTTCTCCTAAGGCCCCTTATATAAGCCAAAACAAGACTTTTCTATAAGCCAAAACAAGACTTTTCTAAGGCTAACATTCAGATGATGTAACACGACTATGGCTCGATATGCGTTTCTGCTACGAAACACTGATCGAGGTCTGTAAATATGACCTGAATTGGTGAAATGTAGGACAGCTGTGTAGATACCCTACTTTCTCCAAGCTTTCGACTGTGAAGGCTCGCTCGGATACGTGCTTTGTTGAATACCCCTTCCTTCTTCTCAACTTTTCAAAATCCATAAGGTACATCTAACATGACCCTTTTTCCACCCCCAACGTATATACTTGTGGTGGCACTCTGATCGATGATTGCTGATGTGACGTTAGTGAGAATGGGAGTCAGCTAGACAACCCCTATGGCCGTAATGAGTACCTGAGTCCGGACATGTTTTTACCCCCATACAGATAGTCCCCCATTTCTCGAGCCCTTCATTTCATGAGCCCGAGAAGTGGAAGATTCGCTCTTTCCCCAAATGTTTTTGCTGGAATCGAGACTGTGCATATTTTCTACCGATCAGATGCTTTATCAGGTCGGTATTTAATGCATCAAGTCACTCATTCGATGACACTCTTTCAGAGACACCGACTGACGCTTCACTGATAGGGCATGTTGCTTCATTCCCCAAGGCTAATGATTACTTTCGCCGGCTATTTAAGCGAGTGATCATGCTCATATTTCCCATCCTTGATCTCATTCTTCACTTTTTTGAAAACCCAACACCTTTAACTTCTAGACCTCTCTTTTTACAATGTCTACATAGTCCACATCTTCATCTTCATCTTCATCTTTTGACCTTTCTCTTACAAGCATGCGAGAGCTGATAGGGGCCACTTCAGCAGTCTCTGTCCTTCACCGACCCTTGTCTTCTTCTACCACTCGAATGGTAGATTTGGGTTCTGTTACACCTCGTAAGAGTCCGTGCTACTTTACTCAAGACAAGAATGAAAGAGTTAAGAAATTTCAAGGAAAGTTAATCAAGTTAGTAAGAATATCGTTGTATATATGGTTGCCTTAAGTATCCCGAGATGACATGGTAACCTAAAGGATTTGAAATCGTGTTATGAGTACGTATACGAGGTAATATGAGTGCCCTTTTAAAGTATTTGAGATTATTAGTCATGATATAGAAGATGGACAAAAGATATGAATATACTTTTGGGATTGTAGTTTCGTCGAAGCTTTGTGAGTTCTCTAGTTATGTTTAAGGTTATTGTGATTCTCTGGATCCTTCGAGATGCATGTATGGATTGTTATGGATGTATATAATTATGTATATGTCTGTATAAGAGGTTACATGAGGGTTGGAAGAGGATTAGAAGTTAAATGAATCTAAACGAAATGAATCGGAACAACTTCAGTAAAATCTCGGACCTGATTTTATCCCATATTGTTGGAGGCATATCTCCTAGTATATGCGGAGTTTTAAGCTGTTTCAAAAGCATAATATGAATTTCATCGATTCTAGTTTCCAACTCAATAAACCACTCGTCAAAATTATATCGGGATAAGGAGTTATGGACGATGCAAGTTGGGCCGGCGGAGCAGCAAGTTGAGACCCGATGCAAACATTCATATTTCGGCTCATGAGGCCCATTAAACTTAATATATAAGTCACCACTTTTTCCTATATCACATCACATGGCCTAAAACAGATCCAAGAACCCTCATGCTCTCTCCCAAACCCCCTTTCTAATTGAGCCATCATATAAACTAAATCCTAGCCCCTTGACATGAGATTAGTTAAAGAGAAGTTGTAGCCTACGTTCTTTTTGTGTTGTTAAGCAAGCATCTGGAAAGAGGAACTAGATTCTTGAAGATTATGATTGTTAAAGGTAAGTTCGACCTCCTATTCATGTTATTAAGTTGGAGTAAAGGTTTAACATGGTGTATGCGTGAAGGAAACGTTGATATACAAGTGATATACAGACTTAGATGTTATTGTAAGTTGGAGGCTGTTTTGTGAAGATATTTTGGGGCTGTTTGGTATGATTTTCGTGGTTGTTTTGTGATGATATTTTGGGGGCGGTTTGGTATGATTTTCGTGGCTGGGTGTGTTGTTGATATTGTTGTGATTATTTTTGGTTGTTGGTGGGTTGGGACGAAGTAAGAAAAATAAGGAAAATGTTGCCGGATTTTCGTTAGATTGTTTGTTAGCTTACAATGAGTAGTAAAGAATGACTTTCAACTAATTGTGGCGTAATTATTTCCTTGTTATAGATTACAAACTTGGGCAGTAGATTTTGGAAGAATAGACGCGCTTCAAGGTATGTTAAGGCTATCACTTTCTTCCATTTTGGCATGATCCTTATCATATGAATGAACACAGTGAGCAAACAAGTTCCAAAGACTCTATTCTTAGATAGTGTAGAGATAGTTGTATCGTTGGCCTCCTATGTTTTATGTCTATAACTCCCAGAGACTTATCCTATTAGCTTCTTATGTCACCAGAGGAGTTCAGAGTATCCTTTTTCGAGTTTCACATGCATTTATATATATATATATATATATATATATATATATATATATATATTATATTATATTATACATGGATCGGGCCGTACGTTCCTCAGCACTATTATATTATATATGGATCGGGCCGTACGTTCCTCGATACTATTATATTATATATGGATCGGGTCGTACGTTCCTCGGCACTATTATATTATATATGTATCGGGTTGTACGTTCCACAGCACTATCAGTTATATTGTAATCTATGCCTATCATACGCCATAGAGTCAGTTTCAGTTATATGGAGTTACAAAGATATTCTTAGATGTTAGCCACAGATGCATTCAATTAATGAGAATAGTTTTCATGATTCATCTGTACATGATGTTCTTATGCTTTACATATTCAGTGCATTTTTCGTACTGACCCCCTTTCTTCGGGGGCTGCGTTTCATGCCCGCAGGTACATACACTCATTTTGTTGATCCTCCAGCCTAGGACTTCTGCTCAGCTGCTTGGAGAGCTCGATTGTTTTGGAGCTTAAGTCGTTTTGGTACAGATCCTTTGATATGGACTTATGCATATTCAAGGGTACGGCGGGGCCCTGTCCCATCATATTCTACAGTTATACTCTTAGAGGTCTGTAGACATGTGTGGGTTGTATATATGTTTTGGTCAGCTATATCAACGTAGTTCGTTTTGGATATCCCCGTATATAGTGGCAGCCTTATCGGCTTGCATATTTTGTTATGTTTTTGTTAATTGTGACTACTCATGAGACAGGTTCATTCTTCTATATGACACTATGAGTCTATAGTATGCTTTTACAAATTTCTATATTGTCCTTAGTTTCAGTCTGATTATATCTAGCAGGTTCGTATACTAGTGTCCAGCTCGGGTACTGGTATACGAACCTGCTAGAGCAGTTCATCCTCGGAGTGTTTACAGACCGTGTCTAGTAGAGTCTTGTTTATCGGTGTGTTGTGCACCACATCTATAAACAGGAAGTTACTGGACGTTTAGAATGTTGTCTTTCCTTCTTACTCTAGATCATTCAATAGAGCTATGTTATCAGAATAATCCCTCTCTAATGAATTATTGTGTTTTCATCTATGCCTCCAAAGAAAGCGACAGCTGCCTAAAAGGGAAAATCGGTAGTAGGAGATACTAGTCAGACCCGGAGAGTTACTAGGGCCCGTGCCCCATCTATGCCTGAGACTATAGTCCAGTTAGCGAGCTCTGCTACACCGCCACTTCCAGAGGAGCTTAGTGCAACAGCAACTCCAGTTCAAGGGGCAGCACCACCGCCAGCTCCCGAGGCCCCAGCACGTGAGCCTCCAGCTCCCCAGCTAGGGGCGGAGGATAGGGCCATGAGAGATGCAGTTCAGTTGCTGACCAGACTAGTGGCAGGGCAGGCTCGCAGGCATGGACCAGGAGTTGACTATGCGGATAGGTCTGTTAGCTTGAGGGTTCATGACATCTTGAATTGTGATCCTCCAGAGTTTTTTGGGTCAAAGCCCGAGGATGATCCACAGGAGTTTATTCGGCAGATGCAACATACATTGAAAATAATCAAGGCTTCTGAGACTGAGTCTGCTGAGCTGGCTTCATATCAATTGCGGGATGTAGCTGTTAATTGGTATGAGTCTCGGGAGTTATCTAGGGGCGAGGGTGCTCCTCCAGCAGTATGGGGTGAGTTTGTGGAGGCCTTCCTTGGCCACTTCCTGCCTCCAGAGATGAGGCGAGCTAGAGTTGATAGGTTCTTACATTTGAGGCAGAATGGCAGGAGCGTTCGAGAGTATAGTCTTGAGTTTGATTCGTTGGCTAGATATGCGCCGACTATTGTGGTTGATATGGCAGATAGAGTGTATCGTTATGTGATGGGACTGGATCGTTATTTGATTGATGGTTGTATGGCAGTGGCTTTTCAGCCATGTATGGATATTGCTCGGGTACAGGCATACGCACAGGGGGTAGAGGATAGACACAGGGGACGTCAGCCAGATAGAGATCATGACAGAGGCCAGCATAAGAGGGCTAGATCGGCGGGTTATCCTGGTGAGTTTCGAGGCGGGCAGCCTCAACAACATATTAGATATTCTTCCCAGCCAGCACAGAGTGCACCCCCACAGTTCACAGGTAGGAGATTCGACCGTGCAGGGTATTCAGGAGCTGGTCAACGCTCCAGGGCTTCAGGTTCACAGATGAGCAGGGGTTCAAGTCAATCGAGGCCACCTTTGCCTCGGTGTTCTCAGTGTGGTAGGCTCCATTTTCAGAAATATCGTTTGGCTGCAGTTGCTTGTTTTTCTTGCGGCCGTCAAGGCTATGTGATGAGAGAGTGTCCTTATAGAGGTGGTATAGGTGGTATGGCTCAGCCTACGGGGTCGGTTGCTGGTTCATCTTTTTCTGTTGCTATGCACCCTATGGGGCAGGGTATTCAGACACCAGCAGGCTGTAGTAGAGGTCGTGGCGGAGTTTCCAATTCGAGCGGTCCTTCGAACCGCATATAAGATTTGGCTAGTAGGCAGGATCAGAAGGCGTCATCGAATGTGGTTACAAGTATATTATCAATTTTCTCCCGGGACGTATATGCATTGATAGATCCAGGCTCCACCTTATCATATATATCCCCCTTTGTTGCTAGTAGAATCGGAATAAAACCTGAGTTGATCGAACCATGTGAGGTAACTACACCTGTAGGATATTCTGTCATAGCTAAGCAAGTATATAGGAATTGTTCGGTGGTTATATATAGTCATCATACCATAGCAAATCTGATAGAGTTAGACATGACTGAGTTTGATGTTATTATGGGTATGTACTGGTTGGCTCCTTGTTACGCTAATGTTGATTGTAGAGAAAAGATAGTTCGATTTCACTTTCCAGGGGAGCCGATTATAGAGTGGAGAGGGAATACAGCATCGCCGAGGGGTAAGTTTATTTCATACCTCAAGGCAAGGAAGGTAGTAAAAAAAAGGACATATTTATCATCTAGTCCGAGTGCATGATATGAAAGCAGAGGTACTGCCTCTTCAGTCAGTCCCGATAGCTAATGAATTCCCAGATGAACTTCTAGGTCTTCCTCCTGAACGGGAGATAGAGTTAACTATAGATGTATTGCCAGATACTCAGCCCATATCTATTCCTCTTTATAGAATGGCGCCTCCAGAGCTGAAGGAATTAAAGGAGTGAGACTTATTAGAAAAAGGCTTCATCAGGCCTAGTACATTACCTTGGGGAGCACCGGTACTATTTGTGAGAAAGAAAGATGGGTCGCTGCGGATGTGTATTAATTATAGGCATCTGAATAAAGTAACAATAAAGAACAGGTACCCCCTCCCCAGGATTGAAGATCTATTTGACCAGTTGCAGGGTGCTAAGTGTTTTTCAAAGATAGACTTGCGATCAGGTTATCATCAGGTACGGGTAAAGGAGGCAGATATTCCGAAGACGGCATTCAGGACCCGATACGAGCATTATGACTTTAGAGTGATGTCTTTTGGGCTGACTAATGCTCCAACATTATTTATGGATTTGATGAACCGGGTATTCAAACCATTCCTAGATACGTTCGTTATTGTATTTATTGATGAACAACATTATACTTTTGCGATTGGAGTTTCGTCGTAGCTTTATGAGTTCTCTAGTTATGTTTAAGGTTATTGTGATTCTACGGACCCTTTGAGACACGTGTATGGATTGTTATGGATGTATATAAGTATGTATATATATGTATAAGAGGTTACATGAGGGTTGGAAGAGGATTAGAAGTTAAACGAATCTAAACGAAATGAATCGGAACAAGTTCAGTAAAATCTCAGACCTGATTTTATCCCATATTGTTGGAGGCATATCTCCTAGTATATGAGGAGTTTTAAGCTGTTTCAAAAGCATAATATGAATTTCATCGATTCTAGTTTCCAACTCAATAAACCACTCGTCAAAATGATATCGGGATAAGGAGTTATGGACGATGCAAGTTGGGCCGGCGGAGCAGCAAGTTGAGACCCGATGCAAACATTCATATTTCGGCTCATGAGGCCCATTAAACTTAATATATAAGTCACCACTTTTTCCTATATCACATCACATGGCCTAAAACAGATCCAAGAACCCTCATGATCTCTCCCAAACCCCCTTTCTAATTGATCCATCATATAAACTAAATCCTAGCCCCTTGATATGAGATTAGTTAAAGAGAAGTTGTACCCTACGTTCTCTTTGTGTTGTTAAGCAAGCAGCTGGAAAGATGAACTAGATTCTTGAAGATTCTGATTGTTAAAGGTAAGTTCGACCTCCTATTCATGTTATTAAGTTGGATTAAAGGTTTAACATGGTGTATACGTGAAGGAAACGTTGATATACAAGTGATATACAGACTTAGATGTTATTGTAAGTTGGAGGCTGTTTTGTGAAGATATTTTGGGGTTGTTTGGTATGATTTTCGTGGCTGTGTGTGTTGTTGATATTGTTGTGATTATTTTAGGTTGTTGGTGAGTTGGGACGGAGTAAGAAGAATAGGGGAAATGTTGCCGGATTTTCGTTAGATTGTTTGTTAGCTTACAATGAGTAGTAAAGAATGACTTTCATCTAATTGTGGCGTAATTATTGCCTTGTTATAGACTACAAACTTGGGCAGTAGATTTTGGACGAATAGACGCGCTTCAAGGTATGTTAAGGCTATCCCTTTCTTCCATTTTGGCATGATCCTTATTATATGAACGAACACAGTGAGCAAGCGAGTTCCAAAGACTCTATTCTTAGATAGTGTAGAGATATTTGTATCGTTGGCCTCCTATGTTTTATGTCCATAACTCCCAGAGACTTATCCTATTAACTTCTTATGTCACCAGAGGAGTTCGGAGTATTTCTTTCCGAGTTTCACATGCATTTATATATATTATATTATATATGGATCGGGCCGTACATTCCTCGACACTATTATATTATATATGGATCGGGTCGTACGTTCCTCAGTATTATATTATACATGGATTGGGGCGTACGTTCCTCGGCACTATTATATTATGTATGGATCGGGCCATACGTTTCTCGGCACTATTATATTATTTATGGATCGGGATATACGTTCCATAACACTATCAGTTATATTATAATCTATGCCTATCATACGCCATAGAGTTAGTTTCAGTCATATAGAGTTACGCAGATATTCTCAGATGTTAGCCACAGATGCATTCAATTATTGAGATTGGTTTTCATGATTCATCTCTACTTGATGGTCTTATGCTTTACACCGTACTGACTCCCTTTCTTCAGGGGCTGCGTTTCATGCCCGCAGGTACAGACACTCAGTTTGGTGACCCTCCAGCCTAGGACTTCTGCTCAGCTGCTTGGAGAGCTCCATTGTTCCGGAGCTTGAGTCGTTTGGTACAGATCCTTTGATATAGACTTATGCATATCCAGGGGTACGACGCGGCCCTGTCCCGTCATATTCTATTGTTATACTCTTAGAGGTCTGTAGACATATGTGGGTTGTATATATGTTTTGGTCAGCTATATCGACGCAGTTCGTTTTGGATATCCCCGTATATAGTGGCAGCCTTGTCGGCTTGCATATTTTGTTATGTTTTGGTTAGTTGTGACTCCTTAGGAGACAGGTTCATTCTGCTATATGACACTATGAGTCTACAGTATGCCTTTACAAATTTTCATATTATCCTTAGTTTCAGTCTGATTATATCTAGCAAGTTCGTATACGAATGTCCAGCTCGGGCACTGTTCATGGCCCATTGGTTTGGGTCATGACAGGTTCCTCACATCTGATATCATTCCCTCAAGTTTTAATTTTGAGAGGGATTTTCGTGCAAACCTTCAGTTCGAGTCTGTGGAAGGTATTACTTCTTTGATTGACGACTCCACCATCCCTCGAGTTCGCTTCGACTGTCAATGGGGGCCTAAGGTTAATGTATTTTTCCCCTACTAGTGCTAGCATTACCCAATAAATCTCGGGGTATGTCTTTGGTCTACACTTATCCCTTTACTATCGGGTTCGCCCTTCCGATCCATGAGGCTGTCGACGCATTTTGTCGCCGGTATGGCGTTTCTCTTGGGCAACTGGCTCCCCAAACTTATAGAGTAGTCCACTGCTTGCTGTACCTAGCATACCGAGCTAATCTTCCTTTTACTCTGGATCATCTGATCCACCTCTATTCCCTCTGGGTGCCCCAATGGGGGGATGATAAACCTTGCTTTTTGAGGCTCTCGGGGCCTCATCACAAGTGCTGAGAATGATCACGACCAGGGATGGTGCAACCTGTTTGTGATGATACGCACTGACTGCCTTCACGACCTCGTTCTTGCCCTATTCAGAGCAGTGGAACAATGCTCGTGAGTATCCGTTCTCCTATTTTTTTGTACTCTCCCCTTTTTTTCCCTCGGGTGTCTTTTTTAACCTGATTTTCCATATTCTTCCAGCAACCTCAGTTGTACCTGAACCCTTTTCCCAATATCTTTGATTGGGTGATGGGCATGCTTCGTGCCTCCAGGGGTATCGAGCGGACCTGGAGAGGTATTTTTACTGATAGGTAGAAAGGCAAAAGTCATGGTAATGGCTTTACTCTTACCCTTATTCCCTTGCTGCTTGAATTCAAGGATATTACTCTGACTTTTTTCACATTTCTTAGGTCGTCTTGCTCGAAGGGCTTCTATCAAGAAGGCACCTTCCTGAGAGGAGGCCTGAACTCGTCTCGCTAAGATGGCTACGGAGGCGAGAAGTAGCAGGACGTGAGTGATTCAAGATGAGATCGGGGCATCTTGCTCCGAGGGGATCGGTTCTCGCATAAGAATGCATCGCCGACTCAGCGAAGGCCTGAGAGAAAATATGTAGAGAATAGTCCACGTTGAGGATGGTGATGGAGAGGCTATCAAGGCCAGAGGCATGGGGGCCCCTTCTATTGACGCTGTCGTGGGGACTGGAGCCAGTGATGGCCAACCTGAGAGCGTGGGGGGTGGTGTCCCGCATATTAAGGATATAGATACCGGCTCTTCTGTTCCACCTCCCCCCGCTACTAGTTCAGGCCTTGGTTAGGCTTCCTTGACTCACTTGGCGAGTATTTTTCCTTAGGTACCATGAATCCTCTATGCCTTATCAGTTATGTCTAGAGTAAACGCATGCATTAAGTTTGCCCGTTTGTCCTTTTTCCAGGGTCATGCCACCGTTTCTTTTGCCCTTGAGCTCTTTAAGAGCACCCCTCTTTCTCTCTCTTGTTATGTGGAAAGGCTGACGAAGGAGAACCAGCAGCTCTGAGATGATATCGTCCTGCTCCGGACAGAGAATATAGGTCTTCAGGCTATGAAGGCTACTTTGGAGCTTCAGTGGGACGAAGCTAAGTAGGCTTTGGGGATTCGAGAGAATACCTTTCTAATTATGATAATGACTCGCTAGTTGCTGTAGGATAGGTTGGACCGGGTGGAGGCTGAGCGTGACGCTGGTCGAGGGCAGATGCAAGCCCTTGAAACTTCTCGTTCACTACTCAGAGCCCAGAATCAGCGTCTGGTGCTTCACCGAGAGGCCGAGTGGCGAAGGGTGTTACACCTCGTGAATTTTCGCGTCGTCGTAAGCAAACAAACTTGAGTTCAGAGAGGCTATGATACCCCTATAAGGTCAATAAATACTTTTAATAAGTGTTAGACAAGTATTTAAAGGTTTCGGGATCAAGCGAATCGAAGAAATTAGATTCGTTGAAAATTTAGAAAAACTTGGCAGAAATTTTGGTCCAACCTGAGCGGGGAATATCTCCTAGAATATAAGGAGGTACCGAATCCATAACCTATATAAATTGAAGTTCAGCGAGTCTTCTTTCCACTGCAATTGACAGATCGCATTTCTGTGAAGTATAGAGCAAAATACGGCCCGTACAATAAAGTGCGTCCCGCACTTTCTGGGCTCACTTTGCAAACAATTTCTAGAAAGTTGGATTTGTTTTTACCTCGGGTGAACAGTAACCCGTACTTTGAAAGTACGGGTGAACAGTAAAGTACGCCATACTTTGCCCGAAATTTCCAGAAAATTGAGGTCGGTGGACAATTGTTCTTAAGCCTATAAATAGATATTTCCCACAAATTAGGCCTCATTTTTCACCTACAATAAATCTCTAAAACCTCTCTAAGCTTCCATTAACTCACCATATTAATACATATCCAAGAGAAATCAAAGATTTAACACCAAGAATCAAGAGAATCAAGTGTGTGGATGCTCACTAAGGTTGATGGAAGCCAAGAATTCTCTTGGAATTGAAGTTAGTTTTTCTCTCAAGTAAAGTATTTTCATCCAAAGTCCATTCCTACATCACCAAAGGTGAGTTTTGTATTCATTTCATGTTATTAAGAGTATTGAGTGGTTGAATGACTTGGATTGGGGAAGAAAGTAGAATATGAGGCTCAAATGTGGAAATAGTGATATTCTTGAATAGTAATTTGACTTGAATCATAATTCTTGATATGCCATGAGTATAATCATGTTGTGAATGATACTAATGATGTTGAGGAAGTATTATATGAAAATGGATATGGTGTTGCATTGTAGTTAGGGTTAAGGATCACTTTGAAAGGGAATTTTAAGAGTTGAATAATGTTTAACTTGAAGAAGTTTATTGATTATGATATTGTGGGTGTTATTATTGATGTTTGGGAGTTGTTTATTATATGGAGGAAGTTGTTGAAACAAAGTAGATGCTGCCCAATTTTCGTTAGCTCTTAGTTGTTTTAGTTGAGGCCTAAGTATGCTTCCAATTATCTAATTTTAGTACGAATTTTCTTGAATGTAGAATCGTGAGCTTGGAGGGGAAGCGTTTAGTCGATAAAGTTAAAGAGACGTAAAGGTATGTAAGGCTAGTCCCTTTTTTTCAAAGGCATGACTCCTATACTATGATTCCTATATATTTCCATGACTTTCTCATATCCCAAGTTGAAGGCTAGAGATTTCTAAGAACTTCCTATGAGAAAGAGATGAGATATGCTATATGATAATGATGATTTTATTCATAGAGATTCCAAAGCTTATGAAATGATGCTATGATGAGACTAATGATCCTATTACATGATTTTCTTGATATTACTCATTGTTGATAGTCTCACTCCCACCTCATAATACTAGTTCCTTCAAGGTGAGACATGGCGATCATGATTGTTCCATAATTTAATTGGAGGTTACCGACCTTACGTCACTTCAATAGAGTTATAGATTTCATTTGGGCTCTCATGCATGCTTTATGGTATGTATATGATGATAATTACACCGCGCCTAGTTGGCCGGGTAGACACCACTACGATGGGCGTAGTGGGCGGCTATGATGATAATTACACCGTACCTATTTGGCCGGGCAGACACCACTAGTGGGCGGCATGAGATGTTTATCCCGGACGCGGGCTAATGATGATCACACCGTACCTATATGGTCGAGCAGTTTATGTATATGTATACATGATATGATGATGTTTATATAAGAGTTAGCATGCATGATTCCGCCTTAAGAGGCAATCAGTTACAAGTTATCTCTTTATTTCACGCTCTCTCATTTCTTTATCATATTATTATACATACCTTACATACTCAGTACATTGCTCGTATTGACGTCCTTTCTTTTATGGACATTGTGTTCATGCCGACAGGTGGACAGGGAGACGGACCGGATACTTAGGAGCTCTATCAGCAGTCTTATAGGAGCACTCCACTTCTTCGGAGTTGCCGCTTGTTGGTATATTCTTTTGTGTACATATTTGGGGCATAGCGGGGTGTTGTCCCTTCCTTACGATTCCAATATTCTAGTAGAGGCTCGTAGATACATGTGTGTGGGTAGTAGATGTCTCATGATCTTGTTAGTGCATATTCTGTACATCATTTTGTAGCCTTGTGGGCCTATGTATGTGTATATATATGTATGTGTGTGTGTGTGTGTGTATGCGCGCGCGTGCGTGCGTGTGTGTGTGGGGGTGGGGGGAAATAAATGAAGGTTGTCTCCTAATGAGTTTTATGATGAGAACGGTGTATGTTCAGATTGAATGTGATGACAAGCGAGTCAGGTGGCACTCGGTAGGGTATCTCCGGTTACCCGTCATGGCCCTCTAGTCAGGTCGTGATAGAGGGTCTCCTTGCTTTAGCATCATGTCATCCGCTAAACCCGACACGAGGTTTTGCAAGGCATCGAAGAGGGACATATTGATGTTTCCTCGGCTTTGATAGATGCAGAGGTTGACTTAGGCACAACTGAGGCGGATTTGAGCGATATTCATGATGACATGCCCCTTTCTTTTGATGCCACCGCTATTTCTTCTAATGGTGAAGATGCTTCCCTCTCCTAACTTAGCTTTGTAATGCTTCAGCTTCTTGACATTGGTTCGGAGGCTTTATTTGTCAAGCCTTGGGAAGATAACTAGCTTTCGGTGCTGCAGATTTTCGGGTAGTTTGCTTTTAGTGGATACTTCAGTGCCGGTGTCTCCTTAACTTTGGTTTTAAATTTTTGTGCTTCGTTCTTTTGGAATTTCTAAGGCCTGCGTGCCCTTTTGTACGAGCCTATATGCTCTTTTTGTTCCCCATTTAATGATAATCATCAATTTTTTTCAGTCGCAACTTATATGCTTTGACATGCGCTTCGTTTTTGCAACAATTGTGATCGTAAAATGACCTGTTGTTATTTTGCACTTAAACGTCGAGGTGTGACTGTTATGCCCGTCTACCAAAACTATGCTAATATTCGAGTGCTTGTTGTTTAAGTTAAGGCATGATGACTTGGTGTATGCCTACATTTTTTGCGTTTTGTATTTGAGGTCATCATTCCTAACACAATCTGAGAATGTCACTTCTAGAAACACTTTCGCAATATTGGGGATCTAAACATCCAATTCGCAATGAAAGATGGCCTTAGATTTTCAGTGCTAATGGGGAGGACATCTCGACCCCATTTGATGGCACAAAGGTTCATGGAACCTCACGCTTGGTTGCTCTATGGACGTGTCGTGTGTTAGAAGCAATTTGCAGAGCCGTGCAGCTTTCGAGTTTGGCTTAGCCCCAAACTTTTTTAGAATTTTAAGCAAAGAATGTCGTGCTAATAACAACCGAAAATAAGTTGAGGTTCATATTTTGTTTTTGAGATTATGAGGGACGACTTGTCATGTAACGACCCGCTTGGCCGTTACGGTACTTCTGACCCCGTTGACCTTTCCCCGAGCTTCGTTAGCATATACTAGACTTATGAGGATGGGTGGTACGATTTTCGAGATCATCGAAAGAGCATTAAATTGGTTTTTGTGAAAATAAGCCTCAAAGCGAAAAATGTTTGACTCAAAGTTGACTTTTGGGTAAACAGGCCTTTTTTGAAAATTCGGCGATTCCGAGAGGCCTGGATAGGTGTTAGTAACTTGCGGGTATGTTTGGTACGGTTCCCAAGGCACTCGGGTGCACATTGGGACTTAGGTTGGAAAGTCAATTTTAGGCTATTGGGGGTTGACTTGGTATACAATACCTCTTTTTAGAATTTCGAGTGTGCAGGTGAGTTGGTAGCGCATTTTTACATATATATATATATATATGCATATTTGGTTTGCGTCCGGAAGGTTCCGAGGTGGTTCCAGGTGTCGATTCTAAGTTTGGAAAACAACAGAAATTTCTGGTGTCTGGTGGCCGCCATAGAGATAGGGTGACCGCCATAGAAGTGGCTCCATAGTGGTGGAGCCATAGCGATGATTTGACCGCCGTAGCGGCCGATAGATTAGTTTCTTATTTAAATGCCTACCGGAAACCGTTATTCCTCTCATTCCAAATATTACATTTCCTTAGCATCTTGGAGGCGATTCGAGGAGAGCTCGGTCAGATTTCTCATGAGGGTAAGTTCCCTAGTCTCAATTCCTTTCATGTATCTTTACTAAGTAAGAATTCACGGTAGTAAATTCATAGAACATGAAGAATAAAATAGGGTTTTTATGGTTTCTTCTTTAAAGGGGTTTAAGTCTTTCTTGATGAGTTATAATTGATGAATTTAGCTAAGTTAAGCAGGGAATTGGTTAGATTAATGTTGTTAGGCTCGAGTTTATCCATTTATTGGGATGAAATTGAAGAGGGAAAGTTGGGTTTTGTGAGAAACTCCCAAAATGAGTTTTAGACTTCCTAAATATAATTGTTGATGAAATTGGCTAGTATAACCTTAGATTCTGATTTATCCATTGTTGTTAAGCATAAATCTTCCATTAGTAGAGGTTAATTCATGAATTGGAAAGTTAGGGTTTATACCCAAATTTGGGGGTTTTCACTTTAAATACGAATTTAGCTTAATCTTAAGTCAATCTAGGAATTGATTAATGGGTTTTGATCATCTAGGCTTGAATTTCATGATTCACTTTCAAATTTTTCGTTTTGCCCTTGTGGGCCCGTTTTCCCAAATTCCATAAGCTAAATTTGACCTAACTAGAACCAATGCATTATGGGTATCATTCTTCATGATTTCTAATTTAGATTACATTATAACTAGACTTTGAGTATTTCAAAGTGCAAAGGAAGGGCAAGGCTTTGTTAGGCGGTTCGTGACTTGTATTCGGCCTTCCAGCTAGGTTATGGCTTACCTTTTCGGTTAGACACCGGTTAGCAGCTCATATGTAGTACTACGAGATTGTTGGAGACATCATGTGAAACTTCAGCTATGAAGTTTAGGATGCAATTCTTAGGTTGGTACTGATGTGTGACTTGTGTGTTCGGGCTCGTGGCCTGTTAGAATCTCTAGGTTTATGCTTGGTGTTTCATATGTAAATTGGTAGTTTCTATGTATTATGGGAGACTAGTTAGAAGGAAAGGATTCATGTGATATTTGTACTATGATGGTTGTCTTTGTGTGAATTGACTGGAATTCATATGTTATTTGTGATATTCCCTTTTCATGACATACTTTCTCATATCTATGATATATCCGTCTTGATCTTCATATTGGAAGATGGTGATGACGGGGGTAAGAATGATTCATGTGACATTACTATATTTCGTAGCCATCTCTATGTTGTGTGATACAAAATGGCTAGCGAGGAGTTGAATGAGTCATTATAGGCTGTGTGATTCGGAATGACGGTACATGGACTTAGCAATTCCCTGACTTAGCAATTCCCTATGGGTCATGACTGTCGAGGGGTAGACATCGTCCCCCCGGAGCATGTGTGTATCATTGAATTGCATTTCTTTTGCATACACATCACATGTAGAGTTCTGAGGGTGAGCTACTGAAGGTCCATGCAGCCCGAGACTTTATCTTACTTATTGTCCCAATTATATTTCGAGACAATATTTATGTTCAGATGATGTATTGATTATTCAGACTTGTAGTAGTATTTAGTAGCTCTTGTACTGATCAGACTAGATTTTGGGATATTGTTATCTTTCACACCTAGTATTTATGTATTATGTCAGACTTATCGTATTATTCTTGGGAGTTTATGTATTTACTTATTGTTGGTTGATTGAATAAGGGATGGGTTCGCCGACTGAGGTGGGAATTAGTAGGTGCTCGCACGTTCCCCGAGTTAAGGCAAGACACGTTGGTATCAGAGCTCTAGGTTACCCAGTCTATAAGTACAAGAGCATGTCTAGTAGAATCATTCAGATCGGTACGAAGAGCTCCGTACCTATCTGCGTGAGGCTATGGGGCATTTTTGGAAATTTCCAATTCTTTCTTTCCTTTGTGCTACTTCATTCGAATTGGTATCCAGTAGATTCCAATTGGTATCTGGATGTCTTTATCTCAATCTCCCACGGAGGGTGGAAACTTGTGCCTAAATTCTTTTGTGAGCGGTTTTTATATGACGTGGCTTGGTATGGTCCGAGATGTATCATCCTGATTAGGACGCATGACCAAGTTCAGTTCTAGCTATGGCTTGTGGTTTCGGTTATGTGGGATTGTGGTTAAGAATCGTTTATTGTGGGGGTTTCTTGAGAAATGGGAAAGATAGTACAGAGGATCAAATGATCTCCGTGCTTTTAGTGTTTGGTTGCTCAGAAGGAGCAAAAGTGTATTATGGCTTAGCCAAAGTGATTTCTTCGATGATATGATTGGTTCTGGGAAAATTTTCTACTTCATCAAGGCTTTGTGATGGTGTGCGTGGCATGGACGTTCCTACGGCAGGTTAATAATTCATCAGTGGCAGGGTATTAGCTGTCGATATGAGGGGACGAATGTAAGTTCGATAACGATTAGTGGATTTGGCAAAAGTATAGTGACCGCGGGTAACAAGGAAGAGCAGTTGAGAATAAGGACCTAAAGGATGACTTTGGTGGGAAACGTGTAGCGAAGTAAGATTTCTTAGGGTATTTTAATATGAGTACTTTTCGTGTTAACGGGACGGAGGCGTAAGGAAGAGGAATTGGATAGGCTAATCCATTATTAGGAAGGAAAAATTGGTATCTGCTGTGTTTGTTAGAATAAGGCTGCAATGTGTACGAGAGTGGATTCCAAATTAGGCCATGAAAATTAAGTTAGGCTTCGACATGACTATATGGTATTGGTTCGTGGGTTCTTCCAAGGAAGTGGTTATCAGTTCTAAATCGAAAGGCAAGGTTACTTGTGATGAGTGAAAACTTAAGATATTTGGCAGTTGGGGTCCTGATATTTCAGTATAGGCGGGTTCGTCGGGTTTTCGTGTTAGAGGAATGGTAAGGATATCAAAGAATCAAGAGCTAGTTGATGTGAGAGTTATGTTGCGGTCATACTTGGTAGCATAGACATAAGGGTCAGAATTGAGTTGGAATGTTTGGTTATGCCGTGGGCCCGTGGTTAACTAGTAAGAATGACTATCGTGTTGGACGAGTGCGAAGTTTTAGTATTCAAAGAACTATCGGGTGTTGCATCTAATTGTGGGTTAGGGTTAGGATCCTTGTACCTGTTGTGTAAGTTTCGACTGGTTCCTGGTACTAGTAGTGTACTACTCAGTTGAGTTGATCGAATGAAAGGGATAATTGCGCGAATGGTTAGAGGTGTTCTGGTTGGACAGAGGGGAACGTTCAAATTGGTAAATCAATGATGAGGTTCAGAATAGTTCAAGTTGTAGGGAACGTGTCCAAAATTGAGTGAAGGGAATTTGAGAAAAGGCACCTTAGTGGAGGATGTGGGGACATTAGTACGACTGTGTATGTGATACACCGGATTTAGAAAATTATTCAGTTCAAGAGTTGAGGGAGTCAAAGAAACTCTAGTATGTATGTTGTGCGACATGCTACTATCTCTAGGATTGACTTGGCTAAGTTTGCAAGGCTTATGATTATGTGATATTCTATGGACCAGGTTCGAGAAATGGTTAGAGGGTGACGATGATTGTAATTTTATTGGATTTGGGGAATTGAAGAGTCAAGAAAGAGTATAGTTGACCGAGAATCGGTAAAAATGAGGTACGTCTTCGGGATTACTTGGGTCGGTATAGGTTGTGAAGATGTGTTGCATATTTCAAATGAAGTGTGGCCGTGAGTACGCTTAAGGAAGAGAGTCTACATTTATGGACCAAAGTGATATAATGGACTAAGTGATATGACAGAGTTCAGTAAGGTTTCGTGATCAACGACTAGTGAGAAAAGAATTTGAGGAAACTGACATATTAAGGTTTGTGGGAAGTGGCTTGTGTGGTACGCCGTTGGATAGTTCGTGACACCCTACAGTGGATGAGTTAGTATGGTTTTAAGCAAAAGGATTTGGGCAAATTCCTATTATGTGAGAGCTAGAGTTATATTTTCGAGATGGGACTGTATTCATGGTAAGTGTTTTATGTTACAAGTAATATTGACTGGATATCTCGGGTAAACACTTTTGGATGTTCAGGACTCGGAAATAGTTGTGCTAGATTGGAACAAGAGGTTGCCAGATTGATGCTTCGACAATGTTATGGGCATATCGAGATATTAGAATGTAAGGTTCAATGGTTTAAGGGTTATTATATGAAGCTTCAGGTTTTTGCATCTAAAAGTTTAGGGTTGCATAATATTTACGTATCGGACAAGGGTTGAGAAACTTAAAGGTTGCATTCATAAGGTATAGTTCCTCAGTATTCAGTTGACAGCATGGATGAAATTCAGCTTGTGGAGTCGAGGGTGACAGACTTGATAGATTTTGCATGAAGAAAGGATTAGAATTGGCTGCCGCAGATGTGTAATAGGAAAATGATTGGTTTAGGAAAGTTGGAGTCAATTCGAGTGGCTATTAGTGGTATTCGGGGGTTGTGCATTCATTTTGGGTCAGGATTGTCTGATTAGAACTTGATGAACTGTGTATATATTTCAGAGAGACTTATGGCTTTCTGAGAAAATCACCTTCACGGATTCGATGGGTTACAGTTAGATTTGAGGTATGACAGATTTGCCGAGCTTTATCAGGGTTTTCGAGTAGACTTGATAATATTTTACCACAGTCAGTTATTCGGACAGTTATAATAGTTTACGTCTGGCTTAGTAATGCTTTGAAGAGGTACTATGTTCGCGAGAGGTCTTTAGAGTGATCAGATGGTCTCCTACGGGTTTGGCTCGATGAGGTATTCAGTGGTATGCTTCGCGTATTGTGATTTGAAGGTTTAACAAGACTTGGAACTAGCAGGGTCGGCTATGAGTAAGATTTGTTTGATTGGATTTCTTAGAGTTGCTCCGATAAAGCAAGAATCATTTTCTGGCAAGAGTAAGTCTTGGTTTCGGGTTTGTCATCGTGTGTTTCTAAGAAATCGTAGTACAAAGAACGACTTGAAAAGGGTAAAAGAAAGGTTAGCGGAATAAGAGGATTTTACCAGTTCAGAGTAGGCTATGATTATGTTTATGTCTAAAGGTTTGTGCTGTCTTGAGGAATGTCATGAGACCTATTGATCGCTTTCGGAGGCATGGTTATGTTGAATCAGAGAATTTCGGTAAAAAAGGCTCTTTTATTCGGGAATCAGTTGTGAGAACATTTCGAGTACGGTAATATAGAGATTGGGTCCTTTAAACTAAGTTAGAGGAAGTGTTGACTAACAAGGTGAGCGAGCAGTGATTTTGGCATACTTCATACTGCGCAGGCTTTCGTTTTATTATGTTAAGGATTCCTTGGTAACCGTCAGCTTTCAAACTCTCTTCTTCGCTCGAGGACGAGTGGTTGTTTAATTGGTATCTGATGTAACGACCCGCTTGGCCGTTACGATAATTTTCACCCTATTGACCTTTCCCCGAGCTTCGTTAGCGGATAATAGACTTGCGGGGATAGGTGGTACGATTTCCGAGGACATAGGATGAGTATTAA
Organism: Lycium barbarum; assembly: GCF_019175385.1. NCBI lineage: Eukaryota > Viridiplantae > Streptophyta > Magnoliopsida > Solanales > Solanaceae > Lycium > Lycium barbarum. Next base: position 92,254,650 of record NC_083343.1, read on the forward strand.
ATTGGTTTTTGTGAAAATAAGTCTTAAAGCGAAAAATGTTTGACTCAAAGTTGACTTTTGGGTAAACAGGACTTTTTCAAAAATCTTTCGATTTCTAGAGGTCCGGATAGGTGTTTGTAACTTGCGGGTATGTTCGGTTCGGTTCCCAATGCACTTGGGTGCGTTTTGAGACTTGAGTTAGAAAGTTGGTTTTAGGCTATTGGGGGTTGACTTGGTCAACGAGACTTCTTTTGAGAATTTCGCGTGCGCGACTGAGTTCGTAGCGCTATTTTACATATGTATGCATATTTGGTTTGTGTCCAGAAGGTTCTGGGGTGGTTCTGGGTGTCGATTCTAAGTTTAAAAAACACCAAAAATTTCTAGTGTCTGGTGGCACCATAGCAATTGTTATACCTCGAAAAAAATTCATGTCGTCGCATGGTAGACAGACTAACGCAGGGTGAGAAGTATACGGTGTTTCTGCAGGTAAGAAAGGTTACTTAATGGTTCTAATTAAGATTTCAAAGACGTTCGAGGCAAGAGAAGAAGGTTATTGAGAAAGGCGAAGTATACATTGTGCTTCGGAAAGGTTTTGCTACGTATCGAGTTAATGTTGACTTAATGATGTCTTAAAGAAGAGTTATAATGCTCCTTAGATTGTTAATGAAGTGTTAAACAAGTGGTAAGAAGGTTCCATAAGAATCAGAGATCAAACGAAACGACGAGAGTAACTTCAGAAAATTGGGAGTTATACAACCAACTTATACGGCCCATATAATTTATATGGTCCGTATAAGGGACCGTATAACCTATCCAGAGAAGGGTCCTCCACTGGAAGCATTATACGGTCATATATACGGACTGTATAAGTTATACGGACCGTATGTGTGTCTGTATAATACCGTCGGGACAGATTTTAAGTTTTATATGAGGAGGCCCCAAGTTCAATTCTTTCATTTCCCAATTTCTCTCCACACCTCAAGAAACCTATAGAACTTTCTCCCCACCATACCAACACATATCCAAGGGAAATCAAAGGTCAACTTCATTAATCCAAGGAAATCAAGCGTAAGGGAGTCTCTAGGGTTGCTTGGAGTCAAGAAATATCTTTGGATTGAAGCTAGGGTTTTCCTTCAAGTGAAGCATTTCCATCCAAAACTTATTTCTACACAATCAAATGTGAGTTTTATGATCATTTCATGTTATTTAGAATATTGAGAGGTTGAAAGAATTGGATTATGGAAGAAAGTGGAAAATGAAGTCTAAAGAGGGGGATAATGGTGTTCTTGAATGGTGACTTGATTTGAACTATAGTTCTTGACATGTTATGAATATAATATTGTTGTAAATGATATTAAGAGTGTTGAAGAAGCATTGTGTGTTGACGAATACGATGTAGTGTGGTAATTTTTTGTTATGGATGATTTGAAATGGAATTAGGAGAATTGAATAATATATTGTTGATGAAGATTGTTGATTGTGATATTGTGGGTGTTGTCGTTGACGTTTGGGAGTTGTTATACTATATGGAGAAAGTTGTAGAAACAGAGAAAATGCTGCCCAATTTTCGTTAGCTTTAGCTTAAGCTTTAGCATGTTTCCGATTATCTAATTCTAGTACGAATTCCTTTGAAGGTAGAGTTACGAACTTGGAAGGAAGCATATAGTCGGCAAGTTAGAAAGGTGTAAAGGTATGTAAGGCTAGTCCCTTCCTTTCTAAGGCATGATTCTTATGACGTAATTTCCTTTGTCTTTCCATGACCTTCTTACATTCCGGAAACTATGAGTCTATGCTTATAAAATGCTTCTCATGAGATAAAGATAAGAGACATGTTATGAATACGATAATGATGATGATGAGTCTACATGTTATGAATACGATAATCATTCTTATGAAGTCAATGATTCTTTGATAACATTCATTGTTGCTACACTCACCTTATGATGTTAGTTCCTTCAAGGTGAAGTAGGATGATTATGACTACTCCATAATGGAATCGGGGGTTCTCGACCTTATGTCACCCCGATAGAGTTATAGGTTATCCTTGAGTTCTTATGCATCAATTATGATAAGTACATGATGATGAGAATACACCGTGCCTATATGGCCGGGCAGACACCGCTAAGGCGGGCGGCATATACACCATGTCTAGAGGGCATGGGCAGACACCACTAGTGGGCGGCATAAGATGTTTACCCCGGACGCGAGAGGCTTGGACGCGGACTAATGATGATCACACCGTACCTATATGGTCAGGTAGTTTATATAAATATGCTTACTTGATATGATGATGTTTATGATGTAAGTTAGCATGCATTGTTCCGTTTAAAGTGATCTTCAGCACAGGTTGTTTCCTTACTTGATGTACCTTTATTTCTTCGATATGCTATTATTGTTCATGCCTTAAATACTTAGTACCTTATTTGTACTGACGTCCTTTTCTTTTGGACGTTGTGTTCATGCCCAAAGGTAGACAGGGAGGTGGCCCAGATTCATAAGAGTTTATCAGCAGATTTACAGGAGCACTCCATTATTCCGTAGGTGCCTTTCTGATACATTATTTTTGTGTATATACATGCGCATGACGGGGTCCTGTCCCATCCTTATGTCTAGTACTCTAGTAGAGGCTCGTAGATACGTATGTATGGGTAGTAGATGTCCCATGATGACTACATTGTATATTCTTGTATATCATTTTGTAGCCATGAGGGCTTATGTATATTTATATATTGCCTCAGAGATTATACATGTTCAGGTTGAGTACGATGATTAGCGTAATGAGTGGTGCTCGGTAGTCAGCTCCGGGTACCCGTCATGGCCCTTATCCAGGTCGTGACAGCAATAGGGGTGACTTTCATAGCAGTGGCGCCATAGTGGCAGGGTGACCGCCATAGCGGTGGCGCCATAGTGATGGTTTGACCGCCGTAGCGGCCGACAGATCAGTTTCTTATTTAAATGCCCTATGGAAACCCTTATTCCTCCCATTCCTACTATTACATTTCCTTAACATCTTGGAGGCGATTTGAGGAGAGTTTGGTCAGATTTCTCATGAGGGTAAGTTCCCTTGTCTCAATTCCTTTCATGTATCTTTACTAAGTAAGAATTCATGGTAGTAAATTTATTGAACATGAAGAATAAAATAGGGTTTTTTTGGTTTCTTCTTTAAAGAGGTTTAAGTCTTTCTTGATGAGTTATAATTGATGAATTTAGCTAAGTTAAGCATGGAATTGGTTCAATTAATGTTGTTAGGCTCGAATTAATCCATTTATTGGGATGAAATTGAAGAGGGAAAGTTGGGTTTTATGAGAAATTCCTAAAATGAGTTTTAGACTTCCTAAATATAATTGTTGATGAAATTGGCAAGTATAACCTTAGATTCTGATTTATCAATTGTTGTTAAGCATAAATCTTCCATTAGTAGAGGCTAATTCATGAATTGGAAAGTTAGGGTTCATACCCAAATTTGGGGGTTTTCACTTAAAATACGAATTTAGCTTAATCTTAAGTTAATATAGGAATTGATTAGTGGTTTTTGATCATCTAGGCTTGAATTTCATGATTCACTTTCAAATTTTTCGTTTTGCCCTTGTGGGCCCTCCCCCAAATTCCATAAGCTAAATTTGACCTAACTAGAAACTATTCGTTATGGGTATCATTCTTCATGATTTCTAATTTAGATTACATTATAACTAGACTTTGACTATTTCGAAGCGCAAAGGAAGGGCAAGGCTTTGTTGGGCGGTTCGTGACTTGTATTCGGCCTTCCAGGTAGGTTATGGCTTACCTTCTCGGTTAGACTCCGGTTAACAGCTCGTATATAGTACTAGGATATTGTTAGAGATATTATGTGAAACTTCAGGTATGAAGTTTGGGATGCAATTCTTAGGTTGGTACTGTTGTGTGACTTGTGTGTTCGGGTTTGTGGCCTGTTAGAATCTCTAGGTTTATGCTTGGCTTTTCATATGTAAATTGGTAGTTTCTATGTATTATGGGAGACTAGTTAGAAGGAAAGGATTCATGTGATATTTGTACTATCATGGCTGTCTTTGTGTGAATTGAATGGAATTCATATGTTATTTGTGATATTCCCATTGCATGACATACTTTCTCAAATCCATGATATATCCGTCTTGATCTTGATATTGGAAGATGGTGATGACGGGGGTAAGTATGATTCATGTGACATTACTGTCGAGGGGTAGACATCGTCCCCCCAGAGCATATGTGTATCATTGAATTGCATTTCTTTTGCATACACATCACATGTTCTTATTGTTGGTTTGTTTGATATTGATCTTTTGGTGATTCTTAGTTATAGTGATTGTTACGGTTTGTTCGGACTTATGGAATATTCGTGGTAAGACATTGGTTTTTGGTGTTGGAAATGCATTATTTGAACTTGTTGACTTGTATATGTTTGTGAGCATGCTTATCTTTCGGTTTCCTTTTTTGCATATGTGATCTAAATGTTGTCGGCCTATGATGCCTACTCAGTACGTGTTGTTTGTACTGATGATACCTTGCTACACTCCTTTTCGGGGTGTAGATTTTGAGAGAGGTTCCCTTTCCACTTCTAGATTCTGAGGGTGAGCTACAGAAGGTCCATGCAGCCCGAGACTCTATCTTACTTATTGTCCCAATTATATTTCGAGACAATATTTATGTTCAGATGATGTATTGACCATTCAGACTTGTAGTAGTATTTAGTAGCTCTTGTACTGATCAGACCAAATTTTAAGATATTGTTATCTTCCGTACCTAGTATTTATATATTATGTCAGACTTATCGTATTATTCTTGGGAGTTTCATTTATTTACTTATTGTTGGTTGATTGAATAAGGGATGGGTTTGCTACTGAGGTGGGAATTAGTAGGTGCCCGCACGTTCCCTGAGTTAGGGCAAGACACGTCCTATTGGTACACAATTCCCTCTCGGGGTTTTCACAAAAAGGACAAGAAAACGGGAACTAGGCAGATGCAGTGATTGCCTGCAGTCCCAGTTTACTTGGGTTCGTCCTCAGAGAGACCTCATGTTTAGAACACTTGGGTCCGTCCTTCCTCCCTCCCCTCCTCCCGATTTTAGGGTGCGAAATCTAGAGGATGCAACTGTCGGGGTACGAGCCGATAAGCTCTTAAATTGTGGCCTCGTAAACCACCTTGCTGGGGAAGGTTGCAGCACATATCTTGATTTGTCCCTCTGGGTGACGATGTGATCTCGACCTCGAGGCCAATCCCTGTATAGGAGAGAAAACAAGTTAACCAAAGATGAATAGTCCCGAAGATCAAGGACATACCTCGGGTGGGAACATGCTTTCAAAGGTAGAACCTTTTTAAGTGATTGGCGTTCTAGTCGTTCTTCAACTTCCTTCAAATTCGTTCTTAAACCGGTGAGACCACTTTTCAGCGATTTCTATCATCTGGTACGGACCTTCCCAGCTTGCCCACGCAAGGGTCCCGAGTTCGTGCAAGGTGGTCCCCGAAAGGAACATTATCACCGAACAGATCAGGTCGTCTTCGTGAATATGGTCTTAGTGATTGAGCCGTTAGAGCCTGTGCCACCTTTTTGATTTGTGGGTAACGCGTCTCAGCCTTGGATAAGGCCTTTTTAGCTAAACATGCAAATAATTATGTGCCTTTTTCTTGGTGCATTAGCTCGGCACTTACGTGACCTCTGAAACGACTGGATAGATTAACTGCAGTTCTTCTACCTCCGACATGACGAAAAACGTTGGATTTGAGGGGTACTTCTTTAGGTATATTGAGGCCTGTAGACACTCTACGGTTCATTTTGCGTCATTCTTTTTTAGCGTGCAGAAAAGACCTTTTGGCAGCATTCGAATGACCCCGATATGGCCCCATCTGGAAAAGTTACTTTTTTGATAAGCCATTGTACCTCCCCGATTTTGTCAAGAAAATCCGATATTTATTCGGGTATTCTCGGGGTTGGGCTCAATTCCCCAAGGTAGTCAGCTCAATCTTCCATCGAGCGGTCTCATAGGCTACACCTGATCAGGATTTTAACCACCGGAACTGCCTGCTCTGTGTCTCCTCTAGAGTTCAGAGTTGGGTCGCATTCAGAGCACTACTTGGAACGATAAGCACACGCTTCATGTTAGAAATTAGAAATTTGAATCGGTACGTGGACCACCGACATTTCTCTCCTTAACAACTTCAAACGTAACGTGGTCCTTGGGGTGGTTCCTCTCTCCTTTTCTGGAAAGAGAGGGTTTCTTGTCACGAGGATCTCGGATCATCGTTCCGACGGTCTTTCCTTAAAAATTATGTTGGTCGTGCTCATAGGCATCCGCTGTTCTTTCGAAGTCCTAGTCTCTTTCCCCTGCATGTATTCGGACCGATTGCTTAAGAACTCCCACACGTTTTCGTTTAATTTTCTCGATGCCTCTGAATCATTAATGTCCAATCCATCTGTGAATGTCGCGGCAACCCAATCTTCCAGTATGGCGGGCAGCGGTATCCTTTCCCGTTGGAACCCTTCCGCGTAGTTATGGGGCATCTCATCGTTCTTCTTCTTTGTAGCAGAGATGTATTCTTTGCGTGTCTTTACTATTCGATCCCTAGCATGAGCTTTCATTATCATATCTGTAAGAGCAGCAAAAAAGTCAATAGAATTTTTAGGCAAAAGATTGTACCAAGAAAGTGCTCCTTTAACGAGCGTGTGCTGAAATTTTTTCAGCATGACTGAATCGATCTCGTGTTGCTTGAAGTTGTGTCCAGTGATGGTTGCTCCAAATACCGTTAAGTTCTCCTCCAGATCTGTAGTTCCATCATGTTTGGGAATATCTGAAATTTTGTACTTCTTTGGGATGAGCGCGAAAATCGTACTCGGTTTATACAGAACCTTTCCATATTTCCTCGCCCCTGCCCTTGTCAGGACAGGGGGAGCCCCAAGTATCTGGCTTGTCCGTTCGTGAGCTTTCTTTTCCAGCTCTTCCCATCTGGGTCCAACTCTTTCTAACCTGCGCTTGTCCCTGGTATCCCTACATCTTTCGAGCTACTCGATGGGTGACGTGACTAGTCTTTTCTTAGCCAGAAAATCCAATGACTTCCCCTTACACTGCATCACTGTGCCTTTTTACGTTGGGACCGCCACTAACGTTATTTTCGACAAAGGGTCCTCCGCTCTACCTTAGAGTGAAGACATCTTTTCCTCGTCCCGAAGTAACGTCCTCTGGGGAGTGTTTCCTTGCTTTCTACTGACCGGTTAAATGGTCTTTCCTAGTTAAAATATTGTCGCGAACCTCCTTCGGGGGATTTATTGCCTTCTCCTCGCCCTCCTGATTGTCCAATTCCTGATTTCACTCTTTACGAGGGTTCTGTCGGTCCTTCGACCGTGGGCCTAATGGGTTTCTTGTTTCAACTAGAGTGCTGCTTTCGAACATGATACTTGGCCGATTTAGGCAAGATCAAACATGCTTCACCAGGACAACTCCAAATGCCAACGACTTGTAAGAGTTTCTGCTGTGAATCTTGATGATACCACAGTTGTCTGTCCCCACAGATGGTGCCAAATTATTTTCGGTGAAATCAAGTTTAACTAAGAAATCATTTAGAGATTTGTTTTCTAAGGGTTTGAAGACAAGTAGGACATATCTAACCTCGAGAGCTCTTTTTATGAGCCCGGTCCGGAGAAGTTTAGATTGTGATGCAGTCTAATGAGCAACAAAAGTAATATAATATGATCAAAGCAGGCAAAAAAGATCAGAAAATAATGATTCCGTGTATATACCCTGTTCTTTTAAGAACAGAATGATATTTTACAAAAGTGTGTGTGGGAGAGAAGATGATCCTCTTCTTTTCTCCTTAGGCCCTTTATATAAGCCAAAACAAGACTTTTCTAAGCCTAATGTTTAGGTGATGTGACACGACTGTGGCTCCGTATGCATTTCTGCTACGACACACTGATCAAGGTATGCGGACATGACCTGAGTTGGTGGGAATGAAGGACAGCAGTGTAGATACCCGTTTTCTCTGAGCTTCCAATTGCGAAGGCTCGCCCGCATACGCGCTTTGCTAAATGTTCCTTCTAGCCTAAGCTAGGTTTATATAAACCACTTCTCAATTTTTCATAATCCCCAAGGTACAGCTGATGTGACCTTTCTGCCACCCCCAACGTATATACTTGTGGTGGCACTCTGACCGATGACTGTTGATGTGACGGAAGTTGGTGAAAATGGGAACCAGCTGGACAACCCCAGTGGCCGTAATGGGTACCCGGGTCCGGACACCTTTTTACCCCATACAAACGTCAATACTTTAAGGCATATTTGAACCTTTTTTGTTTAAAATATTTTAAATTTTAAGCAATATTGATCGGTTCAATGACTAACGTCTATGTTTGAAGTTTATTTTGATCTGCATAGTTAACACGAGGCCAGGTATTTGAGTTTTTTTTATTTTTCTTTTCCATATAGTTAGCAAGAGAGTATTGAGAGTTTAACTAGATAGTAGTGGTCATCACCTTTGCTTTGTTCCTATAAAGAAGGGCTATGAGTCATAATTTTGTTGGACGTATTCAGATCCACTTGGCATTACCCAAACTATCTTTCCCTTTTCTTTCTCCTCTCTCTGTTCCTCTGTTCTGTTCTGTCTTCTTCATCAATCTGATTTGTTACTCTATATTTTAATCAGTTGAAAACTAAATTCTGCTTAAATCTGATGAAAATAGAATTCCCCATCTCTATAGACAATTCAGTCCCTCAGATTTTTACATTCCATTACCTTTAACACTTCCACATTTTCACAAATGATTAGAGTATCAGGTTTCCTCCAAATACATGTACATTATTCATGTAATAATCCCAGTCTCACACTTAGGTGATTTTTTGTTCTAGATCTTACATAGATCTATCTTGTTTTTCGGTTAATTACTCTCAAGTTCTGTGTTCTTGAAATGGTGTACGATATTAGACGAGGTATTTTAACATAGGATTAGGAATCACATATTGGAATAGCAAATTCCGTTTTGTTGAAATATATGATTATATCATTACTCCTTAGATCATAGTGCTAGTTAGGTCATATACAAACTAAATAGCCTGTGAGTCATCTCAGAAAATGAAGCATGAACCACAGCAAAATCAGATCATTTCAGCAAAACATTTCAATTCTCAAAGGTACATTCATAGCCTTATTGTCTATTTTCTATTCTTTGGTTCCGGTTTAGTTATAGGAATATCACTAAGCTTTTATCTCAAAGATGTTCCAATCACATTAAAGAAAAAACTATTTTCCGTGCAACCATCACCTCCACTTATAGTACCACAAAAATCACATCCTCCTCCATATCCTCCATTGAGTAATTTGCCTTTGCATCAGCAACAACAACACGTGCCAGTGACTAATAATAATGATCGTCGTGTCAACAATATTGATAAAAAGAGGAAAAGGGGTGGTGGTAGAATAGGATTAACAGATTATATTAAGCCTCCAGAAACCATGCATGACATGAAAGATGAAGAATTAATATGGAGAGCTTCAATGGTTCCTAAAGTTAGGAAATTCCCATATAATCGTACCCCAAAAGTTGCATTTATGTTTCTAGCAAGAGGAAGTTTGCCATTGGCTCCACTTTGGGAAAGATTTTTTAAAGGACATGAAGGGCGTTACTCTATTTATATTCATTCTCAACCATCTTTCAAAGGAGATGCACCTGAAGAAGGACCAATTTTTCATGGTCGAAGAGTACCAAGTAAGGTATGTTAATTGCAATTATCCTATTTTCCTATTAGTGCATTAGTTAATGACATTTTTTAGAATATAAGTTATATATAGCGATAGTGTAATTTTTTTTTACATTAGGTTGCTTACCGTTCTTTTGTCTCTCTAGATTACCAATTAATGCATATTAAACAAAGATTACAATTATGTACTTAATACGTGATCTGAAATTTATGAATATGTCTTACACCTTTAATATATAGAATGTAAACTCCTTTGTTAAAAGTTTTGGGAAAGTTGTACTTTATAAAATAGAACTTATATGTGCGTGGAAGACTGTTGAGCTATAAGCATTGTCATAAGTGAAGCCTATACGACATTCTAGTAGATCTTCGGAGATTGGTGCTCGTAAATCATTAACATCTCACTTCAGGGGTCACTGGCACTTTTGCTCTATTTTGTGCTGGTCTTTAACTTTTGTCCCTCATAACAAACGGGGGCATCGCATCATAATATCTCACAATTTATGTCTCACATGACTTTTGTTGGTAAAGAACTTATGTCCCACTAGGCATAAGTTCAATTGTTAAAGGACGAAAATTAAAGACCAGTGCATTTGAAGGAAAAAAAATTAAAGACCAGCCCATTTGAAGGACAATTCGAACAATTTCATCCTTCGTCCTTAGTGAACCTAAGCACTTTTGTCTTGGGCCTTGATTTGGCACATCCTCAGCATTGGGTTCGGCCCAGTTCTACTGGTAGGCCAGCCCATAATGGCCTTCCTTCATGACCATATGGGTTGGAGTTGTCAGAGTTTTGGATAACCTGAAGATTTCCTTTTCCTGAGGTGGCTACATCTGTAAGACTCTACTTGCTGAAATCATGACTATTTGACAAACTATTCATATATTTCAATAAAATGATCAGGCTTCGGTACAAACATATTTTTCTACTATAATCCAAATGCTAAACGAGAATTTGATGGTTTAATGGGTAGTTTATATAATGTTGGTTTAGCTAATGGAGAACGCTAATTTCCGTGACTATAAAAAGTGGCGGAGCTAATCAAACTAAGCGGACTCAAAATAGTAAGAAGTAAACACATAAAAAAGAAATCGAGGAAATTCAACATATAATATATATACATTAAAAAAAAAATTTAACCTACTGTAATTTTCTAATAAAAATGTATCATTTAACTCTCCTTGGACAAAGATAGCTTCCCCCTCCCTATGAACGACGACTCTACTGGCTAGGTGATAGCTTGTGCATACGTGTTATTCCTTTAGATAAAGAAGCTTCTTTGTCTTTTATGATGCGTTTAGTATTTGAAAGATGTAACACTCATGATCATTGGATGGAGTATTTAATTAATTTGATAATATCTTCTTTATTGGAAAAATGTGTAGAGAGTAGATTGGGGAGAATTCAGCATGGTTGACGCAGAACGGAGGTTACTAGCCAACGCCTTACTTGACATGGCAAATGAGCGTTTTGTGCTTCTTTCCGAGGCTTGCATTCCTTTATATAATTTTACAACCATCTACAACTACATCATGAACTCCACGAAAACCTTCGTGGAGTCCTATGATGAATGGGGCCCCGTTGGACGGGGTCGCTATAATAGCCAAATGACACCATGGGTGACAATCGAGCAATGGCGAAAAGGGTCCCAGTGGTTTGAGCTTGACCGGGAGATCGCCGTGGACGTGATCACGGATCAAAAGTATTTCAATTTATTCAAAGAATTTTGCAGGCCAGCATGTTATTCTGATGAGCATTACTTGCCAACTTTTGTCACCATGAGGTATTGGTGGAAAAATGGTAATAGAACGTTGACTTGGGTTGACTGGACAAAAGGTGGACCGCATCCCACGAAGTTTGCTAGGACTGAGGTGACAAAAGAGTTGTTACACCAAATGAGAACAGGAATTCAGTGTGAGTATAACGGAGAACCTACAAGTATGTGTTACCTTTTTGCAAGAAAGTTCTTGCCTAGCACATTGGATAGGCTTTTGAAGTTTGCTCCTAAGGTCATGATGTTCGGTTGATCTGTATTTTGTACAAATAATCCCTCACATCATATCGCTTCGACATGTTGGGACTTGTGCCTAAAGGAAGGGTCAAGTGATCGCACAGAGAATAGTGGCCATCCGTTTGATTTGTTTTTTTCATAAAGGTAATCCAGACGACGCACAATTTTTCCTAACATTGTTTTCAGTTGCAGGAGCTAGTTTGGATCCAAATTAAACCAAAAGCAGATCCAATGCCTTGTAATTCTTTTATTTTTCTTGAAATTTTAGTTGATTTTATGTAGTAGGCCTTTTTTTTTGGTCGGATAGGTCCTACCTCATTTTCAATTGGGCAACATTGAACGAAAGTCACTGTTATGTTCTTTTTAGTTAGTACAATTGATTGTCTGTTGTGGGTGGAGATAGATTAAAATTTATACTGGGAATTGTTAGATTAATTAAATTCTGCTTGGAGTCGTATTAATCATTTCCTGTAATTGATCTTATGCATATTCCATTATCCATATAAATTAGGAAATGTACTCGCGCTTTGCGCGGTGGTACAAATAAATCGAAATACTGATAAATAGTAATCTTATGATTTTAAAATAAAAGGTCCATCTTTATACATTTACTGATCAAATAAGCGGCCAAAAGAAAAAGAGAAACATATTACAGTAAAATCACGGTTTCTGAGATAGCCCTTAGAGCTAAAATTCCCAATAGTCATCCTCAAAATTGATTAGAATATAATTCTTCTTGTATTTTGATGCTATAGTATTTCGATATAAAAAATATTGAGAGTACAAGTTAATTATTAAAGTACAGAGGTTATTCACTTTTACTTTACCATTTATATTGAAAGAAAAGAGAAAATTGCAACTAATAATATTTGCTTCTAGTTTACATAATTTCATTTTTCAGAATCCATTAAATTAATTTAGAAATTTTACAACGGTTAGTTGATTTTAAATTTTGTTATCTATATGGCTACATGTATATTTATTTAGACAAATATACCTTGAATTAATAATTTTTCTTTCTCAGCATATTTAATAGTTCGGTTTATGTCCTTAATTAGAGATTCAAATAATAGTTTTTCAAAAGTTTTCTCCATTGTTAAATCTAAAGAAATGTCAAAATATCGTCTTCAAAATTCTTAATTTCCCTTTTTTTTCTTTGAGAGTCAAATAATGCTTTTTCAAATAATGCTTAATTAGAGAATCAAATAATGCTTTTTCAAAACTTTTCCGCTACTGAATACTGATCAATATATAGAGTTGTGCTTCAATGTAATGTGCTTACATATTTTGCAAATAATTGTGTGCTTACATATTTTGCAAATAATTGTGTACATCACTATAGGATGGATTATTAGAAAAAGGAAAAAGAACCTGGAAGAAAAGCCGCGACATTGCCGGAAGCCAGTGTTGGTTTTTATAGGGACACAAATATTTGTTTTCACATTTTACATGGTTGAACATCTGGATTTGTGGTTGATTTATTACCGCAGGGGTTCTTTTCTTCAGTAAATGAGGAATACGAAACGTTGTAACGGTCTCTCGTGGGGATGCGACTGTTTCGTTTATTAATGGAGCCAAAAAGACACGATTTTTGGAATCTTAAATTAAAATAAATAAAGCAAAAAAAATAAGAAGAAAAGGCTAAAAACATGAGAAAGAAGATAAATGTATTTTTTGATCTACGAGGCTATCACATCACCCGACCTATGTCCCTGTTTTATATAGATATCAGAGAAGATCATGGCTGTTGAGGCGATGTTGATTTTTGAGTCCTATGGGAAACAATTTGATGTTACTTGTTTAATTACGCAATAGAGTCTACTCAATAGTCCTATACACCAAAATTTCCTCCCAACTATACAAATATTAGAGTAACATACGTAATGCACAAATATTAGAGTAACATACGTAATGCTTGTTGATAAATCTGTAATCTTACTTAATTGCCCTTAATATAAACAAATTGGGATCTAAGGCGAGTTCCATGGGTTCTACTAAATTCACTTTTCGCTCAAATTATCTATACATATGTGATGTTTGAACAAATGATAATAAAATAAAAAACGTACACTAAGATTACATTTTTACGTTTTAACTCACTAATTTTCACCCACTAACTTTAAATTCTGGATTTGTTCTCAACATGTATATGCTGAGTAAAGTCCCTTTAAACAATATCAGGAACAAAGTAAGCATATATATACGAAACTTGTTGGTCTCTTCTGGGTAACTTCTCTGCAATATCCTTGAGACAATTAGTCCTAAGTCACACAAACCGAGAATCAAACGATAAGCTGATCATAGTTTATAAATGGTTAATACTTTTTTTTTCCTTCTGGCTGAACATACTTAAGAGTTAATTAAGAAGGATGTATAGTAGGATATGACGCTTCATAGCACTTTATCATTCTTACAAAATAGACCGAAGAATATTCAATTTATTTTTGAATTTTGCGTTAGCAATACTCTTTTTCTTGTGGTACTCTTGAAACCGTGTAAACTAACACGCAAGCTACATCAAGCGCCCGACAGTGGACGTTACATGAGCGTTATTATCGAAGAATGTTTGTTTATGCGAACTACTTATTACTTCTATAACCTAGTTAGATAGATTTTACTCCCCTGTTCTTTTTCACTTATACCTTATAATAAAATTATTTTTTTCTTTTTACTTGTTCATTTTGGTAAAAGATTTATTATTTTCTTTCAATATTATCCTTATCATTAAGTAACTACGTAAAGTCTACTATTTTTAAAGCATAATTAATAAGGGTAATATAGTAAAATAATTTCTTAGGAGGAGTATCAAGTCAATAAGAGACAACTAAAAAGGAATGGAGGGAGTATTGAGTATCCTCGATCATATAAAAGACCCCATTTTATAATCTCTACTTGCTATGCGATTCACTATTCTAATGCAATTCGTCGCAACTTCGTATAACTATTTTGCAGCATTTACATGGGTGTGGGAAGGGGGGCCGGGGGTGGGGGTGGGGGAGGTACCTAGGAAGGAACTTCAACCACGATGGCAGATTGGATACACTCTTCATGTGCTTCCTACATCTGTGGAATCTATGAAAAGTGTACTTTATTTTGTTGTTTTAAACGAATTGAGAAATCATACGGCATATAAACAAAGTAAAATGATTAATAAAGATTGAAATAAAATCATTATTAAGTTTCGACAAAGCTGTCAGTGACTGGATCCGATGTGATGAAACCAAAAGGAAAAACAAAGAGACATTTTATTTGCCTAGCGTGAAAACAAAGGACTAACATATCAAAGTTATAATACAAAAGTGTGACTAATATATGTTTTTTTTTTCTTTTGCATTTTCCTCTGTATTGAAGTAGGTTGATACGTTTGGTTCTCGATCGGAAGAAGATTTGTGATGTATAGTAAACCAAAATAAGTTATGTATTAGCATTGCAAAGATTTTTTATACTACTTATATAATAGATTAATTATTTTTAACGATGGCATAATCGTGTGGATATTTTCTTGACCGTACATGGAACATAAATTCATAACAAAATTAGATAGGAAACCTTTATAATGATACTGCCATACTCATATATACCTTTCCTTCTTGCAACTACCCTCTTTGAGTCCAGTTAGGCTCTTGACTACTAAATTAGTTATTTATTAGGAGAGGACAATAACATAATCTTTAAACAATACAAATCTTGAAGTTTCAATTTCCTTCTTTTATTTTTTGCATTTTGAAAAATAAGATCCATCCACCAACTGATCAAGTTATGAGTTTTATTTTCAGTTTAACCACTATCATATCATATATATATATATATATATATATATAAACAAAATACCAATATATACCATTAGTCTCTCTCCTGTTAAGATGGTGTCATTAGGTTCCATAGGATAGAATATGTATAGCAAATCTGAATTATGCATTTTAAAAAAAGAGTTCATTGCTTCTGTAACTACAAATCAAAGGTAGAGTTCCTATATTGATAAAAATAGACTCGAACTCAACATCATTTGAGTTTGCTCAATTAACTCTAGAAAAAAAAAATGAATATACTTGCATATATCGAGTGATGAGAAAAAGATAATTCAATAAGGGTGGACTTTTTAAAACATTCGGTATCTGAAACTACTAGGTCTGATTAATCCAAATTTTATCGAATAGATTCACTGAAGAGAGGTAAAAATTTGTTACTTATTAGTTTTTTCCCTTTTTACAGAACTCAAACGCGAGATATCTAAGAAATTAAAGAACCCAAAAAATGTGCCACACTTAGATAGTAATCTGGGCCCCAAAATAATTTGTATTAAATATATGATTTTAAAAAAATATATATTTATTATTAGTGATATATAATTTTCTGGATCATTTTACTATCAATTATTTATCAATTGTTACATATATATATTTTCAAAGTTTATGCTAAATTTTAGAAATATGATTGATGTAATTATAGTTAGAAGTTATAGTCAATTAAATTTATAACTACTTCCTACTTTGTAATATGGTTTGATTCACTTCAGCTTAATTAAATCAATCTAGTTTATAATTTTGACTTTGTAAGATCTTCTATAACTCTTTAAGTGCATTTTTAGATATTTTTCAAGCTCAAGCTAAGTAGATTATTAAATAATTAGAATAGAAAAGACATTATTAAGCCCTTAAATATTTTTTAGGCATAATAGTCACTGATGGTTTTAATCTATTTTTATAGCTATAGTGATACGAAAATATTTATATGTAGAAGATGATACTCTTACTGTCCTGAAGTCTTACTTCTATTTTTAAATGTTTCCATTGCTTATAAAATAATTTTGAACAGTTTTTTGTAACAATCGCTTGAACAAAAAAAAATCGATGAAATGATCGTAATACAGAATATAAGACTCGTGATTCAATTAATGTCTCATGAAAAATTACACGAATTGACTATATCGTCTATTGAAAAAAAATATATACTTTAAAAAACTATAAGAATAAATAACACATAAAATATATTAAAATTTTACTAAATAAATATAAGGCCTCCTTTTAAATTTTGGCTTTAGGCCACTGGCTCTCCTGAGCCACCCCTGATAGTAATTCAGGAAGGGTAGTTAGGCAAGAGTTGTTGCTTCTACAAAATTCAAGCACACAACGGTTCCCTATTGTGTGAATGCGGCAGCGAAGCAAAAAAAGAAAACATGAATTCCATGCACATTAGGGACGTGGAACATAGAGGATACCAAGAAGAAGAGATTCTTCCAGGAAACTCTGAAATTAAAAGCAGAATACATATATATATGCTTACGCGGTCCATTTATTTCTTCATCCCAAGTCTTTGTCAACTTTAATACAAATTAAGAGTTAAACAAAAAAAAAAAACACCTCCGGCCTCTTTCAAATCTCTATGCACAAAATCAACTTTGTCCAAACAAAAAAGTTAATTCTGTGGACCCTGGTTCCAGTGTGGGCCTCCAAGTCATGTGGATATTTAAGTTTGTTTTGTGTGTTTGTTACAGCATACGTGCCTGTGGAGGAAATGTGTGTTTTGTTTTTGAGTCCGAAACCAAAATAATTAAAAAAAAAAAAGGTATGAACTAAAATATCCCAAGAAAAAAAAGAGGTATAAAAGTACCTTTAACGCATAAAAATCATGCGTTAAAGGACTTGACGGAGACAGACCCGTTAAGTCCTTTAACGCATGATTTTCATGCGTTATTGGATGGTCTTTTTTTTTTTTTTTTTTTTTTTTTCTTTCACACTTTTTTACATACTTTAGCCATAGATTAGTCATGCTTCGAGACTCCAAAACTTGAATATTTTATATAGAACTCTATTTATTTTTGTGTGATTAATAAGTTAGGCTCAACACATCAAGGATACACAAAACTTCGGATTGTCGTCTTAGTGGTTGAAAAGTGCTCAAAGTCCATTTTTGTTTGAAGACTTGTTGTCATTAGCTTTAAGTTATTTATGTTTTAGGGTTTCGTGTTATTTTTATATTAATGCGTAACTTTATTTTGATAATTTCACAAATAAATAAATTAACAATAAATAAAAAATTAATAATCCATAATCAATTAACAAAATATTAATTCATAATCAATTATTTCTGTGTAATTTTTTTTTTTTTTTTTGCGTTATACCCTTCAACACCCAACTAATTGGAGTCTGCAACTTAAATAACTCCAAAAGTGGGTGTGGGTACCAAAATAATCCATTAACGAATAACGAACAATAAGCTAAATCCCGAATAATGAATAATAAACTAAATACCGAATAACGAACGATAAACTAAATCCTGAATAACAAACGATAAGTTAAATCCTTAGTTTTGGATTGAACATCATTAACATAATTTCCGAAAAGGATTAGTTAGTTAACATAATTTTTTGACGAAGGATTAGTTAGTTAATATAAAATTTTGTTCATTATTACTTTAACTATATGAGTTAAGTAAATTATAATCAACAATACAATATCATGGATTATTCAAAATAACTAACTAAATCCTCCATAACTTATCCTAGTTAAGTAAGTTCTAATTAGATATATAAGTATCATGTAGAGCAATGTCTAGCCCTGAATTTGCCAGAACAATTCCAGTGAGTCCTCCTAAAATTTTAGTTAATTTCAAGAATAATGAATAATTTAGTATTTACAAATACGACACCTCCATGGATCTCCGTTAATTATTTGTTAATTATGGCATTGTTAATATTTGTTAATTATGTCATTGTTAATATATTTATTTCTGAAATTGTTTTCCCATGTTAATTACTTGTTTATCCCATGTTAATTATTTGTTAATTGTGTCATTTTTGTTTGAAGACTTGTTGTCGTTAGCTTTAAGTTATTTATGTTTTAGGGTTTCGCGTTATTTTTATATTAATGCGTAACTTTTTTTTTAGTGATTATAACTTTATTTTTATAATCAATTAACAAAATATCAATTCATGATCAATTATTTATGTGTAATTTTTTTTTTTTTTTTTGTGTTATACCCTTCAACCCCCAACTAATTGGAGTCCGCAACTTAAATAACCCCAAAAGTGGATTTGGGTACCAAAATAACCCATTAAAAAACCTTTTGCACACTAATTTATTTTTAAGTTGGTGAAATTTTAAATGATCATAACTTTGTGCTCGGATGTCCATTTGATGCGATTTTTTTTTATTTTAGGTATTTTTTCAAGATCTATGCGTCTGAACTGCCGCAAGGCTGTTCGCCCGCCCCGAATTTTCCAAAAACGTTCGTTATCCCATTCAATTTCAATTTTCCCACAAATTCGTGCGCAATTTTCATTTATTTCTTTTTTAAATCTAATGGCGAAAAATATATTTCAATTCCATAATTCCGTGATAATGATGTTTTCAATGTCAATTTCAAGGTTCCAAATTCAATTTAAGAAAACAAGTTAGATAGCATTAGTGAACATACAAAATAATAAAAAGTGTCTACATTGTTACTTTAACCAACTTGGCTTGGTGTTAAAGCCTTTGGCTTTTGACTTTTTTTTTTATCTCATCCACCAGGGATCAAACCTCGGCAGGAGCGTTGAGAAGATGTTATTAGTAAAAAACGAACTAATTTATTTAACGATTAACATGGGATAAACAAGTAATTAACATGGGAAAAACAATTTCAGAAATAAATATATTAACAATGACATAATTAATAAATATTAAAATGCCATAATTAAAAAATAATTAACGGAGGTCCATGGAGGTGTCGTATTTGTAAATACTAAATTATTCATTATTCCTGAAATTAACTAAAATTTAATATCTTATTAGAACTTACTTAACTAGGATAAGTTATGGAGGATTTAGTTAGTTATTTTGAATAATCCATGATATTGTATTGTTGATTATAATTTACTTAACTCATATAGTTAAAGTAATAACGAACAAAATTTTATATTAACTAACTAATCCTTCGTCAAAAAATTATGTTAACTAACTAATCCTTTTCGGAAATTATGTTAATGATGTTCAATCCAAAACTAAGGATTTAGCTTATCGTTTGTTATTCAGGATTTAGTTTATCGTTCGTTATTCGGGATTTAGTTTATTATTCGTTATTTGGGATTTAGCTTATTGTTCGTTATTCGGGATTTAGTTTATTATTCGTTATTCGGGATTTAGCTTATTGTTCGTTATTCGTTAATGGATTATTTTGGTACCCAAACCCACTTTTGGAGTTATTTAAGTTGCGGACTCCAATTAGTTGGGTGTTGAAGGGTATAACGCAAAAAAAAATAAAAAAAAATACACAGAAATAATTGATTATGGATTATTAATTTTTTATTTATTGTTAATTTATTTATTGGTGAAATTGTCAAATAAAGTTACGCATTACTATAAAAATAACACGAAACCCTAAAACATAAATAACTTAAAGCTAATGACAACAAGTCTTCAAACAAAAATGGACTTTGAGCACTTTTCAACCACTAAAACGACAATCCGAAGTTTTGTGTATCCTTGATGTGTTGAGCCTACCTTATTAATCGCACAAAAATAAATAGAGTTCTATATAAAATATTCAAGTTTTGGAGTCTCGAAGCATGACTAATATATGACTAAAGTATGTAAAAAAGTGTGAAACAAAGGAAGAAAGAAAGAAAGAAAAAAAGACCATCCAAGAAAGAAAGAAAGAAAAAAAGACCATCCAATAACGCATGAAAATCATGCGTTAAAGGACTTAACGGGTCCGTCTCTGTCAAGTCCTTTAACACATGATTTTCATGCTACTTTTGTACCTTTTTTTTTCCTGGGGTATTTTGGTTCATATCATTTTTTTGGGGGTTATTTTGGTTCCGGACCCTTTTTTGTTTCTCCTTCCGGTGGGGTTCAAAAGCTACGTTAAGTACTGTATGGTCTTTATTTATTCGTTAATAATAATTGTAGTTGGTTGAAGTGTCATTTATTCTACGAAATAACAATTAGTAGTTGCTAAATTTGTTCTTTATTATGAGGCTTCCTTTTTTCTTCTTCGGGGAATTAGTATTAGCAAGATTTTCGTTAGTTATGGTGTAATTTGTAAACGAAGAGTGAGAATCTTTAATTTAAGAGCGAACATTTTTTCTTATGTCGGAAGAATTTAAGTTTTGTGCACTGTATGAAATATTTACACTATCAGCATGGTAATTTTGAAGGTAAATATAGTAACTTTCTTAAGTAAATATGTTTACCTTTCTTTTAAATAAAATTGTAATTTAGAAGAGTAATTAAATTAAAGAAAGTTGAATCCTACTTGTACTCTAACCAAAATTAGTTCTTAGTTTTACTAGTAACCAAATTATTTCCTTCTCAAAGTTTTTTTACAATTTGACATTCTTAATTTCTCTCTCAAGATCATTGCTGAAGCAGTTCTTTAACCCTTCAAATATTGAACTTTGTAATAAGTAATACTTTAAACATCTCATATATTCTGAATTTTGGGAACTTCTTTAATTTGCTGGAATTGAATTTCAAGAATTGAAGTTATATTGATGTTTACTAATATTTTAATTAATAGAAAGATTTGAATAAATATATCACTTTTCAATAAGTGTAGAAGTTTGTTACTTTTAGCTGTGAATCAAACATTTAGAGCAAATCAGAGGAAGGTTTTGAAGAAGAAATATGTCATGACCCAATTAGTGGGCCATGATGGGTACTCATAACTGGCTATCGAGCACCACTCATCATGCTAACTATCATACCCAACTTGAACATATGTATGAAATTTCTCAAATCAAAACTTACTATGAATGAGCACTAAATACCTCCCAAAAACATATATATATATATATATATATATATATATAACCATAGGCCCATAAGGCTACAAAAATGATGTACAAAGCATACACTAAGGAGGTCACATAACATCTATTACCCACATATGAGTATCTACAAGCCTCTAAGTTGGAATACTGAAATCACAAGGGCAGGACAGGACCCCGCCATGCCCCAATATGTACACAAAAGGATATACCAATAGGCTGCACCTCCGGAGTAGTGGGGTGCTCCTGTAAATCTGCTGAGTGAGCTCCTAAGCGTCTGCACCGTCTCCCTGTTTACCTGTGGGTATGAACACAGCGTCCATAAAAGAAAAGGACGTCAGTACGAACAATGTACTGAGTATGTAATGCATGTATGTCAACATAATAAAGAAGTAAGAGACCATGAGATGAAGAGATAACCTGTAACTGATTGCCTCTTAAGGCGGAATCATGCATGCTAACTTTCATAATAAACAACATCATATCATGTAAATATATAAACTGCCCGTCCATATAGGAACGGTGTGATCATCATTAGCCCGCGTCTGGGGTAAACATCTCAAGCCGCCCACTAGTGGTGTCTGTCCGGCCAATTAGGCACGGTGTTATCTTCATCATAGCCGCCCACTACGCCTGTCATAGTGGTGACTGCCCGGCCAACTAGGCACGATGTAATCTTACATATACATAATTGAAAGCATGCATGAGAGGTCAAGTAAAAGCTATAACTCTATCAGAGCGACATAAGGTCGGGAGCCTCCGATTAAATTATAGAATAATCCCCATCACTATATCTCACCTTGAAGGAACTAATATCATGAGGTGAGATAACAATAAGAAGTAACATCAGTGAAATCATAAAGATAATTAAGAATGTCAAGCTCATCGTAGCATCATTATCATCATGATGGAACATATCTCATCTCTAGCTTATAAGAAGCTTTTAAGAATCTTTAACTTTCATCTTTTGGGATGTAGGAAGGTCATGGAAATATAGAAAAGAAATCATAACATTGGGGTTATGCCTTTGAAAGAAGGGGACTAGCCTTACATACCTTTACGTCTCCTTAACGACGAAGCGTTCTCCTTCCAAGCTCATAACTCTACATTCAAGAGAATTCGTACTACATTAGATCATTAGAAACATGCTTAAGGCTAAGCTAAGACAACTAAGAGCTAACGAAAATTGGGCAGCGTTTCCTTTATTTTGACAACTCTCTCCATATACCAAACAACTCCCAAACATCAATAACAACACCCATAATATCATAATCAATAAACTTCTTCAAGTTAAACATTATTCAATCCTCACAATCCTCTTTCAAAATCATCCACAAGCGTGGCTACAACACAACCTCATATTCATTCTCATATAATACTTCCTTAACATTATTAGCATTATTCATGACAAGATTATACTCATTTCATACTAAGAATCATGACTCAAATGAGCTTACCACTCAAAATGCCTTATTTCCATATTTGAGCTCATATTCTACATTCTTCTCTAATCCAAGTCTTTCAATCACTCAATACCTTTAATAACATGAGATAGTTGTAAAACTCACCTTTGATTATAGAGGAATGACCTTTAGATGAAGATACTCCACTTGAGAAAACCCCAACTTCAATTCCAAAGGGAACCTTGGCTTCCACAAACCTTAGTAGTCTTCTCTACACTTGATTCTCTTGGTTCTTGATGATAATCTTTGATCTCTCTTGAATTTATGTTGATAAGGTGTATAGAATATTCTAGATCTCTCTTGAAGTGTGGAGAATGAGTGAAATGAGAAATAAGAACTTGGGGTCCTCTTTTTATAAAAATTAAAAACTGCTCGCTATGGATTATATGGACACTTATACGGTCTGTATAATTTTATACGGTCCGTATAAGTGATCGTATAATACTTCCAGTGATGACCCTTCACTGTGACTGTTATACGAACCGTATAACTGGTGGTATAACTCACCCTCTTCCGAAATTATTTTCGTTGATTCGTTTGATCTCCAATCCTTATGGAACCTTCTTAGCACTTGTTTAATACTTCATTAACCATCTAAGGAGCCTTATAACTTCTCCTCACGACATTACTAAATAATCCTTAACTTGATAGTTTGTGAAACCTTTCCAAAACACGACTTATACTCCACCTTCTTCAACGAACTTTCTTCTCTTGCCTCAAATGTCTTTGGAATCTTAATTAGAATCATTAAGTATCCCTTCTTACTTGTAGGGACATCACGTAGACCTTAACTGTCATTAGTCTATTCACAGCACAACGACATGAATATCCTAGGTGTAACAAAATAAAAGCTCACATTGGTAGAAGTATTAAAGAGTGATAAACCTGATCAACCTGGGAACGATGAAGACAGATAGTTAAAGGGAAGAGAGAGAGTGGATTAAGAAAAAAATAGATTGAGTTTTTGAAGGGAAGGGAAGAGAGAGAATAAAGCGCCAGTGCCTAAATTTTAGAAAAAGAAACAATTTAGGAGAAAATTGATAACCTTAATGTTAACTGATAGTGTACAAAATTATATAGTGATAGTGCACCAAATTTAAACTCCTGTTGGAAATGAGAAAATTAAGATCCATAAATAACAAATTTTTATAAAATAATAAAACCAGAAGAACAATATTATTGCAGAGAAAAAGAAAAGAGAGGAGAATTTTTTATTTCTCTTGAGGGATGAATTTACAATGAAGGATAACCTCTATATTTATAGGGAAAAACTGACTTGGTCCCAAAGTGACTAACCCTAATTTTTCTCCTAAAGATAGACATCCACAATAATAAATAATATTTATAACACTCCCCCTTGGATGTTTATTTGATAGATAATGTGCCTCATTAAAACTTTACTAGAAAAAACCCAGTGGAAAAAATTCTAGTGAAGGAAAAAGAGTATACATTTCTAATAATACGCATTTTGGCTGCCTCATAAAAAACCTTACCAGGGAAACCCAATTGGGACAAAACCTTGGTTAAGTGAAAAAGAGTATAGCGTGTATTAATTCCCCCTGATGAGAACATCAATCCAAAATTGAAATTTTCGCATCTCAATCTTGTGCACCATCTTCTCGAAAGTTGCAATTGGTAGAGAATTGCTGAACAAATCAACTATATTATCACTTGAACGAATCTATTGCCCGTTGATATCACCATTCTATTGGAGACCATGTGTGTAGAACAACTTTAGTGAAATATGCTTTGTCCTTTTATGAATCCTCTCTTTACTTGGCTATGTATGTTGCTGCATCTTCAGTCTTTGGATAGAGTTGCATCGGCATATAATATTGTTGAAATAAGTACAAGTGCATTCCTGAATTGCTTTATAAACAGATGTTATCTTGATATGATTTGATTGTCATGTAGAATTAACAACATCGTATGAATGTAATCCCTCATAGTCATAGAAAAATATGTAAATGCATCAATTGCATAAAGATATGACATTTCAGGACCACAAAATTCTGCAAGTTTCTCATTTCAACTTCTTTCAGCAGATAATCTATTGCTTTTGGAAACTCTTCAAAACTTTTCAATAATATAAAAGTCATCAACTTGCACAACAATATAATAGATTCTGATTTTCATAAAAACATAAGGATAAATAGAGTCATTTGTACCCTTAGTCAGTGAATATTCATTAAGGTGATAAAATTGCTTTCACCTTGCTTAACTTAATTCAAATTAGAATTATGAATAAATTTCTATAACTTGTATATGCTTCTGGCATTTAGAATTCTTCAAGAATTTTCACATAAATTTTATCATGTGACAATATCCATTAATATTTAAAGGCGTGACATTTTATGATGTCAGGACTGCAGGTCCAATAAGCTTGAAGCTTACCAAAATGAGTCATTTCACTTGGTAATAATGTGTACGTCAAGATGCTTTATAGACATAGAATTTAGATCCTCACAACCTTATACAATATTACGCTACATTGTAAGATATCGTCAACGATATCTCATTTGTATCGGTTCGCAATGTGACATAACTTATTGAGATCTCATCACTTCCATTATTTTTAAGTACCTAAACCTCTCATGAGGTTTCATGAAGTGTTATGTCGTAGGATCTTCAAGAGCACATTGCCTCCTTATAATGATCATTGATCATTTGCTCCACTTTCTTTTCAATGACTACTGCGTTTGGAAACGCTGTCCTTTAGGGACATGAATTTAATAGGACCATTTTGTAGCTGAAATTAGATATTAATTTTGAGTCAGCAAATGCTTCTAGCATTTGACTTGAATTATCTTTTAAATGAGGATCATACTAATGATAATTCATAACATATTTCTCAGTTGCTTATTCTCTCCCCCTTATGTTAGAAAACTAACATATATTTCATATCCTCTTTAGGGAATTCATATTTGTGCATCTGCTAGATTATTTAGATAGATACTGCACATCAAAATCTATTAGATGGAATATATTTGATTTCTGACCCTGAACCAATTGTGAAGGGATAATTTATCATAATTTATTAATCTGATGCATACAAGTGTTGTTGTATGCAATATATTTTCTATCATACCAACATATGAGCTTTGTTCTCATAAGCAATGATTTAGCTATTTATTGGAGATATTTAATGTCAAACCAACTTAGATATAAACCAGCATTATTAAGATGGATTGTCTTGATGTACATAATCTGAAAATTGTGCTCTTGACTTAATTATTTTGAGCAAGTAATTTTGTAAATGTCAAACTACAGGTTGACAATAAACGCAAATGTGACCATCTTAGCATCTATTTAAGGTATCACATAAAAGGTGAATGGGCCCATATTCGCCTTTTATATTTTTCTAGAATTTAGAAAATTCAACCCCAACATTAGCCAGTATAAGAACACGCAACAAAAAAATAATTCTTGAAGAATCTTCTAGTTCTTCAATATATGTCAATTACTCAATCTGCACATCATATTTGAATCAGGATGGCCAAATCGCTCATGCCGACTAATAAAATAAAATTATTTATATTATTAAACTTCTAGTTTACAATGACATGAATTGTTTTTCTTGTACCAATAAACTTTTGGTTTACCGTGACATGTGATTTCATCATTCTTTTATTTGTGTAGTACAATTTGGAGAATAGAGAGGGTAACCTTTCACATACGTATTTCATACCCACAATAATTGTGAAGATATTTAATCCTCCTATCATTTATAGTTTCAATATGATAGTCATTTACTTTAGTAAACTTTGAGTTTATACAACTCGTGTTTTGATCATAACAACTTCGTATATTACAATCTAGAACGAATTACATAATAGTATATAAGCTCTTCAGGAGCCTTTAATTTATTCTCCATAACACATATTGTTTGGACACTATTAGTGTCATGATCTTCTAAATAAACAGTTAGCTCTTCTGGAGACCTTAATTGATTTTGTTAGACATTGTTGGTGTCATGAAAGAAAATTTGATGAGATATTTAACACAAGAGTATTTAGAATATTTCTTCTCGATTATTCCACCTCTTCTGGAGGTGAATTGTGATATCTCCATAATCAAGTACACGTCTGCATTTATTAGCTTTACTAAATGTTGTCACATTTACTTCAGGGAATAGATCTGTATTTGTAACGTCTAGTAAAAGTTCTCATTCTTCAGGAATGAAACATAATCATCTGAACGTGTCTTAAGCATATCAAATTGTGATAGCTTATATTTTCTTTTAAGATATTGCTACTTCAGGAGCAAATTAAGACATACATATGATGTAGAAACCTTTTCTCTAACACATCTTCAGTTGTAGTCACAATAAGCCTGTGAATATATTACCACTTCTGATGGCTATACGCATAAATAATTTGAGCCATAATACTCATTGTCTTACCAAAGATTCTATCCTTCCAATTGTAACAAACTCATTGTGACACACGGTAGGAAACCACGTTTTAGGGATAATCATGATGTCGCCTGCATATGAGAGAGTACTAGCACAATACACACACCTCACACATAAGGATTACTATTAGATAAATAAGAAGAACACTGATCGGGATAGATATACAGAACACAAAACAGAGGGCATAAATAAATTAAATCACGAGGAAATTTATGGATTACGGCGTGTAAAACCCATACCACTGTTATGTACAACTCTATAGCATTAATATATAGAAAAGTAACGTAAATGATTATACTTCTCCAACTTTGGTATATGTTTAAGTTCAAAGCCATGCTGCAAAATTTTATTATAATTACTTACCTGGAAATTGCTTTGAGAATTATAATCCCACCTTACCATGACATATATATTGAAGATTCAAACTATTTTGCTACACATATCTTTGCATAGTAAATGCTCAAGATAACAGAGACTCGTGTTGATAACGTGTTATAAAATAATAAAATTAGAAGAACAATACTGCAGAGAAAAAGAGAAGAGAGGAGAATTTTTATTTTTTCTTGAGAGATGAATACAATGAAGGATAACCTCTATATTTATGGAGGAAAACTGACTTGATCTCAAAGTCACTAACCCTAATTTTTCTCTTGGGAAAATTTTAAATTTTCTTACGCCTAAGTTTAAGAATCCTTATACAAATTAGGTCGCTGTCTTTCTTGCTTCATATCTGTTATCGATCAAGCTTTTGTTCTCTTCCTTTCGCCAGTTAGTGATGAGATGCCTTTGTCAAGTAATAAGACTAAAACAAATAGCAAATTAATTCTCTGCATCCAATTCTTTATTATTTACAAAAGAAATGTTATGCAAAAAAGTAAATAATGATTTTGATATGGACTTGGAGGCTAGCTCATTTGGTGTGCTCTCTGGCTTCCATAATTGAGATGGAGGGTGCAAAGTCCATCAATAAAGCATCATTTCATTTCTCCCTCTCCTTATGTACGTAATAAGAGGATTTTTATTTTATTTTATTTTTTTATAGAAAAATGATTCTGATATATCACAAGTGATGAATATTTTTTTACCCCTCCCTCCAAGGAGCTTTCCCTTTTTGCTCACTTGGTGACTCAAACACACAATATTCAGGTCCAAGGTGAAAGTTGCTTACTAACTAAGTGTTAGACCCCCAAGTTTTGACTTAGATGCATGCGGGCGAGGGCAGTGTCAAGGGCTTATACATTACCCCTTGACATGGGCCTATGTGGTTGTTGGAAGCAATGTGCGGGGTTGTATGCCTATGGCATGGTGTGCAGCTAAGTCAAGGTGTTTGGGTGTTGGCAAAGCAGCTTGACGAATGTCAGTGGCACGGACAGGCGCATGGCACCAGAAAGGCATGCGTGCAGGCAGTAGGTTGGCACAGGCAGACATGGGCATTGACATGGGCTGGCTGGGGCCAAGGCAAATAGGAAAGGTAAAGGGTTGGCATGGTGTTGGCATGGCATTGGCATGAAGATGGGCGAAAAATATTCTAAGTGTTGGGTGAAGCTATGAGGCGAAAATTAGGCTAAGGTACGCGCGAGACACATGAGCGTGGAAGGTGCATGGCACATGAGCGAGGCATGCGCGCGGCATATGCGACGGTTACACAGTGTGTGCGGCATGTGCGACGGTTAAGGTCGGTTTTTGAAGGCTTTGCCCACATGGGCGAAATGTTAGGCTTAGGATCTGTATGCCATTATCCCAATGTAACTGCTGGCACATGCCATGCACGCCCCTCCCCTTGTAACTGCTTGTAACTACCCCTGGCAGGTTTGTAAAGTAGACAAAATTTGGCTAAGGCATGATGCGGTTTTGTAAGCCTCCAAATTTGTGAGTCCTTTTGTATATCTGAGAGATAATAAAAGGGTTGGGCATTGCCTGTAAACATTGTGTGTTCCTTTCATTGTGTTTGACCCGAAATTAAATCTAAGTGTCAAAAGTGAGTGTGTGTGCGAAGGCTGAAGTTGGTTGTGACGCTGACTGCCGAGCAGTGGTGACGCTGGAAACAAAATCACCCCTGTTTCAACTGGTATCAGAGCGTGGTTACGTTCGTGGCACGAAGTAGTGCGTATAATGAACTGAGGGACAGAGTGGCTGCCTTGGAGGCACTGGTGGGAATGGCTGAAAACGCTGATGATGTGACGTCTATAATCAGTCTCATTCATGTATTGAACACGGAACTCGCTCAGTTTCGTGAGATTATGGCAATAAGAATAACGGGATATGATGAATTTCGTGAATAAGCCTTGGTTCAGATCGAGGATCTGAAAAAGGCAAACAAAACTCTGAACTTGGAAGTGGTAGTGCTGCGGAGGGAAATGGCTGGTTCTAACGCAGGCCATGAGGCAAAACGTTCCAAGGTGAAGATCCCTGAACCTAAATCCTTTACTGGTTCAAGATCTGCAAAGGAATTGGAAAATTTTCTGTGGGATATGGAACAGTACTTCACAACTGCCCGTATTTCTGAGAACGACAAGTTAAGTATCACCACTATGTACTTGACTGGTGATGCGAAATTGTGGTGGAGGACCAGGGATGCGGATGATATGAGTGCTGCCAGGCCAAGGATCGATACTTGGGCCAAATTGAAGAAGGAAATGCGTGACCAGTTCCTTCCTAGTAATGCATCTTGGATTGCTAGGGATCGCTTGAAAAGATTGAGGCAACAGGTTCTGTTCGTGACTATATCAAGGAATTTACTTCTTTGATGTTAGACATCCAAAATATGTCGGATGAAGATAAGTTGCACAACTTAATTTCTGGGATGCAAGCATGGGCCCAAAACGAACTTAGGAGACAGAATGTGAAAGATCTCCCAAGTGCAATTGCAGCGTCAGATTCGTTGGTAGATTTTCGCTCAACACGTGTTCCATCTGAAATTCCCACTTCTCCTAAGTCCAAGAAAAAAACTGAAAAGAAGGGGGAGTGGAAGAAGGAAGGGCGGAAAGAAGGTGCTGACAAAGAAAAGGTTGTTGCGGACGTTGGAAATTCAAGGAACAAGAAAAATTCAGCGAGTGACAAAGGTTGTTGGACTTGTGGAGGGTCTCACTTGGCCAAGAATTGTCCAAATCGTGAAAGGGTGAATGCTATGCTTGTGAGGAATATAAATGCAAACGAGGAAGGTGCTGTAGTTGCTGCTTTGGAAAACCCACTCGGTTTACTCTTGAACAATCAAATTTCATTAGTGAACACGGTGGGGGAGTCATCTACAAATCCTCATTCTTCGTTGCTGCACATTGAGACGAAGGTTGACGATAGAGTGTTAGTGGCGATGGTGGATACTGGAGCTACTCACACTTTTATTGATGTCAAACTTGCTGCAAAATTCGGACTCAAATTGACAAAGAGCCCGAATTATATGAAAACTGTGAACTAGGTGGCCCAACTGATTGAATGACGTGAGGGTACTTGCGGGACCTTGGGCTGGAAAACACAGTTTGATGGTGATTCTGTTAGGAGATTTCGATATGATACTTGGAATCGATTTCTTGAGGAAGAACTGCTTCGTTCCAATGCCCCACTTGGACGGAGTTATGGTGATGCAAGAAAAGATGGCGGGGTTCATAAAGGCTGTTCATCCATATGGCGAGGCAGAAAAATTCAGTAAGTACAAGAGCCCCATTATTTCTGCTATTTCGGTTGAGAAAGGCTTAAAGAAAGGTAAAGAAACTTCCCTTGCTGCTTTGGTTGAGATAAAACCTGCTGCTTTGGTTGAGATAAAACCTGATGTAAACGTAGAGGTGCCTGATTGTGTGGCACAGGTTTGGGGGGAATTTAATGATGTTATGCCACCTGAACTCCCTAAAACGTTGCCACCAAGGAGGGATATTGATCATAAGATTGAGTTGTTGCCGGGTTCTATTGCTCCTGCACAAGCTCCTTATCGTATGGCTCCTAAGGAGTTAGCTGAATTGCGGAAACAATTGAATGAGTTGCTAGATGCGGGTCTGATTCAACCCTCAAAGGCTCCGTATGGTGCACCTGTTTTATTCCAAAGGAAACAGGATGGGTCAATGAGAATGTGTGTGGACTATCGGGCGCTGAACAAGGTGACTGTGAAGAACAAGTATCCTGTTCCATTGGTGCAGGACCTCATGGACAGATTGTGCAAGGCAAGCTGGTTCACTAAGCTAGACCTCAGGTCTGGATATTGGCAAGTAAGAATAGCAGAGGGTGATGAGTCAAAAACAACCTGTGTAACTAGATATGGCTCATATGAGTTTCTTGTAATGCCGTTTGGGCTGACTAACGCCCCGGCTACTTTCTGTAATTTGATGAACAATGTTTTATTTGAGTACCTAGATGATTTTGTTGTGGTGTACTTAGATGACATTGTAATCTATAGCTGCTCGTTGGAAGAACATGTAAGCCACTTGAAAATGGTACTGTCTCGGTTGCGGGAGTACAAGCTTTATGTAAAGATGGAGAAATGCGAGTTTGCTCAACAAGAAATCAAGTTTCTTGGGCACTTGGTCAGCCAGAACCAAGTGAGGATGGACCCAAAGAAAGTGCAGGCTGTTGTTGATTGGCAGGCGCCGCAGAGTGTGAAGGACTTGAGGTCATTCCTTGGGTTGGCAAACTATTATCGCAAGTTCATTGCAGGGTATTCAAAGAAGGCTGCTGTTTTGACTGATTTGCTGAAAAAGAACGTGGTGTGGGTGTGGACTGAAAAATGTGATGGTGTATTCAACTTGTTGAAGGAGGCCATTGCTTCAGAACCCATACTAAGGCTGCCTGATTTCGAATTGCCCTTCGAAGTGCATACTGATGCTTCTGACAAGGCTGTGGGAGGCGTGTTGGTGCAAGAAGGTCACCCCGTGGCCTTTGAAAGCAGAAAGTTGAATGAAGCGGAACAACGATACTCTACTCATGAAAAGGAGATGGTTGCTTTGGTACATTGCTTGCAGACTTGGCGTGTATATCTGCTAGGGACAAAGTTTATGGTGCGGACGGACAACGTTGCTAATACTTACTTTAAAACGCAACGCAAGCTGAGTCCCAAGCAGGCCCGTTGGCAAGAGTTCTTGGCTGAATATGACTTCACGTGGGAGCATAAGCCGGGGAAACACAACCAGGTTGCTGATGCTTTGAGTAGAAAAGAGGTATTCGCTGCTATATATTCAATTTCTCGATTGGAGTCTGATTTTATTGATAAGATTAGACTGTGTGCTGCAAATGATTCATTATACACTGAGTTAATGAGTCAAGTTAAAGAGGGGACAGTGCGGAGGTATTGGATCGAGGACGATCTGCTCTATTTCAAAGGGAGGAGAATTGTGGTACCTCAAAGTGGTGGATTGCGTAAAGAACTAATGAAAGAGGCGCATGACACTACTTGGGCTGGACATCCGGGTGTTGAACGGATGTTGGCATTGCTGTCTAGGGTGTATTTCGGGCCAAAGATGGAAGATGATGTTGAAGCTTATGTGAAAACTTGTCTGGTTTGTCAACTAGATAAAGCTGAGCGCAAGAAGGAAGCGGGTTTGCTGCAGCCTCTTCCTATTCCTGAAAGGCCTTGGATGTCTGTTTCGATGGACTTTATTAGTGGGTTTCCAAAGGTAAACGGTATGGCATCAGTCATGGTGGTGGTGGACAGGTTCTCAAAGTATGCTGTTTTTATTGCTGCCCCAGTTGTGTGTTCGTCGGATGTTGCTGCAGATTTGTTTTACAAAAATGTGGTTAAGTTCTTTGGTGTACCAGCTGATATCATCAGTGATAGGGATACTCAGTTCACGGGTCAATTTTGGACTGCTTTGTTTAATATGATGGGAACTGATTTGAAATTTTCTACGGCGAACCATCCTCAAACTGATGGGAAAACTGAAAGAATTAATCATTTGTTGGAAGAATATCTGAGGCACTTTGTGACAGCAAGTCAGCGGAATTGGGTGGACTTATTGGACAGTGCACAATTTTGCTATAATTTGCATAAGTCGTCGGCAACGGAGATGAGCCCGTTTGAGTTAGCCCTAAGCAGACAGCCTATGACCCCACTTGATGTTGCTAAGCAGAAGACTCAAGGGAAATGCCCTGCTGCCTGTCGTTATGTCAGGGACAAGCAAGAAGTGCTTGCACAAGCGCAAAACAGTTTGCGCAAGGCCCAGAAACGGATGAAAAAGTATGCAGACCAGCGTAGAAGAGCGTTGGAATTTAATGTTGGTAATAGGGTGCTGCTCAAGCTTACTCCCCAAATCTGGAAACAGATTACAAGTAAGTTTAGGCACCGCGGTTTAATCCCAAAATATGATGGACCATTTGAAGTAGTTCAGAAGGTTGGTGAAGTTGCTTATAGGTTGAAACTACCTGAAAGGTTAAAATTACACCCAACCTTCCATGTAAGTTTTCTGAAGCCTTATTATGAAGATGCTGATGATCCGGACAGGAACCAGTCAAAGAGAGCACCGACTGTAGTGCGCACACAGTTCGACGCTGAGATTGAAAAGATATTGGATCACCGGGTACTTGGTGTCAAGAAGAATAGGCGGACAGAATTTCTGATTCAGTGGAAGGGTAAGCAAGAAGCTAATGCTGCTTAGGAAAAGACTAAGTCACTTTGGCAGTTTGACAAGCAATTGGAGGACTACCTGAAAACAGCCTCGACGAGGACGTCGAGTTCAACTGGTGGGGGTGGTTTGTTAGACCCCCAAGTTCGGACTTAGACACATGCGGGCGAGGGCAGTGTCAAGGGCTTGTACATTTCCCCTTGACATGGGCCTATGTGGTTGTTGGAAGCAATGTGCGGGGTTGCATGCCTATGGCATGGTGTGCAACTAAGTCAAGGTGTTTGGGTGTTGGCAAAGCAGCTTGACGAATGTCAATGGCACGGACAAGCGCATGGCACCAGACGGGCATGCGTGCAGGTAGTAGGTTGGCACAGGCAGACATGGGCATTGACATGGTTTGGCTGGGGCCAAGGCAGATGGGAAAGGTAAAGGGTTGGCATGGTGTTGGCATGAAGATGGGCGAAAAATATTCTAAGTGTTGGGCGAAGCTATGAGGCGAAAATCAGGCTAAGGCACGCGCGAGGCACATGAGCGAGGCAGGTGCACGGCACATGAGCGAGGCATGCGCGCGGCACATGCGTCGGTTACACAGTGTGCGCGACATGTGCGACGGTTAAGATCGGTTTTTGAAGGCTTTGCCCACATGGGAGAAATGTTAGGCTTAGGATATATATGCCATTATCCCAGTGTAACTGCTGGCACATGCCATGCACGCCCCTCCCCTTGTAACTGCTTGTAACTGCCCTGGCAGGTTTGTAAAGTAGACAGAATTTGGCTAAGGCATGATGCGGTTTTGTAAGCCTCCAAATTCGTGAATCCTTTTGTATATCTGAGAGATTATAAAAAGGTTGGGCATTGCCTGTAAACATTGTGTGTTCCTTTCATTGTGTTTGACCCGAAATTAAATCTAAGTGTCAAAAGTGAGGATGTGTGCGAAGGTTGAAGTTGGCTGTGACGCTGGAAAAAAAAAATCACCCCTGTTTCACTAAGCAACCCTCTTGTCGCAAGTGACAAATATTTGGAGTGTTTTTCAATTGCTATTCCTTGAGTCGAAATTAAACAAGAAAATAACTTTAATTTCTATGTTCCGATCCGTTTATTCTAGAAAATATTTTGGAAGTTGTTTTTTATTTTGAGGTTTTTTATAAATTTGGATGCATTTCTTTTTAAGTGAGAATATAACCTACCAAAACTTTTTGTTATTAAAGAACGTCTTTTGACCAAGTTTTACAAAGCTTTTCATTTGTTTTAGATATGACAAAAAAAAATCCAAGAAGTATTAAGGAGGCCTCTAAAATCTACTATTTTGCTTGTGTAGCTTCTATGGTTTCTTTTGGGGGTGGGGCAGGGGGTGGGAGGGCAGGGGCGGGTGTGGGTTGACTTAAAGAGGCCTTGACGTCAAAGTCGTTACATCACAATACCTTAGATCACCTAGAAGTTGGAATCCTCTGTTGCCTTGCTCTTTCTTTCATCATTCCACGAAACTTCCTTTACTCTTTTTAATATTAAAAAAAATCTATGCTTTATACTTTTAACCTATTTTGCCTATTTGAGATAAGACTACGACACCTTGGGCTCTACCCTTTATAAACCCTCCTACCGACCTCTCTTCTTCATATCATCTCCTCTTAAATTTCTTTGTAGTTGTAGTGAAAAACCTCTTAGGATTTTATCAAACTTCTTTCACAATATAATAGCAATGGCAGCTAAAAGATTCTTTGATGACTCTGCTGATCCTGACTCCAACCAATCAAATTACAAACGCATAAGAAAAACACCTTCTTTTGCTTCGTATGTCCCTTCATGATCGCTTCTTGGTATTCTTTTCTTTTCAATATTTCAAGATTTATCATCTCCTTACCTTTTTGTTTTTTGTCTGCTTGTAGTGTGATTAAAGAAGTTGTGATGGTGAATTTCTTGGATAACTTCTGTTCAGCCTTGGAACCC
This sequence comes from Lycium barbarum, assembly GCF_019175385.1. Lineage (NCBI taxonomy): Eukaryota > Viridiplantae > Streptophyta > Magnoliopsida > Solanales > Solanaceae > Lycium > Lycium barbarum. Next base: position 92,290,456 of record NC_083343.1, read on the forward strand.
ATGCTCCGAAGAGTGGTATATTTCTAGAATACTATACATTCGAGAGATATATTTTATCATTCATCTATTGATCCGGTCAAAGAACTTGCTCGGACTCTACACCTAAGTATTTGACTCTAGCATCGGATCATTAATGATGAAGTCATGAATTTTGCTAAGAATATTGAAAATTTAATATTTTTGATTATATACACAAAGTATAATTTTATGACGAAAGGGTGTATTCAACTGACCACCATTCACCTATTGTAGCTCTGCTCCGTCCATGTCCATGAGTCATGGACACTAAAGTATGATCCTATAGTAATTAATGACTATTCCTTATTCAATTTCTTTTGTTGAAATTACAGGTTCACGAAGAGGTGGAAAATGGACTTAGACTATGTTCTCGATCAATAGGAAGATCACCTTCATTAAGAATCAAAGCTCTTGAACCCTCAAACCTACGTTTAATATTCAACAAAAAACTCTCTCTACCAATTTTCACCAACAGCAAGATTGTGGATTCACATGGCCACTCTCTCCAACTCCTCCTCGTTGACGCGGCCGGTGATTGCCTGGTCCCGACAACCTTAGCTTCTCCAATTAAAATCGAGATTGTCGTGCTTGACGGAGACTTTCCTAGTGGAGAAAATGAAGCAAGTTGGACACATGAAGTGTTCAATAAGAACATAGTTAAGGAAAGGGCTGGAAAAAGACCATTGCTTACCGGTGAACTTAATATTACTATGAGAGATGGTGTTGCTTCCCTTGGTGATCTTGAATTTACTGACAATTCTAGTTGGATACGTAGCCGGAGATTTCGGATTGGTGCAAAAGTGGTTCACATTGGAAATGGTCAAAATAATACTGTTCGAATAATGGAAGCTATGACTGATTCTTTTGTGGTTAAAGATCACCGTGGAGAATGTAAGTCATTTTTTCACACTATCTTATTTAAATCTAAGTTTTTACTTGTTGAGTCACGTATATATAGGTCACTTCATGATGTTTTATGAACCTTTAACTAAAAACAAAATCACTTGGAAACTGTGATCGTTAGTGTTATTAGCTAAGATTAATGCCTAAAGTATTTTTTTAATGTATAGATAATCTAGGTTTTGAGTCAAACACTGACATCTATACCTAACCCTAGTTATATTATGTGGATACTTTAAAAATTTAAAGAAAAAGATTTGACGAAATACCAATTCATACACTCCATTTGATTCAAAGGCCATTAAGTTTGGATTTAATCAAAGCTCTCTTTGTCCATTGGTACTAAGATAGTTCAAAGCATGTCATGTTAATTAGTACTTCCATTGTTGTCAGGTGGGGTATCTCTTAACTTGTCAATTCAAAAGATGTAATCATTATTTTCCCACTTCATGCTTATACAACAAATGTATGTACGTGAACACCTGTCATATCTTTACAAAAGTATATGCCCTTTTTGTTCAATTTGTCCTAATCTGCTAATCATTTACGTCATCAGACCTAGCTAGTCGTGCTTAAAAAGATTCTATCGATTAGATTTATGAAATCTATTGGTTGTAACAGTACATCATTGGTGAATCTGTACTACAATCATATACTATAATTCAAAAATTGGAATTAATTCTCTCTATGTTACTACAGTGTATAAGAAACATTATCCACCAGCATTAGGAGATGATGTGTGGCGTCTTGAAAAGATTGGTAAAGATGGAACTTTTCACAAGAAGCTAACTTCACAAGGCATCAAGACGGTACAAGATTTTCTCAAGTTGGCAAATATTGACTCAGAAAAGATAAGAAGGGTACGTCTATCAAATTTAGCATGTAACACCCTTAAAATTTTTTAAACAATTTCACATATATATTAAGTTTTGCACCCATAATATCAAAGAAATCAGAAATGTTGAAGTCATCAAATTTAAATTTTAAATATATCACTGATTATACTGACAGATACTTGGAAACGGAATGTCGGAAAAAATGTGGGAAGTAACATATAGACATGCAAAAACTTGTGAGATGGGCACGAAATCATACATAGCACGAGGAGCAAACTACACTCTCATCCTCAATCCAATATGTCAAGTTATTAGGGCAACTATTAATGGGCAAATTTGCCACAGTAGAGAATTAAGAGGAATTCAAAGGGTAAGAAATGCTAGTTTTTTTTCCCCCTCTTTAACGTTTATAACACAGGTGAAATGTTTTTTTTTATGCTAGGGCTAAACGTTTTTACTGATTTAAGAAAATCTGTTTTTGTCTTCTTATAGGCCTATATTGAGAAGTTGGTGAAGGATGCCTTCACAAATTGGAATTCTTTAGAAGAAGTTGATGGTAGCCTGATCAATGAACCAGCTCTACTTACTCAAGGTACTTTAATTATTTACTATATATTTTAATCTTTTCCGTTTTTAATCGTTAAGTTTTTTATACTTATCTATATGATATAATATAAAGGTTGAGTAGTTAGCGAGCCATTATAACGACTGATACTTGATTATTCTGTATTCCCCAATTGAAACTGTTTTAAACTTTATAATAATAAGGTGAAAGGGATTTATTTCATTTTAGAATAAGTAGCACCAATTTTCTAATAACCATTATATATGCACAAAAGACTGTCCTTACTAAGGAGAAGTCAGCCCTTTACGCTTCTATATTTTAGTACGACGTGTTTCCCACCAAAGCCTAATTAATTAATACAAGAATTTGATAATGAAGTTAACATATATACATGCGTAGAACTTTTCTTACACACTGTATTAATATATTTTAACCGATTATATCAAATTATTTGCACTAACAATGCATAAAAATTGAAATACAACAATTTGACAGTGAATTTAACATATATACACGTATGAAACTTTACTTACACACTATATTAATATATTACAACCGGTTATCAAATTATATTTATACTGACCTAGCATAAATATTGAAATGCTTGACAATTAATTTGTTGTGTATGATCAGGAGAACCAGCAGTGCATCATCTAAATGCCTATCCTAGGAGTGCACTTTTGACTGCAGCAGGTGGATCTGATCAAGCAGTTGAGTACCCTGACTGGATTTTTAATGGAGTTCGTTATATCTCAGAATCTTCTTCTGGAGGGGAATTACATTACTTATGAACATTTAAGGAAAATAAAAGATTAAGAAAAAGGGAATCAAAGGAATGGATTTTACCATCACGTTGATCAAGGGCTTAAATGAAATGACACAAATAGTGAAAATTCATATAGTCCATCTTAATTTGTTTGACATTGAAGCGTAATTGCTTGTTGTTATTGTTGTTGTCTTGCTGATGTACATATACATATTATGTAACCCAATCCACAAAGCTAGGGGCAAAAAATGCAGGACTCGTGCCACCCCTTTGCGAAGGATGTGTGGTTTGCAATATCAGATTTTTTTTTTGCTTTGTTCTTTAATTTATAAAATCTCGATTGTTGTATTCCCCTTCTCTTTTTATCTGAATAACAAGATTAAACATTTTCTTAAGTATGTGTTCATCTATTTGAAGATAATTAGAACTCCATTAATGAGTTCTGTAATTGAGAGGAAGTAAGCATGTCAAGTGGGCCGAGCAGGCCCGGACCCGGCCCGGTAAACTCGGCCCAGCCCAGACTCACTAAGAGGTGTAAGGGGCTGAGCTAGGTGAGATTTATTAGGGGGCTGAGCCGGATAAGGTGCACAACCCCCTAGCCCGGCCCACCAGTAGCCCGGGCGATGGCCCACCGAGGCACCTACCCGGCCCACTTCAAATTTAAAAAAAGAAAAGAAAAGAGAGATAAATACTACATTTATTACTAATAATAAATATTTTAAAAACATTGTATCCCAATAAATTAGGAGTCTCTTTTTACGGAGCACTTTAGTTTTCTTTAAAATTGTATTTTAAAGCTATAGACAATCTTGTTTTCTCAACAAATATACCTTTGGTACATTTTCAGTATATAGTATATATTAGATTGTGATAGTTTTATATAAAAGTAAAATTCCATTAGTATGTCATATATACTGTGGATACATAGATTATATCAAATAGTACTCCATCCGTTTCAATTTACGTGAACCTATTTCTTTATTAGTCCGTGCTAAAAAGAATGACCCCTTTCTATACTTGGAAACAATTTATCTTTATGCAATGATTTATAGCCACACAAAATATATGTGACTCACTTAACACAAGTTTGAAAGTCTCTTAAACTTCGTGTCCAGTCAAATAGACATATCAACATCTACATAAATAATTTAAGATAAAACTTAAAACTTAAATTGATAACATTGCAAATTCAAAACATACAAACTTGAACAACGAAATATTGCAAATCAAAAGTTCAAAACATACAAATGAAACGGCTAACATCGATGGGCAGATTTAAAGAAGAGATAAACTTAAAAGTTCAATTTCGTGCCTTTTCACAAGTGCCTACACAACACACCGGTACCCCCCCCCCCCCTAATAGGCTAATACCCGGTGCTCCGGACTTGTGGAGATATACGTCACCACAATGTTGACATTTAACATGTTTTTCATTTACTCATTCAAAATGCATCCACACCGCACTTGAAGTTGATCTTCGAACTCGAGGAGAAGGTGGAGGTGGAGGATTATCCATGGAAGTTGAAAATCGTAATGTACACTAGTTGAATAGCAAATTTAGATAAAGAGAGAATTGTGGAAGAATTGTGTGAAAAATGAAGAAGAATGGAGGGGTATTTATAGTTTGAAAGTATGACCAAAGTGTAGTTATTCATAAATTTAGGGGTTCAAACAAAATTGACAACGACTAGTTTTTTAAATTTACAACGGCTAGCTTTTTGAATTTGACAACGACTAAACTTTTTTTAGTTTAGCAATTTTATCATTAGATGTAAATGTTAATTTTATTATTATTAGTAAAAGTAAATGTCTATTTTTGTATTAGAACTTTATTAAATAAAAAAAAGGGCCCGGCCCAGTTAGCCCGAGGTGTAGCCTCTATCCGGGTGGGCTAGGTTGGACACCCTTTTCCCTCCCCAAGCTCGGCCCCCAGCCCGACCCCTTAACTACGGCCCGACCCGGCCCCCATGTGGCCTATGTTTAAATGGCCCGGCCCGGCCCACTTGACAGGCTTAGGAAGAAGCTTAAGAGGTGAAGAAAAAGAAGAAGGTTGAATAGAGAGAAAGATCTGATCATATTCATTGACATGAATGTGTAAAAATGTTAAGTGTAATGATACAATGTGTAATCAGATATATATATTCCATGCTATGATCATTAGATTAGCTATAATTAATCATCATTTTAACTACTCTACACTAACTAACTTCATGAAAGTAGTTAGAGCTTACTTAACTAACTTTAGTCACTAATAACTAATTACTTGAAACGGTAAAAAGACCATTATGCCCTTACTATACTTTTCCACCTATTCTCTTTTCTTCAACACTCCCCCTCAAGTTAGGTGTCATGAAACTGTTTAACATACCTAACTTAGAATTAAGATAGTGATGCTACAAATCTGCAGGCTGGTTCTTGGTTGATATGCATTGAGGTTGCACCTTACCTTATTGATTTGTTTCCCTAATGAAGTGGCAGTCAATCTTGATATGCTTTGTCCTTTCATGATAGACAAGGTTGGCAGCTATTTGTATAGCTGATTTGCTATCACTGTAAATACTAACCGGTAGTTCAATCTTGACTTCCAACTCTTGCAATAATTCCAGTAACCAGGTAAGTTCTGAGACAGTAAAGGCCATGCTCCTGTATTCTGCTTCTGCAGAGCTCCTAGATATAGTTTTCTGCTTCTTTGACTTCCAAGACACTAGTGATTCACCTAGCTTGATTAGAAAACCTGATATTGATCTCCTAGTATGAGTGCATGCTGCCCAATCAGCATCACAAAAGGCATTGATTGACTGAATAGAACTGTTTGACATTAGAACACCTTGGCTTGGTTGTAGTTTGAGATATCTGACAATCCTTAGTGCTGCCTCCATATGGGACTTCTTGGGATGCTGTAGATATTGGCTCAGTGTTTGAACACAAAAAGAAATATTTGGTCTTGTGATTGTCAAGTACAAAAGCTTGCTTATGCGTCTTTGGTATGCACGTACATCTGTCAGTAGAGGATCTGTAACATTGCTGATTTCCAAGAGATTATCATACTCTTTTGTTGTCATCTTGACATTGGTGTTAATTAGAGTCTGAGTTGGTTTGGATGCTAATAGGCCAAGTTCAAATATTAGTTCTGTAACGACCCTTCCGGTCGTTATGGAAAATGTAGGGTCATCCCACCAAATAAAACCTTCCCAAGGGTACTACGAGCTAATAGAAACTCGATTTGATAAGTCTAAGAACTGAAAACTTGACTTGTTTGTGGTTGTTGTTTTATTGTATTGAGTCCGTCATGATCTGTGTGTCCGCTATAGCGGGCCATCCATAGCGGAACATGGGCTGCCATAGTGATGGTCGAGTTTCTATTGGTCCGCTATAGCGGTCCCTTGATCGTTATAGCGGGACTGCTCACTACAAAAAAATGCGGTTTAGCGACGGATCTTAGCGACAAAACAATTTCCGTCTCTAAATAGCGACGGATTACCTACGAAATTGTGATTTTGTCGCAAAATATGAAAATAAAAAAATAGGCATGTGGTATATACTACGGATTAGCGGCGGAAACTAACATCTGTCCCTAAATAGCGCGCAAAGTTTTGGCGCCTACTTTTTAGCTACGGATTTAGCGACAAAATTTTGGACGCTAAGTTTATTAAAGTTTAACGACAGATTTAGCTACAAATAATCTGTCCCTATTAATTTTAAGTTGTCAAAATATTTTTAAAGCAATTGCTACAGAAAATATCCGTCGTTACTGTTGTAATTTTTTATTTTATCATCTAGTACAATACTATACAGTGCCTCACTCCTAAATGTTAAACATATTCGTCTCTTTGATCTCTAGCTAGGGTTTGGTCTTTTCTACGACAATGCCCATTTTACTTCTTCTTTGCCTCTTATTCTTCGTCGACTTCATCTTTTTCATCGATTTCATCTCTTTCATTGATATCCTCATAGTTGATTTTGGCGATGAGAAGCTTTCACGGTATACATCACTCGCTTAAAATCATAGTTGAAACACCCATCTCACACATCCTCTATCGAATCTTGTTTTTGGGCGAAGGGTTTGGGTTAGGGTTTATGGAAGCTGATTTTGGGGTTATGGGTGTGAATTTCTTCAAAGATGGTGATTTTGGAAGTTTCAAAATCTGGTGTTAGGGTTTAATTCTCGGAATTCTTGCAGAATTAGGCCATAAATCCGGTGGACTTGCCTCTCTGAATCTAAATCAGGGCTATTTTAGTACTAATTACTCCATGGGAGAGGTATTTCTAATTACTCTTTTCTGAATTCTTTGGTTTAATTTGGAAAAAGTTGATTGAACGTGTTCAGATTTGTACCATCTCTGCAAAATTAAAAACGTGCAAAAGCTAAAGATTTCAATCTAAAAGAGTGATTAGAGATACTCTAGTTTGATTTCTTTGTGATATCCGTCTGTTTAATCGGATTCTCTTATGGTCAAGTCTTTAGTCTTACAATGTTTGCAGTCTTAAACAATGATTTTAGGGCAAAAAATTATTGGAATGTGAAATTGGACAGTTGGATTTGATAAGAAAAATATATTTTCATTGTAAAATAAGAAGAACAGTGAGAAGGAATACAAGCCAAGCATGTTCTACCCCTAGCAAAGATGTTCCTATGCTTGTTGTTGGTGTCAATGAGAAGGAATACTAGCAAAACTCCAACATTGTTTCTGTTGCAAGTTGTGCTACTAGCTACCTTGCTCTTTGGTAAAGGTTCCCTTTTTGTTTCTTGCCCTGTTCTTCATTTTAACATTTCAACATTAAGTGAAATTTTAATAATTCCTCAACTTGACGCGACTTTAGAAGTTATTCATGACAAATTCGGAACAGTTAGAGGGTCTTATGACCACAGTCCACTCCATAACAGTTCAAATAGTTCTACTCGTGTGTTAACTTTAAATACAACCTATGTTGTTTCGTACTGAAGTTGTTGTCATTTGTATAATTCATCACTCAGTGAAAACTGTTGGACATCCGAGAGGATTGGAGAGGTGGAAGAGCTACTTCATTCAACATTATTCCTAGTAGTACTAGAGCTATTAAAATTGTGGGAAAGGTGAAACCAATGGAAAGACATCTAAGTTACAACTATTGATGTCCCTGTGGTTGATCTCACTGTGAGGTTAGAGATAGAAACATATGATATCAAGTAAGATTGTGTAGTTTACTCCTTTTACCCCCCCCCCCCCCCCCCCCCCCCCCCCTTTCCTCTTTTTCCCTGAAAAATATCAATAACTTGTGTGCTTTATTCTATCCTGGCATGCGTACACTACAAACCTCCCTCTGTGGATCTAATTTTTGCAAACAAAGAAGTAACAATGATGGGCAAAATAGTCGTGGAGGACTTATGGCCATGTGGGCTGCTCATTTATATTTCTACGTCGACATTTTATTAGCGAGGAGTTTGAAAGAATCTTGAAGGGATTTCTAAGTTGTACTGAAATTTCCTTTATTGTGTACCACACTAGAGAGCCAACGTGTTAATTTTAAAGATTTGTAATTTAAATCAAAATGATATGCAAACTAGTAAACTAGTTGCCAGGTAGCTAATAGGTAAAAGTATCTACAATTAATCATTAAACTTTTGTTTCTTGCAAGTACAGTTTTTTTTTTTAACTGATCTTACATGGTCAAGCCATTTTGTGACAATATCTATGGTTATATAAAATGGAAGAGGGGAATACATAATTGGAACCCCTAGTCACAAACTTTGAATTTGTAGAATAAAGCTATATTTTGTGAATGTTGCTATTTTAGCAGGTCTTTTTTCTGTTAAAAACATGTGTTGTGCTTGTGCATTTTTCATATTTAGAAAAGCTTTTGAGAATAATTGCATTTGTAGTGACATGAAAGTATATAGGCTGTTATTTTCAAGCTTTATTCATCATTTTTTACATAACTAGAGGTCATGTGACTGGACATTGAGATAATTTTGTTTGTCTTGTAAAATGTGTAACTTTCCTGTTCTAAGAATCATAAGTGTTGAATAACCAGGTAAAAACCAAGTCACAAATGTAGGTCTATTTGGAGAGAAGTAGTTTCAAGTCCTTTTAATAACATTAGTATCTGGCAAAATAACAGTCTGATTCTAGGCAAAATTTGTTAATTCGATAAGAATTGATTAGTACTTAGTAGTATTTTGTTAAAAGATTTGCTTTAGATGCATAATGCTTAAAGGAGAGCAATCATGATGATAAATTCGTCCATTTGTTTTTCCTTTTCTTTTTTGCCTGGCATGGTCTTTTGGTCAGTCTGTTAAATTGCTTAGTTCTTTTTAATCTGATGCCAACTAGTAAAACTGACCTGAATCCCATGATTATATAACTGATATGTGTTAAAATTGACAATATCATCATCATCAGGCTGTGGACTCTCACTTTTGGTAGAGATTTCTACTAACTATCTGCGCCAAGCTCGGTCATTGCCATGTGTTTATATTGAGTGGCCTTGTGTTTCTCATTTTCTTTGGTTGTTTGTCGGTGGAGTTCGGATAAAGCTGAATAAAGTAGAGATAGACAAGCGCATGACACTCCAGCGAAAACCCCTGAAGAGACACGAGCAACTGTCGTCATTCCATCTTAGCACTTTGAGTCGAAGGTGAAGGCGAAGCACTAGTTGGAGCAATTTTCGAAGCCCCAATTTATTGAAAGGTAATCAATGTTGATTGTCAACCCTTTGTTTCACCGATATCTTTCTCTTTCATTATTTTTCACATAAGTTGAAAACTGAAAGTTGAGTCTTTTAAGCTATAGATCAGTTTCTTGGTTCTATGCAGTTATGTTTAGTTTGGTTGTTGAAAATATGTTATGTAATTTGCAAAGTTTTGATGTAGTTGTCATTTACCATTATAGTTATCTGGTGCATTTGAATTGTGATTTCCGGTGCATTCATTTTCAATTGTACTGCACTAGTTGATGCAGTTTTTGTTATAAAAAGACTGATGCATTTGAGTGAAAAGTCTGGTGCATAAACTGGGGGTGAGAATTGGTGCATTTGAGTAAAAAAAACTGGTGTGTTTGGCGCATAAATCTGATAGCAATTAGTATCAGGTACTTTGGTCGGGCGAACTGCAATATATTTGCATGTTTACGGAATTTAAAATTGTTTCGTACGTGGTGACTGATCTCGAGTTGTGCACATACGTAAAACATTATGTGATCTTATTGACCTTTATAGATGAAATATTCATATTCATTTGTCGGACACGAATGTATAAAACTTTTTTAAGGTTTTCATTTACTTTTATATACAGGATAGAGCTGCGGAATTGTTAGAGAACCAGTGATCACAATAATAATTACATTTGATCAGATGGATGTTGCAGCTCGAATGTATTACGAGACCGTGGAAGGAAAAGATGAAGAGAAGACTTTATGGTCTTGGGTCCCAAGGGAAACTATAGTATGAGCTTGGTCCTACTTTCGATTCTGATGAACATCACTCTCCAGCAGCACATTAGTTAGCTTTGTCTTTTCAAATTCCTTTCTATCAGTTGAAGAATAATTTTGAATGTTGACGCTTTAGGATTTATGTATTTTTGGATCTACTTGTTAATGTTTAGATTACTATTTATATGAAAGTGGATTCTTGTAATGTTCATTGATTATCACTACATTTAATATGTTTTCCAGGGATTTTGAATAACAATATTAAAATATATAAGAAAAAAATAGTGTAGCTAAATAATTAATTAATATAAAATTAAAAATAATACTATGCAAATTGCGACGGAATAGCTACGGAATTTTCGTAGCTAACATTTCTCTGTGACGAAATCAACTACCAAATTAGCGACGGACGCCAAATTTTCGTCGCTAAAGGCTTAGCTACGAGCATTTTAGCGACAGACGAAATTTTGTCACTAAGCCGTCGCTAAACAGCTTTAGCGATAGATTTGGGTGGTTTAGCGACTAATTTAGTTTGTCGCTAAAACCAGTTTTTTTTTTTTTTTTGTAGTGGCTGCAGTCATGGTTTGACCGCCGTAGTAGTCGACGGGGGACATATTCCGTGTTTTAAAGACTTAGTCTCACATTCTTTATTCGTAATACCCCAACACAGTTCCCTACAAGCACCTAGGGTGAAATTTCAAGCTAGGTGTCACGCCCCAAAACCCACCCTAGACGTGACCGGCATCCGACGTCATGAATAATATCGGAAGAACCTAAACAATGCAATAATAACACTTGAACCCGCCAGGTTCAACATTCACCTCCAACAATTTATAAAATAAATGTAACGTCAAGTTCCTTTTAATACTCTTTCCTTATTAAACTAAACAAATTTATAAATAACTACATATATCAGGATCATAATTATGAAATAAGATCACGGAAGTCTAATATAAGTAATAGTCATAAACGTGGCAAACACCCATTAAGTCGTACGACCCACAATTCTGACAACTATCTATGGAGCTTCTAAGAGACATAACAATCGTCTAACTTCGGGACGCAGCCTGAAAATCTAGAATAATAAATGAAACAGAAAGTGTCCCACGAACAAGGATGTGGGCTCACCAAATCAACAACAACAGCAAGTTCTCTTAAGCGTCGAGAGTATCACGAACCTGCTCTTCTCCGTTTCCTAACATGCCATAAAAAACAACAATGGTATGTCTGAGTACTTTCGTACTCAGTGAGTGCCTCGGGGACAACAAGTATTATAAAAATAAAATATAATAATACATAAAGAAATCAGTTCTGAAAAGATAATATATAAACAGTCATTCCACTTTGTGTATCTCAATAAGAATTATCAAAACCGATTACAAAGCCTTTTGTCAATTTATAACTTTCAATTATGCCTTTCAAATTGATCATGATTATCAACAACAGTTTTATTAGAGAATGAGAATATCACACATGCCAATACAGGCCCACAAATCAATCATATCGCGCATAGCGCACCACACCGGAACATATGATTCTCGGTGGCTATCCTTCCTCCCGAATAGCTAGGCATAAATCACACCGGACTATGTAGTATGCGGTGACTATCCTTCCTCCCGAGTAGCTAGGCATAAATCACACCAGACTCTGTAGTACGCAATGACTATCCTTCCTCCCGATAGCTAGGCATAAATCACACCCCGGGTAGTGAACCCAGCGGTGGCTATCCTTCCCCCCGAATAGCTAGGCTTGAATCACACCCCGGGTAGCGAACCCGGTAGTGGCCACTCTTCCTCCCGAATGGCTAGGCAATTACCACACTAGGATCCATAGTGACTACCCTTCCTCCCGAGTAGCTAGGCATATATACACCGGAATATGAAATTCTCGGTGACCACTCATCCTCCCGAATGGCTAGGCAAAATCACATCAACAGAGTTCATAGTAAAAAAGCCAAATTACAATTCATCTCAAGGTAGTCACATCACCATTTACCATTAAGGTTTATTATGCTATATCGTAAAGATAAATCATTTCAAAGAATGTTTTGAAAACGTATAACTTCTTTACGAAAGATTCCATGTCCTAATTCATCAATGAGAATATCATTACCAACCCTTAACCATCATTATTAAGCATCTCTTATAGAGGAAAACATTCATAATATCACATACATATATAGGGTTTGTTACAATCTAGGTTTAATGTGGGTTTGTCCCCTCACACACATTAACCACCATTTAGACATGAATTGGAGTTCAAGAAACATGAAAAGATTACTTTTCCTTTCATTCATTAAAGAATCTTGAATAAAATTTATACTTCCAACAATAGTTTCAAAAGTGATTTTCATTCAAAATAAGTTTTCAAAAGAGAGACATACAAATCACCTTTATAGTCAACAATGATTTTAAAAGAGACATACGAATCACCTCTATAGTCAACAATGATTTTTAAAAGAGACATACAAATCACAACCAAAGAGTTCGTAAAAACCGATAGAAAGAGTATGTTCAAAAGAGACATACAAATTACCTTTATATTTAAAAAGGATTTTTTTTTTAAAGAGACATACATCCAAAATAAGGTTTTTAAAAGGGAGACATACCTTAATTTGTTAAACAAGGTTTAACAATTCACTTTTCTAATGAAGAACACCCAAACCCTAGCTTGAATCACTTTGGGAAGAACTATGTTGCAAACCCTAAGTTTTGGTCACAAGAATCATGGGTTTGATGTTAGAATGGATTAGTAATATTAAGGATGTCCTTAACTTTGATTTGGAGGCTTGGAGGAATGATTTTCGTCCTTAGGGTTGTTTAGAAAGTGGAGGAATAAACAAAACAAGTGTCTTATTTATACTTTTCTGGTGAAAACGGGCCAAAGGACGCCCCCGAAGGACGGACCGTCCTTTGTGTTACGGACCGTTCTTTGGACCGTCCTTTAGCAGAAATTTCCAGAGACTTCTGGTGATTTTTGAGACATTACGGTGCTATGTTACAGCCCGTAACACGTGTTACGGTCCGTAACGTCTCACCGTAACACAGGCCAAATTTCCAGCGAAGATAGGCTTCAGTAAAACGGCAATAACCTTTTGTACGCAACCTTTTTTGGGCTAGGCAACCTACCGTTGGAAAGCTATTTCAAAGATCTACAACTTTCATCAAGGACGTTTTTCCAAATTTGCAACACATTTTCATGAAAATCGACCAGAAGACAGACCTACCAAAACTTAGGTGAATCCTTAAGAACTTCAATAGTTGGTTTGACTTCAAAACGACCATCTTTCACCCGAATTCATCAAGAATGGGTTCATATAGATAAAATATCATCTTAAAACTAGTTTTTTTTTTTTTTTTACAAATTCACACCTAGTTCAAGTTTACGGGGTGTTACACTAGGGCAAGAAAACTCTTGAGAGGTAAGTTTCATTTATTCCTTCCAACCATTCTGTATCATCTTCATGATTATCATCACTTTTGTGGGTCTTCAATGGTGGAATTGTAATCGAAAACCTAGAAATTAATAAACCTTCTAAACTTGATGAGTTATGGTTATTATCACTTATTTATCATCTAAAGGCTTGGGTTAACTCGTCATAATCATGAATTGAACCCGTAGAGCCATACACTAAGTGAATTGAGACCTATGGTTCTATAAAAATGGTATCTTGACCATGAGAGCTGCTTGTAGTTGGGATGTTGATGTAAACATTGTTATAATTGGATGATTAGTGATTGCTAAGGCCTTTTTTAGGTTGCTTTACACCTAGAAAATCATCCACCCGTTGGAGTGGGGTAAAGGGAAGGGTATTCTTGAATTGGTACTTGTGATTTGAGTAATTGTGACTCATTGAGCCTTCTATTTCAAGACTCTTTGAGCGTTCTGAGGCTTTAAGGAAGGGAAATGTTGTAGCGGAGTGACTTGCGTTGTTCCAGCTCTACGTTTGAGGTAGGTTACAGTCTACTTGAGTTAGACTTTGATTAGTTGATTGTATGTGTTGTAAATTCTCTAGAAGAAAGCAGGTTTAGTCTTCATGCATGATAGTGTGTGTTAGAACTCCTATATGTGATTGACTGAGTGATTGTGTCACGACCCAATCGGAGGGCCATAGCGGGCACCCGGTGCTAACCCACCCGGGCACCTCTTATTGTACATTTTCATTCACATCTAGGTGAGCCACATGGCTTACTCATAATTTACGTACATCAGTAGTGCTAATCTCGTCAGGCAACAACACATTTATATCGTCATCAATAACAATTCCCATATCCATATACACAAGCCGACGAGGCTATCAAGATGATATACAAAATATAAGCCAAATGGGCTGCAAGACATCTAACCATACACAACTGTCTATGAGCCTCTAAGAAGAGTAGGCAACATCATATAAGCGGGACAGGACCCCGCCATGCCCATATGTATGTACACAAAAGAATAATACCCAAAAGTTGTAGCTTCGGATGTAATGGAGCTCCTCTATGCAATCATTGAATAAGAAATCTATGGATCAAGCCTGTCTCCCTGTCCACCTGCGGGCATGACACAGTGTTCACAAACAAAAGGACGTCAGTACGAATAATGTACTGAGTATGTAAAGCATAATCAACATCATAGTATGAGCATAAGAGACAACATAAGAATTAGCATAAGAAATAACATAAGATGGGAGAATTAGGATGCAATAGAGTCATTTGTACCTTTAGTGGCCTTCATCATATCTACTTACTTGTCTTTCATAGGGACCTTCCATTTCTAATGCTTACTCATGTACATATATACATATATATTCGTATTCGTATTCATATTCATACTTGTATCCATATCATACCTGACTATGAAGGTTCGGTGTTTCACATACCCGGCCATGACAAGGCTCAGTGATTATACATACCTGGCCCTACCAAGGCTCAGTGTTATCCGTACCCAACTTCACTGGTGCGCGCGCGATAGGTATCATACCCGGCCATATAAGCTCGGTGTTACATAATGGTCATACATACTTAGATATGTATACATAAAAGTCCATAATTATCATCAACATCATTGCCATCATTATTTTCGTCACTTCTATCCGTAGAGGATTAACTACAATATAAAGGAGGTAATAGTATCGTGAAAGTATCGAGAATTATGAGCTTTGGTAATCTTAGAGACAGAGTCATTTGGAAGACATTATGGAACTCATGAAAGGATATATAGCAAAGGAACCATGCCTTAATGAAAAAGGAGTTATCCTTACATACCTCTTTGTCTTCTTAACTAATTATCGTTCGCCGCCAAAGCCTGGACAATCTACATTTAGAAGGATTCATACCATAGTTAAGCCTTAATGACACTCTTAAATTCAAATTAGAATAGCTCATGATCTAATGAAAATTGGGTAGCATTTCTCCTATTTCGTCAACCTCCACCATATCACAAAACAACTCCCAAACATCTATACACACCCACAATATCATAATCAAGTAATCACATTTCATTAAGCCTTCATAATTCATCCTTATGTTCAACTTATACCAACAACCTCACACCTATTTTAGCACATTTTCATACAATGCTTCCTTATCACCATTACTACCTTCCATAACAAGATTATATCCATATTATACTAAGAATCATGACTTAAGTTAGCTTACTACTCAAAAACCTCATAAAAGTCACATTTAGCCCTCATTTTCTATTTTCTTCTTCAACCCAAGTTCTTCAACAACCAAGCATTCATGATAACATGAAATAAGCATGAAAACTAACCTTTTATCTCATGGGAATGAGCTTTGGAGTAGCTATCAACTTGTTTGAAAAACCTAGCTTCAATATTGAAGAATTCCTTATAGTCTACTAACCCTAGGAAGCCTTCTAACACATGAACATTTTGATTCTTGCCTCTTGTTCTTTGTTTTCTCTTGGATTGGGGTGGAATATGCTTGGAGAAGGGTTTTGAGCTCTCAAGACTTGTGGAAGATGAAAAATGAAATAAATGAACGAAGGTCTTCTATTTATATAAAAGTAGAAATTCAGCCCGATGGGCTTATACGGACCACTTATACGGTCCGTAAAAGTGGACCATAGAAAAGTTCCTTTCTGTAAAGGTCGAGTTATACGGACCCCCCTTATACGTGTCACGACCCAACCCGATGAGCCATGACTAGTGCCCGAGCTGGACATTCGTATATGAACCTGTTAGATATAGTCAGACTGAAACTAAGGACAGTATGGAAACTTGTAAAAGCAAACTATAGACTCATAACGCCATATATCATAATGAACCTATCTCCTGAGGAGTCACAGCTAACCAAAACATAACATAATATGCAAGCTGACAAGGCTACCACTATATACGGAAATACCCAAAACGAACCATATCGACATAGTTGACCAAAACCTATATATAACCCACACATGTCTACAGACCTCTAAGAGTATCATAGTGAAATATGACGGGACAGGGCCCCGCCGTACCCCTGGAAATGCATAAGTCTATATCAAAGCATCTGTACCAAAATGACTTAGGCTCCGGAACAATGGAGCTTTCCACACAGCTGAGCAGAAGTCCTAGGCTAGAGGATCACTAAACTGAGTGTCTATACCTGTGGGCATGAAACGCAGCCCTCGAAGAAAGGGGGTCAGTACGAGGAATGTACTGAGTATATAAAGCATGAAATACAATAAAGAAGATCATGACTGAATAAAAGATAACAGGAGACAAGTATGATAATCAAAGATACCAATGCACCTGTGCCTTACGAGATAAGAATCATGTATATCTACATAATATACCATACCCGGTCCATTATGGGACTCGGTGAATGACGTTATACACATATATACCGTACCCGTCCCTCTAGTGAAGGTCTCGGTGAAATAATCATATATATATATATACCGTACCCGGCTCTTTAGTGAGGGACTCGGTGAACAATGCAATGAAACTGTGCACGAAGACATACCCGGCCCGGGACTCGGTGAATGATATATTAACGGCATGCACGAGCAGAATATCATGAGCAACCATATGCAAACTAAATCATCATCTGAGACTCAATAGAATAATTAGAATGAGAATCAAGACTGCAGTCACGTCAAGTACCACTGAGAACTAGAATTCATTGGAGTCATAATGCATGCGAGACTCATAAAATTATTTCTGAACTCCTTGAATAACCTGGGAGCACTCTCGAATGTCACTATGGATTATATCAAAATAGGACTTCATGAATCATAGACACGTATCAGGACATAATGATATAGCTTCTGGAAATCAAGAACATTAGCCATTCTAGTATCTTTAAGAATAGGAGCTTCTTTGGAATTTATACGTTCGCCGTCCGTTTGTTTCATATAGACCATGCCAAAAGAAGAAAAGAGAATAGCTTGACATACCTGACAATCTACCTAATCACCCAACGTCTACTCCTCGAGTCCGTATGTCTACAATCACGACGATAATATCACGATTAGACCATTTACACCACTTACTATCTAATTTGTATACGAACGGAACTTAATGAAATTCGGGCAGCATTTCCTCTATAAACTGGACAATCCCAAAAATCCAATTCAATTGAATCATCGACAACATCAACAACAATACCAACCATTAATATACATAATTACTCAGCTATTCCCATCCATTTAATTCAACTAAAACAGCCCCCGATCCATAAATCTTAACAAAACAACAAACGAGTTTATAACGCTATTTTCTCCGTTCTAATCCGTTAAAACTCTAAATAAACTTATTAACAATGAAAAATGGACCTTAATATTACCTTAAGTATGCAGAAAACACGTTAATACTCTTCTTTTTGGCTGATTTTTGACTCAAACTGAAGGCAACGCGACGTACAACGCTTTTCTCTTCATGAGCTTCGGGATTCGGGGCTCGGATTTTGATCAAAATGGCTTTCTTAGCCTAGAAGTTCTCTCCCTCTCTCTCTAATGTTTTGGAAGCTCCTAGATGCAAATGACCAGCCCTCAAATGAATTTTCCATATATATTAATGTTAATGGGCCTCATGGGCCGAAATGCAAATGTTTGGGTCGGATGTCAACTTGCTGCCCCGCCAGCCCAACTTGCATCGTCCATAACTCCTTATCCTAATATCATTTTGACGGGAGGTTTGTTGCGTTGGAAACTAGACTCGATGAAATTCATTTTAGGCATTTGAAACACCTTAAAACTCCTCATGTACTAGGAGATATACCTCCAACAATATGGGCTAAAAATCTGGTTCGACATTTTATTGAAGTTATTCTAATTCATTCGTTTAACTTCTAATCCTCTTCCAACCCTCATGTAACCTCTTTTACATATATATACATACTCATATACATCCATAACAATCCATACACATGTCTCGAAGGGTCCGGAGAATCACAATAACCTTAAACATAGCTAGAGAACTCACAAAGCTTCGACGAAACTCCAATCGCAAAAGTATATTTATATCTTTTGTCCATCTTCTATATCATTACTAATAATCTCAAATACTTTAAAAGGGCACTCACATTACCTCGTATACGTACTCATGACACGATTTCAAATCCTTTAGGTTGCCATGTCACCTCGGGATACTTAAGGCAACCATATATATATAACGCTATTCTTACTAACTCGATTAACTTCCCTTGAACTTTCTTAACTCGTTCATTTTGTCTTAAGTCAAGTAGCACAAACTCTTACGGGGTGTAACAACATAAATACTTATAACCTCAAAATAATTTTGTCCTCAGAGCTTATGTCGGTTAACTTACGAATAATCCAACGTACAGAAGTACAGGATGTAACATCCTTCCCCCCTTAAGAACATTCGTCCTCGAATGTTAAACTAGTCTATAGAGTCTTATAAATGGCAGTCTCCTCTATAGCTATACCTACCAACCTGCATTCAGTATCCCACAGATGCCTCCCAGGGCCACAGTATTTTGTAGTCTCATTTACCAATAAATACAGTCAAGTAAGGAATTAAATTACCTGCAGGCATAGGGAACAAGTAAGGATACTTATTCTTCATTTCATCTTCAGCTTCCCAAGTCACCTCTTCCCTATTATTATTTCGCCACAATACTTTGACGAAAGCCACATCCTTTGCACGTAACCTTCTAACATGGCGATCAAGTATAGCTATGGGGTTCTCCTCATAAGACAACTTCTCTGTTACTTGGACATCATCTACAGGGAATACTCTAGAAGGGTCACCAATACATTTACGAAGCATTGATACATGAAAGACTGGATGTACCGCTTCTAAATCAGATGGTAGGTCCAACTCATAGGCAACCTTGCCTATCCTACGAATAATATGATAAGGCCCAATGTATCTCGGGCTAAGCTTTCCCTTCTTGCCGAATCTCATCACACCCTTCATGGGTGATACCTTCAGGAACACCCAATCACCAATCTGAAACTCTAAGTCTCGACGTCGATTATCTGCATATGACTTCTGTCGACTCTGGGCCGCCAATAATCTCTCCTGAATAAGCTTCACCTTATCAACAGCTTGCTGACTCATGTTTGGGCCTATTAACTTAGTCTCGCCAACATCGAACCAATCGATAGGTGACCTGCACTTTCTCCCATATAAGGTCTCGTACGGTGCCATCTGGATACTAGAATGGTAGCTATTATTATAAGCAAACTCAATAAGTGGCAAATGATCGTCCCAGATACCTCTGAAGTCAATAATACAGGCTTGTAACATATCTCCTAGCATCTAAATTGTACGCTCAGCCTGTCCGTCAGTCTGAGGGTGAAATGCTGTGCTAAGACTCACCTGTGTCCCCAATCCCTTCTGGAATGATCTCCAGAAGTTAGCTGTAAACTAAGCTCCTTTGTCCGATATAATAGATGTGGGAACCCCATGAAGTCTCACTATCTCCTTGATGTATAACCTCACATAGTCCTCAGCTGAATAAGTAGTCCTTACTGGAAGAAAATGGGCTGATTTTGTCAGCTTATCCACAATAACCCATATAGAGTCATACTTCCGTTGAGTGCGAGGTACTTTCTAATCTTAGGTAGCACTGCTGTCTTGCTATTCATAGGCACACTATCTCCCTTTTCTTTGGAGATCATTGAACTCCATATACTTATTCCTCTTGCTAAAACTTTCATCTCTTCTAGTGCTAAGATTTCTCTTTTTTTGAGCTTCAGAATATTGTAGCTCATCTTAAAACTGAATTTGTTCTTTGCCCCCTTTTTTTTAAAGGATGTTTTCATATACTGTAACCTCTGAGTGTTAACCGTCTTTGATAGTCATATGTATGACCTTAGCGATCCTTCAACTCCTCTATTCTATATAATGCCGGAGTTCTCTTCATCGCATGGTTTAACTTGTTTTCCCTTTTTTTTTGCTAGTTGAGTTCTTGTGTCAATAAAAAATGCTTATACATATCAGATACAATCCTAACGACTTCTTTATTGTCTTATCACTTCTACCTCTCATGACTAGTAGTCCCCTAGGTTAATGAATTAATGGGGACATCAGAATTCATTAAGCCCCTTAAGGAGTGTCCGACTATACTACACTCTTTTAGCCCTAGTCTTTCTCCACGACTACCTTCTTAATATCCTTGAAACTCTCCTTGCTCTAGGTTTTGAATTCCTATTTATGTTTATACTATACCATAAAAATTTGATATTCAACACCATCCATTCCCACGACTCGTCCTTCCTTTATCTTGGCTCATTTGTCCCATAATTCTTCTTAACTATTCGTTTGCATCGCAGCTATGCTTCACAGTCCTTCTAGTGTTCTGTCAGCTTTTATCCTTAACATGAAATCCTCACAAAGTACACCTTTTCCTTTCTTCTTTCATCGAGTCTTTATCTTTCTTTATGATACTACAACTTGTGCACACACATACAAATTCGGTTTCATGATCGCATCATTGCATCTTTTACATAAATTTTGCCTTATAATTTCAATTTGTTTTCCCTTGGGCAAGCCCACTGATTCACTAACCTTCTCCTTGTTGTCGGCGGCCACATAATTCCCTTTAACCATTTCATTGACACATTCTCCTTCCTTTAGTCCTTATTGTTTCCTTTACTTGTACAATGCTTATTTCCATTAGTCATCCTTTACTCCTGGGTTAGGAAGCTTTGGAGTGTTTCGTTACGAGTGTGAATCCCTTTTACACTGAAAATATCTTTTTTCCCTAAGTTCTCCTTCCATATAGGCCTATACCGTACCGTCCCGTCACAATTCCATGCCCTTCCATCCACTGTTAGTCCTTCTACACGTTTAACTCATTTACTCGCAATTCTTCCTGACTATGTGTTCGTGTTGCTGCCGTACATCAGGTTTTCCTATTGTCCTACCACTTCTTGCTTTTAGCATGAAATTTTTATAGTTTACACTCTCTCCATGCTTCATTCATCGAGCCTTTATCCGTCTTTCTGACGCTACGGCCGAATTGTATTCCATACATGTTCCTTACATTTCATTCTACTCCCTTTATAACCGAATCTCTCGGCCTTTACCGGAACTCTTGTCCCATGCCATTAATTTTTTAATCGCTTGTGTCGTCCCATCATCCTCGTTCTTATCTTGACGATTGATCGGTTTCTTACAGCTAAATCGTTAAAGCATTCTGTGTACCCCCGGGGTTAAATATTTCCAGTTACTTTACTTCTAAATGCTCTTCTCCTTTCCTTATATTATAACATTGACCCTGAAGTTCATAGAATATCCTTTTTGAGTTGCAGATTCGTTTTACTTCCAAATCATCTTTTAGGAGGGCTTTCTCCCTTCCCAAGGTGATTATGTCTGCTTGGCCGTGCCTTTAGTTCCTCGATTCCTTCTCAAGAATTGGGAATCCCCTAACATTGTTACCGAACCTGTTCATTCTTCCTCACTTCCCCTTTCTCTTCGTGGTTACTTCCCTTCAATCTTACTTACCAGTATTTGTTCTCCTAATTCTGTACGTTCATTTCCTGTCTGTGCTATCATACCCTATTTCTCTCACACCTACTCCCAAATTTTATCCAAATAGTCCCTTGCTTTGCCCGTCATTTCCCTTGGAAGCTTCACTCCCCCTCATTTCTCACTTCTCTCGCCTTTTCTCAAGACATTCTAATATCTTCTCTTCCTGTATATACTCACTTTCTTCCTTTCCCCGATGTTATTGCATTAGGACTTTTCAACTCTAACCTGCAGCAAGAATAACATTAACTTACCTTGTAACATTCGTACCATTATCGCCACTTGAACTTCGTTACCTTGTTCGATTAATAGCTTCCATATGCTGCAATGTCGATTGCGGGGATACACATACCCGTTGGTACAACCACATATGAGATATCATACGTACACGCATATATTTTCTAACGCCTTGCTCACAAGTACATCTGAATACTTTTCAAACCTATCCCGATCCTAAAACTGTGATGCGCCTTCCTTCTCTTTGCCGATCTAGTCCGCCTAATTCTTCACGATCTTTTAGAGCTCCCAAGCACTCCGCATACTCGAATTCCCCCTTAGGCTACTCTAATTGCCCATCTGCCTCTTATGTCTGACTTCGTAGGATTTCTAATACACTTCGCAGAAAGGTCACCCATCCTAGTATTTCTCTCAGCCCAGCACGCTTAACCTTAAAACTCTGATAAAATTCGGTGTGCTAGTGCTGATATAATTGTACCCACCTTACTGCATGACCTTCATCACCTAATCTCAAGAAAGTTGACATCCTGACAAATTCCAAAACATTCTCGTACCGCATCTCCCTCCGAATTAGAAAGGGTCTCTTATTCTTCCGACTACACAATTACTACCATGGCCTTTTTCAATCCTCAATATCCAACTTTCACCTGTATGTATGACTACTTTCCATCCTAGATTTCAAAATTCCCATGGTGACGAAAACACCTTGGTCGCCGTTACTTATAAATACTTGGTTGTCAGCCCCTTTGATTTTTGCTCGCCGCTATTAGGTAATAATCTATAGCAAATGCACATACACAGGAAATTTCAATAAAGTATCATATACCTGTAGTCGATCGGTCTCTAATCTGATCTGGTGGTCTATAAGGTGAAGTGTGCTCCTCGTCATCGTCTACCCACCATCTGCTCGTCTGGCCTTCATCATCTCTCTTATATGAGTCTGAGGAATGTAGATAACCGGGCAACTCCTAGTTTACCGACGGCCAGGATAGGGGGCTGGAGCAATCCATAACACTTACAGGGGTAGCTGGTCTAACGTAGTGCTTTGCCATAGGAGCAATTGGTACGGCCTCGGGGACCTCTTCCTCTGGTGTCCCAGACGAATACTCAGACGGATTTGTGTCATAACTGTCCCTTGGGGGGTCCTCCTCCCTGGATGTCAAAAACTCTGTAGGAATCGTCGCTGGGTCCTCTGAGGGATCAGTCTCAATAGAATAACTGAGGCTCCGCCTGCTCTGTCCTGGAGCCTGGGGTCCTGAATCTACTCTAGGGGCCTTCTTAGCACCCCCACTATCTGAAGCTGATCTCTTCATCTCTCGCCAATCTGCACCTACCTATAGGAAAAGAGGTCAGAAGCGATCTTTCCTAGACTCTGGCTCCTTCGCACGATCTACGACAGAAGGAAAGATGACATCCTAAATGTCTTGTAGCTTCCTGTTTATAGATGTGGTGCACAACACACCGATAAACAAGACTCGACTAGACACGGTCTGTAGACACTCCGAGGATGAACGGCTCTGATACCACTTTTGTCACGACCCAACCCGATGAGCCATGACTAGTGCCCGAGCTGGACCCTCGTATATGAACCTGTTAGATATAGTCAGACTGAAACTAAGAACAGTATAGAAACTTGTAAAAGCAAACTATAGACTCATAACGCCATATATCATAATGAACCTGTCTCTTGAGGAGTCACAGCTAACCAAAACATAACACAATGTGCAAGCTGACATGGCTGCCACTATATACGAAAATACCCAAAACGAACCATATCGACATAGTCGACCAAAACCTATATACAACCCACACATGTCTACAGACCTCTAAGAGTATCATAATGAAATATGACGGGAAAGGGCCCCGCCGTACCCCTGGATATGCATAAGTCTATATCAAAGCATCTGTACCAAAATGACTTAGGCTCCGGAACAATGGATCTATCCACACAGCTGAGCAGAAGTCCTAGGCTGGAGGATCACCAAACTGAGTGTCTGTACCTGCGGGCATGAAACGCAGCCCCCGAAGAAAGGGGGTCAGTACGAGGAATGTACTAAGTATATAAAGCATGAAATACAATAAAGAAGATCATGACTGAATAAAAGATAATAGGAGACAAGTATGATAATCACAGATCCCAATGCACCTGTGCCTTACGAGATAAGAATCATGCATATCTATATAATATACCATACCTGATCCATTATGGGACTCGGTGAATGAAGTCATACATATATATACCGTACCTAGCCCTCTAGTGAAGGTCTCGGTGAAATAATCATATATATATATATATATATATATATATATATATATATATATATATACATATATATATATATATATATATATATATATATATATATATATACCGTACCCGACCCTTTAGTGAGGGAATCGGTGAACAATGCAATGAAACTGTGCACGAAGACATACCCGGCCCGGGACTCGGTGAATGATATATTAACAGCATGCACTGGCAGAATATCATGAGCAACCATATGCAAACTAAATCATCATCTAAGACTCAATAGAATAATTAGAATGAACTAACACTTGAGAATCAAGACTGCAGTCACGTCAAGTACCACTGAGAACTAGAATTCATTGGAGTCATAATGCATGCGAGACTCATAAAATTATTTCTGAACTCCTTGAATAACCTGGGAGCACCTTCGAATGTCACTATGGATTATATCAAAATAGGACTTCAGGAATCATAGACACGTATCAGGACATAATGAAATAGCTTCTGGAAATCAAGAACATTAGCCATTCTAGTATCTCTAAGAATAGGAGCTTCTTTGCAATTTATACGTTCGCCGTCCGTTTGTTTCATATAGACCATGCCAAAAGAAGAAAAGAGAATAGCTTTACATACCTGTCAATCTACCTAATCACCCAACGTCTACTCCTCGAGTCCGTATGTCTACAATCACGACGATAATATCACGATTAGACCATTTACACCACTTACTATCTAATTTGTATACGAACGGAACTTAATGAAATTCGGGCAGCATTTCCTCTATAAACTGGACAATCCCAAAAATCCAATTCAATTGAATCATCAACAACAATACCAACCATTAATATACATCATAACTCAGCTAATCCCATCCATTTAATTCAACTAAAACAGCCCCCGATCCATAAATCTTAACAAAACAATAAACGAGTTTATAACGCTATTTTCTCCGTTCTAATCCGTTAAAACTCTAAATAAACTTATTAACAATGAAAAAGGGACCTTAATCTTACCTTAAGCATGCAGCAACCATGTCAATACTCTTCTTTTTGGCTGATTTTTGACTCAAACTGAAGGCAACACGACGTACAACGCTTTTCTCTTCATGAGCTTCGGGATTCGGGGCTCAGATTTTGATCAAAATGGCTTTCTTAGCCTAGAAGTTCTCTCCCTCTCTCTCTAATGTTTTGGAAGCTCCTAGATGTAAATGACCAGCCCTCAAATGAATTTTCCATATATATTAATGTTAATGGGCCTCATGGGCCGAAATGCAAATGTTTGGGTCGGGTCTCAACTTGCTGCCCCGCCAGCCCAACCTGCATCGTCCATAACTCCGTATCCTGATATCATTTTGACGGGAGGTTTGTTGCGTTGGAAACTAGACTCGATGAAATTCATTTTAGGCTTGTGAAACACCTTAAAAATCCTCATGTACTAGGAGATATACCTCCAACAATATGGGCTAAAAATCTGGTTCGAGATTTTACTGAAGTTGTTCCGATTCATTTCGTTTAACTTCTAATCCTCTTCCAACCCTCATGTAACCTCTTATACATATATATACATACTCATATACATCCATAACAATCCATACACGTGTATCGAAGGGTCCGGAGAATCACAATAACCTTAAACATAGCTAGAGAACTCACAAAGCTTCGACGAAACTCCAATCGCAAAAGTATATTCATATCTTTTTTCCATCTTCCATATCATTACTAATAATCTCAAATACTTTAAAAGGGCACTCACATTACCTCGTATACGTACTCATGACACGATTTCAAATCCTTTAGGTTGCCATGTCACCTCGGGATACTTAAGGCAACCATATATAGATAACGATATGCTTACTAACTCGATTAACTTCCCTTGAACTTTCTTAACTCGTTTATTTTGTCTTAAGTCAAGTAGCACGGACTCTTACGTGGTGTAAAAACATAAATACTTATAACCTCAAAATAATCTTATCCTCATAGCTTATGTCGGTTAACTTACGAATAATCCAACGTACAGAAGTATGGGATGTAACAATACGGACCGTATAAAGTTATACCGATCGTATAAGTGGTCATATAACTCCCAGTTGTACGAAACTTTCTCTCGTTGATTCGTTTGACTTCCAATCCTTGTGGAACCTTCTTGGCACTCACATAACACTTCATTAACCATACAATAGGCTCTATATCAGCCCCTCAAGATATCACCAAATAAATATGAGCTCAATTACAGCGAAAACCTTTCCGAACGCGACTTATATTTCACTTCCTTCAACAAACTAAATTTCACATATTCATATGACTTCAACATCTCATGGTATGCACCTTAAGCTATCTATCTTCCTTAATCTCGTAAGGATTTCATAATCACCTTAAGCTCACATTAGCCTATCCACAAGGCAATAAGTCTGAAAATTTTCCAGGTGTAACATTCTTCCCCCCTTAGGAACATTCGTCCTCGAATGTTAGGTTTTTTGGGATTCTATAAAAATTTCGCCAGAGTTTCCCCTATAATATGGCACTACCATCCTGCACAACAACCCAAAATACATCGCCTTACAGGGCTACAACAACAACATCAATAACCGTGGCCACACACGACCAGGAAAACATCAAGGAAATCACTACATACCTGAGGATAATGGCGTCTCTGCCTGGGTCTCCCCTGGGGGTGAAAATAATACGGGTACCTGAGCTTCATGTCTTCTTCGGCTTCCCAAGTCATTTCCTCTCTATTATTATTTCTCTATAAAACTTTTTCTGAAGCTACCTCTTTGGTTCTGAGCTTTCATACTTGCCTATCTAAAATGGCAACGGGGACTTCTTCATAAGACAATTGTTTGGTAACTTGGACATCATCTATTGGTACAATTCTAGAAGGATCTCCAATGCATTTATGAAGCATCGATACGTGGAAAACTGGGTGAACTAACTCCAGGTCAGAAGGTAGATCTAATTCGTAAGCCACCTGGCCTACCTTGCGTATAATCTCATAAGGTCCAATGTACTGGGGGCTAAGCTTGCCCTTCTTGCTAAATCTCATTAAGCCCTTCATTGGCAACACTTTAAAAAATACCCAATCTTTCATCTGGAACTTGTAAGTCTCTTCGATGATTATCTGCATAGGATTTCTGACGACTCTGAGCTGTTAATAATCGATCCTGTATAAGTTTGACTTTCTATATAGCTTGGTGGACCAAGTATGGCCCTATCAATTTGGTCTCTCCTACTTCGAACCACCCAATTGGAGACACTTTCTCCCATATAAAGCCTCGTACGGAGCCATTTGGATGCTAGAATGATAGCTATTATTATAAGAAAACTCAATAAGCGGTAAATGATCATCCCAACTACCTCTAAAATCCAATATACATGCCTATAGCATATCCTCAAGAGTATGAATGGTACGTTTAGATTGCCCATCTGTCTGTGGGAGAAATACCGTGCTAAGACTCACCTGAGTCCCCAAAAAATGGCTGTAAACTGAGTCCCTCTATCGGAGATAATAGCTACTGGAACACCGTGAAGTCGCACTATCTCTTTAGCATAAATCTTTGCATAATCTTCTGCTATATATGTAGTTCTGACCGGTAAGAAATGAGCTGACTTTGTGAGTCTATCCACAATCACCCATATAGAATCATACTTACGTCGAGAATGGGGTAAGCCTGTAATGAAGTCCATGTTAATTACTTCCCATTTCCAAGTTGGAA
Organism: Lycium barbarum; assembly: GCF_019175385.1. Lineage (NCBI taxonomy): Eukaryota > Viridiplantae > Streptophyta > Magnoliopsida > Solanales > Solanaceae > Lycium > Lycium barbarum. The sequence goes on from NC_083343.1 coordinate 92,319,076, forward strand.
TTTCTATAGCTTGCAATAATCCGCCCGGAATTTGGTGCTCAATATTCACTTGCTGACAGTTGGGACATTGAGCTACAAATTCTGCTATATCTTTCTTCATCCCATTCCACCAATATATAAATTTAAGATCATGATACATTTTCGTTGCTCCGGGGTGAATGGAATAACGGGAACAATGGGCTTCTCTCAATATTTGGTGGCGTAATCCTGCAACATCAGGAACACATAACCTGCCTCGGCATCGGAGAACTCCATCTCCAGAAATCTCAAATGATGACTTCTCCTGCTGAGAGAGTGTATTTCTGTAATGAATTAGCATGGGATCTTCGTATTGTCGCTCCTTCACTTCCACTACTAGCGACGAGACCGCTGAGTTTTGAATGATAGCTCCCATACTATTTGAGTCTACTACTCGAACTCCTAGGCTAGCTAATTGCTGGAGCTCACGAGCTATCTCTCTTTTCTCTGGCTGAACATCGCAATAACTTCCTATGGATCTACGACTAAGAGCATCAGCCACAACATTTGCTTTTCCGGGATGATACAGGATGTCAACATCATAGTTTTTCAACAATTCCAACCACCGCCGTTGCCGTAAATTCAATTCTTTCTGCTTGAAGATATACTGAAGGCTCTTATGATCTGTATAAATATGAACGTGGACACCATACAAGTAATGCCTCCACATCTTCAATGCATGGATTACTGCAGCCAATTCAAGATCATGGGTCGGATAATTTTTCTCATGTTTCCATAACTGCCTTAAATCATACGCAATTACCTTACCATGTTACATTAACACACAGCCTAACCCAACGTTTGAGGCATCACAATAGACAACATAACCTTCCGATCCCTCTGGAAGTGTCGAGACTGGGGCGGAAGTTGATATTGTTATAACCTGCATTTTGTACATTCGGATAATTCAAGATAATTGCGGGAAGTTAAGAGCAAGGCTATATTTTTGATCTTGTTTAACACACAAGTTACTTATGAAAATTTTGATGTGGGAATATTAAGAAAGGCTAGGGGAAAAAAGGGAAATTCGCAAGATGGCTCATAGAAAATATGGAGGAAGGCTAAAGGCAAATTTGGAATTAGGAAAATAAATTTTCATGAATTACAAAACAAAAAAAAAAAAGTGGGCTTGAATTAAAGGGCCATTTGGCCGTCCAAAATAAAGTGGGCCAAGGCCAACATGGATGTAAAATAAATAAGTCAAAAGATGACTTATGGATCACATTTATCATCTCTTATCCCTTAGAAGACTCAAGAAACTTGGAGAGACAAAAAACAAAAGGCCATTCGGCCATGGCAAAGTAGAAGAGAAGTCCCAAAAATCTTGACCAAAGAAATATTTTCTCCTAGCATTTCTACTAATTGGAAGGTCCCTAGCAAAGTGAAGAAGTCATTGGAGCAAGTAAAGTATTCATTCTTGCAAGCTACAAATCCTAGCTAAGTGAGAAGTTAAAGGAAAAAGGTAAGGATTAATCCTCTTCTTATATGTTATGGATGATTATGTATGTTGTAGTAGGTAAAAGTGGATGAAATTCATGAAAATATGGATATATGTTGTGGCCGTGTGATTGTTGTATGGTATGGAAAAGAATGAATCAATTTTTCTTAAGTATTTTGGTTGTTGTTGTAATGGAATCTATGATGGAAATGAAAGTTTAATGATTCTAGTTGAAGTTGTAAGTGTTGGAGAGTTGTTTAGAAGCTAATGTGATGTTAAAAGCCATTTCTTGTATTTATGGAAAACAATGTTGTTAGTGTGTGAATTGTTGGTGTAGTTCATGAATTTGAAGGAAGGAAATGTGTTGTTATTGTTCTTGTTGCATTTGGAAGGTTTCGGATGAAGTAGAGTATTGGTTGAATTGTTGGTGTAGTTCATGAATTTGAAGGAAGGAAATGTGTTGTTATTGTTCTTGTTGCATTTGGAAGGTTTCGGATGAAGTAGAGTATTGGTTGAATTGTTTTGAATATTGTACGGATTGTTTGAAGTATTCTTGAATATTGTTTGAATGGTTGCGGATTAGTACTTGAATATGTAAGCAATTATGAATTGAACGTAAATGAAATGCTGTCGAAGTTTGTAGAAAGAAGTTGCTAACGTTAGTATGCTTTTTGAATTGATTGTGGATATTGTTAGAATAACTGTTGGTATTGTTGTTGATAATTTGGCCGAGTTAAATTCTCGGATTTGTTGTTGATGATTTAGCCGAGTTGGATTCTCGAGGATGGTTGTATTTACAGGGGAAATGCTGCCGAAATTTCTGTAAATAAAGTGTTGGTTTAGAATTGGACTCTTAAGTGTTTATGGCTAATGTTTGGTATGTATGAATATTGTTGTAGATCTTGCGAAGCCAAAGACTTAAGTTCGGATTAGCTTAGGAAGCGGGCAAGGTATGTAAGGCTTACCCTTTCTTTCTTTTGGCATGTCCTAGAGCTAAGTAAGTTATGATACGTATCTTGGGGTAACTCTATTCTTGATTCCGAGCTTGTCTACGATTCTTATTCACTACTTGATGTGAGTATGCTTAGTATAGACGAGATTATCATATGATTGAATAACGAGCAAAGCATAAAGAGTTCTTGTTTTTTTTAAAGAGTTCTATAGGTTTTAATGTCCCTAACTTTCGTAGACAGTCTCGGATTGCTTTAAAACGTTCGTAGAGGTTTCTATAAATGAATAATGTTCCTAACTTTCATATGCTAACTCGGATTGTTTTGGAAACGTAGCGTAACGATATCCATAATGAAACCATTCCTAGATGTAGGATATCCTGAGTTCTTTGACCTCTTAAGCCCGAAGGGGCATTCTTAAGTTGTGCGACTTCATAATGCTGTCTAAATCCCGAAGGGGACATTCATAAGGTCTTTCTTTTACCTATGCATTTTACATTTAAATTTGTGAGTCTCGAAGGAGACAAATGAAAAGGGTTTGATTTCATATATGACGTCCATAATAGTTTTTTTTCTAAATGATTTCATGACGCGACTGAGCGTGCTATATAACATATGGCCTCGGCTTAAGTCCGAGTGTGTTATGACCTCAGCTTATCTCTGAGTGTGCTATGGCCTCAGCTTATGTCTGAGCGTGCTATATAACATATGGCCTCAGTTTATGTTATGCCAACTGAGATGTGCATATGATTTCACTAATAATTTCGAGAAAAATCAGTTTTATACTAAAGGAAACATAAAGTTAGACTTTCAAAACCACTCCGAAGGGGGTGCGAGATTTTACTATTTAGATTTTTAAAACCACTCCGAAGGGGGTGCGAGATTTTACTATTTCGTTTCATTTACGATTTATGTTTACACTCCATAGCATCATTTCTTTGTATTGATATTCGTGGATTAAGTTGTGTTGACACCATCATTATTATTATGCCGGAAGTGGCATGCCCGAAGGGGCCATCCTTATTATTATGTCGGGACCGGCATGCCCGAAGGGGCCATCATTATTATTATGTCGAAAGCGGCATGCCCGAAGGGGCCATCATTATTATTATGCCGGAAGCGGCATGCCCGAAGGGGCCATCATTATTATTATGCCGGAAGCGGCATGCCCGAAGGGGCCATCATCATTATTATTATGCCGGAAGCGGCATGCCCGAAGGGGCCATCATCATTATTATTATGCCGGAAGCGGCCGTCCGAAGGGACTATTGTGATACCAAATTTATATTGTGTATTCTAGAATTTGCGTATGCGGTAATTATATGGTGCATGCTAGAATTTGGGTAAAGGCCACAGGACTTGGTTCAGAATGATGTTTCAGGTTACTTACAATTTGATTTCTAAACTTGTTTACTGCTGCACCTTCCTTGTGCTATGATTCAGTAATGCTTTACATATTCAGTACATATTCCGTACTGACCCACTTTCTTCGGGGGCTGCGTTTCATGCCGCGCAGGTGCATACAGATGAGTAGAAGACTTTGCTAGAAGGTGTTCCAGCGGGATTGGCGAGCTCCATCTCAGTTTGGAGTGTTGCCGGGTCAAAGTACTTATGTCATGGTATTTTGTATATGTTAGAGACTTTGCAGACAGTGTCCTGTGGATAGGGCGTCGAGAAGTGCGAATCATTTGTAGATGTTAAAAGAGTATGTATTTTCAGATGATTTCAGTTGGTTTAAAGTACGCAATTGATTGAAGGTTTTCATAATTTGTATAAAGACAATGATCTCTATTTGGAAAAGTTCCATTTTTTTAAAAGTTTTTGAAATAACAGGCTTTGGTAGAGCGAATGTTTAAGGGTTCGCTCGACTCTGATGAGAGTCGGGTGCCCGTCATGCCCTATCAAGATTAGGATGTGACAGATATATCCTTTAGCTCTTGGAAACTACGTTCACAAGCATCTGTCCATTAAAATTTAGCTAATTTCTGGGTTAACTTCATGAGCAGTGTAGAAATAGAAGAAAAGCCTTCTACAAATCTCCTGTAATAACCTGCTAAGCCCAAACAACTACGAACTTCTGTAGGGATTGTGGGCCTTGGTCAAGTCTTCATGGCCTCAATCTTTTGGGTATCTACCCGAATGCCATCGGCTAAAATAATATGCCCCAAGAAGGTCACTGAGTTCAACCAAAACTCACACTTAGAAAATTTGGCAAATAACTCTCGAGTTTGAAGAACTCTAAGAATAGTAAGCAAATGATTCGCAAGTTCTGCCTCGGACCTAGAATATACCAGGATATCATCAATGAACATGACCACAAATAAATCTAGGAAGGGCCTGAACACATTGTTCATCAAATCCATAAATGCTGCCGGCGCATTAGTTAGCCTAAACGACATTACCCGGAACTCAAAATGGCCGTATCTGGTTCTGAAGACTGTCTTAGGAATATCTTTCTCCCTAACTCTCACCTGATGATACCCAGATCTCAAATCTATCTTTGAAAACCATTTGGCGCCTTGTAATTGATCACATAAATCATCAATCCTCAGAAACGAATATTTATTCTTGATCGTCACTTTATTCAGTTGCCGATAGCCAATGCACATTCGCAAGAAGCCATCTTTCTTTCGCAAAAACAACACGGGTGCTCCCCACGGGGAAGAACTAGGCCTAATAAAACCTTTTTCAAGCAAGTCCTTCAATTGCTCCTTCAACTCTTTCAACTCTGCGGGAGCCATCCTATAAGGATGAATAGATATGGGATTTGTATGCGGTAGCACATCTATAGAAAAATCAATCTCCCGCTCTGGAAGGAGGTCTGGAAGCTCTTCCGGGAATACGTCCGGGAACTCACTTACCACGGGGATAGAATGAAGCGTTGGCGATTCAACTTTTACATCTTGGACCCGAACTAGATGGTAAATACAACCTTTTGTGATAATTTTCGTTGCCTTTAGATAGGAAATAAACCTACGTTTCGGGGATGCGGTATTTCCTTTCCATTCTAAAACTGGTTCTCCCGGAAACTGGAAGCGAACCATTTTCATTCTACAATCAACATTGGCATAGCAAGAAGCCAACCAATCCAAACCCATGATAACGTCAAAGTCCACCATTTTAAACTCATGTAAATCAACCGTAGTACGATGGTCACAAATCAAAATTACAAAATTTCTATATACTTGACTAGCTATTACCGGTTCACTAACGGGTGTAAATACCTCAAAAGGTTTGATCGACTCCGATTTGACTCCAAACCGACCCGCAATATACGGGGTAACATATGACAATGTGGAGCCCAGATCTATCAAAGAATATACATCATGAGAAAATATCGATAATATACCTGTGACGACATCGGGAGAGGACTCAAGATCCTGTCGCCCCACCAATGCATAAACACGGTGCTGGGGACCACTAGAACTGGGGGCTCCCCCTCTGCCTCTACCATAGCTGACTGGCACATGTGAACCTGACCCTATAGGGCGTATAGATGATGAAGACCCAGCTACCGACCCTGAAGGCTGGGCCCTACCCCTGCTACTAATCGAGGGGTAATCACGTATGATATGGCCTGGCTGACCGCATGCATAGCAAACCTCTGAGCCTAGTTGAAACTGGCCCCAATGTAACTTCCCGCACCTGGAACATCGTGGCACGGGTGTTCTTCCCTAACCCGAATCACCCCTGAGCTGAGAACCCAAGGCCTTGAAACTCTGACTCGACCCGAAATAAGTAGACCTATCAACTCTCTGCCCTGTAAACCGTGGAGGCGCACTAATCACAGAAGGGCCTGAATGCCTAAAAAACTGCTGTCTTTTCCTACCTCTAAACTCACTCACCGGACCCCAAGACCTAGCCCTATTGCTATACCCTTTATCATGCTCATGCTCACTTCGTTGTTGTTGTTGACTTTTCTCCAAATTCTGGGCATGGGCTTGAATGCGTGAAATATCGATATTGTCCTAAAGGGACGCAGTCAAGCATCTATCCATAAAGTGTGGCCCTAGGCCTCTCGCAAATCGGTGCACTCAGTTACCCATATCCGCCACCATGGCCGGACCATACCTAGCTAAAGAATTGAAGCGGAGACTATACTCTAAGGCACTAATACTTTCTTGCCTAAGATTCAAGAACTTATTGGCTCTAGCCCGCTGAACTTCTGGAGGCAAGTAATGTCGGAGGAAGGCATCCATAAATTATTGCCATACCGGGGGAGGTGCATTGACTCCCCGTGAAGCCATCCAAACCGTATACCAATGAACCGCGACATCCCGGTGTCTATAGGATGCTAACTCCACCGATTCCACGTCTGAAGCATGCATTAACCGAAGTGTCCTCAATATCCCATCAATAAAATTCTGAGGGTCCTCTTCCGGCTTTGACCCGAAAAATTCTGCAGGGTTCAAGCTAATAAAATCACGGGCCCTTGCACTAACAGCCCTATCACATTGCCTTGTACCTTGCCGCTGATTCTGAGCGGCAACCAACTGAGTAAGTAAATCAATGACCTCTTTTACATCTTGGCCTGAAGCATCTGGTGGAGGTGCTAGAGCTTGGGCTGAGGCTCCTTTGTGCTCCTTAGAAATAGGCACTGAGTGGGAGGACTAAGATTGAGCCGTATTCTGGGACTTACCTTCCCCTATATCCGTTGGCGGTGCTCTTTCAGCTCGCTTTTCTACCACTGTCTTGCCCTTTTGGGCTGCCGTAGCTTTTCCTACCGGCATTTCTGAAATACATAACACACGGTTACGGAAAGAGAAATCCTTATATCATGGCTCTATCGTATGATCTTATAAAGAAAGAAGGTCATTCATTCCTAAAAATGCCCGCAGCCTCCCGTTTATAAGTGAGGCGCGCAACACAACCATAAAAAAGACTCTACTGGACACGGCTCGTAGACACACCCTAGGACAAAACTGCTTTGATACCACTTTGGTCACGACCCAACCGGAGGGCCATGATGAGCACCCAGTGCTAACCCACCCCGACATCTCTTATCGTACATTTTCATTCACATCTAGGTGAGCCACATGGCTTACTCATAATTTACGTACATCAGTAGTGTTAATCTCGTCGGGCAACAACACATTTATATCTTCATCAATAACAATACCCATGTCCATTTACACAAGTCGACGAGGCTATCAAGATGATGTACAAAATATAAGCCGACAAGGCTACAAGATATCTAACCATACACAATTGTCTAAGAGCCTCTAAGAAGAGTAGGTAACATCATATAGGCGGGACAGGACCCCGCCGTGCCCATATGTATGTACACAAAAGAATAATACCCAAAAGCTGTAGCTCCGGATGAAATGGAGCTCCTCTATACAGTCACTGAATAAGAAATCTATGGATCAAGCCTGTATCCCTGTCCACCTGCGGGCATGACACAGCGTCCACAAATAACAGGACTTCAGTACGAATAATGTACTGAGTATGTAAAGCATAATCAACATCATAGTATGAGCATAAGAGACAACATAAGAATAAGCATAAGAAATAACATAAGATGGGAGAATCAGGATGCAATAGAGTCATTTGTACCTCTAGTGGCCTTCATCATATCTACTTACTTGTCTTTCATAGGGACCTTCCATTTCTAATGCTTACTCATGTACATACATACATACATATATATTCATATTCGTATTCATATTCATACTCGTATCCATATCATACCCAACCATAAAGGTTCGGTGTTTCACATACCCGGCCATGACAAGGCTCGGTGATTATACATACCTGACCCTACCAAGGCTCAGTGTTATCCGTACCCAACTTTAGTGGTGTGCGCGCGATAGGTATCATACCCGACCATATATGCTCGGTGTTACATAATGGTCATACATACTTTGATACGTATACATAAAAGTCCATAAGTATCATCAACATCATTGCCATCATTGTTTTCGTCACTTCTATCCTTAGAGTATCAACTACTATATCAAGGAGGTAATAGTATCGTGAAAGTATCGAGAATTATGAGCTTTGGTAATCTTAGAGACAGAGTCATTTGGAAGACATTATGGAACTCATGAAAGGATATATATCAAAGGAACCATACCTTAACGAAAGAGGGGTTAGCCTTACACCCCTCTTTTTCTTCTTAACTAATTAACGTTCACCGCCAAAGCCTGGACAATCTACATTTAGAAGGATTCATACCATAGTTAAGCCTTAATGACACTCTTAAATTCAAATTAGGATAGTTCATGATCTAATGAAAATTGGGCAGCATTTCCACTTTTTCGTCAACCTCCACTATATAAAAACAACTCCTAAACATCCATACATACCCACAATATCATAATCAAGTAATCACATTTCATTAAGCCTTCATAATTCATCCTTATGTTCAACTTATACCAACAACCTCTCACCCATTTTAGCACATTTTCATACAGTGCTTCCTTATCACCATTAATACCTTCCATAACAAGATTATATACATATTATACTAAGAATCATGACTTAAGTTAGCTTACTACTCAAAAACCTCATAAAAGTCACATTTAGCCCTCATTTTCTATTTTCTTCTTCAACCCAAGTTCTTCAACAACCAAGCATTCATGATAACATGAAATAAGCATGAAAACTAACCTTTTATCTCATGGGAATGAGCTTTGGATCAGCTATCAACTTGTGTGAAAACCCTAGCTTCAATACTTAAGAATTTCTTATAGTCTACAAACCCTAGGAGGCCTTCTAACACATGAACACTTTGATTCTTGCCTCTTGATCTTTGTTTTCTCTTGGATTGGAGTGGAATATGCTTGGAGAAGGGTTTTGAGCTCTCAAGACTTGTGGAAGATGAAAAATGAAATAAATGAACAAAGGTCTTCTATTTATACAAAAGTAAAAATTCAGCCCGACGGACTTATACAGACCATTTATACAGACCGTATAATATTATGCGGTCCGTATAAGTGGACGTATGACACCACCATGGAAAAGTCCCTTTCTGTAAAGGTCGAGTTATACGGACCCCCTTATACGGACCGTATAAAGTTATACAGATCGTATAAGTGGTCGTATAACTCCCAATTGTACGAAACTTTCTCTCGTTGATTCGTTCGACTTCCAATCCTCGTGGAACCTTCTTGGAACTTACATAACACTTCATTAACCATACAATAGGCTCTATATCACCCCCTCAAGATATCACCAAATAAATATTAGCTCAATTACAGGGAAAACCTTTCCGAACACGACTTATATTTCACTTCCTTCAACAAACTAAATTTCACATATTCGTATGACTTAAAAATCTTATGGTATGCACCTTAAGCTATCTAATATCTTCCTTAATTTTGTAAGGATTTCATAATCAACTTAAGCTCACCATAGCCTATCCACGAGGCAACAAGTTTGAAATTTTTTGAGGTGTAATAGATTGTGTAGGCTTCGTGCTACTATTCCTTTGTGTTAAATCTGTAGTGGATGTGTTTGTGATAAGAAGCTAATATAATCTTCTAGGTGATATTGTGATATGAAATAATGACTTGGGCATTGATAATAAGCTGGTAAGAAACACTGTCCTGTAAAGAGGTATGGAGAGGCACAAATGTGACCTAGATTATGGGGTCATGGTCCGAGGTTAGTTTCGAAAATATGAGGTAAATTTATGCGGCCCGCGTCCGAGGTTTGTTCAGGAGCGGAGGTTTATGCTCGGGTCTAAGGATTGAATCTGGAACGAGTGGTACATGGACACCATGGGTCCCCTGTAGGTCATGACTACTGAGCAATGACATCAGTTAGCATGTACGTACAGTGAGTATGGTTATTGTGGTAAACCTATTCCCGTTGTGGCTTCCGGCGATTGTAATTCTTGATATCTTGATGACTTGGTTGTGATTATCCTTGGTTGACTTGTTGTGGTTTATTGATATTCATGTCTGTTGGCTGGCTTGCTTATTTTATTGATTTTATGAGATATGCATGATACTAATCTTAGTCGACCTATAATATCTACCGGTACATAGTGTTTGTACTGATACTACCTTGCTGTATTCTTTTGAGTGCAGATTGTGATACAGAGACTACTACCCGCCCTCACATCTAGCGTTGAGGACGTTGCTGACAGATTTAGGGTGAGCTTCTGTCCATGCCAGGCCGCTCGAAGATCTTCCTCTTATGATGTCTTTTCCTATTCTAGACATTATGGATACTTAATAGACATATTTCATTCCTTAGACATGTTTTAGATTAGAGTCCTGGAACGATGACGTTCGGATATTAGGGAACTTGTAATAGTTAGAACGTTCACACTTATTTCAATATTTTATGGCATGACTTATTTTGTTTACTTGATGCTTGAATGAGTAATAACTGACTAACTTGGTTAATATAAAACCAAACTTGAATGAATAGATGACTTGTGTACTGTTTCACCCACTAGGAGTTAGTGTGGGTGTCAGTCATGGTGGGTTGGGTCGTGACAGAGTCGATATCAAAGCCTTAGGTTTGTAGATCTCGTCGTACAAGGATATGTCAAGTTGAGTCTTGCGGATCAGTACGGAGACGTCAGTACTTATCTTCGCGAGGCTACCGGACACTAGGAAAACTCCCTTTTCTTTATTTCTTTCTTGCCACTTGATTCCAATTGGTATCTGATGATTCAAATTGGTATCTAACTTTCCTTCATTCTGTCGCAGATGGCGAGAACACACGCGGCAACAGCTAGGGGTAGAGGCGGAGGCAGAGGAGCTGGCAAAGGGGCGGCCCCAGCAGGGGGCGGCCTCCTAGTGGTTAACCCCGTGCCTGTTAGTAATTCCTAACGAGGTAGCGGGAGATGCAGCAACACCAGCCCAGCCAGCGATAGTACCAGTTCCGCCAGGAGCTGCATCTGCTCAGGGTATAGCAGATGTTATGGCGCAGGTGCTACATTGGTTGCATGGGTTAGCACAGGCCAGAGCTATACCAGCCACTCCAGCAGGTAGGGGTGCAGGAGTAGCAGCCCCAGGTCGAGATAGAGTACAGGCTTCAGGGGTTCAGCATGCCGCAGCAGTGGCACCTCGCTTGGAGGAATTTCCTAGTTTTGAGGCCTTTCTGAGGCCAGTTATAGGTCAGGTAATGACTGGCGAGGAGCATAATCTGTTTTGGAGGTTCACTAAAATGAAGCCTCCTGTGTTCTATGGTGCTGTGTCAGAGGATACATAAGAGTTCATCATCGATTGTCGTGAGAGGCTCCATAAGATGGGGGCTATGAAAAAGTATGGTGTAGAGTTTGTGACCTTCCAGTTCTTGGGTGATGCCAAGCTATGGTAGAGGGCCTATGTGGAGTGTAGGCTAGTTGGGTCTCTTCCTTTGACTTGGGTTCAGTTCTATTATGTGTTTTTGGATAAGTACGTCCCGCGTACTCTGAGGGACCGAAGGAAGGATGAGTTCGCTAATATTGATCAGGGGATTCAGTATCAGGCTTCTCGAGCTTCGTTTGTACCAGATCTAGGGGGTAAAGATCGCGCACCGGCAGGGCGGGGCGGCCACACCGCGGGTAGCAGCCGGTAGGGGCGGGGTTCAAACTTGTCATGGTAATCACAGTGGTTCATAAGCTACAGAAGGGCACGGTCATTTGTACGCTTTCCCAGGTAGACTCGAGGCTGAGGCCTTCGATACGGTTATCCCAGGTACTATCTCAGTTTATGACCGGATGGCTTCTCTCTTATTTGATTCGGGTTCTACTTTTTCTCACGTGTCTCCATATTTTTCTGTGGGTTTGGATATGGTGTGTGATACTCTTGATGTTCCTATTTATGTATCTACTCTGGTTGGGGATTCAGTGGTGGTAGATAAAGTCTACCCATCTTGTGCGATTACTTTTATGAGGTATAATACTTGGGCAGATTTGATGATCTTAGACTGGTAGATTTCGATGTCATTTTGGGTATGAGTTGGTTGTCCTCACATTATGCTATGCTAGATTTCCATTCTAAGACTGTTACCTTAGCCATGCCTGGGGCACCTAGACTTGAGTGGAAGGGTAACTTTAGTCCCCTCCCTAAGAAAGTTATATCCTTTGTTCGTGCTAGGAAGCTAGTGGAGAAGGGTTGTTTATATTATTTGGTGAATAATCGTGACACCAGTGTAGATGTTCCATCTATTGATTTAGTTCCGGTGGTATGCGAGTTTGCGGATGTGTTCCCCGCGGACTTGCCTGGTATGCTATCGGATCATGACATTAATTTCAGGATTGACTTCGACCCAGGGACTCGTCCTGTCTCTATTCCACCCTATAGGATGGCATCAGCAGAACTCAGGGAATTAAAAAAGCAGTTGCAAGATCTTCTGAGTAAGGGGTTTATTCGCTCGAGTGCCTCTCCGTGGGGTGCTCAGGTATTATTCGTTAATAAGAAGGATGGATCTATGCTTATGTGTATTGATTACGGTCAACTGAATAAGGTAACTATCCGGACTAAGTATCCCATTCCCGTATTGATGACTTGTTTGATCAGTTACGGGGAGCTTCTGTGTTCTCCAAAATTGATTTGAGGTTAGGGTACTACCAGTTGAAGATTCCGGCCGAGGATATTCCTAAGATAGGTTTTCGGACCAGGTTTGGACGCTACGAGTTCTTGTTTATGTCTTTCGGGCTTACTAATGCCCCAACTGCATTTATGGATTTGATGAACAGTGTATTTAAGCCCTATTTGGACTCATTCGTAATAGTGTTCATTGATGATATCCTGGTGTACTCTAGAAGTAAGGAAGAGCATGAGAAATACTTGAGAATTGCTCTTGGGGTACTGCGGGAGAAGGAGCTGTATGCTAAATTCTCCAAGTGTGAATTTTGGTTTTCTTCTGTGTCTTTCTTGGGGAATGTTATTTCAAAAGAGGGTATTATGGTGGATCCTCAGAAATTCAGGCAGTCAGGGAATGGGCTAGACCCACATCAGTGACAGAGATCTATAGCTTCGTGGGTCTGGCTAGCTACTATCGTCAGTTTGTGAAAGGGTTTGCCTCTATTGATTCTTATTTGACTTGTTTGACTCAGAAGGAGGTACCGTTTCAGTGGTACGGTAAGTGTGATGAGAGCTTTCAAAAGCTCAAGACATTGTTGACTACAACGCCTATTCTAGCATTACCTGTAGAGGGAAAGGATCTTGTTATTTATTGTGATGCTTCACGTTCTGGTTTGGGTGTTGTTTTGATGCAGGAAAAGAAGATTACTGCCTATGCTTCTCGGCAGTTGAAAGTGCATGAGAAGAACTATCCTACTGATGACTTAGTGTTGGCAGCGGTGGTGTTCGCGTTAAAAATATGGAGACACTACTTGTATGGTGTCCATTGTGAGGTGTACACAGACCATCACAGTTTGCAGCATGTGTTCACTCAGAGGGATCTGAACTCTAGGAAGCGGAGATGGATGGAACTGCTGAAGGACTATGACATCGCCATTCTATATGATCCTGGTAAAGCCAATGTAGTGGCTAACGCACTGAGCAAGAAGTCGGCTAGTATGGGGAGTCTGGATCGTTTGATTTCTTTGGAGCATCCGTTGGCTAGAGAGGTTTAGACTCTGGCTAACAGTTTTATGAGGCTAGATATTTCCAGCACAGACAGGGTGTTAGCTTGTGTTAAGGCTCGGTCGTCATTTTTAGAGCAGATTAAGTCTAAGCAGTTTGAGGATGCTAAGTTGTGCAAAATACATGATAAGGTGTTGCGTGGTGAGGCCAAAGGGTCCATGACTGATTAGGAAGGCATGCTGCGAATCAAAGAGAAAGTACGTGTGCCACGTGTGGGCAATTTGATCAAGACCATTCTAACAGAGGCTCATAGTTCGAGGTATTCTATTCATCCTGGCACTACTAAGATGTATCGTGATTTGAGGCAACATTACTGCTGGACTGGGATGAAACGTGATATAGTAGAGCTTGTTGCTCAGTGTCTGAATTGCCAACAGGTGAAGTATAAGCATCAGAAACCTAGGGGTACACTTCAGAGGATGCCCATTCCTGAGTGAAAGTAGGAAAGAATAGCCATGGATTTTGTGATGGGTCTTCCGAAGACGGTGGGGAAGTTTGACTCCATTTGGGTTATTGTTGATAGGTTGACTAAGTCTGCCCACTTCATTCCGGCAAAGATAGCTTATGATGCGGAGAAACTTGCTAAAATCTACATGCGTGAGGGGGTTAGGCTTCATGGGTTTCCTATCTCCATTGTGTCCGACAGGGGCACGACGTTTACATCCAAATTTTGGGAGTGTTTGCTTGAGGAGTTTGGTATGAGGTTGGATTTTAGTACAACATTCCACCCACAGTCTAAAAGGCAGTCTTAGCAGACTATTCAGGTCCTTGAAGATATGCTTTGTGCGTGTGTGATAGACTTTGATAGGCATTGGGACCATTTCTTACCTTTGGCCGAATTTGCATATAACAATAGCTACCACTCGAGTATCGATATGGCTCCGTTTGAGGCGTTGTATGGGAGAAGATGTAGGTTTCCTATTGGATGGTTCGATGTGTTTGAGGTGAGGCCTTAGGGCACTGATCTTTAAGGGAGTCGCTAGAGAAAGTAAATGTGATACAAGCTAAGCTCCTTGCAGCCTAGAGTAGGCAAAAGGAGTATGCGGACCGCAAGGTCCGAGATCTTGAGTTTAGAGAGGGAGAGCAAGTGTTACTGAAAGTCTCACCCATGAAGGGTGTGATGAGGTTCGTAAAGAAGGGCAAGCTTAGCCCGAGGTACATTGGGCCGTTTGTGATCCTCAAGCGTGTGGGGGAGGTAGCTTATAAGTTGGCTTTGCCTCTGGGTCTATCAGGTATTCATTCGGTGTTCCATGTTTCAATATTGAAGAGGTACTACGGGGATGGTTCATACATAATCAGTTGGGATTCGGTTTTATTAGATGAGAATTTGTCATATGAGGAGGATCCCGTTGCCATCTTAGATAGGGATGTTCGCAATTTGAGGTCTAAGGAAATAGCCTCTATGAAGGTTCAGTGGAAGAATCGTCCGATGGAGGAAGCTACTTGGGAAAAAGAATCTGATATGCATAGCAAGTATCCTCAGCTTTTCGCCAAGACAGTTAATTTCTCATAGTTTACTCATCTTTGTCGGTTCGGGGGCGAATGGTGTTTTTATTGGTATATGATGTAACGATCCTTCCGGTCGTTATGGAAAATGTAGGGTGACCCCACCAAATGAACCTTCCCAAGGGTAGTACGAGTTAATAGAAACTCGGTTTGATAAATCTAAGAACTGAAAACTTGACTTGTTTGTGGTTGTTGTGTTATTGTATTGGGTCCGTCGGGGGGGAGGGGTGATGTAGAAAATTAGGACTCCGTTGGGGATTCCGAGGCCACAGGTGGATTCGTATGATGTTTTTATGTAGATGTGCATATTTAGTTTGTGTTTGTGAGGCCTTGGATGAAATGTGGGGTGATAGAGGGAAAAACTGGGAAAAAGTCGAGCTCACTGCCCAAATGGCACCGCTGCGGTGGCATTTGTACTGTAGCGGTGGGTTCACCGCCGCCAGCGGTCAGCCATGATCCGTGTGTCTGCTATAGCGGGCTATCCATAGCGGAACATGGGCCGCCATAGTGATGGTCGAGTTTTCATTAGTCCGCTATAGCGGTGGTTTAACCGCTGCAGCAATTGATGGGGGACATATTCCGTGTTTTAAAGACTTAGTCTCACATTCTTTATTCAAAATACCCCAACACAGTTCCCCACAAGCACCTAGGGAATAACTTCAAGCTAGGGCAAGAAAATTCTTGAGAGGTAAGTTTCATTTATTCCTTCCAAACATTCCGTATCATCTTCATGATTATCATAACTTTTGTGGGTCGTTGATGGTGGAATTGTAATCGAAAACCTAGAAATTAATAAACCTTCTAAACTTGATGAGTTATGGTTATTATCACTTATTTATCATCTAAAGGCTTGGGTTAACTCGTCATAATCATGAATTGAACCCGTAGAGCCATACACTAAGTGAATTGAGACCTATGGTTCTATAAAAATGGTATCTTGACCATGAGAGCTGCTTGTAGTTGGGATGTTGATGTAAACATTGTTATAATTGGATGATTAGTGATTACTAAGGCCTTTGTTAGGTTGCTTTACACCTTGAAAATCATCCACCTATTGGAATAGGGTAAAGGGAAGGGTATTATTGAATTGGTACTTGTGATTTGAGTAATTGTGACTCATTGAGCCTTCTGTTTTTAGACTTTGAGCGTTCTGAGGCTTTAAGGAAGGGAAAATCTATAGCGGAATGACTTGCGTTGTTCCAGCTCTACGTTTGAGGTAGGTTACGGTCTACTTGAGCTAGACTTTGATTAGTTGATTCTATGTGTTGCAAATTCTATAGGAGAAATCATGTTTAGTCTTCATGCATGATATTGTGTATTAGAACTCCTATATGTGATTGATTGAGTGATTGTGTAGGCTTCGTGCCACTATTCCTGTGTGTTAAATCTGCAGTGGATGTGTTTGTGATGAAAAGCTAATATAATCTTCTTGGAGATATTGTGATATGAAATAATGACTTGAGCATTGATAATGAGAAGGTAAGAAACACTATCCTGTAAAGAGGTATGGAGATGCACAAATGTGACCTAAATTATGGGCTCCTGGTCCGAGGTGAGTTCCGAAAACGAGAGGTACATTGATATGGCCTGCGTCCGAGGTTCGTTTCGGAGAGGAGGTTTATGATCGGTTCCGACGAGTGAATCCAGAACGAGTGGTATATGGACACTATGGGTCCTTTGCAAGTCATGACTACTGAGCAATGACATCAGTTAGAATGTATGTATAGTGAGTATGGTTATTATGGTAAACTTATTCCCGTTGTGGCTTTCATTGATTGTGATTCTTGATATCTTGGTGACTTGGTTGTGATTATTCTTGGTTGACTTGTTGTTGTTTATTGATATTCGTGTTTGTTGGCTTGCTTGCTTATTCTATTGATTTTATGAGATATGTATGATACTAATCGTAGTCGGCCTATGATATCTACCGGTACATAGTGTTTGTACTGATGCTACCTTGTTGCATTCTTTTGAGTGCAGATTGTGATACAAAGACTGCTACTCGCCCTCACATTTAGCGTTGAGGACGTTGCTGACAGATTTAGGGTGAACTTCTATCCATGCCAGGCCGCCCGAAGATCTTCCTCTTATGATGTCTTTTCCTATTCTGGACATTATGGATACTTATTAGACAGATTTCATTCCTTAGACATGTTTTAGATTAGAGTCCTGGTACGATGACTTTTGGATTTTATGGAACTTGTAATAGTTAGAACTTCCGCATGTATTTCGGTATTTTATGGCATGACTTATTTTGTTTACTTGATGCTTGAATGAGTAATAACTAACTAACTTGGTTAATATAAAATCGGACTTGAATGAATAGATTACTTGAGTGTTGTTTCACCCTCTTGGAGTTAGTGTGGGTGCCAGTCATGGCGGGTTGGGTTGTGATAAGTTCTAATGAGTATTTTCTTTGGTGCATTAGCATGTTTCTTTGGATCTACAAATTCAATGCCAAGAAAGTATTTCATTTCCCCCAAATCCTTCATCTTGAATACTTGTTGTATTGATGCTTTTGCTTCTTCAATTAGAGTCAAACTCTCACCAGTTACCAACATGTCAACAACATAGTCTAAAATGATCACAGTTCATTCCATAGTCTTCCTTATAAACAATGAATGGTCTTGTTGGCTTTGAACAAATTGCAATCTTACTAGAGCATCTGCCAACTTAGCATTCCATTGTCTAGGAGGCTATTTCAACCCATATAATGATTTTGTGAGTCTACATACTGGACTATACTCCCCCTGGCTCACAAAACCTTGTGCAAGATTTATGTAGATTTCATCATAAGGATATCCTTGCAAGAAAATCTGGTGAATGTGCCATTGTTTAGCTGCTGCAATAGACAAAACTGTCTTGACTATAACCATCTCAACTACAGGAGAAAAAGTCTCCTGGTAGCAATCCCTTCTTGTTGGCTATAACCCTTTGCAACTAGCCTAACTTTGAATCTTTCCACTTCTCCAGAAGCTTTGTATTTGATCTTATAGATCCACTTGCACCCTATAGGTGTTTTACCTTCTGGTAAGCTATTTCCTAGGTGTTGTTGCTTTGCAAGGCATCTATCTTAGCTTGCATTGCTTCCACCCATCTTGGATCCTTAGTAGCTTCCTTGTAGTTCTTTGATTTTGAGATAGAAGAAAAAGAACATAAGTAACCTTGATATTTAGGTGATAATTTTTCATATAAAACATTGTTTGAGATGATAATTGAGTATCCTCATTAATAGAGCTTAAGGAAACAAAATCCTTCATCCAAATTGGAGGTTGTTTGCCCCTTGTGGAAGTTCTAGTCTGCACTGTTGTCCTTGATAGAACTTAGACCAGTACATGAACCAGTTGATCTGTAAGTGGTTCTAATATATGTTGCTTTTATTCTTGAACCTACTGCTGTATTTGATGTGGTTGTTCATCTGGATCCTGATTTTGTTGCTGTTGCACTTGATTTGTTGTTTCATTGGTAGTTTGAATATTACCTAGATTTACATCAGATAACTCAATACTATGATTATTAGTAACTACATTTCAGGCTCATCATAACACGAAACATCAAAGTAGTTGAATATAAGTGGATCAATTGTACTTTATTTGAAGGGAAACACTATTTATTTGAATGCTATATCTCTATTAACAAAAAAGAACTTAGTGATCATCATATAGTATGTAACCCTTTTGAACCTCTGAATATCCCATACACATAACAGTTTTGGTTCTAACCAAAAGTTTGTCTGTTTGTTGAACAATTTTAGCATGGCACAAGCACCCTAGAACTCTAAAATGATTTAAAGAAGGTTTCCTTCTGCGAAGTTTCTCATATGGTGATATGCTAATGACAGAAGATGGCATTCTTTTGATTATATAAACGACAGCTTGCACACAATATCTGATACACCTAAATTACACCTTTTGTAATAGGAATAAGCGGTCGTTGTCAAATATAGAACCCAACAAGGTTGGGGTCGAATCCCACAGAGAATACAATGAAGAAATATACTTGCTAAGTGTAACGCTTGACTATTAGTCTGTATTTCTATGATTGTTTTGAAGATTGTTAACTTAATTTGTCGTTAATTGTTGTTAAAAAGATAATCTATTGGTAAAAGGACTAAGGTTGTAGTTCTGTTACACCTCAAAATATTTTGCCTCGTTTATGTCGTAAGTAAACTAACGTAAGCTCAGAGAGGTCATGGAAACCTTATTAGGTTAAAAATACTTTTAACAAGTGCTAAACAAGTGACTAAAGGTTTCGAGATCAAGTGAATCAAAGAAATTAAGTTTGTCGAAATTTGGGAAAACGTGGCAGAATTTTAGACAGGAAATTCTGGTCCAAACTGAGGGAGGTGTATCTCCTAGAATATGAGGAGTTATGGAATGAATAACCTATGTAATTGAAGGTCATTGAGTCTAGTTTCCAATGCAACAAATCGTTTGTCGATATGACATCAGAGTAGAAAGTTATGGGCGTTTCAAGATAGGCTGCCAGATGGCTTCTCCTCAGGCCCCACTTGGAAGGCGGTGGAACCGACCTTCAAGGTGTATAAATACCCCCATTCCCCTCATTTTATCATCATTATACACTCACTTGATCTCTATAAACCTTCATAATCATTTCTAAAACACTTATAGCCCCTTAGATCAAGAATTCAACAAGATTACACTAAACTAGTTCATGAAAAGTGATTGTTCTTGCTTCTACTTGATATTGTGGTGAGTTTGGTTTTGAATAAAGTTGGTGTGGCTAAAGTTATTCAAGTATAAAGTATTTTGCTTCGTCTTGACTTTGATATTGAGTTGTTTTTGGAGGATTTTAATGGTTTAAAGTGAAGGAAAACATAGCATAAAGGTTGTAGTTTGATATGTTGATGTTGTTGGCTTATGGGTTGATTTTCGAAGGAAGAATCGGATAGATTTGTATATGTTTGTCATGTAGTATCTTGAATATGTTATTGTTGATGTTGTTAGTGATGTTTGGGAGTTGTTTTGGAATATGGAGGAAGTAGATGATATAGGGGAAATGCTGTCCGAATTTCGTTAACTTGTTAACTAGCTAAGCTTGAGTGTGTAAGTGTTCCTATGGCCTAATTGTTGTATGAATCATCTTAGATATAGATTTGCAGGCGTAGAAGGTATACTTTGAGTGGCTAAGTAAGCAACAAGTATGCTAAGGCTGTCCTTTTCTTTCTTAAGGCATGAACCTAATGTTATGAACTTTCACAAATGATGTCCATAATGATTCCTCTTATAGAAATTCTAGAAACTTACATTCTTGATATTCTTATGATATTATTGATGTTGGTCTCACCTTATGATTATTATTCCTTCAAGGTGAGATATGCCAATGATATTAGCTCCATAATGGAAATTGGAGGTTTAACGACCTTACGTCACTTCAATGAATTTAGAAATGTTTTCTTAAGGATTGTTTTGTAAGACATGAATAGTATGTTAGTTACGAGATCCCTAACGAGGTATTTAATGCTAGAAGATAGGCTTATGATGCAGCCAGGAATTCACTGAGGTTAGTTAATCGGGAAGAAGTCTTAATGGCCTGGAAATGTTTTTATAAGTCTTATGAAATCACATAGGCATTAACGGATAAGTAATGATCATGAGGAGTGCATAGAAATCACCCATAGAGGTCTGGTTATGATGTTGATTATATTTACCACTGGTCTACAACCAGTTGGGCAGATTGTGTATCACTATTTGGCACCGAACTACGGCTGGTTGGGCAGATATGTATTTACCACCATGTTACTGCTAGTTGGTCTGTTATTTCCATCGAGCTACGGCTGGTTGGGCAGATATGTATTTACCACCATGCTACGGTTGGTTGGGCAGTTACTACTGATTAGTCGAGCAGATGCACTCTACTATCGGGCGATAATCGGATAGGCAGTTACCATCATGCTACTGCAGGTCGGGAAGTTACCATTGATCAATTGGGCAGTTGGCACCAGGATGATAAGTAGGTTAGAGACACAGTATTTTACATAGATGTAGTTAAGCACAATAGAGTATAGAGAGACATACATGCTAGATTCTCATTGGTAAGTCAGAAGTGCCAGGTTGATTCTTATCCTTCTTCTTTACAGTGTGTGTTTATTATGTTACATTTTTCGCCTTACTTACTCGGTGCATTATTCGTACTGATATCCCTTTGCTGGAAGCACTACGTTTCATGCCCGCAGGTCTTAAGATATAGGTTGACGGATCTCTCAGTAGGATATCAGCTCAGCAGGCAGTGTCGTGGCACTCCACTTGATCCGGAGTTGCTTTGTGAGTCAGCATGGTTGCATATGCATTTGCTTGGGTATGGCGGGGCCCTGTCCCGACCACATTATGTCATGTGCTCCAGTAGAGGATCGTAGACAAATATGTATAGTTAGACGTCCTATGGTCATCTCACTCTATAGTCTGTTGTATCATTGTTATGGATAGCCTTGCCGGTACATGTACTTGGGATTAGCTTGATGACGTAAGTATATTATCTTTTGGGCTTGTGTCCCATACAGATTATGATATTTATGAGTTAGCATTATGGCCCACTCAGGTATGATTATGTGATGTATGCATGTTTTCTGGTGCTCGGTAGGTTAGCTCTGGGTGCCCGTCATGGCCCTCCGATTGGGTCATGACAGGTTCTAATGGAAAGTAATGCAAATGGGTATCAATCCAACTCATCTATATGTCTAGATTCAATTAAACATGGGTTACGTAGATTTATCAAAAGTCTCTCGACCAAATTGATAAATGTCATTACTAAGCTTGGTCAAGCCTTAGAATGTTGAAAATGTGAACACCCATTTTATTTCAAGTTAGCTTTTCTATCTCTTGATCAAGCTATTAGATGGGGTTTAAAGCCCCAAATCCTTGCTATGTGACTCTTTTTCTAACTTTTACTTTCTTTCTCAAGCAAAGCGCAAGTATTTAGGCACAAATAATGTTGGCCACCATTAAATGACATTAAAGCTTGAAGAGTTGATAGAAAACATCTTTAACTTACAAATGTAGTTGAAATATAAAACCCAATCACATAACTAATATATTTTGTCCCACAACCTTAGCTAATGGTTTTAGCTAATTATTTTCATTAATTAAAAGATAAGAGTAAAACAAATATGCATAAAGCTTGCAATGAGTTATGAAGAAGAAGACAAAAAGTGCAAGATTCCCCTCTTAAGGTTTTCAACAAACAATGCAAAGTGCTTTTACTACAAAGAGACAAGAACTAAATAATGAATGGCTTTTACAAAATCCTAGGAGAGTATTTATAACATCCCAAAAACGTGCACCAGCTTTGGACAAAAATACCCCAGTGTGTATCACATGTGAGCCGCAAGTGGTGTCATAGGTTGCACCAAATTCTCGTAGGTGTGCGTTCTTCACTGAAGGAGTGACATCATATGCAACATCATATATGTCTCACAGGTGGCACCTACGACTCGCAGGTGCTGCTTCCAATTTCCAATTTGTCCAAAATGACTATCACCTTCTGCATACCATCTGCATCTCGCATGTATAACCTGCGAACTGCAGGTTATGCTTTCCTTCATCCTTGGCCTGATTTGCTCCATTTTTCTCCGTTATACTCTCCGAACATCTTATCCTACAAAACAATACAAAGACAAGAAAAGTAATACCAAAAGTACTTGAAGAGTCTCAAAAGACTAGAGAATTAGCATCGAATGTACCGTAATTTCACGGAGATCAATATCCCCGAAATTTTAAAGGAATATAAGCTTGTAATATTAATAAATAAATCCAAGTCATTCTACTGTAATCATCAACTATTGTTAAGAAGTACTTAAAACCGTCAATAGTAGCAATCTTATAAGGACCCTAAACATCCATATGTATAATGTCAAAATAATCAGTACTTTTTATATTACTTGCAGGAAATGGAAGTCTAGTCTGTTTGGCACAAGGGCAAACATTACATTTATTGACTATTTTAGCTATATTGTCTTTTGCACTAGAAAGTAATTTGTATAACACTGATGAGGACACATGTCCAAATATCATATGCCATAAGTTGATATTTGATAGACAAAAATCTTGATTTGTTTTAATAGCTAGAACTATATCATTTGAATGATCTCCAAGTGATTGATTAAGTAGATTTATCCCATCCTCTTGTCTACCAATCTCCTTCACTTTCTCACTTGAGAGATCCTGAAATACAAAGAAATCACGATAGATTAAGGTTGCACATTTTAGTTGCCTTGTAGCTTAGAAACAGACATTAAGTTATACTTAAACTATGGCAATAAGAACACATTTTCAAGTGTACTCCTAGGTGAAATTGTGCTGGAACCATTATGGGTAACCATAGATATGTCCCCATTTGGTAGATACACTGGTTTTGGATTCTTAGTTTTGGTTATAGATGACTTGTTTAGCATGTTTATGTTAGACACCATGTGGTTAGTTGCCCCAGTGTCTATAATACGCTGCAGTATTTTAGCTAAACATTCATTATTAAGACCAGCAAATTACCAGTTGTGTTACCTGAGATGTCATCAGATCCTATAGCATTAACTCTTGCTGAGAAACAACTGCTCTTGTTCAACATTTGTAAGATCTGATCATATTTCTCTTTCGTAAACATACAAGTTCCAAGGTGATTCATGTTTGTCATTTGTGTCATCTTGTTTTGATCTAGGAATCCTTAATATAGCAGTGACATTAGTAGTGATATGATTCACAATAACTTAGTATGTTGATCCCTGATTCTGAGCAGAAGTGTGCTCAACCAATGATGCATTGTATGCAATAGAATTCCCTTGACCATTACCTGTAGCATACTTTATTTTCTTGAAGCTAGGAGGGTATTCAACTATCTTGTAACAAGTTTCTTTTGTATGACCTTTCATCTTGCACACATCACACTAAAGATTGTAATCCCTTTTATACTTTTACTTACTAGTTTGATTACCATTTCTTGAGTACAAAGCTGATGGTTCAAACTAATTCACATTTTGACTATTGTTAGTCCTAGTATACACACGAGTCTGATCAAAATGATCTATTGTGTTCATTGCATTAGATAACCTCCACCAAGTGAACCAGTAGACACACAACTACTAGTCGTTTGACTCTCATCATTCATAATCATGGCATATACTTGATTTACTGAGGGCAGAGGATTCATAGATAGAATTTGACTCCTAGGTTGTGTGTAGGATTCATTCAACCCCATCAAGAACTCGTACAACTTTAACCTTTGTAGATATATCACAAAATCTCTTGATTTCTCACAGTTACAACCAGGAGAAGGAACTAAAGCCTCAAATTCATTCCATAGACCCTTGAGTCTGGTGAAATACACTGATACATACATTGTTCCTTGAGTTAGAGTTGCTATATCCTTATATAGACTAAATGTTATTGATCCATTAATCCCATCAATCTTTCTTTCAGTTCTTCCCAAACAGCCTAAGCATTTACAACATACATCACCCCACTTAGCAAATTGCTAGCAACAAAATTCATTATCCAAGAAAGTACTATCGCATTTACTCTATCTAATTGATCTCAAAATTCCTCTCTAAATTTTTCTTTCTTGCAAGAACCATCTACTAAGCCAAACTTGTTTCTTCCTATTAAAGCTAGTCCTATAGATCTAACTGTAATGACCCGTTTGCTCGTTATAGTGTTTTGACCCATTTAACCTTGTTAACCCTTCCCCTGAGTCCCGTTAGTACGATCTATGACTTAGTGAAGTCATTGGTTTGGGTCCCAAGGCATTCGGAGATGTTTTGAGTCTCGAGTGAAGCTTAGTTTCATAGTGTTGGGTTTGAATTGGTCAACACCAGGTTAAAATGATCTCTTTTGAGAATTTCGAGATCACGGGTGCGTCCGTAACATGGTTTACAATCAAAACGCATATATGGTTTGTGTTCGGGAGGTGCTGGATGAGTTTCGGGGGCTGAAATGAAGTTTTGAACATTTCAGAATTTTGAGCATCCGCTATAGCGATGCGGCCACCCGCTGTAGCGAAGGGTACACCCGCTGCAGCAAAAAACTGGTGCAAAATGTCCGTTTTTAAAGGAAATTTTCAAGCCTTTTCCCTTATAAATCCAAAAATACTTCATTAGAAAGTGAGAGGATATTTTCCTAGGGATAGGGTGGAGTTCCTTCTTAAAGGTAAGTGCAAAGCCTTACGTGATTCATTATCTTCCCTTCTTCAAATCCCATAACAAGCTTAAGCTCCATTAATGGTGGGTGCAAGATTTGAACCCCAGATTGATGAAACCTTCAATAGTTGAAGGATTAGGGAGATAGCAATGGAAAAGCATTCGCAAGCACTTTGGGGGTAACATTGTAACCTAGTATTCATTATTTATTGTCGATTATCATCATCTCATAGTCATCCTACACACTAATTGTGAAGAATTAATGGGTTAAGAACCCTAGGGTTAAAAATAGAAAAGATGAATTTGGATATCTTGTGATGAATAGAATTTCAGGAAATTAAGATTGAAGGTTAACCAGATGATGGGTAACATAATTTTGCACTATGTGTCCCGTTTTACCCTTATGAACCTGGATTCACATTGTAGGGGTATTTTGGGTATTTTTCTAAAAGTATAGCAATATGGGTATCGTTGGACTCTTTTAGACTCATAGAGTACTATTTTGACTATATTGTATCTGAATTTTCAATAAAATTAGAGTTTTGCCCTTGTGGCTCGGGTTTGGCTATTTTGGGTCCATTTTTGGATTTTGAGTAAAACTATGGCAATATAGGTATCCTTAGATTTTTATTCTGACATAGAATTCATATTTTATCAACGTTAATCATTTTGAGGTTCTCCAAAGAGGAAAGTAAAGCTAAGGTTTGACGATTCGAGACTGTTGCTCGGCATTCCACGTATGTTACGTCTTACTTTAGTTAGACTTTGATTAGCGAAACATATGTATTGTGTAGAATTGATGGGAGAAAACACGATTAGGTCTCCGAACATGGTGATTTGGTTGGATATTAGCTAGGTTGGTATGACTTATGCTTTTGTGGGCTCGTCGCCATTAAGTTATGTACTAAAATATGAGGTGTGGCTGTATTCATACTGTGGTGATTCGGGATGGATTTCTATTAGGTTGATTGTTTTTTTATGTTGGCTTGTTTTCCTTATATTGTGATTATACTTGTTACCTGAATTGTTTTGTTCTAATACGTGTTGTACCCAATTCTCTCTTATTGTGACATATATCATCGGAGAAAGGAAGAATAATGAGTTTAGACTTGAATTGTGATATAAACTTGTGATAGTACGTAGATGAAAACTTGATGTATGATTTTACTATTGATGATGATATATAATAAAATAGAGCACCTTGGTGATACAAGACTTCATTGTGAGGTGTACTTGTTATGTTGAGAAGTAAAGAGGGACATAGCCTTTAATGTTGGCAGAGATGGTTTGCATGATTCATTTCATGGTTGAGATGATTTATCTAAGTCTTGATATGTCTTGTCGCTTGTGACTTGTACCTTCACTTTTAGTTTATTTGCATTGTCTTACCATGTTTGCACTCATTTATGCATTCATACATTCCTACGTGATGGAAAGTGATGTGGAATTAGTGAAGAAGTTAATATAATCTTCTTGTTGAACTTGTGATACTATTTGATACATTGTACTTGATAACCGATCATTGGAAGTGATGTGACAATATATACATACATACATATATATATATATATATATATAAAGCCTCATTTGACCGGGGGTGAGGATGTGGCCTAGTTGTAAGCTCAGGTCCGAGAAGTAAGTCCAAAACGAGTGGTACATGGACACCATGGGTCCCTTGCAGATCATGACTTATGGGAAATGACACTAGTTAGCATGTGTATACATTTTGTATTTGGCCAGTGCATTGCATGCACTTCATCATATTTTGCATTGCACATCATTACATTTTATTCTGCATTATGATATGCTCGTCTAGTTATGATTTTGGTATGGATGTTGAATGCCTATTGAGATATAAATATGACAGTTGAATGAGTTAAATTGTGGATTAGCGACTTTACCTAGGGACGAAACTTGTACTTGTGATTATCAGGTAAGATTATTAAGATTTGACAGACTTGTTGTTTAGAAGCTTCATCTTAGGCTGTGACTCTATTATGAGATGTTCTGTGACTTGGATTTGAGTATTAAGTGCCTATCTGTTTATCTTGTTGATTTTATACTTATATGTGTGAAGTAATCTTAGTCGGCCTATGATGCTTACCGGTATATGGTGTTTGTACTGATACTACCTTGCTGCACCATTTTTGAGTGCAGATTGTGTTACAGAGATTCCATCCAGACTGCGTCTCTAGCTTGAAGCTAGTTTGCTCGATCAAATCCAAGGGTGAGCTTCTACCCATGCCACGCCACTTGAAGATCTCTCTTTCTAGATGTCTACTTTCATTCCAGACATTATATGTTATTATATTTGAGATATATTTCATTCTTTAGACATTGTTGGTTAGAGTTCTTGTACGATGACTTTCAGATTTTGGGGGTGTAATAGTTAAGACTTCTGCACTTATATTGTTTATTATTTATTGACTTGGTCAGAATATTTATTCATTTACTTATTTGTTGATTGCTAAGAGTATAAATGATTAAAGTAGTTGAAATTGGTTAGTGATTAATAGGTTAACGGGTAAGGGTTCGCCTACTAGTGATAATCAGGTAGGTGCCCGCACGATTGGTAATTTGGGTCGTGACACTAACCCATAAAGCATAATTCTTACTGCCGGTTAATTGAAAAAAAAAATGAGAGGAATACCACTTACATCTGAATTATGCAGATAGAGGGGATGATTATGATCAACTGTTTGATTCCAACCTAGAACTGTTTGGCTGCCAAAACCACCAGTTGATGGAGCAGTGTTGTGAATGCCATTCGTATTGTATACATTGACATTTCTATTTGGATCAAGAGGAATACCAGTGTTTTCCATTGTATTAGACAGGAATCTTTGACAATAATTTTCAATTTACAGATCTTGAATCAAGTTATCAAAGTTTCTAGATGAACCCTAATCTTTAGCGGAATATAGAGGTTAGGGATTTGAAATTTAATCAAGAACAGAATGTATGCTTGTTCTACTACTTTGATACCATGAAGATAATCAGAACTCCATTAATGAGTTCTGTAATAGAGAGGAAGAAGCTTGAGAGGTGAAGAAGAATAAGGAGGAGGAGGAGGTTGAGTAGAGAGAAAAGATCAGATCTTATTCATTGATATGAATGTGTAGAAATGTTAAGTGTAATGATAAACTGTTTAATGAGATATATATATATATATATATATATATATATATATATATATATATATATATACAATTCTATGATCATTAGATTAGCTATAACTAATCACCATTCTAACTACTCTACACTAACTTCATGAAAGTAGTTAGAGCTTACTTAACTAACTTCAGTCACTAATAACTAATTACTTGAAACAGTAAAAAAAAACTATGATGCCCTTACTATACTTTTCCCCCTATTCTCTTTACTTCAACACTATTGTTTGCATTCTTTGGTAAATTAGAAATGTTATGCCTCTTAGCCGCTAGAATAACAAATCTGAGTTCTTTAAAGTTGAGAAAAGATGTGATTGTAATTTGTAAAATATTTTTGTATTTTTATAAAATATTCAAAAGAAAAACGCTATAATAATTTATGCCATAAAGAGATACTTTCTTGACCTTTATCTTCACTGCTGAATTGATATATATGAGTGATTGACTTTTCCTTCATTTTTTGTTTTTACTTCTATGTAGTAGAATTTACCCTATAACAAAACAATCAAGAATATGCCAAGTTAGAAAATCCTAATTTAAAATAAAATGATGAAAAAATAATTATAGCGTAAGCAAGAATAATGACAATTTGGCTAACCGATAAATGGTTGTACTCAAGGGATGGGAAAAACTAAAGACTGAATCTATTGTGAGAGTATTAGACAATACTAACATATCTTTCTCCACTAATAGGTCAAGTATTGTCATTGACGGTAGATATGACATATTGAGAAGAGAGACGAACGAATTTTAATTTACTAGAGTCCCTAATCATATATATAAGTGAATGTACCTATATCAATAAGACAAGTATTATCCTTATAAGTTGTCAAGAATATAGTGACCTTACCAAACAAAACCTGGGTGAGTAACATTTGCTATAGGTGAGATTGATCTTCATTTGTATTTGTTGCCATAGCTTTCTCCGCAATCTTCTCTCTTGCTTTGTTATGAAGTCCACCACCCCGGATACTAATGATTTCATAACATTGTAATTTTAAATGACATGTTTCACCACAATGAGTTCATTTAATATTATTAGTCTTTCTAGAAGATTGTTTTTAATTGTTTGACTAGCCATATGATAATCCTTATTGAGTTTGGTTGGCTAACACAATCTAGGTTTAGAGATCGGTAACGAGTTTCTCATCATCTTCCTTTGTCTATTTTCTCTTCAAACATATGCATAAATGCTCTCCAAATCAAGTTTCTAATCTTTTCACAAAATTCTCCACAAACTTGACAAACTCTGAGACAAGGTCATTTAAGAAAATATAAACTCGAGATCTTATTATCGCCTAAAGTAATTGAATCACTCCGACAACTGTTTCTTCTTGAGAGGTATTCCAATAATAAGTATTGTAGTATACAACAACTAGTACAAATATTATGTTGATAGATGTTGAATATTCTGTGTTGAATGGAGAAACTAACAAGGTCCTAATTGAACAGTGAGATATCAAAGAGCTTTCACTAATAGATAAAGAAAATAAAATGCTACAAGTCTGTGATTTCTCATACGGTAAACATGTCCTTGAACAATCGTTTCATCACAGAACTAACGATCCACTACGATAATAACGAATGACTGAATTATATGATCTGGATGACAATCTCAAACTTACAATGAACATGACATGGGCAAAAATGAACCAATGCGATGTGGTCCACAACCTCAACGTGTCTAACCCACAATGACACGCAAATAAACCCCAAGACTAATTGTGGGAGGGGGGGAAGGGCTGTAGATACCAGTACTATGTCACCTATTCATAGATCTGCGCCCGCCTTTATAAAGTAGACACAAAATTATCTATTTGTGAAAAAAGGGTCTTAGTGTGTCTAGGGTTGGGACAAAAGGGTCTCTTAACGCTTTTTTTTTTTTTATTCTCAATGGAGGTATTTCACAAAGACTTTCCAAGGTAAGGAATAACAGCGAACAAGCACACTTGGATACAGTACAATTGGAGAGTTGTATGTTGCATTCGGGAAGGGGCTAGTTGAGAGCTTCACTGACTCCTGAACCACCTCTGCATTATTAGGATGCTTATCCACATCACAAGTCATATAACTCCCATGTTTCTCCTCAATGGAGAGTTAAGGTCTCATTTGGTTACACTTAATGGAGGCCTGAATCGGTACATTTAGATTTAAGTTCTTATTTGGTCTGAATAAATTTTAATCATTAAGATCTTGAAAAAAGTCTTAATATAATTAAGAGGTATTTTTGTGTGGATAATTTTCAATACCACTCTATCCACAATCACCAGCCTCCACCACCACTACTATCGCCAACCACTAGCCACCACCACCAACCACCTTCGTCATCATAATTATTACCGGTAGCCACCACCACTACCAATTACTACTATCAGTCACTACCACGCATACAACCTCCATCATTATAATTTTATCCACTGCCACTGCCAACATCGCCACTGCTGCTTCTTCCATATCTATCAGCCACTGCGGCCAATCCCTACTACTACCATCTCCACCATCATAATTAGGAATGAAGCCAACTACCACCACATATTATTGAACCACCACCACTACCATCAACATCGCCAACTACTAACATCAACCAACTACACCATCACAACCAACACCACCACTATCAACCTACACCATCGCTCAGTCTCTAACACACCAACCACCACTGATGAAATATCAAGAAGAGCAAAAAATCAAAGAAAACCAAGAAGCAAAAAACTGAAATTCAAGAGCAAGAAAGTCCAAGAAAAGCTCAATTTTGAAGATTAATTTCTTCCAAGAATGAGAATTCTTATTTCTTGAATCCTTTTTCTAAATAGGTTTCTTGTTTTTTGATTTATATTATAGTTATAAGGATTTAATTTCCTATCATTAGTATGGTCTTTATCCTAGTTCAAGTAGGATTCTACTTTTCCTTATTCTTTTCCTTATAGAATAAGGATTTTACTTTCCTTGTTTTTAGCTATTTCCTTTCAAGAGTAGAATAGACATTTGTAGTCATCAAAGAAGATACTTTAGGCCTATATAAAGGGTTCTTATGCTTTGTTAAAGACAATTCACGTTTTTGAGTATAACCCTAATTCTTCAATAGATTTGTTTTACTCTATTTCTTCAACTTTATCCTTGTTTTTGGTTTCAAGAAAGGTGGTGTTTCTCTTTATCTTGTTTTCAGTTGCTCGTAGTGTCTTTTAATCACCTTTATTGATTTCAAGTGGTGACTTGGGAACTTTATAGGTTCTTGATTATTTGAGAACACGTTTCTTGATTATAAATTCATTTTTTGGCACCCAGAACCTTAACTTTCTTTCCATCATTTCACCCTGAATAATTACTTGTTCTAAACGGGTAAATAGATATTTTCATAGTTCAAGGTATCATATTTCACCTTGTTTTGGAGTCACCTAATTTCGAGACCTACAACATGATATACGTTAGTTTCTTGAAATCTGCCCATCAAATTGCTTCAAGAACAAGATCATGGTCGATTGATTCTTTGTTATCTCAAAGAATCACATCAATTTTGTATCAGAGCGCAATTGAGGAATACCATGAATTATATACAAGAAAGAAGAGGACGTTGGGTTCAAGAAAATGAAAAGCTATTGAAAAAGAAATCTGTTTTCTGCACTAGATGTACCTCCGAAGGCTAGGTATGTTCAATGATCATTGATAGTTGGAGTGATATCAACATCATTTATGAAGAGATGGCTGCTAAATTGGCTTGTCAACGAAAGATCATCCATATCCTTACATCATCAAATTTGAGAATGATGATTGTTTAGAGCTAATCGTCAATGCCTAGTTTCTTATTAATTGACAAAATATATACACATCATGTTTGGTCTGATGTAATAAACACGGACACTTATTACTTGGAAGTCCATGGGAGTATGATATGTGTTCTAACAATGATGGATAACTTAATATCTCTTTTACGAAGGATAGGTGTAAAATGAATTGGGTTCCCTTAAATCTAGAAAATGTTGCTAAAAGCTCCAAGTATGTTGATGAGTCTTTTGTGACCAAATTACAAATCACTGGTCCTATAAATGTGGAACAACAAACACATGAGGTGAATGCATTGGATCCAAAAGTTGAAGATTTACCTCTAAAGTTTGATGAGGATCGATCAGAGTCTCCAACTATTTGTGAGATTTAGTTTCCACCTGTAAGTGATTTAAAAAAAGAATACGAGTTTGGCTTTTTTACTCAACACCAACCAAAACGGTAACACCTCAAACCTTTAACTTAAGCTTTGACCATGATTCTAGACTTAGAAAACCAGATAAAGAATGTGGGAATTGAAAATTTCTCTTCAGTTGTCAGATGGGGATTTACGCCCCAGAATACGGACCGTATTTTAGTATACGACCCGTATTTTAAATCATAATTTGGCATCTAAATCACTGTGCATTCTGGAATTTGGCTTGGGGAATTTATATTGTTAAATACAGACTGTATTTTGGAATACGGTATGTAAATTATGGTCGTATTTGAGGAGGAAAATAAAGGAGTGTTTCTGTTTTGAAATATGTTAAATTACGATTTAGGTTTACGGACAGTAATTCAGAATACGGATCGTACTCTAGTTCATATATCTCAGCCCGTACCAGAAATTATAAATACCTGGTTTCAGTTCTAATTTTTATTTTTACAAGTCCCTAGACCCTAGAACGACCTGTTCCTCTCCTCCATCACCAACAACACCAAGTAAGTTAATTCTAATTATCCCAAGTGAATTCTAAGATTACGAACATTTAGCATGAATTCAATGTTCTTAACCTAGGGTTTTCAAGAAAACCCATTTAAGGGTTCAAGACTTAGGCTTTTGGGGTTCTTCTCAATTTCAGACCAGTAGTTACAAGACTTGGAGTGTGTACAGGTATGTGAGGCTAACTATCTATGTTAGGGAATGTTCATGATTCTCCCTACGCCACATTCTTCATACTTGTCAGTAACTTGACTCAGAATACAGTTTAGCCCTAGTTTTATGATATGTTATAGAACTGTTATCTTCTAGGGTTACAGTTACAGAATTCATTCATGGTTGTCAATTTGAATATCATGAACTCAACACATAATCTTTATAGACTTATGTATTGTTACCACATAAGTCTCAGTTTAGAAATTCAGTATGCTCAGATATAGTCAATGTTTTTAGTTCAGTCCAACATGTCTATTTCTGTTCAGTATTGTTCATTGTTTTTATGGCATTAGTATTTATTAATTAAGCATAATTGAACATATGTGATTTCGCCCAAGGGCACAGTCATATGTATACATATACTTGGCCGAGGCCATTGACTGACGCACTACTAGGCCGAGGCCATAACGTACATTTTTTATTGGGATGTGACCCCACATATACAAACACAGATAAAATAGATGATTCAGATACAGAGCAGGGAGTATTCATATCTCTACTTCATTTGCTATCACAGTTTACAATTATCAGTTATTAGTTTCAGTTTCAGTTCTAGTACTTTATTGTTTCAGCTACTTTACATACCAGTACAATTCAAATGTGCTGATGTCCCTTTTTATTGCTTGGGTGCTTGCATCGCAGGTTGATGACTCAACTGTTTAGGAGTGCACGTATCAGCTATTGGTGAGCCCCATATTCCTTCGGGACGTCGTCAGCTATCCAGTTATTTCAGGTTTTAGACAACTATATTATTCAGTATTCTTAGAGGCTTCATAGACACAGTCTAGACAGTCAGATATTTGTTATGTTAGCCTTGTTGGTAGTTATACTCAGTTGTTCAGTTGTTTTGGTTTAGCCATGTTGGCTACTTTCAGATTTTTTCAGATTGCCTAAGTATTTCCGCATTATGATATTTTAGTTAGACTTCCAGTTAATCAACATATGTTAGTTTTATTTTATAAATCAGTTATGTTTTGGTATCACATGTTCATTCATCCAGCCTATTGGTTTGCTCAGTCACTTGCAGTCAAGCACCGGGTACCATGTTACATCCAAGCCCAGGTTTGGGGCGTCGCAAAGCTTGGGATCAGAGCACTAGGTTCAAGTATCCTAGGGAGTCTATGAAGCCTTATCCAGTGGGATCACTTTTATATGTGTGTGGCGCCCACAGATATAAACAATTGATCACCAAGACATTCAGAAGTGTCTCATTTCTTTCTACTCTAGATCGTGCCATAAAGCATAGATTTATAAGTAACATTCTCTTCCTATCGAATTACATATGTTTCAAATGCACAGGCAATGAACAGGTAATTCAAGGCCCAACTGAGTTTGATTACCCATAGGGGTACAATTATGAAGTACTAGCTGGTGACGAATGAGACTTGAGGTGCTATTAAAAAAGGAATAAAGTGTAAGTTTCCCGAGAAAGAGTGTTGTATAATGAATGGGAAGTTGAATGATAATGATGTTCTTGAGAAGGAGAATGGGAGACAACAGGGAGAGGATATCAGAGAATTAGGAAAGGAGCTAAGTCTACAGGAAACGTAAATCATAGAGGACCTCAAGGAGGTGGGGCAGGCAGTTTTCTACAAGAGGTCATCATGACCCACTCCATCTGCAGCTAGTGCAATAGTCTCAAGGTCTAGATATTATCAAAAAGGTTAGTTCATCTAGAAACAGAGTTTAAGAGCACCAACCTCTCAGTGACATACCAGTGTGAGCCACAGAAGTTTTCAGAATCTTATGTGCAGCAAGTGTGATAGGAGACGCCAAGGGGTGTATCGTCTTGGCCTTGATGTGTGTTTCGGTGGCTCCTCTTAATTCTCATGCCCAGTCAGGTTGTAATACAGCTAAGCCTGGTATTTTAGTTCTCAAGAAAGACTGCTTGGATGCTTCAGCAGGTCGTCAAGATAAAGTGGTATCCTTAGGTATCACCACAGATGAAATTTTCGTACGAACTATGCCTGTTAATAAAATAGATATGTATGAAATAAGAACCATGAGCAGACAATATTAAATTTTTGGGAATGATTTAGTTTGTTTAAGTTTAGTCATATCAGAGTTAGAGAGTACGATGGTAGTAAGTAATCATAAGAAGTAATTATTATTATTATTATTATTATTATTATGAGATAAGGAGATGGGACAGTTCTCTCTTAAGTTATGTGAGTAAGTGTTTATCCCAGATGTTTATAGTCTCACATGATTTTGAAGTGTATAGAAAGTTTGGGTTTAGTTGTTCTAATTTTTCATATAAGATAGATGAAAGTTTCTTAAGTGTGATCCATAGTTCAGAAAAGACAGTATATGACCATAGAATAGCGTTAGATACTGAGGGAGAGTTAGAAATAACTTAGGTTATTCAGAGCAGAATATGAAAATATGAAGCTAGCAGGTGGTTAATAGAAAAATAATAAGTAAGTTTTGAGTAGATACAGTGCCTTAGCAATTTCAGCAGAACTAGTAGATGTATGATTTGATTTCCTTAGTCAGATGAACACCTTAAGTGGTTGACAGTTTGAATACATCCAAATGTGTGTTAGAAACCAAGGGCTTAAGTTAAATTCGGAGTAGAAGGATTAGTGGAAGAAGAAATCAGCTAAGCTATAAGAGAGCAAACTACAAAAGAATAGCCTTTAAGAGTTGTCAAAAAGGGGTTTCCCTAAGATTTACAGTGTGAGCAGAGTTAAGTCATTAAGACAGAGTATACCAGTTATGAATACAGTAGCAACAAGTTCATGTAAGTAATTTAGTTTTTCCCAGTAAGGAAGATTTTCTCAGAAGTGAGTTGAAAAAAAAGGGAGTCGTCAGTGTTGTAGAGTACAAAGGAATTATACAAAATAGGAAAAGTTTATTGGATCCCAACAAAGGAGAAGAATTCGCAAGTATAAAATGTTAGCATGTGTGCTAAGGGGGAGATGCGTAAATAGTTAGTAAGTCCAAAGGTATATCTGAAAAATCAAAAGGGTTAGCATGAGATATGAAGAACGTCAGTTAAGTTAGGATGGCATAATGAGATAGTCTCCATAAGGAATATGCCTCTCATGTAGAAGAAACCCGAAGGGAGTAGAAGAATAGTTGATCGACTTACGTCCAAAAATAAGATCATGCCCAGTTATGTGTCATAATGGTAATACCATTTCGCAAGGCTCTAATCTTCAGGGTCCTAGTCAAAGACTTAGCTCACAATAATACTATAAGTTTTTTCAAGAAGTACCTCAAACAGAAATCACGTATAAGAAGTATAGCTCATGATTGAGGCAAACAAGAGAACTATAGTGAAAGAAGTTCACCGTTTATCCAAACTAGGAGTTCGAGTTTTGGACTCCGAAAATGGTGGAGTTGTTGTCCAAAATAGGGTCTATTCCTATTTTGTAGCCGAAGTGCAGAAGAGCAGTTCGATGATCCTTACTTGTTGCAGCTAAAAGAGGGGATTAACAAGCATAAGACTATGACTTTTTAACAAGGGGGAGATGATGGTACTTTGAGGTACAGAAGCAAACTTTGTGTTCTAGATGTGGATGTACTTAGAGGGAGAGGATCAGGATAGAAGCCATAATTCCAGGTATTTTATCCACCCAGGTTCCACAAAGATGTATCATGATCTTAAGGAGATTTATTGGTGGAACGATAGGAAAAAGAATGTAGCAGATTTTGTGGCTAAGTGTCCAAATTGCCAACAAGTGAAAGCCGAACACTAGAGGCCTGGTGGCTTGGCTCAGAATATTGATATTCATGTCTGGAAATGGGAAATGATCAATATGGACTTTGTATCAGGTCTACCTCATTCAGCTAGGAGGCATAACTCTATTTGGGTGATCGTTAACCGGCTTACTAAGTCAGGGCACTTTTTGCCAGTCAAGACCACAGATTCAGCAGAAGATTATGCCAAGTTGAATGTTAATGAAATTGTCAGATTGCATGGGACCCAGTGTCTATTATTTCAGATCGTGGTGCACAGTTCACAGCGAACTTCTGGAAATCCTTCTAGAAAGGATTGGGTACCAATGTGAACCTCAGCATAGCTTTTCATCCTCAAACAGATAGCCAGGTAGAGCATACTATTCAGACCCTTGAGGACATGTTGAGAGGTTGTGTTCTTGATTTTAAAGGTAATTGGGATGATCACTTACCTCTCATTGAGTTTGCTTATAATAACAACTACCATGGTAGTATTGGGATGGCACTGTTTGAAGCTCTTTATGGGAGGAGGTGTAGATCACCGATTGGTTGGTTCGAAATTGGTGAAGCAGAGTTGTTGGGACCAGATTTGGTCTATCAGGCTATAGAAAAGGTCAAGTTAATTCAAGAGCATTTGAAAACGGTTCAGAGTCGCCAGAAGTCTTACACAGATGTGAGACAGAGAGATTTAGAGTTTGAAGTTAATGACTTGGTATTTCTTAAAGTCTCGCCTATGAAGAGTGTCATGAGATTTGGTAAGAAGGGGAAGCTTAGTCCCCGCTATATTGGACCATATAGAATTCTGTGAAAGGTTGGTCAAGTGGCTTATGAGCTTGAGTTGCCACAAGAATTGGTTGCCGTATACCCAGTATTCTATGTGTCCATATTGAGAAAGTATGTGGGAGACCCGTTGTTGGTTGTCCCGACTGATAGCATAACATTTAAAGATAGTTTGACTTTCGAGGAAGTCCCGGTAGCAATCCTTGATCGCCAGGTTCGTAAGTTGAGAGCTAAGGAGGTAGCCTCAGTAAAGGTTTTGTAGAGAAGTCAGAAAGTTTAAGATCCTACATGGGAAGCCGAAGAAGACATGAAGCCCAGATATCTCTATCACTTTTAAGAATCAACAGAAACCGGTAAAGGTATTGTACTTTCCCCTCTCAGATTTTTCCTTCTATAGTTTCCACGTTATCAGTATTCAGCCAGTTAGACAGTCAGCTTAGTAGTTACTCAGGTCAATAGATAATTTAATTCAGCCCCTTTCAGTTTAGTTTTCATGTGCTCATGTAAGTTAGTGTGCACATGTCTCCGCAGTCCCTTTTAACCAAAATCCATCATTCGAGGACGAATGATCCCAAGGGGGAGATTGTAACACCTCAAACCTTTAACTTAAGCTTTGACCATGATTGTAGACTTAAAAAACCACATAAAGAATGTGGGAATTGAAAATTTTTCTTCAGCTGTCAGATGGGGATTTACGCCCCAGTATACGAACAGTATTTCAATATACGGCCCGTATTTCAAATCGTAATTTGGCATCTAAATCACTATGCATTCTGGAATTTGGCTTGGGAAATTTATATTGTTAAATACGGACCGTATTTTGGAATACGGCCCATAAATTATGGTTGTATTTGAGAAGGACAATAAAAGAGTGTTTTTGTTTTGAAATATGTCAAATTACAGTCCATATTTACGGACCATAATTCAGAATACGGATCGTATTCTGGTCCGTATTTCTCAGCCAGCACCAGAAACTATAAATACCCGGTTTCAGTTGTAATTTTTATTTTTACAAGTCCCTAGACCCTAGAACAACCTGTTCCTCTCCTCCATCACCAAGAACACCAAGGTAAGTCAATCCATGTTATCCCAAGTGAATTCTAGCATACGATTATGAACATTAAGCACGAATTCAATGTTCTTAACCTAGGGTTTTCAAGAAAACCCATTTAAGGGTTCAAGACTTAGGATTTTGGGGTTCTTCTCAATTTCAGACCAGTAGTTACAAGACTTGGAGCGTATACAGGTACGTGGGGCTAACTAGCTACGTTAGGGAATGTTCATGATTCTCCCTACGCCTCATTCTTCATACTTGTCAGTCACTTGACTCAGAATACAGTTTAGCCCTAGTTTTATGATATGTTATAGAACTTTTATCTTCTAGGGTTACAGTTACAGAATTGGTTCATGGTTGTCAATTTGAATATCATGAACTCAGCACGTAATCTTTATAGACTTATGTATTGTTACCACATGAGTCTCAGTTTAGAAATTTAGTATGCTCAGATATAGTCAATGTTTTCAGTTCAATCCAGCATGTCTATTTCAGTTCAGTATTGTTCACTGTTGTTATGGCCTCAGTGTTTATTAATTAACCATAATTGAACATATGTGATTTTTCCCAAGGGCACAGTCTTATGTATACGTATACTTGGCTGAGGCCATTGACTGACGCACTACTAGGCCGAGGCCATAGCATGCATTTATTATTAGGACTAGGCCCCACATATACTAACACAGTTAAAATAGATGATTCAGATACAGAGCAGAGATTATTCATATATCTACTTCTTGTGCTATCACAGTTTATAGTTGTCAGTTTCAGTTTCAGTAATTTATTTTTTTCAGTTGCTTGACATACCAGTACAATTCAAATGTGCTGATATCCCTTTTTATTGCTTAGGGGCCTGCATCTCACGATGCATGCAACGATTTACAGGTTGACGACTCAGCTATTCAGGAGTGCACGTATCAGCTATTGGTGAGCCCTAGATTCCTTCAGGGCATTCTTAGCTATCCAGTTATTTCAGTTTTTAGACAGCTAGATTATTCAGTATTTGTAGAGGCTTCATAGACACAGTCCAGACAGTCAGATATTTGTTATGTTAGCCTTGTTGGCAGTTATACTCAGTTGTTCAGTTATTTTGGTTTAGCCATGTTGGATACTTTTAGATATTTTCAGATTGTCTAAGTATTTCCGCATTATGATATTTCAGTCAGACTTCCAGTTAATCAACATGTGTTAGTTTTATTTTATAAATCAGTTATGTTTTGGTATCACATGTTGATTCAGCCAGCCAGTTTGTTCGCTCGATCACATGCAGTCAGGCACCGGGTGCCGTGTTACGTCCAGGCCCAGGTTCGAGGCGTGACAAAAACAGTGTATTGTATAGGGCCAATAGTCTATGATGTCATGGAAGAGAAAGAGAAAACGTTGCTGAAAAAGGTGTTTATGAATGAGAGTTTAGTTTATGATGTAGTCCGTGCAAGAATTATTCCTCAAAAGGATGAATCTTTGCAAGAATGTGTGAACTTAAGATCTCTCAATATCATATGGGGAAATGGCTATAATCATGTCAAATCTGGGAGTAGCAAAATTGTCAAGGAGTTCTTAAGAAGACATATTTTAATCTCCAACCTTGATCCAAAAGTTCATGACTTCGATTTATTTAATGGTTTGGTGGCACTAGCATAGATTCTTCATGCAAACATCACAACGATGTGAATACGTTCAAGATTGGTGAAGATCAAGTGGAAGTAATTATCTATTATGGCTTGAAATTTGAGAATAAATTGACGATGATATTTTTGAGAAATCATGTTATAAAGTTACTACTAAGAAAGTGGGATTTAGTTCGGCCGTATGTAATGATTTCTTGCGACATGATAAAGCTCTATCACAAGCTAGAAAAATGCAACTTAGAGCCTAGCGAGTATGGGGTGTTTCAATTTTTTTTTGCTAGTCTTTCGCAGTTTATGGAGCCTTTAGACTCGAGGACTAGTCTTTATCAACTAGGGGAGAATGAAGAAATATCAAGTAGACCAAGAAATCCAAGAAACTCAAGAAGCACATGATTGAAATTCAAGAGCAAGAAAGTCCAAGAAGCTCAAGTTTGAAGATTAATTTCTTCCAAGAAATGTAACTCTTGTTTCTGAATCCTTTTCTAAATAGGTTTCTTGTCTTTTAATTTATATTATAGTAAGGATTTAATCTCCTATCATTAGTAGCTAGGATCCTTTCCCTAGTTATAGTAGGATTCTAGTTTTCTTTATTCATTTCCTTATAGAATATGGATTTTACTTTTCTTGTTTTTAGCTATTTTGTTTCTAGAGTAGAATAGAGATTTGTAGTCATCAAAGAAGAGACTTTAGGCCTATATAAAGGGTTCTTATGCTTTGTTAAAGACAACTCACATTTTTTAGTATAACCCTAATTTGCAATAAAGTTATTTGGTTTATTCTTCTTCTTTATCCTTGTTTTTGGTTCCAAGCAATGTGGTGTCAGTCTTTATCTTGTTTTCAGTTGTGTGTAGTGTTTCTTTAGCACATTTATTGATTTCAAGTGGTGACTTAGGAACTTTATAGGTTCTAGATCATTCGAGAACACATTTCTTGATTACAAATTCATTTTTTCCGTACCCAGAACCTTAACTTTCTTTCCATCATTTCACCCTGAATAATT
This sequence comes from Lycium barbarum, assembly GCF_019175385.1. Lineage (NCBI taxonomy): Eukaryota > Viridiplantae > Streptophyta > Magnoliopsida > Solanales > Solanaceae > Lycium > Lycium barbarum. The sequence goes on from NC_083343.1 coordinate 92,360,900, forward strand.
ACTTGTTTTAAATGGGTAAATAGTTATTTTCATATTTCAATATATCATGTTTCACCTCGTTTTGGATTCAGCTAATTCCGAGACCTATAACCTGAGATACATTCGGATCTTGAAATTTTCCCATATTATCGCTTCACGAACAAGATCATGTTCGATTGGTTGTTTGTTAACCCGAAGAATCGCCATTGCTGGAAATATTTGAAGTGAGATGCAAGAAATAATGTTGAAAATATGAATGAAAATCTCTCTTAAATTTATTAGTCATAGGTGTTATGTCCCGTGTTTTCGTATAATTGGAAATCGAGAAATAATTACGACTTGTGTGTTATAAGGACATAATTTGATTTTAGTGAATATGATTATGTTGGTTATGGAATTATTAATGTCAAGACCTCGGGAAAGGCCGAGAATAAATTTGGAATTTCGGAAATTAGTTTCGGGAATTACAAAACGGGACTTTTCTCGAATTGGGCCAAGAAAATTCAATACAAAATAAAGCCCAAGGTTTTGGAAGGGTGGCCGGCCTTGGCAAGCCCAAACCCATTAAGTTGCGGTCATGTGCATAGCACATGACCCTTAAAAGGATATATATCCATGCCAACACTTAGACTTATCTTTAAAAAAAAAAAAACCAACAAAAAATTTCAAGAACCACCCCAAAGGGGTTTCGGCCGAACCCACAAAGAAGAGAGAAAGAAAAATTTCCAAGTTTGATTAGTGATCCAAAAATCCAAGTTTTCACATATTTGTGAAGTACTCAAGGCCCTCTTCATCGGAGTATAATTAGTTTGGCGTAAGAACGACGTTTGCGACAAGTCGGGGTTTCAAGGAAAGGTAAGAATTTTGCCCCTTTTATGTTATAGAATTGATATGAATGTGTTAAGGATTGAGAATAGATGGGAATCCCGTAATTTTGATTTAAATAGAAAGCTATGGGTGTGTGTGTAAGTTGGTTGTTGGCCGTGAGCCATAGAGAGACAAAATGATTTGAATTGATCTTGTTTAAGTTGGTATAATGTGTTGTTGTGACCCTTATGTCGTAAATGATTGATTGTTGAAGTAAATTGGCGGTGGAAAACGAATTCGGATATTATCGGAAAGTGTATATCCTTGGTATCTTTATGTATAGCAATGTATATTTTAGGTGCTATAGACTTTAAATATGAATCTATATCGATGTTGGCGAATTCGGAATGAAACAATGCGAGTTAGAATGTTCGTAGTGCATTTTTGGATGTTTTGAAGACTTAGGGAAATAATTGATTTTGGTGCAAGTTCGTGTATGATTTGAATCGTAATTAGAATGTGGTTGTATAAGTTTGAATGTGGGAATGAATACAAATAGGTAGATATAGAATTGGAATTTTGGAAGTTTGAATGAAAGTTGCCAACTTAGGTAATACAGTAGAACTTTAAAGCTAGAATGGCTTGATTGTTGTTTGTGTTGTTTGTTGACGTGTGGGCTGTTGTGATTGATGTATTTTGAGCCGAGCTAAGCCTCGGGGATGTTAGATTTATAGGGGAAACGCTGCCGAAATTTCGGTAGGCAAAATTGGAGTTAAAGGCATTTTTAAGCCTAAGAATCTCAATTGGTAACTTTGACCATTTGCAGATTTTTGACGAAACGGGACTGGACTTTCGGGAGAGCTTACGACGTCTGTGAGGTATGTAAAGCTTCCCACTCCTTCATTTGGCATATCTTAGTGTGTTAGACGAATATGAGAACTTCCGGAGCATTTCTGCTCCTCGAAACCCGATCCACAGAAAAGTTACTATTCATTCAATTCGATTGAAGCCTAAGGGCTCTATTTTGGCTAGAATGCCACCGCTCGTCCGAAACCTATCGAAATGTGGTCGGGTAACCTAGAAACGACCATGTATGACCTTTGGCATATAAATGTTCGTAAAGATAAGTTCGCCACCTCACTTTGACTCGAGGTGGGCCCGCTACCCTGAAACGCCCTATTTGCCTTATTGGGCTATCTTTGTGAATAAAGTTGGATACGATACTTTCGATTGCGAAATTCCCTCCTATGAGATGTATTTTGAACATTATAATACGCTAAGTTACGTTTTGAGCTACACGTACTATTTGGAAATGTTTTGTGAAATGAAACTTTATATCGGCTAAGTACCCGACTATTTTGCATTATGATATGACTTATGGGTTTACTTCGTTTTGGAAAACTATTCTGAAGTACGAATTGCATTGGTTTGCTCACGACTCCGCTCGTGCCTTATTATGACTTCGTTCACCGGTTCCCGGGCCGGTTTTGATTCGTGCGCCTTATGACAATTCGGCCGTATGCTGTGTTACGGTTCCCGAGGCTTCGCCATAGGGCCGGGTTCCGTTTGGAGTTATGCTGTGATATGGCTTGTGATGCGATACGCTCACCTATGATTATGCTTGTGTTCGGGGATGTACGGAGATTTGAAACCTTCTGGTGTTATGCTGTGTGTGGCGCCAGCGTCTTTGTTTTGACTATTTGGGTACGGCGGGGCCCTGTCTCGCCATATGTCTTTGTTTTGAGTTCGTAGAGGCCTGTAGTCATATATGTGGGGCGAGGGTCCTATGTATGTTTGTCTGATTCCGTTTTCTGGTCTTAAGGCGGTCTGTTTGTTATGCCGGCCCCAAATGGCCCTTATGCTTATATTTGCACTTTTGACCGGCGATGTCCATTCCGCCGCTCAGTTTGTATTCGATATGATATTTTGATTTGGCACGACCGCTTAAGACATACTCGATATAAATTATGTTCGATATGATTTCGAAAAATTGGGAAATAAGTTTGGATTTGAAAATGAACGTGTGATTCGGTCTGGGTACCCAGGTAGGGTGCCAGTCGCGGCCCACGGGGCTGGGTCGTGACAATAGGGATTAAATAGCTACATAAACAATGTACTAGACTTCAACTACAACTAAAGTATTAGACTTTCACTATAACTAAAAAAAAACTGAATGTTTTAGTAAGTTAGATTTCCGCTTACAACTAAACAACAATTATTCTCGAAAAACTGTTGTCAGTAACAAATGCAACATCTAGCATGATCAACTAAGAAGAAGCCATACAACCTCGAGTCCATATAAAAGCTGTAGCAAAGGTGAATTCAGAACTTAAACTCTAAGGGTTCAACTTTTAAGGTTGTATTGAATCCATTGTATTTTTAAAATTATGACTTTAAAGTTACTGTTTCTTTACAATTTCAGTGCATTTTTACACAAAGTTATACTCCGCATCATAAATACTGAGTTCAGATGAACTCGACGGCACAACACTCCACCCGCCCTTGAGTGAAACCCTAAAAAATCTTAAGAGGGGTCCAGAGCAAACCCAAAAATAATGGGAAAACATACTCCTACTGTTTTCATTATCTATGAGGCACTGTTTGACTGACACTGGGTTTAAGAACCGAAAAAAAAAAAAAACCTTTTGAAACTTATGGTCTGTAATAAGTGTGAGAATTAGTGATGCAAATTGAGGTAGAAAGATTAATATCAAGAGCGAGGGTGTGAACTATGTTAAATATAGAAGCTTTCAATCACCCATGAAGATCTCAAAGTGCCATGAAAGATTCACTAAAAGAGCGTTTAAAGTCCATAACATGCTCAAAGGGATTTATGAAGGAAGTAATGACAAACAAGAAGGTCATCAAGGATTTTGGAGCATTCTTCCAACTATCATGAGCTTGGGAGACTTGTCACGACCCAATTTCAATAAGTCGTGCGGGCACTTACCTTTCCCACCTCGGTAAGGGAACCCTTATTCCAACAATCTTAAAATCATGAATAAATAAATAAATAAGCGGAAGAGATGAAAATACACAAGTCTGACGATAATGATATAGAAACATGCGGAAGTAAGGAAATACATTAAATCCACCCAGAGTCTGATCTAACCATACAAGAGCCTCTAACTAGATACTAAAAGTTTGAAAGTAATAAAACACATCAATACTCTCAAAACATATGTCTTAGAATAGAAATAAAGACATAGTAGATAGAGGAATCTTCGGGCAGCGAGCATCCCCGTGCTCTCCATGAAGACTTAAATCAGCAAATCTTCGAACAGTCACCCACGAAGAGTAGAAGTCGATCCCTCCTAATACTCTGCACTCATAAAAGAATGCAACAAGTGTAGGTCAGTACAAATAGGTTAGTACACATAATGTATGTAGGATGAATGCAATGCATATGCAACTTTGTACAACATGTCCCGGACTGAATGACTACACATATCGGCGATCATGACCTATATGGTAACCGTGAAGTTCATGTACCACCCGCTCCGAAATATGACCTCGGATCACGAGCACACTCTCACGATCCCGGGAAATACCTCAAGCATTAGACACTCCATCGTTCCCGGCAAGAAACCTCAGGCAACGAACACTCATCTCTCTTTTACGCTCTCCGACTGAAACCTCGGAGGCTACAGTCTCTCACATATCATCATCAGTACCAAAACAATGCATATATCAATGTATCATGGAAATGCGTATGAATATGATGAAATGTGATATCAACAACCAATATAATCCGAAACAGTACCATACATGGCACACAAGTAATATAAAAAATAAGGCTACACAATAAGCCACAATGAATCAGCATTCTCATCTCAATATCGAACGAGTAAGTACCGCAATATCAAATCCATGATATATCACTAGCCACAATAAGTAAATAAATCAAGATGAGTCAACAACACAACGGGGTAGCTAGCCCCAAATCATACAACAAGGCCCAACCTAAGGCAATATTCATCCCAACTTCATACCCGAAGGCTTACATGCATTCTCTGATAATATCATCTAAATATACGCTTCGCTAATCGAAGTCTCACCATAAGGTAAACCATAACCTACCTTGAAGGACGAACAACAAAGTCTCCAATAATAACTCCTTAGTCGTCCCTTTGCTTTGAGGGTCGTGATAATGAAAATCTAACATATTCGAATCACAGAATTAGAATCAAGAAGAACATAAAACAAACCCTACTTCTATTCCAAACTCAAATCCCCAACCTATAGAATAGGGTTTATGAACTAGAAGGGTGAAATTAGGAATCTAAAGGTCTCAACAAGAAATTAAAGCTCTAAGTGATCAATTCCCATCAATATCAAGCTAGAAAAATCAATAATTTACTCAAATTTGGATTCTAGGCAAAACCCCCAAATTTGGGTATAAACCCTAACCTTCAATCCCATAATTTAGCCACTAATTAGGAAGAAATCATGCAATTATAGGTTCTAGTCATCAATTCTATGCTTAATAGAGCTAACCAAACCAACAAATCATGATTTAGAAGCCTAGAAAGAAGAATCATGGAACCCTCTTTTAATCTTCAAACATATAATGAACTATCAAGATAAAGGAATTCTAAGGTTATTAAGGACAATGGAATAGTAAAGGAATTAGAAGAACTTACCACCAAGAGTTCCCTCCAAGCATATCCTTGACTTAAGAACTCTAAAGTCGAAATAATAAAGATTGAGGGACTTAGGGATTTTAATGCTCAATTAATGAATTAATCAGCCCGATACAACTTCTGCGATAGCTCGACGGCCACTCAAACCGCCGTGGCCATCAATCCACAAAAACACTTAGCCGCTGTGGCGGCTATCCCATTGCTATAGCAGGCACCAAAACCAGATTTCCCAAAAATAATCACAATCCCAACCCAAAATCTCGACTATCACCCGAGGCCATCTGCTCATATCCCACATACACAGACACACATAAAACCCGCTACAAACCCACTCGTGGCCTCAAAATTCCCAATGGAGGTCTCATTGATCGAGTCAACCCCTGATACCTCAATTCCATCTTCCCAACCCAAGTCCCAAAATGCACCCGAGTGCATTGGGAACCAAACCAGATATGCACACAAGTTCTAAATGACCATCCGGACCTTTCGGGATCGATGGATTTTCAAAAAAGGTCAGTTTACCCAAAAGTCAATTTTGAGTCAACTTTTTTTCTCTTTAAGCCTAATTTTCCCAAAACGTTACCCAAATTGAATCTAAGCACCTCGAGAAGTGTGCCAACAGTCTCAAAAAAATTTCAAAAGTGCCGAAAAGACTATAACATCCAAGCTGGTCGTTACATCAGATACCAATTAAACTATCACTCATCCTAGAGCGACGAAGGGAAAGGAATGGAGAAGTACCTGCATCGGCAAACAATTGAAGATATTGGCTATGCATATCGGACTCAGTCTCCCAAGTGGCCTTTTCAACAGGACGATGCTTCCATTGCACCTTCACCGAAATAACTCCTTGGACTTCAACTTTCGAAATTGCCTATCAAAAATCGCAATAGGCTCCTCCTCATTAGTCAAATTCTCATCAAACAATACCGAGTCCCAACGAACAATATAAGTGTCATCGGCATAGTACTTCTTCAGCATAGACACATGAAAAACTGGATTAATGCCTACCAAACCTTACGGCATGGCTAACTCATAAGCAACATCGTCCACATAGTAAAGGATCTCAAATGGCCCAATATACCTTGGACTCAACTTACTTCTCTTCCTAAATCTCATAACACCCTTTATGGGCGAAATCATCAATAGAACCTAATCACCAATGGCGAACTCTAAATCTCGGACATTTTAGTCCGCATACATCTTCTGAATAACCCTCACTCTCTCAAGAGACTCTCTCGACAGATCCATACCCTAGGGTCGAACCTCAAATGCATGAAACCAACCAATCGGAGACCTACATCTCCTACCATACAAAGCCTCAAAAGGTGCCAAGTTGATACTCGAGTGATAACTGTTGTTATATGCAAACTCTGGCAACGACAAGTACTGATCCCAATGACCACCAAAGTAAAAAACGCAAGCTCTCAACATATCCTCGAGCACGTGAATGGTTCACTCGGACTTCCCATCGGTCTGGGGGTGGAAAGCTGTACTAAGATCCAATCGGGTACCCAACTCATCAGGAAAAGCTCTCCAGAAATGAAAAGTGAAGATAGTACCACGATCAGATATGATAGAAATAGGAACCCCATGAAATCTCATAATATCACGAATGTACAACTTAGCTAACTTCTCAGCGGTATAGGAAATCTGAATTGGAAAGAAATGATTGGACTTAGTCAACCGATCAACTATCACCCAAATCGAGTCAAACTTACCCAGGGTCTTTGGAAGACCAATAATGAAATCCATGGCAATCCTCTCCCACTTCCACTCGGGAATAGGCATCCTCTGAAGTACACCACCGGGTCGCTGGTGCTCATACTTAACTTGCTGACAATTACCACACCTATCCACAAAATTGGCAATATCCCTCTTCATACGACGCCACCAGTGCTGCCTCAAATCACGGTACATCTTAATCTCTCCCGAATGAATGGAATATTGAGACCTATGGGCCTCAGTCAAAATCAAATGAATCAAGTCACCAACACAAGGAACACACATGCGCCCCTTAGCCTCACCCCTCAGGACCCTATCTCGAATCTTGCTCAATTGAGTATCCTCAAACTGATGAGTCCTGATATGATCTAATAAGGATGATCTCGCCTCTACACAAGCCCAAACTCTGCTTGGGGCTGAAATATCAAGATGAACAAAACTGTTGGCTAGAGTCTAAACCTCCATCGCCAACTGACGCTCGAAAATAACCAAATGAGCTAAGCTCCCCATACTCATAGCCTTGCGACTTAAGGCATCAACAACAATATTAGCTTTCCCTGGATGATAAAGAATTGAGATGTCATAGTCCTTCAGGAGCTCCATCCATCGGCGCTGCCTGGAATTAAGATCTCTCGGGGTAAACGCATACTGAAGGCCACAGTGATCGGTGAAAACCTCACAATGAACACCATACAATTAATGCTTCCAAATCTTCAAAGCAAAGACCACGGCCAACAACCCCAAATCATGGGTAGGGTAATTCTTCTAATGGATCTTCAACTGACCGGAAGCATAGCCAATGAATCTACCCTCCTGCATTAACACAACACCTAAACCCACACGGGATGTATCACAATAAACTGCGAAATCCTTACCCTCCACGGGTAATGCCAGAATTAGGACTGAAGTCAAAAGAGTCTTGAGCTTTTGATTCCTCTCCTCACAATCATAGGACCACTGGAAGGGAACATCTTTCTGAGTCAATCTGGTCAATGACGAAGCAATAGAAGCAAAACCCTTCACAAATCAATGGTAGTAGCTGGCCAAACCCACGGAACTATGGATTTCGGTCACAGTAGTGGGCCTCGCGCAATCCCTCACAGGGTCAATCTTTTGAGGGTCAACCATGATCCTGTCCTTAGACACAACGTGGCCTAAGAATGCCACAGATAGTCACTCAAATTGACTCCCACTTTCTAAAACCAATCACAGTCCCTTCACACATCTGTGGCGGCCAATTCTAATATTTTCCTCACGCATAATCGATCATGTTTGTCACCCTCGAGTCCAAAAGCTGAGTCCTACACAAGTTGTCAACTTAGTACCTAAGAACTATACCTTATGATTTCAATCTTCATATATCTCAACCTTTACCCGATACGCAAATCCGATACAATCCCAAACTTTTCAACGAAAAACCTGTAACCTCATATAATACCCCTTTAACCATAGAATATCCCGTTGTAACACCTCGATATGCCCATAACAATTCCAAAAGTATCAAATCTTACAACTACCTCTCTAAACCTCACACAATTACTCCCAAGTCCTTACTATCCAAAGTGCTCACCGAAGCTATCTAGTCAATATTACTTACAACATAATACACTATCACAAATGTGGTCTCATCTCGAAAATATAACTCTAGCCTTCAAATAATAGGTATTTCCACAATTCCTTTCCATTAAACCACACTAGCTCATCCATTGAAGAGTTACAATTATTTTTTCAACTGTGTACCACACAAGACATTTCCATAAGTTTTAACATGTCGGTTGCCTGAAGTTTGCTTCTCACTGGTCGCTGATCACGAAACCTCAAGGAACTCTGTCGTATCACTTTATCCATTTTTGTAGACTTCCTTCTTTAAGGTACTCGACAATCACACCACATGTGAAATGTGCAAGAAAACAACACCACAATCCATACTGACCCAAGAAATCCCCAAGATGTACCTTATTCTTACCAATTCTCAATCAACTATACCTTTTCTTGACTCTTCAATTCCTTAATTTCTATCAGTTTACATACACCGCCATTGTCTGACCATTTCTCGAACCGACTCAGTAGTATACTGCATACTCTACACCTTAGAGTTCCTTTAACTCACTCAACTCTAAGACTGATTACTTTCTAAATCCAATGTATCACATACACAGTCCTACTAATGCCCCCACATATCTCCACTAAGGTGCCTTTGCTCAAATTCCCTTAAATCAAATTCCTAAATGTTCTCCACAACTCGAATTAATTCAACCTCATCATTGATTTATCACTTCGAATGTCCCAATTGTTGAACCAAAATACCCGATAGCTCCTTGATTACTAACACTTCGCACTTGTCCAACACTAGAGTCATTCTACTAGTCAACCACTGGCTCCCATTGGCCCACAACATAACCAAACATACCAACTCAATACTAAAACTTATGTCTATTCTACCATGTATGACCACAACCTAACTCTCAAATCAACTACCTCTTGATTTCACAATTGCTCTTTTCCTCTTAAGACACCAATCAACCTCATCGGTCACACCCATACTGAAAGTCCAGGACCACAACTGCCCAACATCTGAAGTCTCCACTCATCACAAGTAAGCTTTCCTTCTGATCTAGAACCAATAATCTTTTCCCTGAAGGAACCCACAACTACTAGCATATAGTCACGTCAAGTCCAAATTAACTTTTCACGACCGAATACAAAATCCACTCTCATACCCATTTGCAACCTTATCCTAACAAGCACGGCAGATACTAATTTTTTTCTTCATAATAACTGATTAGTCTATCCAAATCCTCTTCCTTACGCCTCCGTCCCATTAACACGAAAAGTACTCATATCAAAATACCCTAAGAAATCGTACTTTGATACACGTTCCCCATAATAAACAAGTATTAATCACAATTCCGCATAGCTGAATCCTCAAGCTATAGCTAAATATTGAACTTAGTCACGTATCTGAATTAGGATAACACGTCTCGTACCATACCAAGCTGTGTCATAACAAAACCGCTCGCATAAGAATTTAAGGATGAGTTTCCACCCTCCGTGGGTGATTAAGATAATGAAGTCATACGAGAGAATGAAAGTATCGAAAGTTTCCTAAATGTCTTATCGCCTCTCGCAGATACATATGGAACGCATTGTACCGATTAAAAGGACTCTACTAGACACACTCTTATATTATAAATCGGGTAACCCAGGGCTATGATACCAACTTGTCACGGCCCAATTTCGCTAAGTCACGTGGGCACTTACCTTTCCACCTCGGTAACCGAACACTTATTCCAACAATCTTAAAATCATGAATAAATAAATAAGCTTAAGAGATCAAAATACGGAAGTCAGATCAAAATGATATAGAAACATGCGGAAGTAAGGAAATACATCAAATCCACCTAGAGTCTGGTCTAACCGTACAAAAGCCTCTAACTAGATACTACATGTCTAAAAGTAATAAAATACATCAATACTCTCAAAACATAAGTCTTAGAAAAGAAATAAAGACATAGTAGAGAGAGGAATCTTTGGGCAGCGAACGTCCCCTTGCTCACCTGGAAGAGTCAAATTAGCAAATACTCGAACAATCATCCACGAGGAGTAAAAGTCGATCCCTCCTGATACTCTGCACTCATAAAGAATGCAGCAAGTGCGGGTCAGTACAAACAACAAGTAACGGTAGGTAGCATAGGCCTACTAAAACTAGCTAACGTATACAAAGACGACAAACTAAGATAAGCACATAATCCAACAAGCACAAGTCAACAATAAGTCATATACACGGTACAAGTCATTGTCATCACCTATGTTATAGCATCTAATCCCAATGTGCCAAGTCTCAGTATAGCAATTCGAATCAGCATATCACAGTAGTATCACAACAACCAACAGACACCAAAGATATAATGCAATGCAATAATGTATGTAGGATGAATGCAATGCATATGCAGCTTTGTACAACATGTCTCAGACAGAATGACTCCACGTCTCGGCTATCATGATTCATAAGGGACCCGCTTAGTCCATCTACCACCCGCTCTGGAATATGACCTCGGATCACGAGCACTCTCTCATGATCCCGGGAAAGACTTTGAGCATCGAGCACTCCATCATTCCCAGGAAGAAACCTCAGGAAATGCATATGAATATGATGAAATGTGATATCAACAACCAATTTAATCCAAAACAGTACCACACATGGCACACAAGGAACATTCAAAATAAGGCTACACAACAAGCCATATTGAATCACCATTTTTATCTTAATATCGAACGAGTAAGTACCACAATATCAAATCCATGAAGTATTACTAGCCACAAGTATCAATGTCTCAATGTATCAACGAACCACAAGTAAATAAATCAAGATGAGTCAACAACACAATGGGGTGGCTAGCCCCAAATCATAAAACAAGGTCCAACCTAAGGCAATATACATCCCAACTTTGTACCCGAAGGATTACATGCATTCTCCGACAATATCATCTAAATATATGCTTCGCTAATCGAAGTCTCACTATAAGGTAAACCGTAACCTATCTGGAAGGCCGAACAATAAAGTCTCCAACAATCACTCCTTCGTCTTCCCTTTCCTTTGAGCCTCGAGATAATGAAAGTCTAACATATCCAAATCATGGAATTAGAATCAAGAAAACATCAAACAAACCCTACTTCTATTCAAGACCCAAATCCCCAACCTAAGGAATAAGGTTTATGAATTAGGAATCTAAATGTCTCAACATGAAATTAATGCTCTTAGTGATCAATTACCATCAATATCAAGCTACACAAATAAACAATTTACTCAAATTCAGATTCTAGGAAAAACCCTCAAATTTGGGTATAAACCCTAAACCCCAATCCCATAATTTAGCCACTAATTAGGAAGAAATCATGCAATTATAGGTTCTAGCCATCAATTCCATGCTTAATAGAGCTAACCCTACCAACAAATCATGATTTAGAAGATTAGAAAAAAGAACTCATGGAACTTACTTTTAATCTTCAAACAATTAATGAACTATCAAGATAAAGAAATTCTATGGTTATTAAGGACAATGGAATAGTAAAGTAATTAGAAGAACTTACCTCCAATAGTTTCCTCCAAGAATATCCTTGAAAGCTCTCAAGAACTCTAAAGTCGAAATAATAAAGATTGAGGGACTTAGGGAGTTTAATGCTTAGTTAATGGATTAATCAACCCGATACCTCTTCTTCGGCAGCAGGACCGTTGCAGCGGTCCCACCTCGATGGCCACTCAGATTGCCGTGACAGTCAATCCACAAATACACTTAGCCGCTGTAGCAGCCATCCCACAGCTATAGCGGTGCCGCAAAATAATCACAATCTTAACCCAAAATCCTGACTATTACCCGAGGTCATCTGCTCACATACCACATACACAGATACACATAAAAACCCACTACAAATGCACACGTGGCCTCAGAATTTCCAACGGAGGTCTAGTTGATCGAGTCAAACACCGATACCTCAATTCCAACTTCCCAACCTAAGTCCCAAAATGCACCCAAGTGCATTGGGACCTGAACCAGATATACACACAAGTACTAAATGACCATCCGGATCTCTCAGGTTCGACGGATTTCTGAAAAAGGTCCGTTTACCTAAAGGTCAACTTTGAGTTAATTCTTTTTCGCTTTAAGCCTAATTTTTCCAAAATGTCGCCCGAATCAAATCTAAACGCCTCCGGAATCGTGTCAACGGTCCCCTCAGGTCAAACGTGAGCTAAACCTGCTTGAGAAAAGGTCAAAAATGTCGATATGGAGGGAAGACTTTAAGGCCACCAATATGCACAAGTAGCTATTTTTATTAATTTTGGCTATTCTTGTAATTTAGCTATTTTTAGTAAGACTACTATAAATAGTCTTTAAGACTTCATATTAGGGTAGCTAACTTTGAAGATAGAAAATACTCTTGGTGTGAGTTTATGGGAGGATCCTCTTATATCTCTTCAATGAACCTCTCTTGAATATTCAAAGTAAGTATTTCATGTATGGGTTTATTTCTCTTCCCCCTTGGATTGAATTTATTGATTAATGCATTTTAATTATTACATTATTCCTTCTTTTTTTCTAAATCTATTCTCCCTCATTTCTATTTCTTAATCAAACTCTTTTATCTTATAATTGTGTGTCAATTGATTATTCGTGCATCTACAGTCACATCAATTGGTATCAGAGCTTGAAAAAAGAATTATTCCTATAATTCTCAAATCTTAACTTTCTTACATTCGAAAAAAAAAAAAAGATCTGAAAATTGAAGCAATTTTCTAGTAGGTATTATTGGGCTTTGTTGGAATGTCACGACCCAAACCGATGAGCCGTGACAAGTGCCCGACCACTACTGGCCAAGCACTCATATGCTTGCATTTACTTCTCACTGATTAACATAGGCCCATACACAATCCATAACTGAGCTATACTGTCTCCAGAATAATCAACACAAGAAACACCGTCTCGAGAACTCACGGACAAAGCGTACGTATAAACATAAATACTGAGAGTAACATCGCAAACCGATTAGGCCACTATATATACTGTACAACAACGCAAGTGCCGACAAGGCTGCATAATATCACAGCTACATAACACTATCTACAGACCTCTATAGAATACAGATTGTAGAAGAGACAAGACAAGCCCCTATCATACCCGTTTATCAAAAAGAGCATACCGAAAGGGCGGTCGCTCAGATCCAAATGGAGCTCGCTGGCTGAGACGGAAAAGAGATCCTACTGGTCTGGCTCGCTCGGCTGGCTACCTAGTCCTGCGGGCATGAATGCAGCGTCCATAAAATAAAAGACGCCAGTATGAGTAATGTACTAAGTATGTAAGGCATGAATGATAACATGATAATATGTACAGAACATGAACAACAACATAATACGGAAATATGGAAGATATACGAAAAAGGTATGACTGTAAATACTTGCCTCTTAAGGCGGAATCATGCATGCTCACTTTTACCTTCAAAACATATCACCCATACATACATAAATTGTCTGAATCAAATAACATCATTAGCCCGCGTCTAGGGTAATCATCTCACGCCGCCCACTAGTGGTGCTGCCCGTGCCATATAGACATGGTGCTATTATCATCATTCATAAGCCATCCGCTACGCCCAGCGTAGTGGTGCAGCCCGGCCGTATAGGCATGGTGTAATCATCCATAAGCCGCCCACTACGCCCTCCATAGTAGTGCTGCCCGACCGTATAGGCAAGGTGTAATCATCACAACATAAGCATGCATAAGAGCCCAATCAAAAGCTATAACTCCATCGGAATGACGTAAGGTCGATAACCTCCGATTATATTATCGAATAATCATGATCGTCGAGTCTCACCTTGAAGGGACTAGCATTATAAGGCGAGACTATCAATGAAGAATAACATCAAGGGAAAACATAGAGTAAGATCATAAGTATCATAAAGCATCAATTCATACAATTTGGAGCTCTTAGAAATAGAGTCATCATCAATGAATAAAATTAAGAAAATCAAGAAATAGCTCAACATTCTCATATTATCATTGATCTCATAACTTGAGACTTTTAAACATAAAATCATCATTATCATAATCATCATAGAGATGTGCTCATCTTTGACATCACCGTTATCATTGTAAAAACACATGTCCATCGTTGTTGTCATAAGAGCTTCCAGAATCATAAATCTCTGGTTTGGAAACTACGGACATTTTGGAAAACATTTATGGATTATCAGGAAAGGAGTCACGCCTTGACTCATGAACTTCTAACGTTTAGAAACAAGGAGGTTATGGAAACATTTATGGAATCAAACATAGGAATCATGCCTTTGAAAGAAAGGGACGAGCCTTAACATACATGTTCAACCTCCATTTATCCACACTTGTTCGTCCGAATTCGTGAGTCTACATTTAAGAGGATTCACATTATCATTAGACTCATCATAGTATACTTATACTAAACTTTCAAGTCAAACTACTCTATATTCTGCCAAAAATCGGGCAGCATCTCCTATGTTTATATGCCTAGCCCGAAACCCTAATTCAGCAACCAACAACAACAACATCAATACCAACGTTAACAACATCGCTTTCAGCACCAACATGTGCCATAAAACAGCCCACACGCTGTTTTCCAACTTCTATAACTAACCATATTATTATACAATTATTTAACGACTTTATCTCCGTAAATAAGCCTTAAATAATACCAAAAGAGAAAGATTCATATCTTTTTTATTGTTAATACAGCAATATCCTCAATATCCACGCTAAAATCCACCGCAAAACAATACTAGAATCACAACCACGCGTTACCCGAACCTAAACCACTACTCCATTACTTGAAAATTGCTCACTTCTTGATTCCCTCACTCTCTCCTTTCTAATTTCTAGAATTTTCTGGGGAAATATGATGAAAAAAAGGGTTATTACCCTTTCTATAGTCGGGTTGGGTTCACTGTAGCACGCGTTTCTGCTCTGTCAGCCGAACTTATAATGTTTATTATTCTCTACTCCGATGTCCTGTCGATGAGCGGTTTGTTGCATTGGAAACTAGACTTGACGAACTTTATTTTAGGCTTTTATTTCACTTCAAAACACTTCATATGCTAAGAGATATTTGTTCCTCAATTTGGACTAAAATTTTCGCACGAAACTTTACCCATCCTTTCTCCAAAGTCGTACTACTCCATTTCTTCCACTCATTTCCTTATAAAACCTTCCGGTATACCTTATATACATCCTTCACTCATTAAATGTACTTGATCATTCTTGCTTATATTTCAAAGTGGTTTTACTTAACCATAACTCAACGTACTTATGTTTCAAAATTGATAAATGCTTCTTCGAAGATACGGGGTGTAACATCCTTCCCCTCTTAAAACATTTATCCTTGAATGTTGTAGTGCGCCGATCCTCAATAGCCTCATTGAATTTTTTTTGTTCGACTATCGTATACTTATACTATAATTTGGTCAGTTTCGTCCTGTTCTTTCTTAGCTCTTTATCTAATTCATGTTTGAGTTGTACAGTCCTCAAACCTCATATATATAATAACAAGTCAACTAGTATTCTATTCTCATTCTGTCTCAATTCCTGTGGTTTAACTGGCCACGCCATGGCTACTCGCCGTCCCGCGAGCGTCCTTCCTTTTCGTTCCTCATTTCTTTATTAACGAATAACTCCCTTGCTCGAATACAACACTTTCTTTTGTTAACTCCTCCCATGCTATCTTGGCTATTCCTACTTGTACTCGTTGAGCTTAGATACGTGCTAGATTATTCCCCTCATAATTCATCAGCCAAGCTCTCTGATTCATCGTAAATTTTCTTATACTAACGTCCAGCTGCTTGTTTAGCGGTACTCTTCTATTGAAAAATCCTTACTCTTAACAGTTCCTAGCGTTCCATTACCATCTTTATTATTCCTCGTAGCAGGATTATATAATACGATGAACCAATAATCATAGTTCGAACTGGTCTATAGCTTACAATATCTTTGAGATCTAGTCAAAACACTCCATTTAATCCCTTTGCCTAAAATCTTAAAATATGACTTATAATTATGAAGTTAGGGCAATTTTCACTTTACCACAACTTCTTTTCCAACATCGGTATGATATTCTTACCCTTGACTTCCTTATTCCAGTGATCAGTTATTTAGCTGTCATTCTTTGTTAGCTTTCCGGTGTGACCTTCCTTCTTACAGTTGTAGTTGGGCATAGCTTCACGTTAACGGTTCATATAATTCCATAGCATATGCTCTCATGTTCAGTATAATTAGTGGTCCATGAACTATTTTCTAATATCTGGTGAACTCTTTCATTTCCTTTCATAGGAGCAACGTTCTTTGTTTCCTTCAAAAATTTCCAAACTACCAATCGTCGTTCCTTTTATTACAATTGTCATTGTCATCCTAAGTGTCCTTTGGGTTCGTCATCCTCTCTAACACCCTTTGTAAATTTAGCTTGGAGACCTTTCTTGCTCCTTTTATTACCCTTTAGGACATGTCACTACATACTTAGGTATGGCGCAATTTTGCCCGATACGAGGGATTCAAATCATGGTCTAAAAATATCGTAGTTCATCTTAGCGTAAAGTGCTCTCTTGAGTTATCTTCCATACTTTCTCCCTGTGTCTGCCTCATGGTACACTTATTGTCAATTCATTTCTACTTCTTTCCGTTACCTTCCTGATATGCCAATACGCCTCGAACTCTGGCCCCGAGCTAATAAATCTCCTTTTCTGGAGCTTGAAACGTCATAGTTCTTTTCAAGTCTAATATGCTCTCCCCCCCCCCCCCCTTTTAAGGAGGTCCTTATACTCCAATAACCTTCGAGTATCCAGCATCTTCACTACTTATTTACCGCCCTTCACGATCGTCTTAAGGCAGGAGTTCCTTCATCACACAGTTTAACTTATTTTTCCTTGCCTGGTTAGTTGCATCCCATCTATGCGCTATAGTTCTCCCAGTGTTCCATCATTTCTTGTGCATGTTATGAAATCCTTACAAATATACTCTCTTCTTTCTTCTCCTTCCATTTATGTCTATATCATCATTTTTTTTTGTTTTTTATCAATATCTTTATACCCTTCCATCCACTACTAGTCCTTTAGCCCGCTTAGCTCACTTACCCATAATTCTTCTTAACTACGCGTTTGCATTGCAGCTGTGCATCCAAGTTTTTCGAGTGTCCTGCTACTTCTTGCTCTTAGCGCAGGATTCTTACTATTTACACTCTCTCCTTCCTCGTTCATCGAACCTTCATCCATCTTTCTGATGCCATGTCCAGGTTGTCTTCTATGCACATTCCTTATATTTCACTCTATTTCCTCTATAATCAAATCTCTCAGTCTTTACAGGAATTCTTGCCTCATATCAGTAATCTTCTAATCATATGTGTCGCCCCATCATCCTCGTCCTTATCTCGGTGATTGATCGGTTTCCCATTGCCAACTCGTTAAAGTATCCTTTTTACTCCCATGGTTAAATATTTTCAGTTACTTTACTCCTAAATGCTCTTCTCTTCCTTCGACCAGCCCATTAGTATACCTTCCCTACTTTCACCCTTAACCTTCCTTGAGTTCCTTCCTTCTCGAGCGCCCTTCTTCTCTTGTTATTTATAGTATTGGCTCTGAAGTTCATGAAATATTCCTTTAAACATGCAAATCTGTTCTATTCTTAAATCATCTTTTAGGAAAGCTTCTTCATTTCTGAGGCAACCGTGTCAGTATGACTACACATTTAGCCCTTTATATACCTCTCGAGAGATGGAAATCTCTTAGTATCGTTGCAAGGCCTGATCATTCTCTCTCTTACTTCACATTCCTAGTTGTGGTCACTATCCTTTAGTCCCACTTGTCGAAGTCTGTTCTCCAACCCTACACATTCATCTTTTATTCCATACTACCGCACTTTATCCCTTTCGCACGCTTACCTTCAAATTTTATACAAATAGTCCCTTGCTTTGCCTGTCGTCTCTCTTGGAAGCTTCACTCACCCTTGTTCCTTACATTTTTTTCTCACGACATTTTGATCTTCTTACTTTCTGCATACTCACTTTCTTCCTTTCCCAGATGTCATTGTATTAGGACTCTTCAACTCTAACCTGTAGTAAAAATAACATCAACTTACCTTGTAACATTCGTACCATTTTTGCCACTTGAACTTCGTTACCGTATTCGATTAATGCCTTCCATCTACCGCAACGTCGGTTGCTGGGATACACATACCCGTTGGTACAACCACATATGAGATATCACACGCATACGCATATATTTTCTAACACCTTTCTCACAAAGTATTTCCAAATACTATTTAAACTCATCCTAGTTCTAGAGCTGTGATGCACCTTCTTTCTCTTTGCCGATCTAGCCCGGCTCCTTCTTCATGATCCTTTAGAGTTTCCAACCACTCTGCATACTCCAATTCCCCTTAGGCTACTCTAATTTTCCATCTTCCTCTTATGTCTGACTATGTAAGATTTTTAATACACTTCACAGGGGGTCACCCATCCTAGGATTTCTCTCACCCCAGCACGTTTAATCTTGAAACACTGATGAAATCCGGTGCTTAGTGCTGGTTTGGCCGCACACACCTTACTGCACGACCTTCATCATATCATCTAGAGCAAGTTGAGGTCTTAACAGATTCCAAAACATTCTCATAATGCATCTCACTCCGGATTAGAAAAGATCTCTTATTCTTCTGACTACACAAATATTATTTTACTTGATATTCACCTTTCCTCTGTATGTATGACTACCTTTCGTCCCAAATTTCAAGATTCCCAATGGTGGGGGAAACACCTTGATCGTCGTTACTTATAAATACTTAGTTATCGGTCCCCTTAGGATTTCCACTAGTCGCTAGTAAATAGTAACCTACAGTAAATGCACACACATACGTAATTCCAATAAAGTCTCATATACATGTAGCCGATCGGTTCTTAGCCTGATCTGGTAGGCTATAAAGTGAAGTGTGCTCTTCATCAGGATTTTCCTACCATCGGCACCATCTACTCGTCTGTCCTTCATCATCTTTCTCATCTGGGTCCGAGGGGTATGGATAATCGGGCAACTCCTGGTTTACCGACAGCCAGGATAGAGGGCTAGAGTAATCCGTAACACTCACCGGGGTAGCTGGTCTGATGTAGTGCTCTACCACAGGAGCAGCTGGTACGGCCTCGGGGATCTCCTTCTCCGGTGCCCCAGACGAATCCTTAGACAGATCCGTGTCATAACTGTCCCTTGTAGGATCCTCCTCCCTGGAAGTCAAAAACTCTAGAGGAATCATCGCTGGGTCCTCCGAGGGATCAGTTTCAGCAGAATAACTGAGGCTCCTCTTGCTTAGTCCTGGAGCCTGGGGTCCTGGATCAACTCTGGGGGCCATCTTAGCACTCCCACTGTCTGAGGCTGATCTCTTCATCTTTCATCAGTCTGCACTTACCTACAGGAAAAGGGGTCAGAAATGATCTCTCCTAGACTCTGGCTCTATCGTACGATCTAAGATAGAAAGAAAGGTCAGTGATTCCTAAATGCCCTGCAGCCTCCTATTTATAAGTGTGGCCGGCTTCACACCCATAAATAGGACTCTACCGGACACGGTCTGTAGACAATCCCTAGGACGAACTGCTCTGATACCACTTTTGTCATGACCCAAACCAATAAGCCGTGAAGAGTGCCCGACCACTACTGGCCAAGCACTCCTATGTTACATCTCGGAAATTTTTCCGTACTTGTGTGATGAGTAGAACGATGAAGGGCTTGAGTGTATGATGTTTTACTAAGTCGGGAATGGCTAATTATGCATTTTTGGAAATAAGGAAGTTGCGGAAAAATTTTCAGCCCAATGGTCGTATATGGCACTATACGGCCCGTAAAGTGATTTACGGACCGTATAGTGCAATCGTATTCCATCGTTCCAAAAGAATCAACTTTTTGTCCAGCGTTAATATGGTTAAATACGACCCAGAATACGGCCCGTAAACTGGTTTACGGACCGTAAACCAGGTCGTAAACTACCATGTTCTTCAGCCAAAACTTTCTGTTTTTCATATGCTTAAAAACGACCACAGTGGACGGACCGTAAATCAAAATATGGTCCGTAAATGGTGGTTTACGACCAATGTTCATCCCGACAAGAATTCATTAAAGATCAGATTTTGTGATTTTTAAAAGGGACTTAAGCTCATTTCATTTCATTTTTCATCAAGACAACTCAAGAGACTTCTAGAACTCTCCAAATATTTCCTCCACAAGAATTCAAGAGAATTAAAGGGAATATCAAGACCAACAACACTAATTTCATGGAATCAAGTGTAAGAACACAATAAAGGATCATCTAAGTGAAGATATTCCCAAGAAGGTGGAACTAGGGTTTTGGCTAATTGAAGTATTTCAACTTAAGGATTGTTCAACCATCATCCAAGGTACGTTTCATGGTTATTCCATGTTGTTTGAAGTATTGGAAAGCTTAGAAACTTGAAATGTAGAAGAACATAGAAATGGGTCATTATTGAGTGAATAGTGACATAAATGAATGATAATGGAATTGAACTATGAACATTGAAGTGTTGTGAGTACAAATACGTTATAAATGATGTTTATATCATGAAACAGGCATTAAATGCATGAAAACGCAAAGATGAGTCATAAGGTTAAATATGGGGGAAATTGGAGGAAAATGGTGGATTTTGCTAAACGCACGTAAATGACGATTGTCGATTATGATATTACGAATAATATTATGAATATTGGGAGTTGATATAGAACGTGAGAAAAGAAGTATGAGCAAAGGCGACGCTGCCCAACTTTTCCTAGAATTAGCGATGCGTTCTTGTAGTTAGTTTACTAATGTTGATCTGAATTCTCTTATGAAGGTAACGACGTGATTTTGAAGGAGAGCAAGTGAGCGATAGCCTAGCTAGGAGACCAAGGTATGTGAGGCTAGACCCTTTTCGTTCTATGGCATGAATCCCATGACATGATTTCCTCTCTTTCCCCGATTCTCCTCTACCCGGAAAGCCAAGAGTTTAAGATCATAAATAGCTATATGAGTCAAGAAACATGATATGACGTTCCCACGACGTAAATGATATTTTTCCTTTTACACACTCACCTAATACATTGATCCTTTCAAGGTGGGGCAGAGTATTTATGCATGGCTATAATAGAATCGAGGGTACACGACCTTACGTCACCTCGACGGAATACAGCCGATCTAAAGCCTTTATGCATGTATAGTAACAAGTATGTTTTAGTAAGCATATTGTATAAGTATTTTTATAAAGAGAATTTCATGATTGCATTCACACCGGGCCTAGTTGGCCGGGCAGACACCGCTTCGGCGGGCGGCGATATGGATACACCACGACCTACGGGCGTGGGCAGACACCACTAGTGGGCGGCATGAGATGGTACCCGGGACGCGGGAGGCCTGGACGCGGCTAATATTATTGATTATCACACCGTTCCGACATGGACTGGCAGCTTGCATATGATGCATATATGTCATGATGATGAGTATGAGTAAGATAGCATGCGTTACTTCCTTATGATTATCAGTCAGATCCAGATGCTTCCTGTTGATGTTATCACTACATTATTGATGCCTTCTTTCATTGTTTATGCCTCTCATATTCAGTATAATATTCGTACTGACGTCCTTTCTTCGGACGCTGTGTTCATGCCCACAGGTAGACAGGGAGGAGAGCTTGGCCCATGTCCTCAGTAGCTGTCAGCGGATAGAGAGCACTCCATTGTTCGGAGGTGCTTATGGCTATTCTTTTGATGTACATATACATATGCATATTTTGGGCACGACGGAGTCTTGTTCAGTCTTTTTATATAGTATGTCAGTAGAGGCTCGTAGATACGCAGTGTGGGTTAGATGGTCTCACAAAAATGCTATTATTGTATATTTTATTTTGATGGCCAAGAGGCAATGTATATAAGTATTTATTTTTATTTAGAATATGATTTCTCATGCTATTTGTATACTAAGTTGGTAATAGACTATTAAGTGAGTAAGATAAGTAGTAGAGTGAGCGGTGCT
Organism: Lycium barbarum; assembly: GCF_019175385.1. NCBI lineage: Eukaryota > Viridiplantae > Streptophyta > Magnoliopsida > Solanales > Solanaceae > Lycium > Lycium barbarum. The sequence continues at coordinate 92,383,620 of NC_083343.1, forward strand.
CGGTAACTAGCTCCGGGTACCAGTCGCGGCCCCCAGTCGGGTCGTGACAGAAGTGGTATCAGAGCAGTTCGTCCTCGGAAGTGTCTACGAGTCGTGTCTAGTAGAGTCTTGTTTATGGTGTGTTGCGCGCCACGCTAATAAACAAGAGGCTACAGGGCATTTAGGAAAATGACCATCTTTCTTTTCACTAGATCGTGCGATAGAGCCATGCCTAGGATTTTATCCTTTCCTAAAGAGTGTGTTATGATTTCAGAGGATGCCGCCAAAGGGAAAAGCTACCGCCGCCCAGAAGGGAAAAACTACGACAAAGAGGCAGGCAGAAAGAGAGCCTCCGGCAAATGTAGAGGAAGTGAATCGCAAAGTGAGGTCGCGCCCAATGTAGAAGAGCAAGGAGGAGCCTCAGCTCCGATTCCTCCACCGGGTGCTTCGGGTCAACAAGTGTCCGAGGCAATACATTTATTGACACAGTTGGTTGCCGCTCAGGCACAACGACAGAATGCGGACCCAAGTGATCGTTCGGCTAGTATAAGAGCCCGTGATTTCCTTACTCTAAACCCTCCAGAATTTTTCGGGTCGAAGCCGGATGAGGACCCACAAGGTTTTATCGATGAGATGTTGCGGACGCTGAACCTTATGCATGCTTTTGAGACCGAATCCGTGGAGTTGGCCTCATATAGACTTCGCGACGTGGCGGTGCTATGGTATAAAAATTGGGTGATATCAAGGGGAGAGAACGCACCACCTCCCGTTTGGCAAGAATTTGTGGATGTCTTTATTCGTCATTACTTTCCACCTGAAGTCCGCCGAGCTAGAGCGGACAGGTTCTTGAATTTGAAACAGGGAGGCATGAGTGCCCGAGAGTATAGTATGCAATTCAACTCATTGGCCCGGTATGCTCCCACAATGGTGGCTGACATGGGAGACCGAGTCTATAGATTTGTGAGTGGTTTAGGACCACACTTGTTCAGAGATTTTCTGACAGCCTCTTTGCAAGACGGGATGGATATTTCCCGGATACAGGCCCATGCTCAAAACCTCAAGGAACGACAACGACAGCAGAGAAGTGATCGTGATGGTGACAGAAGACAAGGTAAGAGGGCTAGATCTATGGGGGAGAGCAGTGAGTACCGTGGGGGACCGAAACAAACGCATTCTAGGCACTCAGGTCAGACAGTGACCAGTGCACCTCCTAGATTCTCGGATAGGAGATTTGACCGTTCTTTTCAGTCAGGCTAGGAGCAGAGTTCGAGGGCCTCAGATTCGCAGTCTAGGGGAGACTTTAGCCAGAGGAGACCTCCAGTACCGTGGTGTATCCAGTGCGGTAAATTACATTCCGGACAATGTCGTCTGGGTTCGGATGCTTGCTACGCCTGCGGGCAGGTTGGTCATATAATGAGAGATTGCCCTTCAGCGAGAGGTAGAGTTGGGACTCAGCCTACGGGGTCAGCAGTTGGGTCCTCTTCAGTGCGCCCGGCAGCGCAGACTTCTCAGACCACAGCAGGTAGAGGCAGAGGCAGAGGGGGAGCATCTACTCCAGGTGTTGTTCAGCCTCGTGTGTATGCTTTAGCTGGGCGACATGATCTTGAGTCTTCCCCAGATGTTGTCACAGGTACCTTGACTATATTTTCCTGTGACGTATATGCTCTGATTGATCCAGGTTCTACCTTCTCATATATTACTCCGTATATCGCTGATTGTGTTAGGGTGAGACCCGAGCCTATTAAACCTTTCGAGGTATTCACTCTGGTTGGTGATCCCGTAATAGCGAGACAAGTGTATAAGGACTGTGTAGTCATTATATGTGATCGCCAGACGACAGCGGATTTGATTGAACTTGAGATGATATATTTCGATGTAATTATGGGTATGGATTGGTTGGCATCGTGTTATGCTAATGTTTTCTGCCGGACCAAGGTAGTTCGATTCCAATTTCCGGGAGAGCCCGTACTTGAGTGGAAAGGTAATACGGCATCCCCAAAGGGTAGGTTTATTTCCTACCTCAAGGCGAGAAAGATGATAGCAAAAGGTTACATTTATCATCTAGCTCGGGTTCATGATACAGAGGCAAAGCCGCCAACTTTCCAATCCGTTTCGGTGGTGAACGAATTTCCAGACGAACTTCCAGGTCTTCCTCCGGAAAGGGAAATATATTTCGCTATTGATGTATTGCCAGACACGGAGCCCATTTCTATTCCTCCTTATCAAATGGCTCCAGCAGAATTGAAGGAGCTAAAGGCACAGTTGAAATACTTACTCGAGAAGGGTTTCATTAGGCCCAGTTCATCACCGTGGGGAGCGCCGGTCTTGTTTGTGAGAAAGAAAGATGGGTCGCTACGGATGTGTATTGATTATAGACAGCTAAACAAGGTGACGGTAAAGAACAGACATCCCCTCCCCAGAATTGACGACTTGTTCGATCAATTGCAAGGTGCTAAGTGGTTTTCTAAGATAGACCTAAGAATGGGTTATCATCAAGTGAGAATCAGAGAAGAAGACATTCCCAAGACAGCCTTCAGAACGAGGTACGACCATTATGAGTTCCGAGTGATGTCGTTCGGGTTGACGAATGCCCCGGTAGTGTTCATGAATTTAATGAATAATGTGTTCAGGCCGTTCTTGGACCTTTTGGTGATAGTGATCATCGACGATATTTTGGTGTACTCTCGCAAAGAGTCAGAACATGCAGATCATCTAAGGATTGTTCTTGGCGTTCTTCGAGATCGAGAATTGTATGCAAAGTTTCCAAAGTGCGAGTTTTGGCTTAATTCTGTTGCATTCCTGGGTCATGTTATTTCAGATGATGGTATCCGAGTCGACACTCAGAAAATAGAAGCTGTGAAGACTTGGCCAAGGCCTACGACACCCACGGAAGTTCGTAGTTTCCTTGGGTTAGCAGGATACTATAGAAGATTTGAAGAGGGCTTTTCATCCATTTCAGCCCCATTGACAAAGTTAACCCAGAAGTCGGCTAGATTCCAATGGAGTGATTCCTGTGAGCGTAGCTTCCGAGAGTTGAAAAATAGGTTGACCTCAGTTCCAGTGCTAACACTTCCAGAAGGGCCGGATGGTTATGTCGTGTATTGTGACGCTTCCGGTGTGGGACTAGGATGTGTGCTGATGCAGCATGGCAAGGTTATTGCATATGTTTTGAGACAGTTGCGGAAACATGAACAGAATTATCCAACTCATGATCTCGAATTGGCTGCGATTATTCGTGCCTTAAAGATATGGAGGCATTATCTGTACGGTGTGCACGTCGATATCTATACAGATCACAAGAGTCTTCAACATATTTTTAAGCAGAAGGAGTTGAACCTACGGCAGAGGCGGTGGTTGGAATTGTTGAAGGATTATGACGTGAATATTTTATACCACCCCGGGAAAGCGAATGTGGTAGCAGACGCGCTTAGCCGCCGATCAATGGGCAGTTTAAGTGAAGTCCCTTCAGAAAAGAGAGAAATGGTCAGTGAGCTCTATCAACTAGCAAATCTTGGGGTACGTGTAATTGATTCGGGTAAGGCAGGAATTAGTGTTAATGATCCTGCGGTCTCGCCCTTGAATGCGGAGATAAAAGAACGCCAGTATGAGGATCCACAAATGTGTCGTCACAGGGATGTATCCCGTGGAAAAGAGAAGTCTTCTTTTGAAGTTTCCGTAGATGGAGTTCTTAGATACCGAGACAGATTGTGTGTACCGGATGTGGCGAGACTACGCCAGCGAATTTTAGAGGAAGCGCACCATTCTCGGCATTCCATTCATCCAGGAGAAACTAAGATGTATCATGACCTTAAGTTGCTATATTGGTGGGATGGCATGAAACGAGACATAGCAGCATTTGTGGCACAGTGCCCGAAGTGCCAGCAAGTGAAAGCAGAACATTAGAAGCCAGGAGGCCTATTGCAAGCAATGGAAATTCCTACCTGGAAATGGGAAGAGATTAATATGGATTTTATTGTGGGATTACCTCGTTCCCGAGGCAAATATGACTCAATATGGGTGATCGTGGACAGACTCACAAAAGCAGCTCATTTCCTCCCAGTCAGAACCACGTATTCAGCGGAAGATTATGCTAAATTGTATCTCAAGGAGATTGTACGACTTCACGGTATTCCTTTGGCCATTATCACAGATAGAGGGGCACAGTTCACAGCCAAGTTCTGGAAGTCCTTTCAAGAAGTTCTAGGTACTCAAGTTAAGCTCAGCACGGCGTTCCATCCGCAGACCGATGGACAAGCCGAGTGTACTATTCAGACCTTGGAAGATATGCTACGAGCGTGTGTGCTGGACTTTGGTGGTAGTTGGGATGAGCATTTGCCTCTTATTGAATTTTCCTATAATAACAGCTATCATTCCAGTATTCAAATGGCTCCATACGAGGCCTTATATGGAAGAAAATGCAGATCTCCAATTGGATGGTTTGAAACCAGAGAAGTACAATTGATAGGCCCCGACTTGATCCAACAAGCAGTTGAAAAGGTTAAAGTGATTCGAGACCGACTGTTAATAGCTCAAAGTCGCCAAAAGTCTTATGTAGATAATCGCCGACGAGACTTGGAATTTCAAGTGGGCGATTGGGTGTTCCTGAAGGTATCGCCGATGAAGGGAGTGATGAGATTTGGCAAGAAGGGAAAGCTAAGTCCCAGATATATCGGACCCTGCCAAATCATTCGCAAGGTGAGTCGAGTAGCCTATGAAATGGACTTGCCTTCAGAGCTCGAATCCGTGCATCCAGTATTCCATGTTTCGATGCTCCGCAAGTGTATTGGAGACCCAACAAGAATAGTTCCGGTTGATGATGTACAAGTAACAGAGAAGCTATCATACGAGGAAATGCCCATTGCCATTTTGGATAGACAAGTACGAAGGCTTCGGAATAAAGAGGTTGCTTCAGTCAAAGTTCTATGGCGGAACAATAATCGGGAAGAAATGACTTGGGAAGCGGAGGAGAAGATGAAATCTATGTACCCCCATTTGTTCCAATCCCCATAAGAGATTCAAGATGACAGGTCAATGATGTAAGGTATGTATGTTTTAATTTTATGTTTTTGGTCGTGTGTGGCCATAAATGTGTTGATATTGTGATATAGTCGTGTGAGGCGAAGATATTGTGGGTTGTTGTAATGGGAAGGTAGTGTCCAAATTACAAAGGAAACTCTGTCAAAATTTTTCTAGAATTCCCAAGTGTCGAACATTCGAGGAAGAATGTTCCAAAAGGGGGGAAGAATGTTACACCTCGGAAATTTTTCCGTACTTGTGTGATGAGTAGAACGATGAAGGGCTTGAGTGTATGATGTTTTACTAAGTCGAGAATGGCTAATTATGTATTTTTGGAAATAAGGAAGTTGCGGAAAAATTTTCAGCCCAGTGGTCGTATATGGCACTATACGGCCCGTAAAGTGATATACGGACCGTATAGTGCAATCGTATTCCATCGTTCCAAAAGAATCAACTTTTTGTCCAGCGTTAATATGGTTAAATACGACCCAGAATACGGCCTGTAAACTGGTTTACAGACCGTAAACCAGGTCGTAAACTACCATGTTCTTCAGCCAAAACTTTCTGTTTTTCATATGCTTAAAAACGACCACAGTGGACGGACCGTAAATCAAAATATGGTCCGTAAATGGTGGTTTACGACCACTGTTCATCCCGACAAGAATTCATTAAAGATCAGATTTTGTGATTTTTAAAAGGGACTTAAGCTCATTTCATTTCATTTTTCATCAAGACAACTCAAGAGACTTCTAGAACTCTCCAAATATTTCCTCCACAAGAATTCAAGAGAATTAAAGGGAATATCAAGACCAACAACACTAATTTCAGGGAATCAAGTGTAAGAACACAATAAAGGATCATCTAAGTGAAGATATTCCCAAGAAGGTGGAACTAGGGTTTTGGCTAATTGAAGTATTTCAACTTAAGGATTGTTCAACCATCATCCAAGGTAAGTTTCATGATCATTCCATGTTGTTTGAAGTATTGGAAAGCTTAGACACTTGAAATGTAGAAGAACATAGAAATGGGTCATTATTGAGTGAATAGTGACATAAATGAATGATAGTGGAATTGAACTATGAACATTGAAGTGTTGTGAGTACAAATACGTTATAAATGATGTTTATATCATGAAACAGGCATTAAATGCATGAAAACGCAAAGACGATTCATAAGGTTAAATATGGGGGAAATTGGAGGAAAATGGTGGATTTTGCTAAACGCACGTAAATGACGATTGTCGATTATGATATTGCGAATAATATTATGAATATTGGGAGTTGATATAGAACGTGAGAAAAGAAGTATGAGCAAAGGCGACGCTGCCCAACTTTTCCTAGAATTAGCGATGCGTTCTTGTAGTTAGTTTACTAATGTTGATCCGAATTCTCTTATGAAGGTAACGACATGATTTTGAAGGAGAGCAAGTGAGAGATAGCCTAGCTAGGAGACCAAGGTATGTGAGGCTAGACCCTTTTCTTTCTATGGCATGAATCCCATGACATGATTTCCTCTCTTTCCCTGATTCTCCTCTACCCGGAAAGCCAAGAGTTTAAGATCATAAATAGCTATATGAGTCAAGAAACATGATATGACGTTCCCACGACGTAAATGATATTGTTCCTTGTACATACTCACCTTATACATTGATCCTTTCAAGGTGAGGCAGAGTATTCATGTATGGCCATAATAGAATCGAGGCTACACGACCTTACGTCACCTCGACAGAATACAACCGATCTAAAGCCTTTATGCATGTATAGTAACAAGTATGTTTTAGTAAGCATATTGTATAAGTATTTTTATAAAGAGCATGTCATGATTGCATTCACACCGGGCCTAGTTGGCCGGGCAGACACCGCTTCGGCGGGCGGCGATACGAATACACCACGACCTACGAGCTTGGGCAGACACCACTAGTGGGCGGCATGAGATGGTACCCTGGACGCGGGAGGCCTGGACGCGGGCTAATATTATTTATTATCACACTGTTCCGACATGGACGGGCATCTTGCATATGATGCATATATGTCATGATGATGAGTATGAGTAAGATAGCATGCGTTACTTCTTTATGATTATCAGTCAGATCCAGATGCTTCCTGTTGATGTTATCACTACATTATTGATGCCTTCTTTCATTGTTTATGCCTCTCATACTCAGTACAATATTCATACTGACGTCCTTTCTTCGGACGCTGTGTTCATGCCCACAGGTAGACAGGGAGGAGAGCTTGGCCCAGATCCTCAGTAGCTGTTAGCGGATAGAGAGCACTCCATTGTTCGGAGGTGCTTATGGCTATTCTTTTGATGTACATATACATATGCATATTTTGGGCACGACAGAGTCTTGTTCCATCTGTTTATACAGTATGTCAGTAAAGGCTCGTAGATACGTAGTGTGGGTTAGATGGTCTCACAAAAATGCTATTATTGTATATTTTATTTTGATGGCCAAGAGGCAATGTATATAAGTATTTATATTTTATTTAGAATATGATTTCTCATGCTATTTGTATACTAAGTTGGTAATAGACTATTGAGTGAGTAAGATAAGTAGTAGAGTGAGCGGTGCTCGGTAACTAGCTCCGGGTACCGGTCGCGGCCCCCAATCGGGTCGTGACATCCTATGCTTGCATTTACTTCTCGCTGATTAACATGGGCCCATACACAATCCATAACTGAGCTATACTGTCTCCTGAATAATCAACACAAGAAACACTGTCTCGAGAACTCACAGCCAACGCATACGTATAAACATAAATAATGAGATTAACAACGCAAGCCGATTAGGCCACTACATATATTGTACAACAACGCAAGTGCCGACAAGGCTGCATAACATCACAGCTACATAACACTGTCTACAGACCTCTATAGAATACAGACTGTAGAAGAGACAGGACAAGCCCCTGTCATACCCGTTTATCAAAAAGAGCATACCGAAAGGGCGGTCGCTCCGGTCCAAATAGAGCTCGCTGCTGAGACGGAAGAGAGATCCTACTGGTCTGGCTCGCTCGGCTGGCTACCTGATCCTGCGGGCATGAACGCAGCGTCCATAAAAGAAAGGACGTCAGTACGAGTAATGTACTGAGTATGTAAGGCATGAGTGATAACATGATAATATGTACAGAACATGAACAACAACATAATAAGGAAATATGAAAGATATACGAAACATGTATGACTGTGACTGCTTGCCTCTTAAGGCGGAATCATGCATGCTCACTTTTACCTTCAAAACATATCACCTATACATACATAAACTGTCTGAATCAAATAACATCATTAGCCCACGTCCGGGGTAATCATCTCACGCCGCCCACTAGTGGTGCTGCCCGTGCCATATAGACACGGTGTTATTGTCAACATCCATAAGCCGCCCACTACGCCCAGCGTAGTGGTGCTGCCCGGCTGTATAGGCACGGTATAATCATCCATAAGACGCCCACTACGCCCTCCGTAGTGGTGCTGCTCAGCCGTATAGGCAAGGTGTAATCATCACAACATAAGCATGCATAAGAGCCCAATCAAAAGCTATAACTCCATCGGAGTGATGTAAGGTCGGTAACCTCCGATTGTATGTGTCTCACCTTGAAGGGACTAGCATTATAAGGCGAGACTATCAATGAAGAATAACATCAAGGGAAAACATAGAGTAAGATCATAAGTACCATAAAGCATCAATTCATACACTTTGGAGCTTTTAGAAATAGAGTCATCATCAATGAATAAAATTAAGAAAATCAAGAAATAGCTCAACATTCTCATATTATCATTGATCTCATAACTTGAGACTTTTAAACATAAAATCATCATTATCATAATCATCATAGAGATGTGCTCATCTTTGACATCACCGTTATCATTGTAAAAACACATGTCCATCGTTGTTGTCACTAAACTTTCAAGTCAAACTACTCTATATTCTGCCGAAAATCGGGCAGCATCTCCCATGTTTATATGCCTAGCCCGAAACCCTAATTCAGCAACCAACAACAACAACATCAATACCAACATTAACAACATCACTTTCAACACCAACATGTGCCATAAAACAGCCCACACGCTGTTTTCCAACTTCTATAACTAACCATATTATTATACAATTATTTAACGACTTTATCTCCTTAAATAAGCCTTAAATAATAGCAAAAGAGAAATATTCATATCTTTTTTCTTGTTAATACAGCAATATCCTCAATATCCACGCTAAAATCCACCACAAAACAATACTAGAATCACAACCACGCGTTACCCGGACCTAAACCACTACTCCGTTACTTGAAAATTGCTCACTTCTTGATTCCCTCACTCTCTCCTTTCTAATTTCTAGAATTTTCTGGGGAAATATGATGAAAAAAAGGGTTATTACCCTTTCTATAGGGGTCAAATTCGGGTTGGGGTTCACTGTAGCCGAACTATAATGTCTATAATTCTCTACTCCGATGTCCTGTCGATGAGCGGTTTGTTGCATTGGAAACTAGACTTGAAGAACTTCATTTTAGGCTTTTGTTTCACTTCAAAACACTTCATATGACAAGAGATATTTGTCTCTCAAGTTGGACCAAAATTTTCACACGAAACTTTACCCATCCTTTCTCCAAAGTCGTACTACTCCATTTCTTCCACTCATTTCCTTATAAAACCTTCCGGTATACCTTATATACATCCTTCACTCATTAAATGTACTTGATAATGCTTGCTTATATTTCCAAGTGGTTTTACTTAACCATAACTCAACGTACTTATGTTTCAAATTTGATAAATGCTTCTTCGAAGATACGGGGTGTAATATGGAAATAGTCTAAAGAGATTGGAATGGCTTTGATTTTGAATTTCTTACTTCAAAAATTATTGGGGGTTGTTGATAGTTTTGATCTATTATGGTGCTTTTAAATGACTTTCTTGTTGATTCTTGATTCTACTCATCGTGATTCAGAACTAATCATTTACTAATATTTTAAGATACTTGTTGTTATCCTCTGTATTAGTAATTGCATGCTTTAAATTCATTTCTTGCCAATTCTTCTTGCTTTTCTCTTAATTTTCGTTGTGAATTGTTTGATTCAAGTCCTACTAGTTTTATCATGCATCTTTGTTTAACCATAAACTCCACTCTGAACCGATACTTGGGGTGTATTTTGAGTTTATTGAGTTGATTAGTTCTTGAAGAGATTTGAGGAAATTCAGTTGAGAGGAAAAAGGCAAGAGTGGTGAGATTAATTGAGTGAGGTCTAAAAGCCTTGACCTTGAGCGTATACACGAGTGTTGAGTGATACACACAAGGGAGTGAATTAGTGAGGTCCTTTAACTTTGTTTCTACTTTATTTTGGTTCCAATCATGTCTTCCATAGCTTCAGATGATCCTTGTGATAAAGATTTTGAAGACTATGACTATGATGATAGTGAGGGCTACTATGATGAAGATTATGGAAGAAATGAAGATTATGGACCCTATGGTGAAGACTGTTTGTATGAGCTTCTTATTATTCAAACAATGATTTTGAAGACAGTGATGCTTCAAGGTATGGCTCTTCCACATACTCCTCTTGTGATGAATCTAATAGTGAAGAATGTAACTACGGGCATGATGATGATGAGAAAATTTCTAGAGAACATTCTTGTTCGTCTTCTTATTATGGATCTAATTTTAAACATAAAAATGGTGGTAGTTCCTATGTTTGTTTTGTTGGAAGAGGTGGTGGTAGATTTTTGACAAGAAATGGTAGAAATGTTCTAAATCATCCTTCTAATGATTTGAATGCCTTGATAAAATAATACCATTTTGTTGAACAACATGAGTGTGATAAAGCATGCACAAACCAATTTGTGCAATTTGTTGAAGAATTCAAGAACATGTTTCATGTTTATTGTAAAATTGAAGGACTTTGTGGTGCCATGACTATACATAACAAGAGTTCCATAAATATTACAACTTCAAGCATGGTTGAGCACTTAAATTTGAATACTAGGAAACATCCTCAACCATATAGATTGCCATGGCCAAATGAAAAAGGGAATCTTAGAGATCACAAAACAAGTTTTGGTAAAATTTCAAGTCGGCAAGTTTCAAGATGAAGTTCTAGGTGATGTTATCCCAACGAAAGCTTGTCAATTGTTAATTGGGAAGCCTTGGACAATTAAAAGGGAAGCTATATTTGATAAAAGGAATAACAAGTGTCGTGTAATTCTAAGAGGTCAAGGCTATATATTTGTGTCATCTACACTTTTGAAGGTGAAAGAGAGGTACTTGGAGTTGCTAAAATTGACAAGAAGAAAGGCAAAGTTTGAAAATAAATGTGTCATTGTTAAAAAGGCAAAGTTTGAAAATAAATGTGTCATTGCTAAAGAGAAAAATATGACGAGGAAAGTTGATGGTTCTTATAGTGTAAATTTCAAAGTTGAAGTGAAGAGTCATCCTGATCCTTCAAAAGGAATTCTTGGGCATTGTCCCACTTTATATGATCTTGAGAGAGAAAAGATTGAGACGATTAAGGGAGTGACAAGTGGAAACTCAAGAGTGGAAAAAGGAGAGCTTGAGTTGAGGGTAGTGAGTGAGTTGGCACAAGAAAAGAGACAAAGCATTTGAAAATGATAAAAATGAAAAGAAAGAGGAAAGAAAATTGTGAGAAGTGAAACAAAAGAGTATTTGAGATAGCTTGCCTCTTGTTATTCACTCTAATGTTAATCCTTCTTTTTCTCCTAGTGGTAATATTTATTTCGTAGGTATTTTTTTAAATGAAGACATGAAGGAGACATCAATAGAAAAGCTTCTACCTCTAAGGATTCAAGAGTTGGCCAAGGCACCCTCTACTTTTTCAACTGTTCAAGTAAGCTTTAATGGTAAAAACAAAGATAAATATGGAATTTTAGAGGCATTTAAAGGTTAAATGTCTAACCCTAGTACATTATTTCCTTTAAATAAGCTTGATGAAAATATTAGTTTAGGTGAAAGTCATTCTTCTTTTGAGCAAAATGAATATTTTCATTGTCATTCTTCTTTTGAGCAAAATGAATCTTTTCTTTGTGATGGAAGTCATGTTGAATTTGGTATTCAAGCACTAGTTTAAGTCACTTATGCAAATCATTGTGAGGATCTTTTTGAGTTTATTGTGTTTGCTACTAGTGTTCACACTTGTGATGAATTTGGAGGCTTAAAAAGAGATTCTTTTACTACATGTGATGTTGTGGATTATGAATCTTCTTTATGTCAAAAGAATGCTCTTATTGTTGATAATGGAGTTGAGGGGTCACTTTATAATAAGCTTGAATTTAAAAGATGTGATTGTCTTGGAATTGCTTGTGATAGTCAATTTGTTTGTGTTGATATGCGACTAGTTGAGTGGACTTGTGAATTATTTAGTGAACCTCAAGTTAGTGTTGAACTTGAAGTTTGTTATTTTGTAAAGAAGGAGGATTTTGAGTACGACACTCCACCTTTATTTAATAAAGATTAAAATGAATTTCTTGATTCTACTTTGATTTCATTTGATGATATTCATGATGATGGTGGTAATGCGTGTCATGTTGAAAATATGATGACTTGTTGCATGTTGACTTTACTCGAGTTAAAATGTAGGACCAAAATTGTTGATTCTTGTGAGCTTAAATTATTGCCAACTAGTGATGTAAGAACCAATGAGTTTGAAGGTGAAACAAGTGACTCTTTGAGTATGCATAGTGTTGTTGATCCTTTCTCTTGTTTCAATCATAGAGATCATATCATGGGTAATCTTGTGAAAGAGGACATTTATCTTTTTGAGAGTGAATTTAGATGCTTTGATTCTTCGTCCTATATTGATTTTTCTCTCTTTAAAGATAATGTTTTAATTGATGATAACATGGCCATTTACAATGAGGGGCACAATGATATTTATTGTGAAGTTGATGATCAAGCAACTTTTGAAGGCTACAAGGTGTATGCTAATCCACTATGGGATACAATTTGGGAAGATTATAATGAGCTTACAAATGAAAGTGTAGTAATTGATGCTAGCACTAGCATTAGTTTCTTTACTTATTCTACTCCATATTTGTCACGATCCAAACAGTCGTGAGTGGCACTCACCCAAATCCCCTAGTGGGCAAACCATCTACTTAATCAACCACCCAAACCATTATCAAATTACTTAGCCAATTTTAAAGCATTCAAGGATATAACAAGTATAAATATCTCTAAAATTCTAGTCATGCCATAAATAAATAAAATATGCCGAAGTCTAACTATTACAACCCCAAAATCCGAAAGTTATTGTACAAGGACTCTAACATAACTTTCTAAGAAAGAACCACTGTTTACTAATAACATGAATGTTTGAAATGAAATAGACATCTAAAATAGGAAGATCTTCAGGTAGCCTGGCATGGAGAATAGCTCGCCCTTGAATCTGTCGGAATCTGGCCTCAGCTAAATATGAGGTCTCGTAGAAGTCTATGGATCACAATCTGCACTCAAAAGAATACAGCAAGGTAGTATCAGTACAAACACTATGTACTTGTAGATATCATAGGCCGACTAAGATTAGAATCATGCATACAATTACAAAATCAATAAAATAAACAGATAGGCACAACAACACATAATCTCAAGAACTATCAACAGGAATTATCTAACACTGAAACATTAGCCAATGCAGGGATAAGGTACATCCACACAAATAGAAATCAATAAGAGTAACTCAACGCATCGTAAATCACAAATAATCTCAACTCTGTCACATATCAGCACACACATGTTAAATGGTAGTGTTTGACCCATTAGCCGTGACCTGCAGGGGACCCATGGTGTCCATGTAACCTCGCTCTGAAATCTTACCTCAGATCACGAGCCTTTAACTTAGGCCACATCCTCACTCTCTGTCAAATGTGTCTTTTCATATTTATAATATCTTTCTCATAACAATGTATTTTCGTTCCACAAACAAACAAGGAATGAAAACAATCAATAAATCAATATCAGGGAACACAAGTCACCATGTCACAAGTCATATCAAGACTCAACAATCAATAACATGAATAAGGGAATTTTCAAAGTCAACAATAAGTGTATATATGAACTTTTTCTTTATCATTTCATATCAATTCATCGTGTAATTAAGTCAATTTGTATCAAACTGTAGGAATTATCAACCACACTTTATGTCTGAAGCCCAAATCATGCTTCTCCTATCAATTTTGTATCACATACAATCAACTAATCAAAGTCTAACTCAAGTAGCTCGTAACCAACCTCAAAGTAGAACTGGAACAATGCAATCACTCAGCGATAGCTTTTCCCTTTCGTAAACCTTTTGAACATTTGAAGTCCAAAAATATAGAGCTATATGAGTATTCAAATCATCTACTCAAACAATAAAACACTTTGGGGAAGAGAACCCAACTACTTCTACCCCATTCAAATGGGTGAACTATCATCAAGCGTTATTTCCTCACCTATCAACCCTAATAATCATATACTATCCGTTCATGGGTTTTTTAATTGTTCCAACCCTATTACAAACTATTTTTCTACCAAAGTCATCATTTTCATGAACCCTAGGTCTGATTCAACAAGTTCCACTATTAATAGAGGAGTTCTCATCCTAGAAAGTAACAATATATACTCCTAGATGATTAATCAACAAATCAATCAGCAACCCATTTATTAACCACGGGTTTCCTTAGGTTCTTGGATTTTAGCCCTTGAATTTACCATTGATGGACCTTTAACTAGTCATGGATTCTAACCTGATAATGGAATTAACAAAGGCAAGGGCTGAGACTTACCTTTCAAGCAGACTTTAGCCCTAGCCTTAGTTTTTTGCCACAACAGTTCTTGGAAACTGTTTTGGTGTTATGTGGGGGAATGGATTCGGAATAAAGAATATAAATCACGGATTCTGCCTCCCATCGACCGCAGCAGCGGTCATATCCTGGGTATAGTGGTCTCGCTATAGCGGGAAGTCTCCCTCTATGGTAGACCTCATTAAAGGACCCCCTCCCGCGGTGGCGACCCCCTGACCGCTAAGACGGACCTGCTGCAACGGTCCATTTTGACCAGTAGCTCGAGTTTTTGCACCAGTGTTCACCCAAAAATCCCAACACCAATCCAAGGGCCTACAAACTCAAACAAAACATGCACAAACGCATTAAATCACACTATGGACTCCCCTGCAGCCTCAGAATTCCCAATGGAGGTCTAGTTTTCTAAGTCACCCTCCTATAATGACCTAGCTGGTCGTTACATCAGATACCAATTAAACAACCGTTCATCCCCGAACAGACAAAAGAAGGAACAAGGAGAAGGTAACTGACTCAGTGAAAAGCTAGGGATAATTCTTTCGCATATTGAATTCGGTCTCCGAAGTAGCTTCCTCAATGGGATGGTTCTTCCACTAAACCTTTATGGATGCTATTTCTATCAACCTCAACTTATGAACCTCTCCATCAAAAATAGCAATAGGCTCCTTCTCGTAGGACATATTCTCATCCAACAAAACAGAATCCCAACGAATGATAAACGAACCTTCACCATGATATCTCTTCAACATAGAGACATAGAACACTGGATGGACACCTGACAAATCTGAGGGCAAAGCCAACTCATATACTACATCCCTCACATGATTAAGAATCTCAAACGGACCAATGAATCTGGGGTTGAGCTTACCTTTCTTCCCAAATCTCATCACACCTTTCATGGGTGAGACCTTCAATAATAGTTATTTCTCAACCATGAACTCAAGATCTCGGACCTTTCGATCTGCGTACTCTTTTTGCCTACCCTGAGCAGCCAAGAGCTTTTTCTGAATCAACTTGACTTTATCTAAGGACTCTCTTAGGAGATCTGTACCCCATGGCCTTACCTCAAAAGCATCAAACCATCCAATAGGAGACCGACAAGTCCTCCCATAAAGAGCCTTGAACGGGGCCATATCAATGCTCGAGTGATAACTATAGTTATAAGAAAATTTAGCCAATGGTAAGAACTGATCCCAATGGCCACCAAAATCAATCACACAAGCTCAGAGCATATCCTCTAGGACCTGAATAGTCCGCTCAGATTGACCATCTATCTAAGGGTGGAAAGCTATGTTAAGGTCCAATCTAGTACCCAACTCCAAATGCAAATGCTTCAAAACCGAGATGTAAATGTCGTGCCTCTATTGGATATGATGGAAATAGGAATCCCATGAAAACGAACAATCTCCCAAATATAAATCTCAGCCAATTTCTGGGCAGTATGGGTAATCAGAAGCAGTATGAAATGGGCAGACTTGGTCAATCTATCAACAATGACCCAAATCGAATCAAACTTGCCCAAGGTCTTCGAAGACCAATAACGAAATCCATAGCTATCCTCTCCCACTTCCACTTAGGAATGGGCATCCTCTGAAGAGTACCTCTGGGTCTCTGATGCTCGCACTTAACCTTTGAAACATACTCAACAAAATCACACTTCATCCTATCCCACCAGTAGTGTTGTCTCAAGTCTTGGTACATCTTGGTAGCACCAGGGTGAATGGAATATCTAGAACTGTGAGCCTCTGTTAAAATGGTCTTAATCAAATCATCCACACAGGAAATACAAACATGTCTATTGATTCTCAAAAGACCCTCATCATCAATCACGAGTTCCTTGGTCTCACCGCACAAGACTTTATTGTGAATCTTACTCAGACTCGCACCCTCGAACTGTCTGGCCTTAATCTGCTCTAGAAACGATGATCTCGCCTCAACACAAGTTAATACCTTGCCTGAATTAGACACCTCAAGCCTTATGAAATTGTTGGCCAGAGATTGAACCTCCCTGGCCAACGGATGTTTTGACACAATCAAACGAGCCAAACTCCTCATACTAGCTGTTTTCCTGCTTAGGCATCTGCCACCATATTTTGCTTGCTAGGATGATACAAGATGGTGATGTCGTAATCCTTAAGCAACTCCATCCATCTCCGTTGCCTAGAATTTAGATCTCTCTGAGTAAACACATGCTGAATAATGCGATGATCAGTAAATACCTCGCAACGAGCACTATAGAGGTAGTGCCTCAAAATCTTCAATGCGAACACCACCGCTGACAATTCAAAATCATGAGTGGGATAGTTCTTCTCATGAATATTCAGCTGTCTGGAAGCATAAGCTATCACTTTCTTTTTCTGCATCTAAACAACACCCAAACCAGAACGAGAAGTATCATAATAAACTACAAAGTCCTTACCCTCCATGAAAAAAGATAGGATAGGAGTTGTAGTCAATGAAGTCTTGAGCTTTTAGAAGCTCTCCTCACGCTCGTCGGACCACTAAAAAGGTACCTCTTTCTGAGTCAACCACGTCAAATGTGAAGTAATGGAAGCAAATCCCTCCACGAACCGGTGGTAGTAACTAGCCAACCCCATGAAACTGCGGATCTCTGTCATGGATGTGGATCTGGTTCAATCCCTCACTGCCTCAATTTTCTTTGGATCCACCATAATCGCTTCCTTTGAAACCACATGTCCTAAGAAAGACACCGACGTAAGCCAAAACTCACACTTAGAGAACTTGGCATACAACTACCTGTCTCTCAGCAGCCCAAGAACAACCCTCAAGTATTTTTTATGATCTTCCTTACTCCTCAAATAAATCAAAATATCATCGATGAACGTGAAGGAGTCTAAGTATGGCTTAAAAATACGGTTCATCAAATCTATGAAAGCGGCTGGGGCATTAGTAAGCCTGATGGACATAACAAAAAATTCATAATGCCCACACCTGGTCCGAAAAGCAGTCTTAGGAATATCCTCCGTTCGAATTTTCAACTGATGACACCCCGACCTCAAGTCAATTTTCGAAAATACGGAAGTCCCTGTAGCTGGTTAAACAAATCATTAATACGAGGAATAGGGTATTTATTTTGGAGTGTGACCTTATATAACTGGCGATAATCGATGCACATATTGATAGTCCTATATTTCTTTTTCAAAAATAGAACGGGAGCACCCCACGATGAGACACTTAGACGAATGAAACCCTTACTAAGAAGATCCTGAAGTTTTTCCTTTTATTCCCTCAGCCCTGCTGGTGCAATCCGATATGGAGAATTAGAAATAAGGTGGCTCCCTAGCTTTAGGTCAATGCAAAAATCAATGTCACGGTCTAGTGGCATGCATGGGAAGTCTGTGGGAAATACCTCTGCAAACTCACGTACTACAGGAACCTCAACACTGGTATCACAAATGTGTGCCAAATAAGCCAAACACCCCCTGTATACTAGCTTCTTTGCAGGAATAAAGGAAATTATTTTCTTTGGGGAGGGACTAAGGTTGCCCTTCCACTTAAGTCTAGGCACCCCGAGCATAGCTAAGGTGATTGTCTTGGCATGACAGTCCAGAATTGCATGATAAGGAGCTAGCTAACTCATACCCAAGATAACATCAAAATCTACCATGTCTAAGATCACCAAATCAACCCAGGTGCCATACCCCATAAGTGTGACAGTATAAGATCGAAAAACTCTATCTACAACCACAAAATCTCCAACTAAAGTAGACACATCTATAGGGGCATAAAGTAAATCATAGAAATATCAAGACCCATAGAGAAATATATAGACACATAAGAAAACATAGAATCGGGGTCAAACAATACAGAAGACATCCGGTGACAGACTGAGATGTTACCTTTAATAACTGTATCTGAGCCCTCAGCCTTTGTCCTGCCAGGAAAGGCATAACAATGAACCCGTCCGCTAGTAGCCTGTGAACCATTGCGATCAATATGCCCTGTCTGGGCTCTGCCCCTACCGTGCTGATGACCACCTCTTCCAGACTGGAACCCGCCTCTGTTAGGTTGGGGGCCACCTTTACTAGCTGTGTGACCACCACGCCTAGACTGAGCATGGTTCCCACCATAAGATCCTCTCCTCTACCTGATGATAGGGCTCGGGGAGCCTGAAACTGAGTACCCTAACCAACCGGCCTAAGTCTGGGATAATTTCTCTTAAAATGCCCCGTATCACCACACTCAAAGCATCCTCGATCTAGCATCGGATGCTGAACAGAAGTGGACGAAGCCGAGTAACCACCATAATCTGGAGCACTTGTCTGCGAACTCCGTGGCTGACTGGAATAGTGCTGATTGACCTCTGATGGGCCTCTACCTAAAACCTGTATAGCTGACTGAATAGGGTGTCCCGAATAAAGCTGGGAACTCTAGCCCTTAGAAAAAGAACCACTATAACCACTACCCTTTCGGGCCTTCTTCTCCGCGTGCTTATGGTAATCCTCCTGCCGAACTCCTTCGACAGTCCTAACGTGATCCACTATGTCCTGAAATGAATGACCTGCCACTGCAAGCTGAAGAACTGACAACTGAAGGACAATGTTCAACCCTTTTCAAATCTCCTAACCCTTTCCTCCTCTATAGATACAAACTGGAGGGCATAGCGAGATAATGAATAAAACCGAGCCTCGTAAGCTGCCACCGATAAATTACCCTACTCAATATTGCTGAACTTATTACGCCTATGGTCCCTCAAATTACGAGGAATATACTTGTCTAGAAACACCTGATAGAACTGAGTCCAAGTCAACGGAGGTGATCCCGCTGTCTTGCACTCCACAAAAGCGCTCCACCATACTTGGCATCACCCAAAGGATGGAGGTCACGAACTCAATGCCATATATCTCCACTGCCCCCATCTTATGGAACCTCTCATGGCAGTCCATAATGAACTCGTAAGCATCCTCAACTTTAGTGTCGTAGAACTCTGGAGGTTTCATCTTAGTGAACCTCCAAAACAAATCATGCTCATGCTCGATCAACACAGGACCTCCCACTGGCCTAGGAAATACACCCAGTTCTATAGCCTCACATAAACGATGAGCCACAGCTGCAGTATGTTGTAGCCCCGGAGCAAGAACTCTGCCTGGAGCTAGATCACCCACTCTGGCACCCTGTGTAGCTGGAACAGCTAGTAACACACCTGTCTCTATCAAACTATTCAGCAGGTTCAACATTTGAACCATCATATCTGACAACACTGGAGGAGCTACAATTTTCGACTGGCCTGGTACGGCTGCACTCTGCTTCCTCATCTGGAATTTCCTGAGGCTCAGGGGACTCAGCGCATTGCTGACCAGCCGTAGGAGCCCCGCCTGACTGGTGCTGCTGCTTCCTTGCCGCTACTACAACCAAGGCCTCTGTTCTGGCCTCCTCCATGGGCTGCGTGTTATACCCCGTATTTTATACGCTGAGTTTCTTCATAAGATAGCCAACGTGAAGTTAGTATGTGAGGTTGTTATTAAAGCTACAAAATATTCTACATGATTATTTAACATATGTGGGAGTTTGAGTTGTGTATAGAAAGTATCGGAAGAATGGAGGCGAAATAAACCAGAAATATTTGAGTATTATAGTAGAGCAACTCGACAGTCAAGTCGACGGACCGTCAACTTGTAAATGGATCCTCAAGCTGCCCGTCAAAAAACTCTGCAAGAATCAGGGGCCTCCGTAGTTCGACGGTGTGAGTCGACGAACAGTCAACTGGTCGAAGGTCGAACCGCAACTGGTGGAAACTTTATCTCTCCTATATATATTAAAGGGCCACGACTTGGATCATTTGTTACACCCAAAAATCAGAAATTTCTAGACCTTTCAGGTTCTCTCTACACTCTCTACTCATCCATACACTTCCTAAGCAAAATTCAAGTGGAAATCAAGCTTTGGAACCCTAAATTAGTAATGGGTGATGATGGTCTGGGCTCTTAGTTAAATGTTTTGGTGGTTTTGGTTGAAACATGGTTGGGGGAGCTAGGGTTCTTCATGATTAAGGTATGTTCTCCCCTTCTTCCTTATATTGAGTTGATTTGGATATTAGTAAGTCATAAAAGTGAAGGAAATTGTGGTAGGAAAGGTTATGGGACATTGTGTTGTAATTGTTGATCATGAGTGGAATTTGGAAGGATGTTTTGGATTGTTCTAGATGTAAATTGTATATAATCTCTTAAATATGGAATTGTTAATGTTTGTTATTGTTGTTGGGAGTTGATTTAGAATTTAGTGAATGTTGATAAAATAAGGGAAGTGCTGCCCAAATTCCGCTAGCCCCTTTAGTTACGCTAGTTTGAACTTATGAGTGTTTCCAAGACTTAATCTTAGTATAAATCCTCTTGAATGGAGATTTGCGAGCTTGGGAGGAGAACATTAAGTAGTTAAGGAGACGTAAAGGCATGTTAAGGCTAACCATTTCCTTTTTAATGC
Organism: Lycium barbarum; assembly: GCF_019175385.1. Lineage (NCBI taxonomy): Eukaryota > Viridiplantae > Streptophyta > Magnoliopsida > Solanales > Solanaceae > Lycium > Lycium barbarum. The sequence goes on from NC_083343.1 coordinate 92,404,839, forward strand.
ATGATTCCTTGTTGTGAACCGATACATGATATCCGTAATGTCCCTATTCCTAAAAAGGCGAGAAGCTTATGATTCTTATGATAATGTTTATAAATGTCCTCCATGATGATTTTCCATTTCTAGAGATTTTAAAGTTTGTAGTTCTTGATGTTCTTGTGATATTATTGATCTTTGTTTCATGATTTTGGTCTTGTTCATTGTTTTTTATCTCATCTTATTGTAGTTGTTCCTTCAAGGTGAGATATAGCGATGATGATGATTCCATAATGACACATCAGAGCTTTACCGACCTTACGTCGCTCCAAAAGAATTATGGCTTTTATTTGGGCTCTCATATTTATATATATATATATATATATATATATATATATATGTATGTGTGTGTGTGTGTGTGTGTGTGTGTTTTGTCACACTGAGTCACGCTATAGTCGGCTGGGTACGACACTTTGATGTGCACACCACTGCAGTGGGTATGTTATGATATTACCCCTGACGCGGGATGATATGATATATGGATCGGGTTTCACGTTCCGCTGCAGTAACAGTTACATTATATATGAATGATTTTTTTTTAAAAGCTAAGATCCGCCTTAAAAGGCATTCAGATGTACAGGTTATTTCTCTTATGTCATGCTTCTTTCATACTTTTATATGTTATTATTCATGCCTTACATACTCAGTACATTGCTCGTACTGACGTCCTTTTGTTTATAGATGTTGCGTTCATGCCCGCAGGTAGACAGGGAGACAGACCGAGCCCTTAGGCTGCTTCATTAGCATTTTCATAGGACCGCTCCATTTGTCCTGGGACCATAGTTTAGCTTGTATTATTCTTTTGTGTGCATATGGGCATGGCAGGGCCCCGTCCTGTCCTTATAATGATTTGTACTCTTTGTAAAGGCTCGTAGACAGATGTATATAGTCAGATGTTCTGTAACCTCATCGGTTTATACTTTATATATCATTTTTGGCAGCCTTGTCGGCTTGTACATATGGCGTAGTTGGTGATGTTTATATAGATGTGTTTTATCTTTGAAATCATGCCCTTATAGATTATGATATTTATGAGTTAGCATGTGGTCTACCTAGATATGAATATGAGAAGTATGTTAAGAGGCACTCTATAGGTTAGCTCCGGGTGCCGTCATGGCCCTCCGGTTAGGTCGTGACAAAAGTGGTATCAGAGCAACTCATCCTAGGGTGTGTCTACGAGCCGTGTCCAATAGAGTCTTGTTTATGGGTGTGATGCATGCCACACTTATAAACAGGAGGCTGCGGGGCATTTAGGAGTGATTGACCTTTCTTTCTTCTCTTAGATCGTGCGATAGAGCCATGTTATAAGGATTCTCCTTTTTCTGACAATGTGTTCGATGCCTGTGAAGAGAAAAGCTACAATGGCTCAGAAAGGTAAATCAGTGGCAAGTAGGAGAACTAAGCAGGTATTGCCTCTAGATATAGAGGAGGGCGAGTCCTAGAATAAGATTCCATCTCGGTCCTCTCATACTCCACCCGCTCCAGAGGAGCATAGAGGAGCCCCTGCTCCAGCTCCAGCACCCCAGTTCCTCCACCGGATGCCTCAACCCAGGAGATGAGGGAGGCCATTCAGTTGCCGACCCAATTAGTAGCCGCTCAGGCTCAGCGGCAAGGTACGGGTCATGGTGACAGAGATGTTAGTGCTAGAGTTTGTGATTTCATTAGTTTGGACCCTTCAGAATTCTCTGGGTCAAAATTGGATGAGGACCCGCAGAACTTCATAGATGAGATGTTGAGGACATTACGGGTAATGCATGTTTCTGATATTGAGTCGATAAAGTTAGCCTCTTATAGATTGAGAGATGTAGTTGTTCATTAGCACAGTACCTAGATATCTTCTAGAGGGCTAAATGCACCTCCACTGGTATGGCAAAAGTTTTTAGATGCTTTTCTCTGACACTATTTGCCGTTAGAGGTTCGACGGGCCAGAGCTAATAGATTCTTATAACTCAGACAAGAGTATATGAGTGCTCGGGAGTATAGCCTTCACTTTAATTCCTTGGCCAGGTATGCTCTAGCTATGGTATTTGATATGGGAAATCGCGTCCACCGGTTTGTGAATGATTTGGGGCCGCATTTGATCGATGATTGTTTGAAGACCTTACTTCAGGAAGGTATGGACATTTCTCGCATTCAGGCCCATGCCTAGAATTTGGAAGAGCGACAGCAACAACGGAAGAGTGAGCGTGAGTATGATAGGAGCTATAGTAAGAGGGTCAGATCTTCAAGTGCGGTCAGTGCGTTTGGAAGGAGTCAGAGGCAACAGTATTCCAGACGCTCCGATCATTCAATAGCTAGTGCACCTCCACGGTTTGCGGGCAAGAGATTTGATTGCCGTATTTATTCCGGACCAGGCCAGAGTTGCCGAGCTCTAGGTTCTCAGTGAAGAGGTGATCCCAGCCAGATGCGACCACCCTTACCACGATGAACTCAGTGTGGTAAGTTGCATACCGAAAAGTGCTGATTAGGTACGTATGCTTGTTATGCCTGTGGTCAGACAGGCCATATTATTTGCGACTATCCGTCGAGAGGTGGCAGAGGTATAGTTCAGCCTACGGGATCAACTGCTGGTTCTTCATCATCAGTACACCCTCTGGGGCAGAGTTCACAGATACTGGCAAGCCGTGATAGAGGTATAGGGGGCGCATCTAGTTCAAGCGGTCCTCAAAATCGTATTTATACACTGGTTGGGCGACAGGATCTTGAGTCTTCCCCCAATGTTGTTATAGGTATATTATCAGTATCTTCTCATGACGTATATGTATTAATTGATCTAGGGTCTACATTATCGTATGTTACTCCTTATATTACCGATGGGATTGGGGTGAAACATGAGTCGATTAAACCTTTTGAGGTGTCTACACCCGTTGGTGACCCTGTTATAGCTAGTCGGGTATATAAAAATTGTGTGGTTATAGTTTGTGACCGTCGTACCATGGCAGATCTGATTGAGCTAAATATGGTAGATTTTGATGTTATTATGGGTATGGATTGGTTAGCTTCTTGTTATGCAAATGTTGATTATAGAACGAAGATGGCTCGTTTCCAGTTTCCAGGAGAGTCTGTTCTAGAATGGAAGGGTAATACAGCATCTCTGAGAGGTAGGTTCATTTCCTATCTCAACGCAAGAAAGATGATTGCTAAGGGATGTATTTATTATCTAGTCCGGGTTCGGGATACGGAGGTGAAGCTACCAACTCTTCAATCTGTTCCAGTAGGAAATGAGTTTCCAGATGTGTTTCTAGACGAGCTTTCAAGTCTTCCACTAGAACAGGAGATTGATTTTGCAGTTGATGTGCTACCAAATACTAAGCCAATATCTATTCCTCCTTATAGAATGGCTCCTGCCAAATTAAGGAAGTTGAAGGGCAGTTGAAGGATTTGCTCGAGAAGGGCTTTATCAGGCCTAGTTCGTCGTCGTGGGGAGCACCGGTGTTTTTTGTAAGAAATAAAGATGGCTCCTTACGGATGTGTATCGACTACAAGCAGCTGAATAAGGTGACAATAAATAACAAGTATCTCCTTCCAAGAATTGATGATTTATTTAGTCAATTGCAGAGCGCCAAATGGTTCTCAAAAATATACTTGAGATGGGGGTACCACCAGGTGAGAGTTAAGGAGAAAGATATTTCAAAGATAGCCTTCAGAACCAGAGATGGTCACTTTGAATTTCGGGTAATGTTGTTCGGGATGACTAACGCTCCAGCAGTTTTCCTGGATTTGATGAACACTGTATTCAGGCTTTTTTTAGATTCGTTTGTGATTGTGTTCATCGATGATATTCTGGTGTACTCTCGATCCGACGCAGAGCATGCAGATCATTTACACACCATTCTTAGAGTTCTTTAGGCCTGGAAGTTATACGCAAAGTTCTCAAAATGTGAGTTCTGGTTAAATTTCATGACTTTCTATTTCAGCCGACGGTATTCGGGTGGATACCCAGAAGATTGAAGCGGTGAAGACTTGCCCAAGACCTACAACGCCTACTGAAGTTCGTAGTTTTTTGGGTTTGGCAGGTTATTACAGAAGATTTGTAGAAGATTTTTCTTCCATCTCTAAACCATTAACGAAGCTGACTCAGAAAGCAGCTAAGTTTCAATGGACGGACACTTGCAAGTGTAGTTTCCAGGAGTTGAAGAATAGATTGACTTCGGCCCTGGTTCTGACACTTCCAGAATGATTGGAGGGCTATGTTGTCTATTGTGATGCCTCAGGCATTGGACTAGGTTGTGTGCCGATGCAGCATGGTAAGGTTATTGCTTATGCTTCAAGGCAGTTGCTGAAACACGAAATAAACTACCCAACCCATGATCTAGAGTTGGCTGCGGTGATTCATGCATTGAAGATGTGGAGGCATTATTTGTATGAAATTCATGTTGATATCTATACAGATCATAAGAGTCTCCAGTATATTTTCAAGCAGAAAGAGTGGAATTTATGGCAAAGACAATCGTTGGAGCTATTGAAAGATTATGATGTGAGTATCTTATACTATCCTGGAAAGGTGAATTGTCACGACCCGGCTAGGGGGCCATGACGGGTTCCTGTCTCATCCTGGACACATATAATCTTGAAGGCAACACATACATATATATAAGCCCTCACGACTGCAAACATGATATACAAAATACAATGTAGTTATCATGAGACATCTACTACACCCACATATGTATCTACGAGCCTCTACTAGAGTGCTAGACATAAGGACGAGACAGGACCCCGTCGTGCCTAAATATATACACAAAATAATATCTCAAAAATGGCACCTCCGAAATAATGGAGTGCTCCTGTAAATCTGCTGAGTAGCTCCTAGGAATCTGGGACACCTCCCTGTCTACCTGTGGGCATGAACATAGCGTCCACAAAGAAAGGACGTCAATAGGAACATTGTACTGAGTATGTAAGGCATGAACAATAATAACATATCGAAAAGATGAGGAAACATCAAGTAAGGAAACAACCTGTAACTGAATGTCACTTAAGATGAAATAATGCATGCTAACTTACATTATAAACATCATCATATCATGTATGCATATATAAGCTGCCCGACCATATAGGTACGGTGTGATCATCATTAGTCCGCATCTAGGCCTCCCGCGTCCAGGGTAAACATCTCATGCCGCCCACTGGTGGTGTCTGCCATGCCATCTAGACATGGTGTATATGCCGCCCGCCTTAGCGGTGTCTGACCGGCCATATAGGCACGGTGTAATCTCATCATCGTATACTTATCATAATGCATGCATAAGAGCTCAAGGACCAACTATAACTCTATCGGGGTGACCTAAGGTCGAAAACCCCCGATTCCATTATGGAGTAGTCATAATCATCACGCCTCACCTTGAAGGAACTAGCATTATAAGGTGAGTGTAACAACAACGAGTAGCATTAAAGAATCGTATGAGGATCATTAGCTTCGTAGAAACATCATATCATGAGCTCAGAATCTCTAGACTTAGACTCATCATCATCATTATCATATTCATAACATATCTCTTATCTTTATATTATGAGGAGCTCTTTATAAACATAGACTCATAGTTTCCGGAATGTAAGAAACTCATGGAAAGATAAAGGGAGTCATGTCATAGGCATCATGCCTTAGAAAGAGAAGGGACTAGCCTCACATACCTTTACGTTTCGCTAACTTTATCAATTATGCGCTTCCCTCCAATGTTCACGATTCTACATTCAAGAGAATTCGTACTAGAATTAGATAATCGATAACATAATTATGCTTGAGCTAAAGCTAATGAAAATTGGGCAGCATTTCCTTTGTTTCTACAACTTCCTCCATATGATATAACAACTCTCAAACATCGATAACAACATTCGTAATATCATAATCCATAACTTGACAAGTTCGACATTATCCAATTCCCAAAATTCCCTCTCAAAGTCATTTATAACCATAGCCATAATATAACACCACATTCATCCTCATATAAGGTTTCTCCAATTATCTTAATACCATTTATAACAAGATTATACTCATAACATCTCAAGAATTGTGGTTCATGTTAACTACTATTCAAGAACACCATTATTTCACATATGGGCTCCATATTCTACTTCCTTCCATAATCCAAGTCTCCCAACCATTCAATATTCTAAATAACATGAAATGATCATAAAAATCACCTTTGATTGTGCAGGAATAGGCTTTGGATGGAAATGCCTCACTTGGAGAAAACCCTAGCCTCAATTCCAAAGAGATTTCTTTCTTCCATCAACCCTAGCTAGCATTCTTGCACTTGATTTCCTTGGATTAATGAGGTTGATCTTTGATTTACCTTGGGTTCAGGTAAAAGAAGTGTGTGGAATATTCTAGAGGGTTAGAGAGAAGTGGAGAAGTGAGAAAATGAAAATAATAACTTGGGATCTTGCATTTATAATTGGGAAAATCTGGCTCGTCGGGAATTATACGGACACTTACACGGTCCGTATAAGCTTATACGGTTAAGTGACCGTGAAATTGCGCCAACAAATCCTCATTTCTGTAACCATTATGCGGTCCGTATAATTTTATACAGTCCATATAAGTGACTGTATAACTCCATCAATGATGGACTTTCACTGTAATGGTTATACGGACCGTATAATATTATACGAATGGTATAAATGGTCGTATAATCCACTTTCTCTCTGAATTTGTTCCCGTCATTTCGTTCAATTTCCAATCCTTATGGAACCTTCTTAGCACTTGTTTAACACTTCATTAACAATCTAAGGAGCGTTATAACTCTTCTTTAAGGCATCATTAAGTCAACATTAACTCAGTACTTTGCAAAACCTTTCCGAAACACAATGTATACTTCGCCTTTCTCAACGAACCTTCTTCTCTTGCCTCGAACGTCTTTGGAATCTTAATTAGAGCCTTTAAGTACTACTTCTTACTTATAGAAACGTCATATACTTCTCACCCTGCATTAGTCTATCTACCATACGACGACATGGATTTTTTCGAGGTGTAACACAAATATAGTAGCTGATGCTCTTAGCCGTAAATCCATAGGTAGTTTATGTGATGTTCAGCCAAAAAAAAGAGTTAGCCCATGAGCTTCAACAGCTAGCCAGCTCAGGAGTTCGCCTGATGGACTCAGGCAACACGGGAGTTACTATTCAGAATGCAGCTACCTCATCCTTAGTAGTTGAGGTGAAACAGCGCCAGTATGAAGATCCCATGTTAATTCATCATAGATATACATTCCCTCATAAGAAAAAGTCACCATTTGGAATTTTGGCAGATGGAGTTCTAAGATATCGAGACAGATTATGTGTTCCCGATGTTACAGGGTTACATCGCCAGATTTTGAGGGAAGCCCATTGTTCCCGTTATTCTGTTCATCCAGGAGTGATAAAGATGTATCATGATATTAAGTCAATTTATTGGTGGGATGGAATGAAGAAAGACATAGCAGAATTCATAGCTCAATGCCCTAATTGTCACCAGGTAAAGATAGAGCATCAGAAGCCTGGAGGATTGTTACAAGATATAGAGATTCCGACTTGGAAATCGGAAGTGATTAATATGAATTTCATTACAGGCTTACCGCGTTCTCAGTGAAAGTATGATTCTATATGGGCAATTGTGGATAGACTCACAAAATCAACTCATTTTCTGCCTGTTAGAACTACATACTCAACTGAAGATTATGTAAAGCTTTATATCAAGGAGATAGTACGACTCCATGGTGTTCTGGTAGCCAATATCCCCAACAGAGGTGCGCAGTTTACAACTAATTTTTGGAAGTCTTTTCAAGATGGTTTGGGGACTCAAGTGAGTCTTAGCATAGCATTTCACCCTCCAGAATGATGGGCAAGCTGAGCGCACTATTCAGACCCTCAAAGATATGCTACAGGCATGTGTGTTAGACTTTGGAGGTAGTTAGGATGATCACTCACCACTTATTGAGTTCGCTTATAACAATAGTTATCATTCCAGTATCTAGATGGCCTTGTATGAAGCTTTATAAGGGAGCAAGTGTAGATCACCAATTGGATGGTTCAAAGTGGGAGAGACTAAATTAGTAGGGTCATATTTGATTCAGCAAGCAGTGGAGAAATTTAAGCCTATTTAGGACCGATTATTGATAGCCCAAAGTCAACAAAAGTCCTACGCGGACAATCGCCGATGAGATTTAGAATTCCAAGTTAATGACTGGGTATTCCTGAAGGTGTCACCGAAGAAAGCTGTTATGAGATTTGGTAAGAAGGGTAAGCTTAGTCCTCCGTATATTAAGCCTTACAAAATTGTACGCAAGGTAGGCCAAGTAGCTTATGAGTTAGATCTACCTTCAGACTTGGAGTCAGTTTATTCGGTTTTTCATGTATCAATGCTTTGTAAGTGCATTGGATACCCTTCCAGAGTTGTACCTATGGGCGATATTCAGGTTACCGAGCAATTAGCTTATGAAGAGGTTCCCATTGCAATCCTAGATAGACAAGTCCAGAAATTAAGGACAAAAGATGTAGCTTCAGTTAAAGTTCTATGGAGAAATAGAAATAAGGAAGAAATGACCTGGGAAGCTGAAGAAATTATGAATTCCAGGTATCCACTCTTGTTTCCATTGCCAATGGAGGTTCAGACAGAGACACCATTGTCTTCAGGTGCGTAATGCTTTCTTTTTGTGATTTCTTGGTCATGTTGGGCCATTATTGATATTGTTCTTGTAGCCCTATGAGGCATTGTATATTCTAGGTTGTTGTGATAGGATGGCAGTGATATAGTTACAGGGGAAACTCTGGCGAAATTTTTGTAGAATCCCTCAGAGTTTAACATTTGGGGATGAATGTTCTTAAGGGAAGGGGGGGGGGGGGGGAGAGAATGTTATACCCTGTATTTCATACGATGAGCTTCACTGTAAGATAGCTAACGTGAAGTTAGTAAGTGAGGTTATTATTAAAGTTACAAAAGATTCTACATGATTATTCCACATATGCGGGAGTTTGAGCTGTGTACAACAATTTTCGAAAGATTGGAAGCGAAATAAACAAGAAAATCTTAGTATTGCAGCAGAGAAACTAGATGGTCAACTCGATGGATCGTCAACCTGCCCGTCGAAAAACTCTGTGAGAATCAGGGGCCTCCACAATTTGACGGTGCGAGTCGACGAAGCGTCGGCGGTGGAAACTTTCTCTCTCCTATATATATTAAAGGGCCACGACTTGGATCATTTGTTACACCCAAAAATGAGAAATTTCTAGACCTTTCAGGTTCTCTCTACACTCTCTACTCATCCATACACTTCCTAAGCAAAATTCAAGTGGAAATCAAGCTTTGGAACCCTAAATTAGTAATGGGTGATGATGGTCTGGGCTCTTAGTTAAATGTTTTGGTGGTTTTGGTTGAAACATGGTTGGGGGAGCTAGGGTTCTTCATGATTAAGGTATGTTCTCCCCTTCTTCCTTATATTGAGTTGATTTGGATATTAGTAAGTCATAAAAGTGAAGGAAATTATGGTAGGAAAGGTTATGGGACATTGTGTTGTAATTGTTGATCATGAGTGGAATTTGGAAGGATGTTTTGGATTGTTCTAGATGTAAATTGTATATAATCTCTTAAATATGGAATTGTTAATGTTGTTATTGTTGTTGGGAGTTGATTTGGAATTTAGTGGATGTTGATAAAATAGGGGAAGTGCTGCCCAAATTCCGCTAGCCCCTTTAGTTACTCTAGTTTGAACTTATAAGTGTTTCCAAGACTTAATCTTAGCATAAATCCTCTTGAATGTAGATTTGCGAGCTTGGGAGGAGAACGTTAAATAGTTAAGGTGATGTAAAGGTATGTTAAGGCTAACCCTTTCCTTCTTAAGGAATGATTCCTTGTTGTGGACCTATACATGATATCCATAATGTCCTTATTCCTAAAAAGGCGAGAAGCTTATGATTCTTAAGATTCTTATGATAATGTTGATAAATGTCCTCCATGAATATTATTCCATTTCTAGAGATTTCAAAGCTTGTAGTTCTTGATGTTCTTCTGATATTTTTGATCTTTGTTTCATGATTTTGATGTTGTTCATTGTTATTGATCTCATCTTATGGTAATTGTTCCTTAAAGGTGAGATATAGAGATGATGATGATTCTATAATGACACGTCGGAGGTTTACCGACCTTATGTCACTCCGTAAGAATTATGGCTTTTATTTGGGCTCTCATGCATGCCTTATATATATGTATGCATTATCTCACACTGAGTTGTGCGATAGTCGGCCGGGTATGGTGTTGTACCTCGTATTTCATATTCTGAGTTTCGCTATAATATAGCCGACGCGAAGTTAGTAAGTGAGGTTGTTGTCATGGTTATAATAGATTTTACATGATTATTCCACATATGCGGGTGTTTAATTTGTGTACAATAAGTATCGGAAGATTGGAGCCGAAATAAACCAGGAAAGTCAAGTATTACAGTAGAGTAACTCGACAGTTAAGTCGACAGACCGTCAAGTGGTTGACGAACCGTCTGCCCCACCATCGAAAAACTCTGCCAGATTCAGGGGCTGCCACAATTCGACGATACGAGGCGACGAACCGTCGACCCTGCCGTCGAATCGCAGGCAATGAAAATTTTCTCTCTCCCATATATATTAAAGGGCCACGACTTGAATCATTATTTTCATCAATAATAAGACCTTTCTAGATCCTTCAAGTTCTCTGTACACTCCCTAGGCATCCATACACTTCTTAAGCAAAATTCTAGTGGAAATCAAGCTTTGAAACCCTAAATTAGTAATGGGTGATGATGGTCCTTTCCCCTAGTTAAATTTTATGGTGGCTTTGGTTTGGAACAAAGTTGGGAGAGTTAGTGTTCTTCAAGATTGAGGTATGTTCTCTCTTTATTTCTTATATTGAGTTGATTTGGAGACTAATAAGTCATAAAGGTGAAGAAAATGGTGGTAGGAAAGGTTATTGGATATTGTGTTGAAATTGTTGATTATGAAAGGAATTTGGAAGGAAGTTTTGGATTGTTTTAAGTGTAAATTGATATAACTTCCTAAAAATGGAGTTTTTGATGTTGTTATTGTTGTTGGGAGTTGATTTGGAATTTTGTGGAAGTTAATAAAATAGGGGAAGTGTTGCCCAATAAAATAGGGGATGTGCCGAGTTACTTTAGTTTGAACTTATGAGTGTTACCAAGACTTAACCTTATAATAAATCCTCTTGAATGTTGATTTGCGAGCTTGGGAGGAGAACGTTAAGTAGTTAAGGAGACGTAAACGTATGTTAAGTCTAACCCTTTCTTTCTTAAGGCATGATTCTTTTGTTGTAAACCTTTACACGATATCCATAATATCCTTATTCCCAAAATGCTAGAAGCTCATGATTCTCAAAGTTCGTATGATATTGTTGATAAATGCTTTTCATGATAATGAGGATGATTTCATTCCCAAAGATACTAAAACTTTTAATTATTGACGTTCTCATGATGTTATTGAGCTTGTTGTATGATAATTGAATTTTACCCATTGTTGTTGATCTCATCTTCTGATACTGGTTCCTTCAAGGTGAGATATAGCGATGATGATGATTCCATTATGATAATTAGAGGTTACCGACCTTACATCACTCCGAAAGGATTTATAGATTTTATTTGGGCTCTCATGCATGCTTTATTTATACGTATGTATTTTCTCACACCGAGCCACGCTATAGCCGGCCGAGTACGACACATTGATGTGCACACCACTGTAGTGGGTACGTTATGATTATACCCTAGACGCGGGATGCTGTGATAGATGGATCGGGCTGCACATTTCACAGCACTAACAATTATATTATATATGTATGAAAAATGTTTTTTTTAAAAGCTAAGCATGCACGGTATCCACCTTAAGAGGCAATCAGATGTAAAGGTTATTCTCCTATCTCATTTTTCTTTCATACTTTTATTATGTTATTATTCATGCCTTACATATTCAGTACATTACTCATACCGACGTCCTTTTGTTTATGCACGTTGCGTTCATGTCCGCAGGTAGGCAGGGAGACGGACCGGACCCTTAGATTGCTTCATCAACATTTGCAGGAGCGCTCCATTTGTCCTGGAGCTCCAGTTTACCCGGTATTATTCTTTTGTGTACATGTGAGCCTGGCAAGGTCCTGTCCCATCCTTATGATGTCTTAAAATCTTTGTAGAGGCTCGTAGACAGATGTATATAGTTAGATATTCAGTAACCTTATCGGTTCATATTGTTGTATATCTTTTTTGGTAGCTTTGACGTCTTGTACATATGGCGTAGTTGGTAATGTTTGTATAGATGTGTTTTATCGTTGAACTCATGCTCTTATAGATTGTGATATTTATGAGTTAGTCATGTGGTCCACGATATGAATATGAGAAGTATGTTAAGAGGTGCACAGTAGGTTAGCTCTGGGTGCCCATCATGGCCCTCCGATTGGGTCGTGACATACGACACGTAGATGTGCACACCACTGTAGTGGGTACGTTATGATGTTACCCCAGGCGCGGGATGCCCCGAATGCGAGATGATATAATATATGGATCGGGCCGCACGTTCCACAGCACTAACAGTTACATTATATATTTATGAAACATGTTTTTTTAAAAGCTGAGCATGCATGATATCCGCCTTAAAAGGTAGTCAAATGTACAGGTTATTTCTCTTATCTCATGTTTCTTTCATACTTTTATATGTTATTATTCTTGTCTTACATACTCAGTACATTACTCGTACTGAAGTCCTTTTGTTTAGGGACGCCGCGTTCATGCCCACAGGTAGACAGGGAGACAGACCGGACCCTTAGGATGCTTCATCAGCATTTGCACAGGAGCGCTCTATTTGTCTTGGAGCCACAGTTTAGTCGGTATTATTCTTTTGTGTACATATGGGCATGGCGGGTCCTGTCCCGTCCTTATGATGATTTGTACTATTTTTAGAGGCTCGTAGACAGATGTATATAGTCAGATATTCTGTAACCTCATCGGTGCATACCTTATATATCATTTTTGGCAGCCTTGTCAGCTTGTACATATGGCGTAGTTGGTGATGTTTATATAGATATGTTTTATCTTTGAACTCATGCCCGTATAGATTATGATATTTATGAGTTAGCCATATGGTCCACCTAGATATGAATATGAGAAGTATGTTAAAAGACGCTCGGTAGGTTAGCTCCGTGTGCCCGTCATGGCCCTCCGGTTAGGTCATGACACTGCAGCCGCAGCAGCCTGACTTACATCGCGAGCCGCGGCCGGTGTGGGTGCCTCATTTGCTACTGCTGCCGCACGAGCCCTCACCATCTGTGAGAGAATAGAAAGAAAAGTCAGATACCAACTTGAATCATCCAGATATTAATTAGAATCATGCTCATATATCCATGTACATCATAGAAATATAATCAATAAGAAAATGATCATGCGCCTATAGCGCCTTGCCTTTTTCCCCATATCTCATGTATACATACTCATATATCCATATACATCATATAAATATAATCAGTTATCAAAAGATCAAGCATTCATGCGTCTATAGCGCCTTCCCTTTCCCCATATCTCATATATATATATATGCTCATATATCTCTTTATATGTATATATACACATATCATATACTATAGAAACATATATGAGTGTTCTAGCAAGAGTTATAGCTTTATCGGAGTGACATAAGGTTGGTAGCCTCCGATTCCATGATGGAGTAGTCTAGATCATCATGTCTCACCTTGAAGGAACTGACATTATAAGGTGAGACTAGCAACAAAGAATATCGTCAAGGAATCGTGTAAGAATCATTGGCTTCACAACAATATCATATCATAAGCTTTAGGATCTTGAGAAATGAAATCATCACTATCGTCATCATTATCATAAAACATGTCTTATCTCTTTCTCATAAGAAATATCAAGAATCTTTATCTTTCATCATTTTGGAATACAAAAAGACCATGGAAACATATATAGGAAAACATTCTATAGGAGTCATGCCTTTTGAAAGAAAGGGGGACTAGCCTTACATACCTTTGCGTCTCTCCAACTTTATCAATTAAACACTTTTCCTCCAATGTTCACGATTCTACCTTCAAGAGAATTTGTACTAAGATTAGATAATCGGAAACATGTTTAAACTTAAGCTAAAGCTAATGAAAATTGGGCAGCATCTCCTTTGTTTCTATAACTTTCTCCATATCATATAACAACTCCCAAACATCAACAACATACCCACAATATCATAATCAATGAACTTCCGTTAAGTTGGTCATTATTCAATTCCCAAAATTCCTTCTCAAAGTCATTCATAACCATAGCTATAATACAACACCACATTCATCCTCATATGATGCTTCTCCAATATTCTTAAGACCATTCATAACAAGATTATACTCATAACATGTCAAGAATCATGATTCATATCAACTACTATCCAAACATACCATTGTTTCTATATTTGAACTCCATATTCTACTTTCTTCCTAAATCCAAGCCTTTCAACCATTCAATATTCTTAATAACATGTAATGATCATAAAACTCACCTTGGATTATGTAGGAACAGTCTTTGGATGAAGATACTTCACTTGGAGAAAACCCAACTTCAATTCCAAAGAGATTCTTGGCTTCTAGCAATCCTAAAGAGCTTCCTTGCACTTGATTTCCTTGGATTTATGTTGATCTAGTGTGGAGAAGGTTCTACAGGTGTGGAGAGGGATTTTGGTAGTGTTTGGGGTTTGTTGGTGAAGAAAAATGGGAAAAAAACGAAGTGGGCCAAATATATGTAACTTGGAACTTTTTCCACCGACAGCAACTTACGGTGGACATACGGTTCGTATGTCATATTTACGGTCCGTATGTCTAACTTAGGGTCCGTATGTATGACCGTATGTTGGCTAAAATTCTTCACAACTCTCTGATGTTGTTTTACGCCTCTCAGGCATGACAGACGGTTCGTATGTCACTTTTACGGTCCGTATGTTGGGCCGTATCTCTGCCCAGTCAACAAAGTTTCACGAAAAGTACTTTCTTCGATTATCTTAGCCTTGGAACCTCTAGGGTACATGCTTAATAGTTGTCAAAAGTCTTTCTTTAACCTCATAGGGGTATCATAGCCTCTCTGGACTTACATTAGTTTGCTTACGACGTAATCGTCGCGAAAAGTTTCAAGGTGTAACACTAAGACTCAAACAAAACATGCACAAACACATAAAATCATGCTATGGACTCACCCGCAGCCTTGAAATTCCCAACGGAGGTCTAGTTTTCTAAGTCACCCTCCCATAACGACCTAGCGGGTTGCTACAATATTTTGTTGACCCGTTCTTGTTGGATTATGCCAATATTTCTCGTCTAAAATGTGATGAAAAGTCATTTAAAGACTAACATGATCTTGTTAAAGAGCTTAATTTGATTTCATATTTGAATGATGATTTCTTATAGATGTTTTTGGCGATGCTAATAGTGAATCTTGACGTTATTAGGGGATTAATGTTTGGTTTTCATCCTGGGGATGTTTCTTGTTGTCTTGGAATTATCTTGAAGAATTATGATAATCTTTGTCTAGTTATTGTTCCCTCTTTTGTTTTGCAAGGCTTGAATTCGAGGACAAATTCTTGTGAAGAAGGGAAGATGCAAATCAAGGTAGCAAGATTAATATCAAGAGCGAGGGTGTGAACTATCTTAAATATAGAAGCTTTTAATCTCCCACAAAGAGCTCAGAGTGTCATGAAAGATTCATTAAAAGAGCTTTTAAAGTCCATAACATGCTCAAATGGATTTATGAACGAATTGATGACAAAAAAGGAGGTCATCAAGGATTTTGGAGCATTCTTCCAACTATCATGAGCTTGGGAAACTTAAAGGAGGTATGAATGGAAGACTTGAAGGCCACCAATATGCTCAAGTTGCTATTTTTATTAATTTTGGTCATTCTTGTAACTTAGCTATTTTTGTAAGACTAGTATAAATAGTCTTTAAGTGTTCATATTAGGGTAGCTAACTTTGAAGATAGAAAATACTCTTGATGTGAGTTTATGGGAGGATTCTCTTGTATCTCTTCAATGAACCTCTCTTGAATACTCTAAGTAAGTATTCCATGTATGAGTTCATTTCTCTTCCACCTTGGATTGAATCTATTGATTAATGCGCATTAGTTCTTAGATTACTCCTTCTTTTCTTCTAATCTATTCTTCCTCCTTTCTATTTCTTAATTGAATTCTTGTATATTATAATTGTGTTTCAGTTTATCGTTCTTGCATCTAGAATCACATCAATTAGTTAGTTAGTTAGTTTAGTGTGTAATTAGAGTCAAATCAATTGGGGTTGTTAGAAGTGGGGTCAAATGACAGTTGGAGATAGTTAACTGAAGATGAGATTATACTCATCTATATATACATACTTGTAATCACATTTGATAAAGCAATGCAAATGATATATCTTCTTCCCAATTATTCATCTCACTAGTTATGTGCTCTCTCAATCGATTCTGTCTAGATTTTGATTATCCCAACTAAATGTCTAAATCAACTGAATATACATCACAAATTCAGTAAATTCACATGGTATCAGAGCAGATTCGATCTAGAATTTGAACCATTAGGTTATCTCTTTCAAAGAATTCATCAATTGTGGGAGATGCGATTGCAGAGAGCCCAGTTACCGAGAAAATTGTTGAAAATATTGATCACATACATCTATATGTATCCATCTGATACTCCAAGATGTGTGTTGATTCCAATTCAACTAAAAGGTTCTAATAATTATGGATTGTGGTGTCATTCGATGAGGCTTGCACTACAAGCTAAAAGGAAATTAGGGTTCGTAACTGGCACATGTAAAATGGAGTCGTACAAAGAGGAATTACATGAGCATTGGGAAACCTGCAATGCTATAGTACTCTCGTGGATCATGAAAAATGTGTCAAAAGACCTAATTAGTGGAGTAGGGTATGCTTCAAATGCTCATCTGGTTTGGGAGGAATAGCAATAATTTTGCAGAGTACAGATTTAGTGTCGGTGTATTTTACAAAATTGAGAGAGCTCTGAGATGAGTTTGACGCGATGACACCATCGGCTAATTGTGATGTCTGAGATCTAAGGAGTATGTTGATTATCTGTATCAATAGAGACTAATACAATATTTTACTGGAAGAAATGAATCAGACAATCAGGCAAGGCGACAAATCTTGCTTAAAACAACTGAACTGACCTTGACCCAAGTGTATATGATGATTATAGAGGATGAACATCATAGATCAAGTCCATTTCTAGCATTAGGAGGGAGGCCGAATCCTTTAGTCATGGCAGCAGTAAGAGGAAGGGCAGGTCCTTTGGTCATAGGAGTAGGTGGAGGAGATCCTCCTATAGCTATGCAAGCAGGCAGAGGATGGCCTTATAAAGGTAAGAAACCTTACTTAGTTAATCAAGTTTGTCACAAGAAAGGACACTTGAAGGATCAATGCTAGCAGGTGGTGGGATATCTACTAGATTTTCACATGAAATAGTATACTTCAAATATTGTTGGAGCTGATTACAGAAATGAAACATAAAAGGCACAAGAAGTAGGAAGGAGTGGATCTGATGCATTAGAGATGGACATTTCTTCTCGGAAAATCAATAAAGGGAAATCTTAACCTAGTTGAACAAAGGATGAGCAGGACAACAAGTAAACTTGGAGAAACATCAGGTCAATATGACAAATACTACAATATCACTAGTAACAATTTACCTACTGGAGCTTCACATCATATTACTGCCAATCTGGATGTGCTAAAGAACAAAAATAAATTGAATACAAATAAAGAAGAACGGGTGCACCTACTTACTGGGGATAAATCTAGAATAACTCATATTGGAATTGAAAAAAATTTAGATGACATGAAAATAAAGGATGTTCTGTATGTACTAGAGCTTAAGTTTAATCTAATGTCCATCTCAAAAATGACAAAGGAACTCTCTTGCTCTGCCATATATTTTCTTGATTTTTGTATATTTTAAGACCTTTACAGTGGCAGGGTGAGAGGGATTAGTAAGGAGACTAGAGGATTATACATCATCAAGGATGAAAGAGAAAATAAAGGAAGGAAGGTTGTATTAAATGTGACTGCACAGAGAACAGTGGATGATGGAACTCTATGGCACAAGAGATTAGGACATGCCTCTACTAGTACTATGAAGAATGTACAGTTTTTTCATAATAAAGTGATAGACATAGCTATTAATAGATCCAATATGTCCTTTAGCTAAGCAAAGCAGACTTGTATTTCCCAGAAGTAGTAATAAGAGCAGTAGTCCTTTACATCTTTTATACATGGATGTATGGGGACCCTATAAGCTCCCTACTCATGATAGAAAACATTTCTTTCTAACAATTGTTTATGATAGCTCAAGATACACTTAGTTGCATTTGCTTCAAATGAAAAGTGATGTGATTGTTGTTTTGAAGAAATTTCTGGTTTGTCTTCAAACTTAGTTCACTGGTAGTGTCAAAGTTGTTACAACTAACAATTGGACAAAAAAATTCAGCAAACTTACCGCTGAACCTTTTGCTTCTTATGGGATACTACATCAACGCAGTTGTGTTTATACTCCACAACAAAATGGAATTGTGGAAAGAAAATAAAAACACATTCTAGATGTAGCTAGAGCCCTTAAATTTCAGTCACAGTTTCCAAGTAAATTCAAGTAAGTGTGTAACAATAGCTATTGATGTGATAAATAGACTACTAACTGATATTCTAGGTAGGAAAACACCTTATGAAATGTTGTATGGGAAGCCACTTTCATTATCTCATTTGAAAGTATTTGGATGTTTGTGCTATGCAACTACACTAGTTAAGGAGGATAAGTTTTCCCCTAGAGCAAGGTAGGTTATATTCCTAGGGTATTCAAAATCTCAGAAGGGATACAAACTAATGGATTTATCTACTAACCAATTCTTTGTGTGCAAGGATGTTCTTTTCAAAGAACACATCTTTCCCTTTATCAGAAGTACTATTATTGGTGATACATCCATTCTAGTTCCTGACAAGGGAAGTGGCATAGATGACCATGGACTAGATGTATTTCAACAATCAATTACCACTGGTAACACATATGGGATTCCAACTCAAGGTGATTCCATTGGTCCCACTCCTGCACATTTAGATGGCACAGAAAATGTTACTGATATTGATGAAGCAGCATTACCAACTCATAGTGATATTGATGAAGCATTATTACCAACTCATGTAGATGCTGGTTATGTTAAAGAAGCGGTATTACCAACTCATGCAGCTAATGAAGTTATACTACCAGCCCCTACACATCTAGCTGAACCTGAATATAGTACAATAAGAAGGAGATCAGAAAGGGTCTCTAAAGAACCATTTTGGCATCAAGATTATGTGATTCTAAAAAGGGCATATAAAGTAGTTCTATATCCAATGTCTAATTATCTATCATATGACAAGATTTCCACCAAGTGTAGAAGCTTAATGGAAAACATCTCAACTCTAACATAACCCACGAATTTTGCAGAACCATCAAAGGAAAAAAAAAAGGTCATATTACCAAATTATCAGTCATGGTGTTACATCCGGCATTTTTGCATATTCAAAAAAACAAATTTGAGATAACTTGACTAGTAATGAATAAGGCCATATTTGAACCTTACTTGGTATGAATGTGTCGGCTATGATAACATTGGTGTGGAATTACGAAAGGAGGCCAAGGGCAAAATGGGAATTTTGGAAACTTGTTCCATGAATTACAATTAGTTAGCCAACAATTGGGCTTAAAAACAAATAAGAGAAGTGAGGCCCAAAAAGGGAGGCCCAACCGGCCACTATTGGCCCAAGTCCATGGAAATTAATTAATTTCCATGGGACATTATATGTTCATCTATATCCAAAGAAGCTTCAAGAAAAAGCAAAGTAAAAACAAGAACAAAAAAAAAAAAAAGGTCACGGCTAGAGAGAAAGAGAAAGAGAAAAAGAAAAGAAATTTTTTTGGAGCTCAATCCTTGGTTCAAAAATTCATTCCTTGTGAGATTATTACTAAGTTCAAGGTCTTCTACAAAGTGACATAATTATATTGGCAAGAAAGCAACCTTAACCCCAAGTGAAGAACTTAAAGAAAGGTAAGGATTTTATGCTTTTGTTGTGTTATGGAAGGTATATGTATGTTGTAGTGTGTGTAAATGAATGAAAAGCATGAAAATCTTGTGGGTTGTGAATGGGTGTGTATGGCCGTATGTATGTATATGTTGAATGTCTATAGTGACTTGAAATTATGTTGTAATCTAGTTGTAGTTAATGTGGGAATTGTATTAGAAATGAAAGTTGAAGGAATTAATGGAAGTTGGAGAATATAGTATGTGGCCGTGTGGTGTATGTTGATGATGGGAGGTGAACTAAATTTTGTTAATATGTTAATTGTGTTGTAGTGAAGTGAATGGAAAGATAATAGTCTTCGTTGTCATGGAAAAATGGTTATTAAGTTGTTGTAGGAAAACATGCAAGTTTATTATAATTAGGTAAATGCGGAAGTGAAAGAAGGAAGATGCAAATTATGGTTACCATTGATGAAGTTGGAGGGTAAGAATACGTTATGGATGTTTATGCTAAAAGATTGGAAGTTGTGGGCAAAATATGCCCGTGGTAGGGAACTTGTATATTGCGTATATCTTGTGTATATCTTGTGAAAATGGTATGATATGCCCCTGAAATATGTTGTAATGATCTTGATAAGTGTTGAATATGAAAATGGTAGGATTGGTTGGGAAGTGTAAGGTTGAAATGAAAGATGTTATGTTATGTCGGAAAGATGGCTAGTAGGCCATACTATGTGTTTTGTGATACTTGTTGTTGTTATTGATGTTGTTGTTGGGTTGCTGTGTTGATATATTAAGCCGAGCTAAGTCTCGGGGATGTTATATGTATAGGGGAAATGCTGCCGAAATTTCGGTAGGCAAGTATGTAATAAGTTTGGATTATTGAAAAGCTTGAATTTGACATTTGGCAAACATGACCATTTGTAGATTCTGGACGAGATTGGAATCGAAGCCAAGCGAGCGTAAAGCGCAATCGAGGTATGTAAAGCCTTCCCCTTTATTCTTAGGCGTGTTCTGGATGTAATAGGCTCGGCCGCGAGCCTTAAGTACGACTCTGTTCCTCGGAATTCGAGATGGAAATCCGCTCCAATTCCTTCAGTAAGATTGAATCATTTCTCTTATAACTTGTCTCTAAAGTGAACCTTTGTATAAATCTTTCCAAAACGGAGTCGGAATACTTCCAAATGATTATGGATGACCTCATAAGGTCTATTATCAGTAATTTACATATGTCGCCTCGAGTTGGTCCGAGGCGGGCCCACAAGGCCCGATGCCTTCTGTATAACCTTAATTACTTTGGTTCTGTCCGATTTTCTCAGAAAACATCTGGATTATTATTGTGATTATGAAATGACTATTTTTATGCAAATCTTACAAAATGATTTCTGGACATCCGAGAATCTGATCCTGATAATAATCTGTCGTGCCTTCCCAAGTAGGATAGAGGCGCGTATTATGAACACTATCCGAATACTCTGATTTGACTCGCCATATGGCCTTCCTCAATTTGATTGGGTCTGTATAATGATCTGTATGTATGTGGTCTCTCATTAATCAGTTCGTGCATGTGCTATGATTCCTTTCACCAGATCCCGGGTCGGTTGATATCGTGCGGATGGGCCGCCGAGTCCCTTGTCGGGGGCCGGGTCCCATGTATGAATTCCGAAGTATGATGTGTTCGGTTCCGGGGTACTGTGGTACATGTCGTTCCCGGTTACCGTGTATATGTTACGAAGTATGATGTGTCCGGTTTCCCGGCGTGTGATCTGTCCCCGGGGTTACCGTGGTTATGATATGATGTATTATGTGACGGAGATGTTCGAAGATATGAAATCTTCTGAAATATGATATGTTGTGGCGCCAAAGGCAGGAGTGGCGACCAGGTTCTTGTGCCCTATTATGATTCTGTCTGTCTGATTGGATTCTGATTCTGTCTGTCTGTATGGATTATGATTTCATCCATCCGTCTGGACTATGATTCTGTCCGGTATCCTTCCGTCTGTCTGTCTGAACTACGACTCTGTCCGGTATATCTCTGTCTGTTCGTTGGATTACGATTCCGTTTGCTATACTTCTGTGCTTCTGATTCAAACTATGATTATGTTTGTTATGTTTCCGCTTTACATGCTCAGTACATATTTCGTACTGACCCCCGGTTCTTCGGGGGCTGCGTTACATGCCCGCAGGTACGGACGCACCTGGAGACACGCCGCCAGTCTAGGGCTCAGATTCTGCTATTTTGGAGAGCTCCTTTGATCCGGAGCGTGTACTTTTGGTATATATCTTCTGACAGCTGTACATTCTATACGTATGGTAATTCTGGGTACGGCAGGGCCCTGTCCCGTCATATGATTCTGTATGTCTGTTTAGAGGTTTGTGGACATGTTTGTGGGTTAGGGTCTTTCTGTACGGATGTGTGTATAGGTTGTGTTTGGGGCGATCCCATTCGCCGCGGCGGCCGGTCCGCATATGTTTATATGTTGCTTTGTTGGCCGGTGTGGTCTTTGTTGGTATTTTCTGTGCGCAGGGTTATTTTGGATAGTCTGTAAAACAAAGGAAACTCTGCCAAAAAAAATTTCTGGAAATTATCCAAATTTGAAATATAGCCTTGACGGCTTCTGCTTTATACTTGAATGCGTTCGATGACCTTTGAGATAGCATTGGATAGATGTGTTTGGGTGCCCAGATCGGGTACTAGTCACGGCCTACGGGGTTGGGTCGTGATAGAAGTGGTATCAGAGCGGTTAGTCCTCGGTATGTCTACAGGCTGTGTCTAGTAGAGTCTTGTTTATCGGTGTGTTGTGCACCACATCTATAAACAGGAGGCTACAGGGCATCTAGGATGTTACCCTTCTTTGGAATCTTAGATCGTGCGATAAAGCTGTATGGTTAGGATGTTTCTTTCCTACGAATTGCTGTATCTACAGCAAGGCTCCAAAAAGAGCAGCAGTGTCAGTATTTGGGGAAAATGTTTCTGACCCTCTTCGTGCAGGTTATTGTAGATTGACAAGAATGAAGAGGACTGCTTCTGATGATGGGGGTGGGGGTGCTAAGAAGGCCCCTAGGATATCACCAGGACCGAGTAGGCAGATCCCCAGCTACTCGATTGAGACAGACCCTTCGGAGGATCCAGAGACAATTCCTCCAGAGTTTCTGATTCCCAGAGCAGAGGATCCCAGAGTAGATAGTTATGATACTGACCCTTCGGAGGATCCGGCGACGATACCTCCAGAGCTTCTTACTCCCAGGGAGGAGGAGGTTTCCGGGGATGTGCCAGCAGCTCCTGTGATAGAGCACTATGTTAGACAGGCTTCCCCGGAGAGTGTCACGCCCTACTCTAGTCCATTGTCCTGGCCATCAGTGAACCAGGAATTGCCGGGCTACCTATACTCCTCTGATTCGGACGCAGGTAATAGCGGGGGCCAGGCGAGTGGGGGCCAGACAGACGACGATGATGATGGACACAGTTCCCACGGCAGCTCCCCAGGTTAGACCCGAGATTGATCATTTATGAGTACATAAGTTTCCTAGAATTTCCGATGTGTGTATGATATCTGTAAAATATTATTCGATGACGACGACGGAAAGTTTAAAAGGATTAAAGACCTAGTGGTTAAAAGCAAGGGTGACTGAGATGTCCCCACCATCAGTGTGAATCTAGAAACCCCAGATGAAGGTGAATATTGAAGATTCAGAAAGACAACATGATAATTGTATGGTTTAGCCCGGGGTGGGACCCGCTACGAGAAGTTTCCGAAAATTTACTAAGATCCCGATCTGCCCTAAATTACGTGACGAAGGTCGTGCGGGGCAGTCGACGAAATTATACTGGCCTTAATGGGTCCAAACGCATGAAAATTTCGAGGTTAAGCATGCTAAGGCTAGAGCAATTCTGGGATGGGTGACCCCCCTGGGAAGGATACTAAAATTTTTACAAGTGCAAGTATAAGATGAAAATGGAAATGTGGGGTAACCTAAAGGAAAAGAGGATGTGTGGAATAGCTAGCGCCCTTACAGAAGTCGCGCGGACTGAGGCTGACCAAATGGGCGAAAAGAAAAAGTGCAATACCGCTCGGGAAATTGAGCAAATTTGAATAACGATCGGAGACGTTCGCAAGTAAGATATTAGTAAATGTATATGTATGTGTATGATTTTCGTCTGGTGACCATATAGATCAAGATCTGAGTCCCGGCGACTAATGTTGTGATAGACGAAAGGTTTTACTAAACCGAATGCATGAAATGAAGCGGAGGTGAGGACACGAATGTTGTCAAAAACCCGATTACATTATAACTTAGTCTAGTGCGGCGATATCTGGAACAGAAAATGAGTATGGATAGTAGGAAAGATGAAGGATAAGAGATGTGATTAAGCGAAAACTTTCGAAAGAGCTGGCAAGCGACCCGTAAGACGATTTGTATGACAATTTGACGAACAAGTTTATGGATGAGTGAACAGGTTTTGAAGAGATAATCCGTGGTATAATTGTCGGGGTGAATAATGAAATGTCGACAAAGGGAAATTTTCGTAAATCACTAGAGCCTTAATAGGAGTGGTCTGGTCCTAATCAAAACTCTGTTTGCTGTACTTCTGCACCTCTGATTCTGATGAGGCTCTGTCTATTACGCCTCTGTACGTCTGACTTTGATCCCGAATTTGTCTAATACATTTCTGTTCGTCTGACTCTGAACACGGATCTGTCTGACATACTCCCATACGTCTGATTCCGACTACGAATCTGTCCGCCATAGTTCAGTACATCTGACTCTGATTATGAATCTGTCCGATATGCTTCCGTACGTCTGGCTCTAGTTATGAATTTGTTTGATATGACGTAGGAATACGATAACGTTATAAGCATCCGAGGAATGTGACAAGAGCTGATATTAAGTATAATGTTTGAAAGCTTTGAAGGAAAGGAAGAAGGGACACAACGTCGGTGAAAGAGAGAAAAGCATTCATCCGTTACTAGAATATAGTTCATGGCCCAATGACTGTGTGGGATATGAGAGAATACGTTATGAAAGCATATGAGTCAGTAATGTGAAGAATTACTCCATCATTTTGGTAAAGAATCCATATCGGAAAGTCAACAAAGGACGATTATAAAACGAACCTTCCCGAAGTAGTATGACGCCCCATGAGGTCAATTTAACATTCGAGGACGAATGTTTTAAAGGGGGGAAGGATGTTACATCCGGCATTTTTGCATATTCAAAAACAAAATTGAAATAACTTGACTTGTAATGAATAAGGCCATATTTGGACCTTACTTGGTATGAATGTGTCGGCTATGATAACATTGGTGTGGAATTACGAAAGGAGGCCAAGGGCAAAATGGGAATTTTGGAAACTTGTTCCATGAATTACAATTAGTTAGCCAACAATTGGGCTTAAAAACAAATAAGAGAAGTGAGGCCCAAAAAGGGAGGCCCAACCGGCCACTATTGGCCCAAGTCCATGGAAATTAATTAATTTCCATGGGACATTATATGTTCATCTATATCCAAAGAAGCTTCAAGAAAAAGCAAAGTAAAAACAAGAACAAAAAAAAAAGGAAGGTCACGGCTAGAGAGAAAGAGAAAGAGAAAAAGAAAAGAAAATTTTTTGGAGCTCAATCCTTGGTTCAAAAATTCATTCCTTGTGAGATTATTACTAAGTTCAAGGTCTTCTACAAAGTGACATAATTATATTGGCAAGAAAGCAACCTTAACCCCAAGTGAAGAACTTGAAGAAAGGTAAGGATTTTATGCTTTTGTTGTGTTATGGAAGGTATATGTATGTTGTAGTGTGTGTAAATGAATGAAAAGCATGAAAATCTTGTGGGTTGTGAATAGGTGTGTATGGCCGTATGTATGAATATGTTGAATGTCTATAGTGACTTGAAATTATGTTGTAATCTAGTTGTAGTTAATGTGGGAATTGTATTAGAAATGAAAGTTGAATGAATTAATGGAAGTTGGAGAATATAGTATGTGGCCGTGTGGTGTATGTTGATGATGGGAGGTGAACTAAATTTTGTTAATATGTTAATTGTGTTGTAGTGAAGTGAATGGAAAGATAATAGTCTTCGTTGTCATGGAAAAATGGTTATTAAGTTGTTGTAGGAAAATATGCAAGTTTATTATAATTAGGTAAATGCGGAAGTGAAAGAAGGAAGATGCAAATTATGGTTACCATTGATGAAGTTGGAGGGTAAGAATACGTTATGGATGTTTATGCTAAAAGATTGGAAGTTGTGGGCGAAATATGCCCGTGGTAAGGAACTTGTATATTGCGTATATCTTGTGTATATCTTGTGAAAATGGTATGATATGCCCCTGAAATATGTTGTAATGATCTTGATAAGTGTTGAATATGAAAATGGTAGGATTGGTTGGGAAGTGTAAGGTTGAAATGAAAGATGTTATGTTATGTCGGAAAGATGGCTAGTAGGCCATACTATGTGTTTTGTGATACTTGTTGTTGTTATTGATGTTGTTGTTGGGTTGCTGTGTTGATATATTAAGCCGAGCTAAGTCTCGGGGATGTTATATGTATAGGGGAAATGCTGCCGAAATTTCGGTAGGCAAGTATGTAATAAGTTTGGATTATTGAAAAGCTTGAATTTGACATTTGGCAAACATGACCATTTGTAGATTCTGGACGAGATTGGAATCCAAGCCAAGCGAGCGTAAAGCGCAATCGAGGTATGTAAAGCCTTCCCCTTTATTCTTAGGCGTGTTCTGGATGTAATAGGCTCGGCCGCGAGCCTTAAGTACGACTCCGTTCCTCGGAATTCGAGATGGAAATCCGCTCCAATTCCTTCAGTAAGTTTGAATCATTTCTCTTATAACTTGTCTCTAAAGTGAACCTTTGTATAAATCATTCCAAAACGGAGTCGGAATACATCCAAATGATTATGGATGACCTCGTAAGGTCTATTATCAGTAAATTACATATGTCGCCTCGAGTTGGTCCGAGGCGGGCCCACAAGGCCCGATGCCTTCTGTATAACCTTAATTACTTTGGTTCTGTCCGATTTTCTCAGAAAACATCTGGATTATTATTGTGATTATGAAATGACTATTTTTATGCAAATCTTACAAAATGATTTCTGGACATCCGAGAATCTGATCCTGATAATAATCTGTCGTGCCTTCCCAAGTAGGATAGAGGCGCGTATTATGAACACTATCCGAATACTCTGATTTGACTCGCCATATGGCCTTCCTCAATTTGATTGGGTCTGTATAATGATCTGTATGTATGTGGTCTCTCATTAATCAGTTCGTGCATGTGCTATGATTCCTTTCACCGGATCCCGGGCCGGTTGATATCGTGCGGATGGGCCGCCGAGTCCCTTGTCGGGGGCCGGGTCCCATGTATGAATTCCGAAGTATGATGTGTTCGGTTCCAGGGTACTGTGGTACATGTCGTTCCCGGTTACCGTGTATATGTTACGAAGTATGATGTGTCCGGTTTCCCGGCGTGTGATCTTTCCCCGGGGTTACCGTGGTTGTGATATGATGTATTATGTGACGGAGATGTTCGAAGATATGAAATCTTCTGAAATATGATATGTTGTGGCGCCAAAGGCAGGAGTGGCGACCACGTTCTTGTGCCCTATTATGATTCTGTCTGTCTGATTGGATTCTGATTCTGTCTGTCCGTATGGATTATGATTTCATCCGTCCGTCTGGACTATGATTCTTTCCGGTATCCTTCCGTCTGTCTGTCTGAACTACGAATCTGTCCGGTATATCTCTGTCTGTTCGTTGGATTACGATTCCGTTTGCTATACTTCTGTGCTTCTGATTCAAACTATGATTATGTTTGTTATGTTTCCGCTTTACATGTTCAGTACATATTTCGTACTGACCCCCGGTTCTTCGGGGGTTGCGTTACATGCCCGCAGGTACGGACGCACCTGGAGACACGCCGCCAGCCTAGGGCTCAGATTCTGCTATTTTGGAGAGCTCCTTTGATCCGGAGCGTGTACTTTTGGTATATATCTTCTGACATCTGTACATTCTGTACGTATGGTAATTCTGGGTACGGCGGGGCCCTGTCCCGTCATATGATTCTGTATGTCTGTTTAGAGGTCTGTGGACATGTTTGTGGGTTAGGGTCTTTCTGTACGGATGTGTGTATAGGTTGTGTTTGGGGCGATCCCATTCGCCGCGGCGGCCGGTCCGCATATGTTTATATGTTGCTTTGTTGGCCGGTGTGGTCTTTGTTGGTATTTTCTGTGCGCAGGGTTATTTTGGATAGTCTGTAAAACAAAGGAAACTCTGCCAAAAAAAATTTCTGGAAATTATCCAAATTTGAAATATAGCCTTGACGGCTTCTGCTTTATACTTGAATGCGTTCGATGACCTTTGAGATAGCATTGGATAGATGTGTTTGGGTGCCCAGATCGGGTACTAGTCACGGCCTACGGGGTTGGGTCGTGATAGAAGTGGTATCAGAGCGGTTAGTCCTCGGTATGTCTACAGGCTGTGTCTAGTAGAGTCTTGTTTATCGGTGTGTTGTGCTCCACATCTATAAACAGGAGGCTACAGGGCATCTAGGATGTTACCCTTCTTTGGAATCTTAGATCGTGCGATAAAGCTGTATGGTTAGGATGTTTCTTTCCTACGAATTGCTGTATCTACAGCAAGGCTCCAAAAAGAGCAGCAGTGTCAGTATTTGGGGAAAATGTTTCTGACCCTCTTCGTGCAGGTGATTGTAGATTGACAAGAATGAAGAGGACTGCTTCTGATGATGGGGGTGGGGGTGCTAAGAAGGCCCCTAGGATATCACCAGGACCGAGTAGGCAGATCCCCAGCTACTCGATTGAGACAGACCCTTCGGAGGATCCAGAGACAATTCCTCCAGAGTTTCTGATTCCCAGAGCAGAGGATCCCAGAGAAGATAGTTATGATACTGACCCTTCGGAGGATCCGGCGACGATACCTCCAGAGCTTCTTACTCCCAGAGAGGAGGAGGTTTCTGGGGATGTGCCAGCAGCTCCTGTGATAGAGCTCTATGTTAGACAGGCTTCCCCGGAGAGTGTCACGCCCTACTCCAGTCCATTGTCCTGGCCATCAGTGAACCAGGAATTGTCGGGCTACCTATACTCCTCTGATTCGGACGCAGGTAATAGCGGGGGCCAGGCGAGTGGGGGCCAGACAGACGACGATGATGATGGACACAGTTCCCACGGCAGCTCCCCAGGTTAGCCCCGAGATTGATCATTTATGAGTACATAAGTTTCCTAGAATTTCCGATGTGTGTATGATATCTGTAAAATATTATTCGATGACGACGACGGAAAGTTTAAAAGGATTAAAGACCTAGTGGTTAAAAGCAAGGGTGACTGAGATGTCCCCACTATCAGTGTGAATCTAGAAACCCCAGATGAAGGTGAATATTGAAGATTCAGAAAGACAACATGATAATTGTATGGTTTAGCCCGGGGTGGGACCCGCTACGAGAAGTTTCCGAAAATTTACTAAGATCCCGATCTGCCCTAAATTACGTGACGAAGGTCGTGCGGGGCAGTCGACGAAATTATACTGGCCTTAATGGGTCCAAACGCATGAAAATTTCGAGGTTAAGCGTGCTAAGGCTAGAGCAATTCTGGGATGGGTGACCCCCCTGGGAAGGATACTAAAATTTTTACAAGTGCAAGTATAAGATGAAAATGGAAATGTGGGGTAACCTAAAGGAAAAGAGGATGTGTGGAATAGCTAGCGCCCTTACAAAAGTCGCGCGGACTTAGGCGGACCAAATGGGCGAAAAGAAAAAGTGCAATACCGCTCGGGAAATTGAGCAAATTTGAATAACGATCGGAGACGTTCGCAAGTAAGATATTAGTAAATGTATATGTATGTGTATGATTTTCGTCTGGTGACCATACAGATCAAGAGCTGAGTCCCGGCAACTAATGTTGTGATAGACGAAAGGTTTTACTAAACCGAATGCATGAAACGAAGCGGAGGTGAGGACACGAATGTTGTCAAAAACCCGATTACATTATAACTTAGTCTAGTGCGGCGATATCTGGAACAGAAAATGAGTATGGATAGTAGGAAAGATGAAGGATAAGAGATGTGATTAAGCGAAAACTTTCGAAAGAGCTGGCAAGCGACCCGTAAGACGATTTGTATGACAATTTGACGAACAAGTTTATGGATGAGTGAACAGGTTTTGAAGAGATAATCCGTGGTATAATTGTCGGGGTGAATAATGAAATGTCGACAAAGGGAAATTTTCGTAAATCACTAGAGCCTTAATAGGAGTGGTCTGGTCCTAATCAAAACTCTGTTTGCTGTACTTCTGCACCTCTGATTCTGATGAGGCTCTGTCTATTACGCCTCTGTACGTCTGACTTTGATCCCGAATTTGTCTAATACATTTCTGTTCGTCTGACTCTGAACACGGATCTGTCTGACATACTCCCATACGTCTGATTCCGACTACGAATCTGTCCGCCATAGTTCAGTACATCTGACTCTGATTATGAATCTGTCCGATATGCTTCCGTACGTCTGGCTCTAGTTATGAATTTGTTTGATATGACGTAGGAATACGATAACGTTGTAAGCATCCGAGGAATGTGACAAGAGCTGATATTAAGTATAATGTTTGAAAGCTTTGAAGGAAAGGAAGAAGGGACACAACGTCGGTGAAAGAGAGAAAAGCATTCATCCGTTACTAGAATATAGTTCATGGCCCAATGACTGTGTGGGATATGAGAGAATACGTTATGAAAGCATATGCGTCAGTAATGTGAAGAATTACTCCATCATTTTGGTAAAGAATCCATATCGGAAAGTCAACAAAGGACGATTATAAAACGAACCTTCCCGAAGTAGTATGACGCCCCATGAGGTGAATTTAACATTCGAGGACGAATGTTTTAAAGGGGGGAAGGATGTTACATCCGGCATTTTTGCATATTCAAAAAAAAAAAATGAAATAACTTGACTTGTAATGAATAAGGACATATTTGGACCTTACTTGGTATGAATGTGTCGGCTATGATAACATTGGTGTGGAATTACGAAAGGAGGCCAAGGGCAAAATGGGAATTTTGGAAACTTGTTCCATGAATTACAATTAGTTAGCCAACAATTGGGCTTAAAAACAAATAAGAGAAATGAGGCCCAAAAAGGGAGGCCCAACCGGCCACTATTGGCCCAAGTCCATGGAAATTAATTAATTTCCATGGGACATTATATGTTCATCTATATCCAAAGAAGCTTCAAGAAAAAGCAAAGTAAAAACAAGAACAAAAAAAAATGAAGGTCACGGCTAGAGAGAAAGAGAAAGAGAAAAAGAAAAGAAAAATTTTTGGAGCTCAATCCTTGGTTCAAAAATTCATTCCTTGTGAGATTATTACTAAGTTCAAGGTCTTCTACAAAGTGACATAATTATATTGGCAAGAAAGCAACCTTAACCCCAAGTGAAGAACTTGAAGAAAGGTAAGGATTTTATGCTTTTGTTGTGTTATGGAAGGTATATGTATGTTGTAGTGTGTGTAAATGAATGAAAAGCATGAAAATCTTGTGGGTTGTGAATGGGTGTGTATGGCCGTATGTATGTATATGTTGAATGTCTATAGTGACTTGAAATTATGTTGTAATCTAGTTGTATTTAATGTGGGAATTGTATTAGAAATGAAAGTTGAAGGAATTAATGGAAGTTGGAGAATATAGTATGTGGCCGTGTGGTGTATGTTGATGATGGGAGGTGAACTAAATTTTGTTAATATGTTAATTGTGTTGTAGTGAAGTGAATGGAAAGATAATAGTCTTCGTTGTCATGGAAAAATGGTTATTAAGTTGTTGTAGGAAAACATGCAAGTTTATTATAATTAGGTAAATGCGGAAGTGAAAGAAGGAAGATGCAAATTATGGTTACCATTGATGAAGTTGGAGGGTAAGAATACGTTATGGATGTTTATGCTAAAAGATTGGAAGTTGTGGGCGAAATATGCCCGTGGTAGGGAACTTGTATATTGCGTATATCTTGTGTATATCTTGTGAAAATGGTATGATATGCCCTTGAAATATGTTGTAATGATCTTGATAAGTGTTGAATATGAAAATGGTAGGATTGGTTGGGAAGTGTAAGGTTGAAATGAAAGATGTTATGTTATGTCGGAAAGATGGCTAGTAGGCCATACTATGTGTTTTGTGATACTTGTTGTTGTTATTGATGTTGTTGTTGGGTTGCTGTGTTGATATATTAAGCCGAGCTAAGTCTCGGGGATGTTATATGTATAGGGGAAATGCTGCCGAAATTTCGGTAGGCAAGTATGTAATAAGTTTGGATTATTGAAAAGCTTGAATTTGACATTTGGCAAACATGACCATTTGTAGATTCTGGACGAGATTGGAATCGAAGCCAAGCGAGCGTAAAGCGCAATTGAGGTATGTAAAGCCTTCCCCTTTATTCTTAGGCGTGTTCTGGATGTAATAGGCTCGGCCGCGAGCCTTAAGTACGACTCCGTTCTTCGGAATTCGAGATGGAAATCCGCTCCAATTCCTTCAGTAAGATTGAATCATTTCTCTTATAACTTGTCTCTAAAGTGAACCTTTGTATAAAACTTTCCTAAACGGAGTCGGAATACTTCCAAATGATTATGGATGACCTCATAAGGTCTATTATCAGTAATTTACATATGTCGCCTCGAGTTGGTCCGAGGCGGGCCCACAAGGCCCGATGTCTTCTGTATAACCTTAATTACTTTGGTTCTGTCCGATTTTCTCAGAAAACATCTGGACTATTATTGTGATTATGAAATGACTATTTTTATGCAAATCTTATAAAATGATTTCTCGACATCCGAGAATCTGATCCTGATAATAATCTGTCGTGCCTTCCCAAGTAGGATAGAGGCGCGTATTATGAACACTATCCGAATACTCTGATTTGACTCGCCATATGGCCTTCCTCAATTTGATTGGGTTTGTATAATGATCTGTATGTATGTGGTCTCTCATTAATCAGTTCGTGCATGTGCTATGATTCCTTTCACCGGATCCCGGGCCGGTTGATATCGTGCGGATGGGCCGCCGAGTCCCTTGTTGGGGGCCGGGTCCCATGTATGAATTCCGAAGTATGATGTGTTCGGTTCCGGGGTACTGTGGTACATGTCGTTCCCGGTTACCGTGTATATGTTACGAAGTATGATGTGTCCGGTTTCCCGGCGTGTGATCTGTCCCCGGGGTTACCGTTGTTATGATATGATGTATTATGTGACGGAGATGTTCGAAGATATGAAATCTTCTGAAATATGATATGTTGTGGCGCCAAAGGCAGGAGTGGCGACCACGTTCTTGTGCCCTATTATGATTCTGTCTGTCTGATTGGATTCTGATTCTGTCTGTCCGTATGGATTATGATTTCATCCGTCCGTCTGGACTATGATTCTGTCCGGTATCTTTCCGTCTGTCTGTCTGAACTACGACTCTGTCCGGTATATCTCTGTCTGTTCGTTGGATTACGATTCCGTTTGCTATACTTCTGTGCTTCTGATTCAGACTATGATTATGTTTGTTATGTTTCCGCTTTACATGCTCAGTACATATTTCGTACTGACCCCCGGTTCTTCGGGGGCTGCGTTACATGCCCGCAGGTACGGACGCACCTGGAGACACGCCGCCAGCCTAGGGCTCAGATTCTGCTATTTTGGAGAGCTCCTTTGATCCGGAGCGTGTACTTTTGGTATATATCTTCTGACATCTGTACATTCTGTACGTATGGTAATTCTGGGTACGGCGGGGCCCTGTCCCGTCATATGATTATGTATGTCTGTTTAGAGGTCTGTGGACATGTTTGTGGGTTAGGGTCTTTCTGTACGGATGTGTGTATAGGTTGTGTTTGGGGCGATCCCATTCGCCGCGGCGGCCGGTCCGCATATGTTTATATGTTGCTTTGTTGGCCGGTGTGGTCTTTGTTGGTATTTTCTGTGCGCAGGGTTATTTTGGATAGTCTGTAAAACAAAGGAAACTCTGCCAAAAAAAATTTCTGGAAATTATCCAAATTTGAAATATAGCCTTGACGGCTTCTGCTTTATACTTGAATGCGTTCGATGACCTTTGAGATAGCATTGGATAGATGTGTTTGGGTGCCCAGATCGGGTACTAGTCACGGCCTACGGGGTTGGGTCGTGACACATGGCTTAGAGCCGAATCTCACTTCTCAATTCATCATCTCAAAATAGAGGCATTTCAAGTTATAACCGATTTAGAGTCTTATTCAAGTCTCTTATTCAATTTTTAAGTTCAACAAAATCCATTCAACAGCATAACAAGTTTAAGGTCCAACTTTTAGAAAAATAAGTTCAATCATCCAATAATGGAAAAAACGAGTTTCACAAAGTAGTATAGTTCGTATAAGGTTCGATGCGGGCTTGACCTTACACACGCATGACCTTGTCTAAAAGGAATCATCTTTAATTCCAGAATAAATTCCACCAAACAAGAGTTATAACTTATACAAACAATCACGGAAGGATTCTAAAATACAATTCATGCTTTCACAATATAAGCGTACTTCACAAGTAGACATAGTTGAAAAGATAATTTTTGGAATATAGACATACAAATCACCTTCATAGTCAAAAAGGATTTTTAAAGAGACATGCAAATCACCTTTATAGTCAAAAAAAGGATTTTTAAAAGAGACATACAAATTACCTTTATATTCAAAAAGGATTTTATTGTTAAAGAGACATACAAATCACCTTCATAGTCAAAAATGATTTTAAAAGAGACATACATTAGGGTTTTGTATGAGAAGTTCACCCTTTTTATTAAATAAAGAACTTTCGAGAAAAAGACATATATCCATAATAAGGTTTTTAAAAGAGAGACATACAAATCACCTTTATAGTCAAAGATGATTTTAAAAGAGACATACAAATCACAACCAAAGAGTTCGTAAAAACCGATAGAAAGAGTATGTTCAAAAGAGACATACCTTAGTTTGTTAAACAAGGTTTAACAATTCACTTTTCTAATGAAGAACACCCAAACCCTAGCTTGAATCACTTTGGGAAGAATTATGTTGCAAACCCTAGGTTTTGGTCACAAGAACCATGTTAAGAATCATGGGTTTAATGTTAGAATGGATTAGAAATGTTAAGGATGTTCTTACCTTTGATTTGGAGACTTGGAGAATCTATTTTCGTTCTTAGGGTTGTTTAGAAAGTGGAGGAATAAACAAAACAAGTGTCTTATTTATACTTTTCTGGTGAAAACGGGCCAAAGGACGCCCCCGAAGGACGGACCGTCCTTCGTGTTACGGACCGTTCTTTGGACCATCCTTTAGTGAAAATTTCTAGAGAGTTCTGATGATTGTTGAGGCATTAAGATGCCATGTTATGGCCCGTAACACGTGTTACGGTCCGTAAGGTATCACCGTAAGACAGGCCAAATTTTCAGCGAAGACAGGCGTCAGTAAAACAGGCATAACATTTTGTACATAACTTTTATTGGACTGGGTGACCTACCATTGGAAAGATATTTCAAAGATCTACAACTTTCATCAAGGAAGTTTTACCAAATTCCAAACACAGTTTTATGAAAATCGCCCAGAAGACAGACCTACCAAAACTTAGGCGAATTTAAGAGTCCTTAAGAACTTCAATTGTTGGTTCGACTTCAAAACGACCATCTTCCACCCGAATTCATCAAGAATGGATTCATATAGAAAAAATATCGTCTTAACACTAGATTTTTACATATTCACACCTAGTTCAAGTTTACGGGGTTACATAATCACACCTAAAAATTACTGGAGCTGCTTTGTTGTGAAGTCGGTGTTTGGAAACTTGAGAAACTCCTGGAAAATGTGCGGCCCCCGGATGTATGGGCCATGGACAAAATGCATCCCCAGAAAACCAATCTCTCTTTTAAGAAGAACCATCTTTTTTGCTGAGAGAATGATTCAATTTTCCCTTACTAGATCATGAAACTGATGGAGAAAGTTGAGGTGTTCTTCCACAATATCACTAAACAGTAATATGTCATCAATGTAAACTAGTGATGTGTGAAGTATGGGTTGAAATATCTTTGTCATGGCCTTTTGGAACAGAGAGGGTGCAGTTTTTAACCCAAATGGCGTGACCTTCCATTGAAAATGGCGGTCGGGTATGCAAAAGCTTGTTTTTGCTCTTTCGTCAGGGTGTATTCCCAATTGCCAAAACCCAGATTTAAGGTTAAACTTGGAAATGTTCTGGATTCATGCCGGGGTGACTTTCCTCCATTGGAATAATGCTTTCATTTTTATTGAAAGGGAGTTTAATGAAAAACTCTTCATTCATTCATAATGGATTTTTTCTTTTCTTCAGAAACTCATTGTGATATTCTGCACATGAATGCTCCACCAGTTGTTGTTTGATATCCTTGGTCTCTTCGATATCTGTTATCTGGAATAACCGTGAAACATCTGTGTATGGCTTGAATTTTTTTTTTTAATGTTATTCCATTGGCTTTGATATGGAGTTGATCCCTAAGTTTCCTATAGATGTCAAATCCAACAATGAGATCATTCCCTGGGACATCTGAACCATTCAGCTTAGTTTTAAATTTTAACCTTGGGAAGAATTCAATTGTGATTTCACGCTTTGTAATGACTGTGGGGGTTAGGACTCCAGTCCCAGCAGTGTTGAAATCTTTGAAATATGGAATCCATTGATCCTTAGGAAGGCGACTGGGTTCATCAGTGAACATGCTGATCCTGTGTCCATGAAAGTAATAACCTGGATTGGTTTATCCCATTTGGATGGACAGACTTTAAGCTGGACCTATGGGATTAACATGATGCTGCTGATTTCTTCTTGAGCCTTTCCTTCTGCTTCGAAATCTGGTAATATTCATATCCATATTCTTCATACACATCCATGGAAAAAAAAGGTCTTCACTATGGGTTCGTCCTCTAATGAGAAAACGGATTAAAGATCATCATCTTCACTCAGATGGATACTAGTGTAGTCATCTATTTCAGTAAGAAGATTGATCGACCTTCTGGATTGGGGACAATTTTTTGAATAATTCCCAATATTGTTGCAGATGAAGCATCTGTCATTTTTCCGAATATTGCCTGGGCTTCTTCTTTATATAGGAGTTGGAAGACTACTACAGGCCAAACTTATAAACTTTTATGTGTAATTTGTTGAGGTAAGTAGGGGTAAGTGGTGAAAATGGTGCATGTATCATCAAGCATCATCCGATGGTGCAGTGTTTGATGGTGTTGATAGGGGGCTTGTGTATCCTTCCTCTATCCACCATTCGACGCCATGTTTTTTCTTGAATCTTTCTTTGTTTTCCAAACTTCTTTTCAGCGACCTCATGTAGTAACATTTCCCGCTGGATGGCCCTGCTGTCTCGCAATCTAATTTTTGTGAATTCTGAGATGGAAGATTCAATCTTATCCTTATGATAGCCTGAGTGACTTCATCCCTGATGACTTCATATGGTACTTAGTACTCCTACGCTACTTATCGGATTCTTTCCCAGGGCGGATGATTATCAGTGTAATTCCAACGAGCCCACTCCTTTGGCCATATCTCAGTTGGAATGCACTAATTTTACAGGAAAATAATTCTCTGTGCTTTATTGTATTCATCTTCTAAGGACAAAATAGAGACAGAGAATTCCCACCAGAGTGAAATATTTGGCTGAGCATGGATTTTTCCGTCAATAATATTTATCGGCCAATGTAGCATGAATATTTTCGCCGCGTAGGAGTCTTGAAAGCATTGAACCCAATATCTTCGTGGTTTGAACCACTGTAGAAACTTTATGAAAGCAGGTTCAATCCTGTTAAAATGCCGAAGCATGTCGCACTTGAATTCCATAAAGATATAATACTGGTAACATAATTACCAGAAAAAACATAATAGCTCATGTGGAAAATCATTGTGCAGTGGTATGAATACATGGCAGAATGGGTATTCTGGATTGACTCCAAACGGCTTAAGGATTGATCCTCCATATTTTCTGAAGACTTGAAGCTCATAGGAAGTCCTTCTCTCTATAAGAATGGGTGGATCAAACGGGTCCACAAACTGGTTGAAGAATTTTGGCAGATGATCTGCTATCCTGGATGGACCTGTCACGACCCAACTAGTGGGCCATGACGGGTACCCAGAGCTGGCTACCGAGCACCACTCACAATGCTATCTATCATAACCAACCTGGACATATATCATTTCCAACATGAAACTCTTCATAAGATGGTCATTAACATTTACAAAACACACACACACACACACATATATATACACATATCAGCCGGCGAGGCTACCAAAAATGATATATAAAATATACACTGGTGTATTCATGAGACATCTACTACCCACGCATACGTATCTACGAGACTCTACTGGAGTACTGAGACATAAGGACGGGACAGCACCCCGTCATACCCAAATATGTACACAAAACAATGCATCAATAAGCTGCACCTCCGGAGTAGTGGAGTGCTCCTATATAAGCTGATATAGCTCCTAAGAATCCAGGCCGTCTACCTGTGGGCATGAACACAGCGTCCATCAAAAGAAAAGACGGCAGTACGAACAATGTACTGAGTATGTAAGGCATATATGATAACATGACAAGGAAATAGAGCAACATAAGAAGAAAGTATAACTAAAACTGCTTGCCTCTTGAGGCTAAATCATGCATGCTCAATTTTATCTTTGAAACATATCACATATGCATGCATAAGATATCTGAATCAATAACATCATTAGCCCGCGTCTGGGGTAATCATTTCATGCCACCCACTAGTGGTGTCTGCCCATGCCATATAGACATGGTGTAGTAAGCCGCCGCCTTAGCGGTGCTGCCGGCCATCTAGGCACAGTGTAATCATCATTATATACTTATCATGAAGCATGCATAAGAGCTCAAATAAAAGTTGTACTCTATCAGAGTGACATAGGGTTGGTAACCCCCGATTACATTATGGAGTAATCATGATCATCATGTCTTACCTTGGAGGAACTAATAGCATGAGGTGAGACTAATAACAATGAATATCATCAAGGAAAACATAGGATATGCTTATAAACTTCATAAAGGCATTAATTCATGACTTTGGGGTCTTTAGAAATTGAATCGTCATCATCAATATCATGGAACACATCTCATCTATTTCTCTGAAGGAATCCTCAGGAACATTTAACTTTCCACATGTAGAATATAAGGAAGTCATGAAAATATAGAGGAAATCGTAAGGTAGGAGTCATGCCTTTGGAAGAAGGGGGCTAGCCTTACATACCTTTACGTCGCTCTAGCTTTATAGACTAAATGCTTCCCTCCAATATTCACAGTGCTACATTCAAGAGAATTCGTACTAGGGGTAGATAACCGGAAACATACTTTAGGTCTCAGTTAACACAACTAAGAGCTAACAAAAATTGGGCAGCATCTCTTCTGTTTCAACAACTTCCTCCATATAATAAAAAACTCCTAAACTTCAATAACAACACCCATAATATCATAATCCATAAACTTCACCAAGCTAGACATTATTCAATTCTCAAAATCCCCTTTCAAAGTCATCCATAACGATGATTGTGACACAACATCATATTTATTCACATATAATGCTTCTACAACATCTTTAATATCATTCATAACAAGATTACATTCATGATATATCAAGAACTACGATTCAAGTCAGGTTATTATTCAAGAATATGACTATTTCCATATTTAAACTTCATACTCCACTTCCTTCCATAATCCAAGTTGTTCAACCACTCAATATTCTTAATAACATGAAATAAACATAAAACTCACCTCTGATTATGTAGGAATGGCCTTCAGATGAAAATACTCCACTTGAGAAGAACCCCAACTTCTATACTAAAGAAGTTCTTGACTTGTATCAACCCTAGTGAGCATCCACACACTTGGTATTCTTGATCCTTGGTGCTTGGTCTTTGAGTTTTCCTTGGATATGTGTTGATATGGTTTGGATAGGGTTCCAGAGGTTTTGAGAGAGTTGGAGAAGATGAAAAATGAGAGAAATGAATTTGGGTGTCCTCTTTTATAAAATTAAAAAGCTGCCCGACAAGGATTATACGGACCCTTATACGGTCCGTATAACTTATACGGTCGGTATAAGTGACCGTATAATACCTCCAATGAAAGACCCCTCTCTGTAAAGGTTATACGGTCCCTTTTACGGACCGTATAAGTTATATGAACCGTATAAGTGGCCGTATAACCCACAAATTCTGAAGTTGATCCCGTTGTTTCGTTTAACTTCCAATCCTTATGGAACATTCTTGACACTTGCATAATACTTCATTAACCATCTAAGGAGCCTTATAACTTCTCCTCAAGGCACTACTAAATTGACATTAGCTCGGTTGTTACGAAATCCTCCCGAACACAGCTTATGGTTCACTTACTTTGACGAACTTAGTTTCTCCAAGTCATTAAAATCTTGTCGTATACTCTCTGAAACTATCAAGTACTATCCTTAAGGCCATATGGACTCCATGTTCTCCTCAAGCTTGCATTAGTCTATTGACAGCTTAACGTACGAAAAGTCTGAGGTGTAACAGGACCGGCTCCTGGTGAACTCGCCAGCATAAAAATTTGGCTAGTTAGCTTCTTCTTGTGCATAAATCTCTTTGACAATTCATATTGCATGGATAGAAAACCCGCGAGGATATTATCCTTCCCCTTGAGGTGCTTCACTTTGTAAGGAGAGAACCATTGCGCCCATCTGAGAATCTGCGGATTTGGAATAATCTTTTCATTTATCTGGATCATCCTTGGGAAAGCCTTCATATCCATTTCTATCAACAATTCTATGTTAGTTAAAAAGAAATTGAACTTTTTAATTTCGTTCTTCACGACAAGAATTTCCTTGAAGGTGGAATGATAGTGTTGTTCAGCATCTTTGAAATTTCCACTAGCATATCTGTATATCTTCCACTGGCCATATTTTTCTTCAAAAAGTACCGCGCTCTAATATTCTTTGTTGGCATCAGTCTACAATATCTTCTTTCCACCTGAGGGGATATAGAGGGCTTTGACTTCTCTGGATATTTACTTTATTTTTTGAACTGCTTCATCTTGTTCCTTCCCCCCAAGCTTGAGTATATTTCTTGAGTATTTTTGTAAGTGGAGAAATATATGTAAAGACATTAGGGATAAAATATCTAACATAATTAATCTCACCTAAAAAATTTGGAGCTGCTTTGTTATGAAGTTGGTGTCTGAAAACTTGAGCAACTCCTACCAAATGTTTTGCCCTGGGCTGTATACACCATGGACAAAATGCATCCCAGAAAATCAATATATCATTTAACAAGAACCATTTTTTTGGATGAGAGCGTGATTTCATTTTCCCTTACTAGATCAAGAAACTGATGGAGCAAGTTGAGGTGTTCTTCCACAATATCACTAAACAGTAATATGTCATCAATGTAAATAAGTGATGTGTGAAGGATGGGTTGAAATAACTTTGTCATGGCCTTTTGGAACAGAGAGGGTACAATTTTTAACCTAAACGACATGACCTTCCATTGGAAATGGTGGTTGGGTATGCAGAAGCCAGTTTTTGCTCTTTCTTTAGGATGTATTCCCAATTACCAAAACCCAGATTTAAGGTCAAACTTGGAAAAGTATTTAGCTTTGGCTAAGTGTGAGAAAAGGGTGAGTTTATTTGGGATAGGGAATTTATCATCTTGGAGGAAATGGTTCAGAGGAAGATAGTTTATGACTAATTTGAGTTTACCTCTTATTTTTTCTGCCCGTTTGTTGACATAGAACGCTTCACACGCCTTTTGTGAACCAGATGGCTCGATCAGTCCAAACTCCAAGAGGTCTTTGCATTCCTTTTTCGCAAGCTAGAGATGTTCTGGATTCATGCCGGGGTGACTTTTCTTCGTTGGATTAATGCTTTCATTTTTCTTGAAAGGGAGTTTAATGAAAAAATCTTCATTCATCCATAATGGATTTTTTTCTTTTCTTCATAAACTTCTTGTGAGATTCTACACATGAATGTTCCATCAGCTGTTGTTCGATCTCCTTGATGTCTTCAACATCTGTTATCTGGAGTAACCGTGAAACTTCTGTGTATGGCTTGAATTGTTTTTTGAATGTTATTCCATTGGCTTTGATATGGTGTTGATCCCTAAGTTTCCTGTCGATGTCAAATCCAACAATGAGATCTTTCCCTGGGACATCTAAACCAATCAGCTTAGTTCTAAACTTCAACCCTGGGAAGAATTCAATTCCGATTAGATGCTTTGTGATGACTGTGGTGGTTAGGACTCCATTCCCAACAGTGTTGAAATCGTTAAAATATGGAATCCATTAATCCTCGGGAAGGACGGTTGGGTTCATCAGTGAACATGCCACTCCAGTGTCCATGAAAGCAATAACTTGGATTGGTTTATCCCATTTGGATTAATAGACTTTAAGCTGGACATGCGCGATTACCATGATGTTGTTGATTTCTTCTTGATCCTTTCCTTCCGCTTCTGAAATATGGTAATATTCATCTTCATATTCTTCGTACACATCCATGGAAAAAAGGGTCTTGTTTGTGGGTTCGTCCTCCAATCAGAAAACAAATTCGAGATCATCATCTTCACTCGTATGGATACCAGTGTAGTCCTCTATTTCAGTTAGAAACTTGATCTACCTTCTGGATTGGGCACAATTTTTTGCATAATGCCCAATCTTGTTGTAGATAAAGTATCTATCATTTTTTTGAAAATTTCCTGGGCTTCTTCTTTCTATCCATTTCTACCAGGATTCTGTGTGAATTTGTTACACCTTGGAAAATTTTCCGTTGATGCACAGTGAATAGACTAACGAAGAGAACGAATTATATGGTATTTCAATAAGTAAGGAATGACATTTGATGACCCTAATTAAGATTTCAAAGACATTCGAGGTAGGGGGAGAAAGTTTTCCAAGAGAAGGCAAGGCATACGATATGTATCGGAAAGGATTTAAGTGTAACAAGTTAATGATGATTTAATGATGCTTTGGAGAAGAGTTATAACATCCCTTATATCTTTAATGAGGTGATAAAAAAGTGTCAAGAAGGTTCCATAAGGATTGGAGATCAAACGAGTCGACGAGAATGAGTTCGGAAGGACTGGGCATTATACGGGTCGTATGATTGGCCGTATAATTAGTCCAAATTATCACCCCTCACTGTACCAAAAGTACGACCAAACATACAGTCAATATAATTTATACGGACCGTATGTCGGTTCGTGAAATCCAAGCGGGACAGATTTTGTATTATTAATAAGGGGTCCAAGTTTATTTCATTTCATTTCCCCATCACTCCCCTTCTCTCTAGAACATTTCTCTACACTTCTCCCATAATAATTCAAGGGATATTAGTGAACAACTTCATCAAACCAAGAGAATCAAGTGTAAGAAACCTAAGTTCATCCAAGACAAGGAATCCAAGTGAAGGTGAAACTAGGGTTTTTCTCAAGTCAAGTGTTTCCACCCAAGGTTCATTCCTACACCATCTAAGGTAAGTTTTATGGTATTTCCATGTTGTTTAAGG
The DNA here is from genome assembly GCF_019175385.1 of Lycium barbarum. Taxonomy (NCBI): domain Eukaryota; kingdom Viridiplantae; phylum Streptophyta; class Magnoliopsida; order Solanales; family Solanaceae; genus Lycium; species Lycium barbarum. The sequence continues at coordinate 92,448,461 of NC_083343.1, forward strand.
TATTGAGAAGTTGAAACACTTGGATTGTAGAATGATATAGAAAATGGGTCATGAATGTGGGAATAGTGTCATTTTTGAGTAATAGCTTGGATTGAGTCATGATTCTTGATGTGTTGTGATTATGGTTATGTTATAAATGATGTTAAGAACATGGGATAGACATTGCATATTAATGAATGTAATCGTGTGCTATGACCATGGATATGGATGATTGGAAGTGAATTGAGAAGTAAGGATAATGTATGTGAATAAAGAGTATTGTTATGATATTGTGAATGTTATTATTGATGTTTGGGAGTTGATATATGATATGGAGGAAGTCGTATAAATAAAGGAGATGTTGTCCAATTTTCTCTAGCTTTAGTCGTATATGCTAAGCTATCGATTTTCTAATGATAGTATAACTCTAATGAAGGTAGAAACGTGAGCATTGAAGGAGAACGTGCAAGTGATAGAATAGTTGAACGGAAAGGTATGTAAGGCTAACCCTTCTTTCATAAGGCATGGTTCTTTGGCAAAATATCTAATACTCTATGAGCCTATGATGTCCTCCAAATTATGCTATCTTCAAAAGCTACTATGCTCATGATTCTCGATATGTTACGATTGTACTAAATTCCTTATATGATGAGTAATCCTATAAGGATAGATGTAATGAACGACGATAGTAATGATGCTAAAGATGCTTATGAGCTTTTATGTATATGTGTCTATGTATGACTATTATGAAACCCCGAGCTTATATGGCCGGGTAGAATATATACATATTGCGCATGCACCACTGCAGTTGGGTACGGATAACCCTGAGCCTTGGTAGTGCCAGGTATGTATACTCACCGAGCCTTGCCATGGTCGGGTATGCGAAACACCGAACCTTCATGGTCAGGTATGCTATGTACATGATATGGATATGTATACGATATAAATATGAGTATAAATACGAATATGCTATGAATACGAAAATGGATACGAATGTAAATGAGTACGGATACGCATATGGATGTATGTACACAATCACGCATTAGAAATGGAAAATCCCTATGAAAAGCAAGTAAGTGTTTATGACGATGATACTACTATCTCCCATCCTATGCTATTTCTTATGTTGTCTATTATGCTTTCATAATGATGTTGATCATGCTTTACATACTCAGTACATTCTTCGTACTGACATCCTTTTGTTTGTGGGCGCTGCGTCATGCCCGCAGGTAGCTAGGGAGGCAGGCTTGATCCATAGCTTTATTACTCAGGGACTACATAGCGGAGCTCCATTTCATTTGAAGCTACAGCTTTGGTATTTATTCTTTTGTGTACATATTTATGGGCATAGTGGGGTCCTGTCCCGCCTATATGATATGACATACTCTCCTTAGAGGCTCGTAGACATGTGTCTATGGGTAGATGTGTTTGGCCTTGTCGGCCTATATTTTGGATATCATTTTGTTAGCCTCGTCGGCTTATGTACATAGTTGTGGCATAGTTGTGATGATGATATAAATGTATTATTGCCCAATGGAAATAGTATGAATGAGGAATAAAAGTATGATTTAGCTATGTGGCTCACCTGGATATAAATGTGAAACTATGATAAGAGGTGCCCGGGTGGGTTAGTACCGGGTGCCCGTCGCGGCCCTCCGGTCGGGTCGTGACAAAAGTGGTACCAGAGCCAGGTTCTGTCCTAGGGTGTGTCTACGAGCCGTGTTCAGTAGAGTCTTGGTTATGGGTGTGTTGCGCGCCACACTTATAAACAAGAGGTTGCGGGCATTTTAGTAATGAATGACCTTTCTTCATAAGGTTGTACGATAGAGCTATGATATAAGAACGTCCTTCTCCTTAACCGTGTGTTATGTATTTCAGAAATACCTGTTAAGAGAAAGGCTAAGGCAACCCAAAAGGGCAAGAAAGTGGCAGAAAAGCGGGTTGAAAAGGCACCGCCAACGGGTGTAGAAGAAAGTGAGTCCCAGAATGCGGCTCAATATCAGTCCTCCCATTCAGTGCCTATTTCTGAGGAGCGTCAGGGAGCATCAACCCTAGCTCCAGCACCTCCGGCTCCTCCACCGGATGCTTCAGGACAAGATGTGAAAAAGGCCATTCATTTGCTTACTCAATTGGTTGCTGCCCATACTCAGCGGCAAAGTACAGAGCAAGGTGATAGGGCTGTTAGTGCAAGGGCCCATGATTTTATTAGCTTGAACCCTCCGAAATTCTTTGGATCAAAGCCGGATGAGGACCCTCAGAATTTTATTGATGGAATGTTGAGGTCACTTCGGTTGATACATGCTTCCGACACCGAATCGGTGGAGTTAACATCCTATAGATTAAGGGATGTTGCGGTTCATTGGTACACAGTTTGGATGGCTTCACGGGGAGCCAATGTGCCTCCCCCGGTATGGCAAGAATTTGTAGATGATTTCCTCCAACATTACCTGCCTCCAGAAGTTCGGCAAACTAGAGCCGATAAGTTCTTGAATTTGAGGCAAGGAAGCATAAGTGCTTTAGAGTATAGTCTCCGCTTCAATTCCTTGGCCAGGTATGCTTCGGCCATGGTAGCGGATATGGGTGATCGAGTGCACTGATTTGTGAAAGGCCTAGGGCCACATTTGATGGATAGGTTCTTGACTGCGTCCCTTCAGGACAATATGGATATTTCACGCATTCAATCCCATGCTCAAAATTTAGAAGAAAGCCTATAAGAACAAAGAAGTGAGCGTGAGCATGATAGAGGGTATAACAGATGGGCTAGATCTTCGGGTCCGAGATTTTCAGTGACTAGTGCGCCTCCACGGTTTTCAGGCCAGAGATTTGATAGGTCTACTCAAACCGGGCAGAGTCAGAGCTTTTCGGGATCTCAGTTCAAGGGTGATTCGGGTCAGGCGAGGCCACCCGTGCCACGATGCTCCCAGTATAGGAAATTACATTGGGGTCAGTGCCGATTGGGTTCAGAGGTTTGCTATTCATGTGGTCGACCATGCCATATTATGCGTGATTGCCCCTCAGTTAGTGGTAGAGGTAGGACCCAGCCTTCAAGGTCGATAGCCGGATCTTCGCCATCTATACGCCCTATGGGGCCAGGTTCAAATGTGTCGGTCGGCCATGGTAGAGGCAGAGGAGAATCCCCAGTTCTAGCGGTCCTCAGCACTGTATTTATGCTTTGGCTGATCGCCAAGATCTTGAGTCTTCTTCTGATGTGGTCACAGCTATATTATAGGTATTTTCTCATGATGTATATGCTTTGACAGATCTGGGCTCCACATTGTCATATGTTACTCTGTATATTGTGGGTCGATTTAGAGTCAAACCGGAGTCGATCAAACCTTTTGAGGTGTCTATACCAGTTGGTGAATCAGTAATAGCTAGCCGAGTATATAGAAACTGCATAGTTGGGATTTGTGACCGTCGTACTATGATTGACTTGCATGAGTTAAAAATGGTAGATTTTGATGTTATTATGGGCATGGATTGGTTGGCTTCTTTCTATGCCAAAGTTGATTGTAGAATGAAAATGGTTCGTTTCCAATTTCCGGGAGAACCAGTTTAAGAATGGAAAGGGAATACTGCGTCACCAAAAGGTAGGTTTATTTCCTATCTTAAAGCAAGGAAAATGATCACAAAAGGTTGCATTTATCATCTAGTGCGAGTTCAAGATGTAGAAGCTGAACCGCCAACTCTTCAGTCAGTCCCCGTGGTGAATGAATTTCCGGATGTGTTTCCGGAAGAGCTACCAGGCCTCCCTCCCGAGCGGGAGATTGATTTTGCTATTGATGTGTTGCCAGACACTAAGCCTATATCTATTCCACCCAATAGAATGGCTCCCGCAGAGTTGAAGGAGAAATTGAAAGACTTGCTTGACAAAGGCTTTATTAGTCCTAGTTCATCCCCGTGGAGAGCACCCGTATTGTTTTTCCGAAAGAAAGATGGCTCCTTGCGAATGTGCATTGACTATCGGCAACTGAATAAGGTGACGATTAAGAATAAATATCCTCTTCCGAGGATTGATGACTTATTTGACCAATTACAGGGCGCCAAATGGTTTTCGAAGATAGATTTGAGATCCGAGTATCATCAAGTGAGAGTTAGGGAGAAAGATATCCCTAAGACAGCCTTCAGAACAAGATATGGCCATTTTGAGTTCCGTGTGATGTCATTTGGACTAACTAATGCACCGGCAGTATTTATGGATTTGATGAACGATGTGTTGAGGCCCTTCCTAGATTTATTTGTGACTGTATTCATCGATGATATCAATGGTGTATTCTAGATCCGAGGCAGAACATGCGGATTATCTGCGTATTGTCCTTAGGGTTCTTCAAACTCGAGAGTTGTTTGCAAAATTTTCGAAGTGTGAGTTTTGGTTGAACTCAGTGATATTTTTGGGGCACACTGCTTCAGCCGATGGTATTCGGGTAGATAGCCAAAAGATTGAGGCCGTGAAGACTTGGCCAAGGCCCATAACTCCTACGGAGGTTCGTAGCTTTCTGGGCTTAGCAGGTTATTACAGGAGATTTGTAGAAGGTTTTTCTTCTATTTCTGCACCACTCACAAAGCTGACCCAGAAATCAGCAAAGTTTCAATGGACAGATACTTGTGAACGTAGTTTCCAAGAGCTAAAAGATAGATTGACTTCTGCCCCAGTCCTGACACTTCCAGAGGGATTGGAAGGTTATGTTGTTTATTGCGATGCTTCATGCATTGGGCTAGGATGTGTGTTGATGCAACATGGTAAGGTGATTGTGTATACTTCAAGGCAATTACGAAAACATTACAAAAATTATCCAACCAATGACCTTGAATTGGCTGTAGTGATTCATGCATTAAAGATGTGGAGAAATTACTTGTATGTTGTTCATATGGATATTTACACAGATCATAAGAGCCTTCATTATGTCTTCAAGTAGAAAGAGTTGAATTTGTGACAACGACGATGGTTGGAATTGCTAAAAGATTATGTTGTCGATATTTTGTATCATCCCGAAAAGGCAAATATTGTGGCTGATGCTCTTAGCCGTAGATCCATGGAAAGTTTGTGTGATGTACGACCAGAGAAAAGAGAAATGGCTCGTGAGCTCCAGCAGTTAGCTAGCCTAGGAGTTCGAGTAGTGCACTCAGGTAGCAGGGGAACTGCCATTCAGAATTCAGCAGTCTTGTCGCTAGTAGTGAAAGTGAAACAGCGACAATACGAAGATCTCATGCTAATGCATTACAGAGATACACTTCCTCAGAAGGAGAAGTCATCATTTGAGATTACAGGAGATGGAGTTCTCCGATGCCGAGGCAGATTATGTGATCCTGATGTGGCAAGATTACGCCACCAAATATTGAGAGAAGCTCATTGCTCCCGTTATTCTGTCCACCCCGGAGCAACAAAAATGTACCATGATCTTAAATCTATATATTGGTAGAATGGGATGAAGAAGGATATAGCGGAATTTGTAGCTCAATGTCCCAACTGTCAACAAGTAAAAATCGAGTACCAAAAGTAGGGCGGATTGTTGCAGGCTATAGAAATTCCAACTTGGAAGTGGGAAGTAATTAACATGGACTTCATTACAGGCTTGCCCCGTTCTTGACGCAAGTATGACTCTGTATGGGTGATTGTGGATAGGCTCACGAAGTCAGCTCATTTCTTACCAGTCAGAACTACATATATAGCAGAAGATTATGCAAAGCTTTATGTTAAAGAGATAGTACGGCTCCATGGTGTTGCAGTATCGATTATCTCTGATAGAGGGACTCAGTTTACAACTAATTTTTGGAAGTCCTTCCAAAAGGGTTTGGGGACTCAAGAAAGCCTTAGCACGGCATTTCACCCACAGACCAATGGACAAGCTGAACGTTCTATTCAGACTCTTGAGGATATGTTACGGGCATGTATGTTGGATTTCGGAGGAAATTGGGATGATCACTTACCCCTTATTGAATTTACTTATAATAATAGTTATCATTCTAGCATCCAAATGGCACCGTATGAGGCTTTATATAGGCGAAAGTGTAGATCCCCAATTGAGTGGTTTGAAGCAGGAGAGACTAAATTGATAGGGTCAGACTTGGTCCAGCAAGCCATAGAAAAAGTTAAGCTCATACAAGGTCGACTATTAGCAGCCCAAAGAAGTCAAAAGTCCTATGCGGAAAATTGTCGAAGGGACTTAGAGTATTAAGTTAAAGATTGGGTATTCTTAAAGGTGTCTCCGATGAAGGGCGTTATGAGATTTGGCAAAAAGGAGAAGTTAAGTCCCCGATACATTAGGCCTTATGAGATTGTGCGCAAGGTAGGCAAAGTGGCTTACAAGTTAGATCTACCTCCTGATCTGGAGTCAGTTCACCCAGTCTTTCATGCCTCGATGCTTCATAAATGTGTTGTAGATCCTACTAGGATCTTGCCAGTAAATGATGTTCAAGTGATAGAAGAGGTGACTTATGAAGAGGTACCCATTTTCATATTAGATAGGCAAGTACGGAGGCTTAGAAACAAAGAAGTGGCCTCAGCTAAGGTTTTGTGGAGAAACAATAACCGAGAAGAAATGACATGTGAAACGGAAGAAATTATGAAATCCAAGTACCCGCACTTATTTCAGCCCTCGGAAGGGATCCAAGATGAGACATCAAGATCATAAGGTATGTATGTTTTCCTTTTTATGCATTTGGGTCGTGTGTGGACAAACTCTATTGCTATTATGTTGTGGCCCTGTGAGGCATTATTATTATGGGAAGTTGTGATAGGATGGTAGTGCCATATTACAGGGGAACCTTGGCAAAATTGTTATAGAATCCCCGAGGACTTAACATTCGAGGACGAATGTTCTTAAGGGGGGAATATGTTACACCTTGGAATTTCGTTGATGCACAGTAAATACACTAACGAAGAGCACAAAGTATATGGTATTTCAATAAGTAAGGAATGACATTTGATAACCCTAATTAAGATTTCAAAGACATTCGAGGTAGGGGGAGAAAGTTTGCCAAGAGTAGGAAAGGCATACGATATGTATCGGAAAGGATTTAAGAGTAACAAGTTAATGATGATTTAATGATGCTTTGGATAAGAGTTATAACATCCATTAGATCGTTAATGAGGTGATAAACAAGTGTCAAGAAGGTTCCATAAGGATTGGAGATCAAACGAGTCGACGAGAATGAGTTCGGAAGGACTGGGCATTATACGGCCCAACATACTGGCCGTATAAATTATACGGGCCGTATGTTTGGCCGTATAATCATCCCAAATTATCACCCCTCACTGGACCAAAAGTACGACCAAACATACGGTCAATATAATTTATCCGGACCGTAAAATCCAAGCGGGACAGATTTTGTAGTATTAATAAGGGGTCCAAGTTTATTTTATTTCATTTCCCCTTCACTCCCCTTCTCTCTAGAACATTTCTCTACACTTCTCCCACAAGAATTCAAGGGATATTAGTGAACAACTTCATCAAACCAAGAGAATCAAGTGTAAGAAACCTATTAAAGTTCATCCAAAACAAGGAATCCAAGTGAATGTGAAACTAGGGTTTTGCTCAAGTCAAGTGTTTCCACCCAAGGTTCATTCCTACACCATCTAAGGTGCGTTTTATGGTATTTCCATGTTGTTTAAGGTATTGAGAAGTTGAAACACTTGGATTGTAGAATGATATAGAAAATGGGTCATGAATGTGGGAATAGTGTCATTTTTGAGTAATAGCTTGGATTGAGTCATGATTCTTGATGTGTTGTGATTATGGTTATGTTATAAATGATGTTAAGAACATGGGATAGACATTGCATATTAATGAATGTAATCGTGTGCTATGACCATGGATATGGATGATTGGAAGTGAATTGAGAAGTAAGGATAATGTATGTGAATAAAGAGTATTGTTATGATATTGTGAAAGTTATTATTGATGTTTGGGAGTTGATATATGATATGGAGGAAGTCGTATAAATAAAGGAGATGTTGTCCAATTTTCTCTAGCTTTAGTCGTATATGCTAAGCTATCGATTTTCTAATGATAGTATAACTCTAATGAAGGTAGAAACGTGAGCATTGAAGGAGAACGTGCAAGTGATAGAATAGTTGAACGGAAAGGTATGTAAGGCTAACCCTTCTTTCATAAGGCATGGTTCTTTGGCAAAATATCTAATACTCTATGAGCCTATGATGTCCTCCAAATTATGCTATCTTCAAAAGCTACTATGCTCATGATTCTCGATATGTTACGATTGTACTAAATTCCTTATATGATGAGTAATCCTATAAGGATAGATGTAATGAACGACGATAGTAATGATGCTAAAGATGCTTATGAGCTTTTATGTATATGTGTCTATGTATGACTATTATGAAACCCCGAGCTTATATGGCCGGGTAGAATATATACAGTTGGGTACGGATAACCCTGAGCCTTGGTAGGGCCAGGTATGTATACTCACCGAGCCTTGCCATGGCCGGGTATGCGAAACACCAAACCTTCATGGTCAGGCATGCTATGTACATGATATGGATATGTATACGATATAAATATGAGTATAAATACGAATATGCTATGAATATGAAAATGGATACGAATGTAAATGAGTACGGATACGCATATGGATGTATGTACACAATCACGCATTAGAAATGAAAATTCCCTATGAAAAGCAAGTGTTTATGACGATGATACTACTATCTCCCATCCTATGCTATTTATTATGTTGTCTATTATGCTTTCATAATGATGTTGATCATGCTTTACATACTCAGTACATTCTTCGTACTGACGTCCTTTTGTTTGTAGACGTTGCGTCATGCCCGCAGGTGGCCAGGGAGGCAGGCTTGATCCATAGCTTTATTACTCAGGGACTACATAGCGGAGCTCCATTTCATTCGGAGCTACAGCTTTGGTATTTATTCTTTTATGTACATATTTATGGGCATAGTGGGGTCCTGTCTCGCCTATATGATATGACATACTCTCCTTAGAGGCTCGTAGACATGTGTATATGGGTAGATGTGTTTGGCCTTGTCGGCCTATATTTTGGATATCATTTTGTTAGCCTCGTCGGCTTATGTACATTGTTGTGGGCATAGTTTTGATGATGATATAAATGTATTGTTGCCCAATGGAAATAGTATGAATGAGGAATAAAAGTATGATTTAGCTATGTGGCTCACCTAGATGTAAATGTGAAAGTATGATAAGAGGTGCCCGGGTGGGTTAGTACCGGGTGCCCATCGCGGCCCTCCGGTCGGGTCGTGACAGAATTAAAAAGAAATTGAAATTTTTAATTCCTTCTTCATGGAAAGAATTTCCTTGAAGGTGGAATGATAGTGTTGTTCAACATCTTTGAACTTTCCATTGGCATATCTGCATATCTTCCGCTGGCCATCTTTTTCTTCAAAAAGTATCGAGCTCCAATATTCGTTGCTAGCATCAGTCTGCAATATCTTCTTGCCATCTGAGGGGATATGGAGGGCTTTGACTTCTCTGGATATTTCCTTTATTTTTTGAAACGCTTTATCTTGTTCCTTCCTCCAAGCTTGAGGATTTTTCTTGAGCATTTTTGTAAGTGAAAAAATTTAGGGTATGCTGGTCATTATGATAGATGCCCAGGCAATTTTAGAAGAAGAAAGCCAGGAAAATTTTTTGTAAGGGGTATGACTTTTCCATGTATATATTTAGGTTTTTCATATACTTTCAAGTGCTAGCACATGCTTTGTCATGTTTAGGCTTAAGTTTTTCTTGTTTTATTAGGGCCCCCCAAATGTTTATGGGACCTACTTTTAATATAAGTTCGGCTTATAGTAGTCTTCCAACTCCTATATAAAGGAGGCCAGGTAGTACTTGGAAGATCATCAAATAATCATCTTGTAATTTTTGCTATATCAATAAAATGATTGCTTTCTAAATTTCTCTTGTTCTTCTCTTTGAAATGCATGGAAAGGCTAGCCCTTAGTTTAGTATAGGGTTAGGAAATATTGAGCAAGTTAACTTGCTGCAAGTACAAAAGTTTTTCGAAGCTATAACAGCTAAATCTGTAGTGGTGTGAAAGTTTTTTCGAGTTGCGTAGCTTGGCAATCCGTCTTTAGAGATATTGAAGCCAGCCCCGTTGTAGGAAAAACTTTTACATCTATGATCAAATTTACTGTTCGACCATCTTGGCAAGCCATCCTTCGGGATGTTGAAGCCAGGTTGGTGGCAAGCCATCCTTATAGATGTTGAAGCCCAGTCCTCTATGTAAGAAAACATTTGTACTTGTGGTCTTGTTGTCTTGCTTGCTATTTCTTCGCCCTATTGAGTTCAACAATAGAAAGTCATAGAAACAGAAGGTAACGAGAAAGAGTTGTTCACAGAAGCTTCATCACTGTATTCTACTCAGTTATAATATAGTCCTCTCTTGTCAGGATCCCTTATATATATTTTACGTTTTGTTATAAGTCAGTAGAAAGAGTAGAAGAGTTATGGTTACAAGTTACATAGCACTACCATTGTACATATACAAATATGCCCGACCTATGAGCAGAGATATGCCCAGCATATTAGCTAGAGAGTTATGCCCGACCTATGAGTCGGAGAGATATGCCCGGCATATTAGCTAGAGAGTTATGCCTGCCTATGAGTCAGAGAGATATGATCGGCTAATTTGGTGGAGAGATATATCAAGCCCTATATGTTTACCTTCAGGATATCCTTGGTTTCAGTTTGTTTTGTTGATCAGTTTCAGTTCCAGTTATTCAGTTGCCTTCATACCCGGTACATTATTTCGTACTGACGTCTTTTTTTGCAGGGACGCTGTGTTGATGCCCGCAGGTCCTGACAGGTAGCCGAAGACACCACTTCAGTAACGAGTATCAGAGTTCAGCCAATTGGTAATCTCCCCTCATCCGAAGTTACCAGGTCAAAAATTAGTGTTCTTTTGTAGATATGCCGACAATATGGGTAGGTCGAGGCCCTATCCCAACCATATCACAGTTACATTCTCTTTAGAAGCTTGTAAAAATGTCCTATAGATACAGTATGTCAGTATAGAGGCCTTGTCGGTCCTTGTATATACATAGTTTGGGTTTTGCTTCTTGCGATGTACATAGTGGCCTTGCAGCCTGGCGATGTTTACATATATCTTTCGGGGGTGATCCCCAGTTCAATTTAATGTAGTATTTACAAAGTATACGGAGTACGGCCTTGTCGGCCTAAATATCACAGAGTATTGTACAGGTAGTGTCTTCCCGGCCTTTGTTGCTTATTAGGTATTGTCAAAGGTTACTGAGAGGTACACTCGGTCAAGTGAGGTATCGAGTGCCAGGCACACCTGTAACACCTCGTACCTTTAAACTAAGGCGCGTCTATGACTCAGGGATCCCGGAAGCCAAAAAGGGGAGTTTAAGTCAAAAAATCAGACTCAGATCTAATGGTGGCATTCGACGGCCAGAGGGACGGACTATCGATTGATCGACGGACTGCCAAATTGCACCGTCCCTAGGGACCTCATTTAGCAAACTCTCTGGACTTTCTCAAACTACTGACAATACGGTCGAATCGACAGACCGTCAACATGTCGATACACCGTCAATGATGCACAGTAAAAAATCAGACTTAGACCATTAAAGCAACTCGACGGACCGTCAAGTTCACTGTCACTCCTTCCCGATAGCATACAGTATAAATACGCGATTTCATTCAAGAAAATCAGTTTTCACAATTCCCAAGTCCTAGCATGAAGGTTTTCTTCTCCCATCAATTAAAAACATCAAGGTAAGCCATTACAAGCCCTTCCACGTCAATTCTAACACGTATTCATGTAATGTAACAAGGGTTCATAATTCCTAACTTAGGGTCTTCAAAAAAACCCATCTCATGGTTCGAAGTTTAAGCTTTTGGAATTCTATTACAAGTTTTAGAGCGTTTATAGGTATGTAGGGTCCTTATCTACATGTGGGAACATCAATGTTCTTCCCCACGTCACGTTCTTCCATGATTATACGAAAGTTTACCAAACTAGGGTTCCAGACATGTTAATGATAACCCCAAGTACATGTACCAAGATGATATACTATGTTTGTATGATTACTTCGTTATTGTGTTCTTAATATTCCCTTTTGGTTATTGAAAATCTGTCCGTAATCCATGAAAACCTATACCTTGTATTCCATGGGTTCTTACATGCAAGATATGAACTATTATGCTTATTTTCATAAAAATCCTACATGTCTCTATGTTTTCGTACAAGTTATATTATATAGTATCTTCATGTTGTAATACAAGCAACAATCATGTTTACAAGCCAGTTATATAATTCATGGGCTACTAAGCCAATCATATCCATGTTCATGTTTTAGGAATTGCATAGATTACCATGAAGGCCCAGACAGCCTTAAACTACGTATGCCAGCGTAGGATAAGGATCACTCCGCCAGTTAGGACGATAGCATCAGGTTTACTCATTGTGGTTATTAGATCCATTCATTTTAATGTTCATGTCTTGTACCCCGGCAAGGTACAGGATGGCTTAGCGGGTCGGGCAGAGATCAAATGCCACGTTCTTACGTGGTGGTTTCATGTCGGTTATACTAATGCTCTCTCACAGATAACTTTACAGACTTAAATATTTTATTCATTTTACACATACATATTCGTATCCGATGATATTCATATCCATGTTCAATTTAAAGTTTAAGTTTCAGTTCTATTATTTCATGTGCCATGCTTTACTTCATTCAGTTGCTTTACATACTAGTACAATTCGAGTGTACTGAGGTCGCCTTTATTTGCCTGGGGGCCTACATTTCACGATGCAAATTTACAGGACGACAGACCATCACGTATCAGATTTTGGTGAGCCCCATTCCATTCAGGGTTCCAGCTTTACTTTTCCCCATTCCATTCAGGGTTTTAGCTTTACTTTTGTTTATTTCAGTCTTGCAGTTAAGGTATGTAGGGGGCCTTGTCCCGGTAAATAGTTTAGTAGTCAGATTCATGCTAGAGGTTTCATAAACTAGTCAGTTATGTTATGTAAGATATTCAGAGTCATCTAGCCATTTTGGATTATTATTATTATCTTTATTCAGACTATTCTGCATTATGATATTATGCTATTTTCGGACTTATGATTTATGGTCTCACACTTTACTTAAATTATGCATGTTCATAGTTGATGTCGTATCAGTTCATGCCAATGTTGAGTCAGCAAGCCATGTGATTCACTTGGTCGCATGCAGTTAGGCATCGAGTGTCGTGTTAGGCCCAGGCCATGGTTCGGAGCGTGACAAAGTTTAGCATCAGAGCCTAGGTTCAAATGTCTTAGAGAGTCTATGAAACTGTGTCCAGTGGGGTCAATTTTATATGTGTAAGGACCCACACATATAAATAGTTGACTACAAAGGCATCTAGGATTGTCTCACTTCCTTCATACTCTAGTTCGTGCAGTTAGAGCTATACTTTCAGAAATTCTTTTAACTTGTGCGTAGTACTTTTTTCAGACAATGCCTGCGAAACGAATGTACTCCAAGAGGACCACAGCTACCACCCAGAGGGCTACCGCCACTATTACTCTAGAGGTGGAGCCTCAGACTCAGAGGGTTGCACCAGGTACTGCACTTCCAACTACAGGGAGGCAAGTGGAGGTCCATCCCACTGATACTCCATAGCCTGATGCTATAGACATGGATATTAGGGGAGCTATTCAGCTGCTCACCCAAATTGTTACTAATCAAGCACAACGTCAAGAAACGGCTCCTAACGCAGGTGCTAGTAGAGGGTCGAAAAGTTATAGGACCAAGGAATTTCTGAACATGAAGCCTCTGGTGTTCACCGAGTCCATTAAGGTAGAAGATCCCCAGAACTTCATCGATGGACTTCAGAAAGTCTTTCGTGTTAAGCATGCTACGGAGACAGATGTAGCAGAGTTGGGAGCTTATCAGTTGCAGGATGTTGCTCATATTTGGTATGAGACATGGGAACAGTCACACAGGGAGGATGCATCTTCAGCAACTTGGGATGAGTTTGTTAATGCTTTTATTGATCACTTCCAGCCAATTGAGGTTACAGAGGCGAAGGCCTATGAATCTGAGAGACTCAGGCAGAACAGTATGAGTGTGAATAAATATTATCTCAAGTTTGATTCTTTGTATAAGTTTGCTCAGTATATGCTTCCTGACATGAGGGCCATAGTTAGGAGATTTGTGTTGGGCCTTACACCCGACTTGTATGGCGATGTGAATACTGCTGCTCAAAACGACAAGATAACTATACCAAAATGGTTGCCTTTGTTCAGGGTCTTGAGGACCGAATGAAAGAGGAGGAGGGTCTGCAGAAAGAGAAGGACAGGGAATTCAATAAAAAGAGCTTAGTCTGCAGGTACCTTCAGTCATGAGGGAGGTGGAGGCTGAAAATTCAACAAAAATAGATCACTAGGACCTTCTCCATCTGCAGCCAGTGCCCCAGTCCCAAAGTTCAAGAATGATCAGAAGAGGTAAAATTTTAGGCCAACTTACTTTTACTCTCGGGCTAGTATGGATCAGCAGGCTTACGATAATCCGATTTGCGATAAATGTGATAAGAGGCACCCAGAGAAGTGTCGTATGGGCATGGGTATATGCTATGGGTGTGGCCAATGAGGCCATTTTCAGAGAGACTTTCCATCAGCAAGACAAGGTACTGGAGGAAATGTGGCTCAGTCCACAAATTCAGCAGCTCCTCATAATTCTCAGCACAGTCAGGGCACGGTGCCGCCAAGGCTAGCAATGCGAGCGGAGGTCAAAGACGCTTGTATGCTTTAGTAGGTCATCAAGATACAGAGGTACGTCCAGATATTGTCACAGGTACACTAACAGTCTTCACTTTTGACGTCTATGCCCTTATTGACTCAGGATCTACCTTATCTTATGTAAGCCCATTTGTTGCTAAAACATTTGGGATTGAACCAAAAAAGTTGTATGAACCTTTTAAGGTGTCCACCCAAGATGGGGAATCAGTTATAGCTAAACGTATTTATAGGGGTTACCTTATTTTAGTCTATCATAGCAGGACCATAGCCGACTTAGCAGAGTTGGAGATAGTATACTTTGATATAATCATGGGTATGGATTGGTTATCTTCATGTTATACCACAGTAGGTTGTAGAAAGAAAATAGTGAGATTTGAGTTTCCTAATTGTTACACCCCAACGAGGGGCATGACGGGCTCCGACCCATAGGCCGGGAACCACCTGACTTAACAGTTACCTTGAACTACATATAACATAACTCAAAGAATACCTGCACGCAGAAAGGGCCTAACATAAAAATATCCGGTAATCTAACATATATGTGCATATGTGAACCAATAAGGTCGTTACAACATCATGAGTATCATAGAGCCAGCAAGGCTACATAACTTGCTAACTACGTACAAATGTCTACAGACCTCTATGGAATATAAACAGTAGGAAGGATGGGACAAGGCTTCGTCATACCCATATGTACAAATCAAAATATCATACCAAAATAGACTGCAGCTCCGAAACAAGTGGAGCGCACGGACTGCAGCTGAGGGAAGATCCTACTACACTGGGTTGCTCGCCTAATTACCTAAACCTGCAGGCATAAACACAGCGTCCACAAGAAGGGACGTCAGTACGAATAATGTACTGAGTATGTAAGGCATGAATAACAACATAATACAGATATAAAAAGTAACATGAAATAAGAGAGAGATAACATGTACGTATGGATGCCTCTTGAGGCATATGTCATGCATGCTTAACTTTAAAAAAAAACATTTTTATACATATATATAGTACCGTGCCCGGCCATTAAGGCTCGGTGTTATCATCATTAGCCCGCGTCCGGGACGATATCATAACATGCCCACTACAGTGGTGTGCACATCTGCGTGCCATGCCCGGCCGACTATAGCGCGGCATGGTGTTAGAAAATACATACATACATATATATAAAGCATGCATGAGAGCCCAATCAAAAGCCACAACTATATCGGAGTGACGTAAGGTCAGTAGCCTCCAATTATATTATGGATCAATCATCATCGTTTATCCCACCTTGAAGGAACAAGGGTCATAAGGTGAGATTACCAACAATGAAGGAAATTAAGAAATTGTAAAGTAAGCTCAATCATCTCATAATAATATGAAGCTCATGTACTTGGAAATCTCTATGAATAAAATTATCTCATAATAACATGAAATCTGTATGCCTTGGAGCTTTGATAAATAAATCCCTCATAATCATCGTCATGGTTATCATAAAAAAAAACTATTCATCTTTAGCATCATAAAAACTTTAAGAGTCATGAATCTCTAACATTCTTGGAAATGAGGATTTGTATGGAATTCATGCATGGGTTGGTAGGAAAAGAATCCTGCCTTTAGAAGCTCAATAACATCATAAGGATCATGGGATTCGTGGACTTCTAGCATTTGTGGAACCAAGGATATTATGGGTATGACACAAAGGTTTATAACAAAAGGATCATGCCTTTAGAAAAAAAAGGACTAGCCTTAACATACCTGGAGGCTTATTTCTGGACTTTCCAACTTACTTCCTGTCTTGAAATTTTCTTAAGATCGTTCACAATCCCGTAATCTACATATAAAACAATTCACACTATGATTAGACTCATCCTCACATGTTCGTCTTAAGCCTTTAATTCGAATCCAAATAGAATCTGCCGAAATTCGGGTAGCATCTCCCCTGTATAGATGCCTAGCCCAAAATCACAATACCAACAACCAATAACAACAACATCAATACCAAAATCAACAACAATATCATCAAGATTCTACAAGATAAATATGCACAATTTCATACAAAACTTTCTTCAAACCTCAATCCATACGCCAACAACACTAACGCAATAATTATAACTCTTATTCTCGTAACTATTCCTAAATTAATATTAATAAAAAGAGATTCATACCTTACTTTTGCTGAAATATCAAAATCTTCAATGTTTAATTAAATCCAAGTCAAATCCAACACAAAACAAAACTATAATCACGACTATACGTTACTCAGACCTCGATCAATACTCCGTCACTTGAAAATTATGTAAAATCCTTACTTTGTGGTGTATATAAGCTCTCCTATGTTGGCTGAGCTTTCTAGAGTATTTGGGAAGTTTTTTATGGAGAAAAGGATGGATTTTAGCCTTTATATAGTGGATTAAAGTCGGTTGACACTGTAGCACTGTGCACTGTGGCACTGTAGTAGTGTGCGACGCTGTGCGTTCACGCAGTGCAGTCCCCTGCTATGCCTGCCTAACTTGTAACGTCCATAATTTTCTACTCCGACACCGTATCGATGAGCGGTTTGTTGCGTTGGAAACTAGACTTCATGAACTTCAATTTAGGCTTTTGCTTTGCTTCAAAACTCCACATATGCTAGAAGATATTCTTCCTCAAAGTTGGGCCAAAATTGCCCTTCATGTTTTTCTCCAAAATTCCAAAAACTTAATTCCCTTAGTTTACTTGCTCTCCAATCCTCCCATAGCTTACTATATGAACTTAAACCCTCATAACCAAAAATATTGGTGCACATATTCTCATATATCCTTGAAAGTAACTCCAGTATCCAGACATAAAACATCCAACACTTTTAAATCATAACGCACGAAACTACGGGGTGTAACACTAATGAACCAGTCATAGAGTGCAAGGGAAATTCAGCAGTACCCAGGGGTAAGTTTATTTCCTATCTAACAGGGTTTATTTCCTATCTAACAGCCATAAAGATGATTTTCAAGGGGTATATTTATCACTTAGTTCGAGCCAGGGATACAGATGTCCAAACTCTAGCTCTCCAGTTCGTACCAGTCGTTAATGAGTTTCTAGAGGTCTTCCCAGAAGATCTTCCCGGAGTTCCTCCTGATAGGTAGATTGACTTTGGAATTGATCTACTTCCCGACACTCAGCAAATATCTGTTCCACTAGATTGACTCCAGTAGAGTTAAAAGAGTTAAAAACCCAGTTGAAAGATCTCCTTGATAAGGGATTTATTAGGCCAAGTGTTTCACCTTGGGGTGCGCCAGTCTTGTTTGTCCGAAAGAAAGATGGTTCCTTACGCATGTGCATTGATTATCGTCAGTTGAAAAAGGTCACCATTAAGAACAGATACCCCCTTCCCGGGATAGATGATTTATTTGGCATACTTCAAGGTGCCCAGTGCTATTCCAAGATTGACCTCAGATCAGGATACCATCAATTAAAGGTTAAGGAAGTTGATGTTCCGAAGACCACTTTCAGAACTCGTTATGGTCATTTTGAATTTCTTGTCATGTCATTCGGATTGACAAAACACACCAGTTGCTTTCATGTATCTCATGAATAGGGTCTCCAAGCCTTATCTTGATCTATTCGTCATTGTCTTCATTGATGATATTTTGGTGTATTCTCATAGTGAGGTTGAACATGCAGAACATCTCAGAATAGTGTTGCAGACACTTCAAGATCGTGAGCTTTATGCTAAATTCTCAAAGTATGACTTTTGGTTCAAGTCAGTGGCGTTTGTAGGTGAAAGCGTGAAAGTTGATTTTCAAAAAATTGATGCCGTACAAAATTAGCCCAGACTCACCTCAGTTTCCAACATAAGAAGTTTCTTAGGTCTGGCAGGCTATTATAGACGTTTCGTAGAGGGATGTTTCTCTATTTCAGCTCCGTTGACTAAGTTGACTCAGAAAAAGATTAAGTTTTAGTGGTTAGATGCATGCGAGCAAAGCTGTGAAAATTTGAAGAAGAGGTTGACTTCTGCTCCAATTTTGTCGCTACCAGAGGGAACCGAAGGGTTCGTTGTATATTGTGATGCTTTGGGAATTTGTCTTGGATGTGTTTTAATGCAGAATGGTAAGGTTGTGGCTTATGCATCTCGTCAACTTAAGAGTCATGAAAAGAATTATCTGATCATGACTTAGAGTTAGTAGCCGTAGTTTTTGTACTTAAGATATGGCGTCATTATTTGTATGGAGTTCACGTTGATATTTTCACTGATCATAAAATCCTGCAGTATATGTTCAAGCAAAGGGAGCTGAATCTTAGGCAGAGAAGATGGCTTGAATTGCTTAAGGACTATGATGTGGATATTCTCTATCATCCAGGGAAAGTGAATGTGGTAGCTGATGCTCTTAGTCGGCGTTACATGAGAAGTGGAGCTCACGTTGAGGTAGATAAAAGAACTATGACCAAGGAAGTTCACCGTTTAGCTAATCTAGGAGTTCGACTCTTGGCCTCCGAGGACGGTGGTGTTGTTGTTCAGAATAGGGCTTATTCCTCCTTAGTGGCTGAAGTGAAGGAGAAGCAGTTTAATGATCCTATTTTATTGCAGCTGAAAAGGGAGATTCACAAGCATAAGACCACGGCTTTTGAACAAGGGGGGATGATGGTACGTTAAGGTACCGAGGCAGATTATTTGTTCCAGATGTAGATAAAGAGCGAATTTTGTCAGAAGCTCACAATTCTAGATATTTCATTCATCCAGGTTCCACTAAGATGTATCATGATCATAAAGAGATTTATTGGTGGAAGAATAAAAGAAAGAATGTAGCAGATTTTGTGGCTAAGTGTCCGAATTGTCAACAAGTGAAAGTCGAACACCAGAGGCCTAGTGGGTTGGCTCAGAATATTGATATTCCCATTTGGAAATAGAAGATGATAAACATGGATTTCATAACAGGTCTACCTCGCACATCCCGTAGACATGACTCGATTTGGGTGATTGTGGACCGACTTACTAAGCCAGCGCACTTCTTGCCAGTTAAAACCACCGATTCAGCAGAAGATTATGCCAAGTTGTATATTCGTGAGATTGTTAGATTGCATGGGACCCCAGTGTCTATTATTTCAGATCGTGGGGCTCAGTTCACAGCGAAGTTCTGGAAATCCTTTCAGAAGATATTGGGTACTAAGGTGAACCTCAACACAGCTTTCCACCCTCAGACAGACGGCCAGACAGAGCATACCATTCAGACTCTTGAGGATATGTTGAGAGCATGCGTCCTAGATTTTAAAGGTAATTGGGATGATCACTTGCCTCTCATTAAGTTTGCTTATAATAATAGTTATCATGCTAGTATCAAGATGGCACCGCTTGAAGCCTTGAATGGGCGAAGGTGTAGATCACCTATTGGTTGGTTTGAAGTTGGTGAAGCAGAACTGCTAGGACCAGATTTGGTTTACTAGGCTATGGAGAAAGTCAAGTTAATTCAGGAGCATTTGAAATTGGCTCAGAGTCGCCAAAAGTCCTATACAGATGTGAGGTGAAGAGACTTAGAGTTTCAAGTTGATGATTGGGTATTCCTTAAACTCTCACCCATGAAGGGTGTTATGAGATTTGGGAAGAAAGGGAAGCTTAGCCCCAGATATATTGGACCTTATAGAATCCTGTGAAGGGTTGGTCAAGTAGCTTATGAGCTTGAATTGCCACAAGAGTTAGCTGCTATTTATCCAGCATTCCATGTGTCTATGTTGAGGAAGTGTGTGGGAGACCCGTCATTGGTTGTTCCTGCTGATACTATACCAATTAAGGATGGCTTGACTGGTGAAGAGATCCATGTAGCAATTCTTGATCGTCAGGTTCGCAAGTTGAGAACTAAAGAGGTTGCCTGAGTAAAGGTTTTTTTAGGAGTCAGAAAGTCGAAGAGGCTACATCGGAAGCCGAAAAGGACATTAGATCAAGACATCCCTATTCGTTTAAATAGCAAGCAGAGAACGCTCAAGGTAACCCTTCCATAATCCATGCCATGTCTCATATTTCACGCTCATGTATCTAGTGCTCATGTTCCATGTCTCAGTATTCATGTTTCCATGTAAACATGTCATGTTAATTCGGTCCCCATGTTTGATGTCATGTTTCTTTCATGTTCATGTATTCAAGCCATGTCCAGTCCCACTCCTAACCATGATCCATCATTCAATGACGAATGATCCCAAGGGGGAGATATTGTAACACCTCGTACCTTTAAACTAAGCCGTGTCTATGACTCAGGGATCCCGAAAGCCAAAAAGGGAAGTTTAAGTCAAAAAACCAGACTCAGTTCTACTGGTGGCATTCGACGACTAGAGGAACAAGATTGTCACACCCCGACGAGGAGCATGACGGGCACCGACCTATAGGCCGGATACCACCTGGCATAACAGTTACCATGATTATCATATAATATGACTCAAACATGACTCGAAGGACACCCGCACGGAGAAAAGGCCCAAATACAGAAATATGCAATATATATATATATATATATATACACACACAAGTAAGCTGACAAGGCTATCAGGAGAATACCGAAAAAAAAACATGACCAACAAGGCCAGACATAATGTCTACATACCCCATTGTGTCTATAAGCCTCTAAGAGTGCATATGAACATATATCATGATAACATAAATATATCGAAAGATAGCAAGTCCGGAGTAGTGGCACTTGCTGACACCCGCTAAAGCTGGAAGTCCTACTGTGGTTGTGATCCTCTGCTACACCTGTCAGGACCTCCAGCACGAATTGCAGTGTCTTGTAGGATGGGACGTTAGTACGGATAAAAGTATCAGTATGTAAGGTAGGAATCAATGACATAAGTAAGACAGAAAAATAAAGAGGATAGAATTAACCTGAGCCATCTGAGAACGTACAATATGCAATGCATAAGTTTAAAAATCTTATGCAAGTATATATATATATAGTACTATCATCATCGTGTCATTATCATATCATCATCATCACACGCTCGGGGCATCCCGTACCCGGGGTATCATCATAATATGCCACTGCAGTGATGTACACATCTAAGTACCTGCCCGGCCGACTATAGCGCGGCGCGGCATAGTAAAATAGTGCAATATATATATATATATATATATATATATATATATAATGCATGAGGAGTCAATGAGATGACATTGGGCCTCTCGAAGTGACGTAAGGTCGGTAACCTTCGAATGAATTATGGAATTAGTATCAAATCCAAGAAAATAACTTAATGATGATAAACACGATAATATTTCAAGAATCAATCAAATAATTAAGACATTAAAGTTTGAAATCCATAACATAGGAATGGAGTGAATTGTTATGGAACGCTCGTATTCATATTCTAGTTGGATTCGTGCTTAAGAAAGAGGGAAACAAACACCTTACATACCTTATTCGTCAAGTCGCTACTCGAAAGAATAATTTATTCCAATGCTTTCCCTTCACCCGAACCTATATTGAGAAATATATCCTTAATCATATTCCATCATGTTCATACATCAACTTAGCTAAGTTGTATATCGAAGGATGATTCGGGTTAAGAGAATTCGAGCAGCATTTCCCCTATATCATCTACTCCCTCCAAATTCCAAAACAACTCCCCAAATATCATTAACAACATCAACAATAACATAATCAAGATACTACATGACAAACATTTACAGATCCGTCCGGAACTTCCTTCAAAAATCAGTTCATAAGCCAACAACATCAATATATCAAACTACGACCTTTATACTATGTTTTTTTTTACTTTAAATCATTAAAATCCTCCAAAAACAACTCAATATCAAAAACATCAAATTCAATGCAACCACCAATTCATCTAATCAACCATAATTCAATATAAGGTTTTTCATCTTTCGCTCAATCTACTAAATACGTTATAATCTAACGAATATAATCTTGAATCAATGTAATTTCATGGATATAAAGAAAGGATCTTACCATATTAACTTCCAATTGATCGTTGATGGTTTCAAACCCAAGATCCCGTCATCTTTCACCTTGCTTCGCAATAATCACGATAATATGATGTTTCCACGAGCTTCCCGAGCCTAGATTACATAAACTCCTTGTGATTTCTTGGTTTTAATGATAAGAATGTTGGGAGAGGTGTGCTAGATGTTTCTAAACCTCTAAGGGTGTAAGAATGAGGTATAAATGGGTGGGAGTTGGTATTTATAGGGTGGAAGGTCGGTTTCCACCGACTCAATTGCCCTTCGCGTTCGCGAGGCCTAGGCTCACGTTCGCAGAGAAGCCTCTGGCAGCCTATCTTGAAACGCCCATAACTTTCTACTCTGATGATGTATCGACGAACGATTTACTGCATTGGAAACTAGACTCAATGAACTTCAAGTGACATAGTTTATGCATTCCATAACTCCTCATATTCTAGGAGGTACACCTCCCTCAAGTTGGACCAAAAATTATGTCCGAAATTCCACCAAATTATCCCAAATTTTTGACAAACTTAATTCCTTCATTTCGCTTGATCCCAGAACCCTTAGATACTCTCTTAATACTTGTTAAAGGTATTTCTTAACCTTATAAGAGCGCCATGACCTCTCCGTCTTACGTTACTTTACTTACGACGCAAACGACGAGAAAATTTTTTGAGGTGTAACAGGATCGTCGATTGATCGACGGCCTGTCAAATTGCACCATCCCTAAAAAATTTGTTTTGCAAACTCTCTGGACTTTCTCAAACTACTGACAGTACAGTCGAATTGGCGGTCTGTCGACGCCATCAAAAATCAGACTCAGACTACCAAAGCAACTCGATGGACCGTCGACAAAATGACGGACCTTTAAGTACACCGTCAATCCTCCTCGACAACAAATAGTATAAATACGACTTCATTCAAGAAAATAAATTTTCATAATTCCCAAGCCCTAGCACGAATGTTTTCTTCTCCCATCAATCCAAAACATCAAGGTAAGCCATTTCAAGCCCTTCCAAGTCAATTCTGACATGTATTCATGTAATCTAACAAGGGCTCATCATTCGTAACCTAGAGTTTTCAAGAAAACCCATCTCAAGGTTCGAAGTTAAGCTTTTGGAATTCTATTACAAGTTTTGGAGCGTTTACAGGTATGTAGGGTTCTTATCTACATGTGGGAACATCATTGTTCTTTCCCACGCCACATTTTTCCATGATTATACCAAAGTTTACCAAACTAGGGTTCTAGACATGTTCATGATAACCCTAAGTACATGTACCATGATATACCATGTTTGTATGATTACTTCGTTATTGTGTTCTTAATATTCCCTTTTGGTTATTGAGAATCTGTCTATAATCCATGAAAACCTATACCTTGCATTCCATGGGTTCTTACATGCAAGATATGAACTATTATGCCTATTTTCATAAAAATCCTACATGTCTCCATGTTTTCGTACAAGTTATATTATTTAGTATCTTCATGTAGTAATACAAGCAAGAATCATGTTTACAAGAAAGTTATATAATTCATAGGCTACTAAGCCAACCATATCCATGTACATGTTTTGGGAGTTGCACAGATTACCATGAAGGCCCAGACAGCCTAAAACTACGTATGCTAGCGTAGGATAAGGATCGCTCCACCCAATTAGGACGATACCTTCATGTTTACCCATTGTGGTTATTGGATCCATTCAGGTTCATGTTCATGTCTTCTACCCCAGCAAGGTATAGGATGGCTTAGCTAGTCGGGCAGAGATCAGACGCCACATTCTTACGTGGTGTTTATATGTCGGTTATACTAATGCTCTCTAAAGATATCTTTACAGACTTAAATATTTTACTCATGCTACACATATATATTCATGTCCATGTTTAGTTTACAGTTTCAGTTTCAGTTCTAGTTCTATTATTTCATGTGCCATGCTTTACTTCATTCAGTTGCTTTACATACCAGTATAATTCGAGTGTACTGACGTCCCCTTTATTTTCCTGGGGGCCTACATTTCACGATGCATATTTACAGGACGACGGATCAGCTTTTGGTGAGCCACATTCTATTTGGGGTTTTAGCTTTACTTATGTTTATTTCAGTCTTGCAGTTAAGGTATGTTGGGGGACTTGTCCAGGGAAACAATTTAGTAGTCAAATTCATATCAGAGGTTTCATAGACTAGTCAGTTATGTTATGTAAGATATTCAAAGTCGTCTAGCCATTTTGGCTTATTATTATTATTATTATTATTATTATTATTATTATTATTATTATTATTATTATTATTATTATTATTATTCAGACTATTCCGCATTATGATATTGTCAGACTTATGATTTATGGTCCCACACTTTACTTAATTATACATGTTCATAGTTTATTTCGCATCAGTTCATGCCCATGTTGATTCAGCAAGTCATGTGGTTCGCTCGGTCACATGCAGTCAGGCATCGAGTTTCGTGTTACGCCCAGGCCATAGTTTGGGGCGTGACAACACCTCGCCAGATTTGGGGCGTGACAAACTTGGTATCAGAGAAGGTCGTGTCTTAGGGACTCTACAAAGCCGTGTCTAGTAGAGTCTTACTGATCCTCAGAATTCCAATGATCAGCTAAGTAGAATATTTAAAGTCATGGATGCTCAGAGGATGGAGGCAGCAGAACCGGCAACTTTTATACCCTTAAGATTAATTGCGATCAGATGGTGTTGTAGGGCATAGATTTATACATGTAAGATATGTAAGGTGAAAGTAACCGCAAGTCAAATAGCAGACCTTAGTAATGACAAATCGGAGTAGAGTTATGATATAGTGTGAACTACCTAGATGTAGTAAAGCTCTAAGGGTAGATAACCTGGGCTATGAAGCAGAATATGGCAGTAGTCGTAAGTTTTACAAATTACCAAGCAAGGAGCTTTAGTATACATGCCTAGAGAAACACCTTGTTATAGTCTTGTTTACCTTCATAAAGTGAGGCCTAGAAATTGGCTATAAGAGTTAAAAGGAAAGAGTTGACAGAAGGTCGTGTTACTTATAAGTTCGGGAGAGTCCCGACGATCAGTTCTAATGAATGGAAGAAACCTAAAAAGGAAATACCCTGAGTTCTAATTGGTTTACGGAATGGTTGCCTAGATGGAACGGACCGTACTAAATTGTTCGTATGAACCGATAAGTTATAAGACCAGTAAGCGCATCAGTTTAACATTCAAGGATGAATGTTCCAAAGGGGGGAATGATGTTACTTCCCGCATTTTCATACGTTAAGTACGTCGTAAGTCCATTGACGTAAGCTCAAAAATGAGATCATCCTTGAAATTATACAAAGTAAGTTAATCATAATAACTTGGAGATTAAAAAAGTTTAAGAGCACGATCATCAAGTACCAAGAGGGTTAGAAGTTAAACGAGTCGAAGAAAATAAGTTTTGTAAAAAGTCGGCAAGTTGGGAATGTTATAACTTGTACTTTTAGGGTATGATTAGGAGTGTTTAACATGTTAATAAGGTCATTTTATGTTGTATTTGAATTGTATAATAATCGTATGTTAAGTTTTGAAGTCAAACGAGTTGTAAAATGAAAGTCGACAAAAGTCGTTGCAAGTTACCTTCATAAGTTCGCTGAAATTTGGGTCGGATGTCACAGAGCTCTTCTCACTATCTACTTAGAGTTACGGGGTGATCCAGGCGTTCTACAAGTCTAGTTTCCAATGCTTAAATCGTTTGTCGATGCGGCGTTCAAGTAGAGAGATATTCGCGTTTTCGCGAGACTGCGCAAGCAGCTCCCTTTGCGACCCACATAGTCGGTGGAAACTTATCTTATTGTATATAAAATTGTGGATCAACTTTGGGACTTCATTTCTCATCATTTCAGATCCTAAATACTCCTAAGACATCTCCCTATCATCTAAGTAAAGTTCTACAAGAGATTGAAGTGACTTTTCCTTTGAAGATCATAGAAGTGAAAGTATAAGCCTGTTCTTTCCTTGTTATGGTGAGATTGAGATTCCTTCAAGTTGAAGCAAGATATAAGTGGACTGATTTCATGCAAATAAGGTAAGACTCACCCTCTCCTACATGTGTAAGGGTTTATTGAAGCTTTTGAAGTGTTGTTTGGTTAAGAACTTGTGGGATAAAGGTTGGAAATGATGTTTAAGGTGTTGTGTAGTAATGGACTGTTTTGAAGCCATGGTTGTGATATGTTGTCACTGGAAATTGATTGTATGGCTGGGAAATGATGTTGTTATTATTGTTCTTGTGTTGTTGATGTTGTTTTGAGCATATGGAAAGTAGAGGGAAAGAGGGGAGGTACTTCCGGATTTCATATAAGCAAGTTTGCCGCTTTTTGGCTATTGTTAAGCTTCTTATGTTATTAAAAGATTGTGTTTCCATCTTATAGACCAGCGTATTGGTGAGACACTTGAGGGATTGTGAAGAACAACTATGGTGAAAGGTATGTAAGGTTTTCTTTCATCTTTTTGGCATAATTCTAGAAGTTACGTCCTCTTTATAATATATTCAAGGGGACGATTTGATGTATGCAATATAACTTGATGTTTGAGGTGTCTACGAGACGACGAGTAGTGTCATGATAGAAGTGAATCATTCTTAATAGTATTTCCCTCTGATTAACCTCTAACAGTAAATGGAGCTTCCGAGATGTGTAGTACCTTTTCATACCAAAGAGTTTAGAATTAAGCAGAGTTAGTCATACGCGAATAGTTCAATAAGTTAGCCAAGTATATAGGTTACAAAATAAGAAGAATGAGTGCAGCTTATAGACCATCGCAATATTCAGTACCCATATATATATATATATATATATATATATATATAGTTACATGCTTACGAAAGTGATAAGAAACCACGAGGATGGTTATATTACCCCTAAGCCAAAGTGAGACTATGCCTAAGGCCAAAAAGAATTAAGGAGGGCACACGTTGAGTATTGAGTTATAGAGATAGATTGTCACTTGTGAGAGACAAACTCAAAGAAAAGAAGATCTTTACTCAGCATACTGGAACTTAAGAATAGCAAGCAGACTTGCTAACAAAAGGACTTGGTTATGCACAACATCTTTAGTTATTGAGCAAGCTTTGAGTGCTTAACATTTTACACCCTCCAGCTTGAAGGGGAGTGTGAGAATTAGTTAGTTAAGTGTGCAATTAGAGTCAAGTCAGTTAGGGTTGTTAGAAGTGGGGTCAAATGACAACTGTCAAACGACAGTTGTAGCCAGTTGGAGTTAGTTGACTGAAGATGAGATTATACTCATCTACATATACATATTTGTAATCACATTTGAGCAAGCGATGAAAATGATATTTCTTCTTCCCAATTATTCATCTCACTAGATATGTGCTCTCTCAATCGATTCTCTCTAGATTTAGGTTATCCCAACTAAATGACTAAATCAATTGAATATATACATCATAGATTCAGTAAATTCAGAATAAGCCTTAGAGATTTGTATGACTATAGATCATCTCTATTACAAATAAGAGGAGAATTTTAAAATAAAATTATTTCTGGTATAAAAATATAAAATCTTTTTTAGACGGACTAAAATAAGAAGTGTTCTACGAATTGGAACAGAGGGTGTAACTTGAAAGGTACGGATGAGATCAAGAGACCACACCGACTACGCCTGACTATTGCAAACAAAGTTTGAATATGTATGAAAGATGCAAGATGATTCTATCAAGAGTCAAACTAGTGACTAGACGAGTTTATACAGATATTAATTTGGTTGGTCAAAAACTCCTAAGAGTTTGTCTCGGTCGCGGATTTCCTTGGGGAAGCAACAGCCATATGCAGATACTACGAAGCTTCTTTGTGGTGTAGCATGTCCTAGTCATGATAATTAAGGGCTACTAATGATCTATTTTTGTGCATGACTTTTGCAAAGTTAGTAATTATCTCGTCATCTTGTTACTACAACTAAATGTCAAACCTTCCGTGTGAATAGGTTTTGTTGGGCTAAAACAACCTAAAGATATTCTAAATATAGTGTGATATTGTTCGTCTTGGACCAAGTCTGCACGGTTTTTCCAAAAGACCTTATACTATTAAGAGCATTCAACACCTTATAAATAGCTTACTTTTGTTTTTTAACTATCAATGTGGGACTTTATTTAGACACACCCAATAATCTTCCCCTTGAACCAAGTTTCACATGATTCATTACCATTCATATGCTAATTTGGAAATTAATGGTGTGTCACCCACATCAATCAAGTATCTGTGTCCATTTTGTGTATGTGTTTTTGAAGCTATGGGTAAAGGTAGCAAACCTTTCCGCAAACGGGCAAAGGCACTAAGACGGGTCCTATGCCATCTCCATACTCGCCTCGCCAAACCATTAGTTGTAATACTAGTTGTCGGGCTAAAACAGTTCAAAAATACTCTTAATGTAGTGTGGTATTATACGCTTTGGGCCAACCCCGCATGATTTACCCCGAAAAACCTAACACATTCAACACCTTATAAGTTGCTTACTTTTCTTTTTCAACTACCAATGTGAGACTTTATTCAGACACAACCTTCGGGCCGGGGACATAATCTTTATTCATTTACTCATAGTTCAGTGATATGCATTTTATCTCAATTTACAATTTCAAAAAAGGGAAAAAGAAAAAGAAAATCATGGATCAGTTTTAATGAAGAAGGTCAAAGTCTTGGTTAAGAGAGCTGTCAAGTGTAGACAATTGTGAGCGCGTTAAAGAAATATTTTCAGAGATGTTTAAGTATATCTTACTGGATTCACCTGTTTCCATTGACTTGGATTTGGATTCATCTATTTAACGAGATCAAGAGAGTGTTTGAGATCGGTTCTTCTTATGTAACTTTTGAAAGTTAGTATAGATCATATGTTCCAGAGCCACCGATGGTTGTATTATTCTTATATCAACTGATTCACCTTACAACATTTTTCTTCCTAATCTTAGTCAACTGCACCTTTCCATCATCTTACAGCTTTTCGTATGAAGTCGAGAGCAAAAAATGTGATGGTGCTTACAACTGTGGAAGCTTAAATAGTGTTAAGTATCTTTTCTGGGGTGTTGGTAGACAATAAAGATTACGCGGCAGCGACAATTTATTTCTAAATTGCAAAGATAATCAGACCACGTTATCTGTTTTGATATCTGTTTCTTACTACTACAGAGATACCATTGGCTATAAACCTTCAAAATTTCATGTACTAAATTAACCAATCCGAGCTCCGGATGAGGATCATTCATGATAATCTTTGGAATAATGTTTGTCCAGGATCTTCTTCTATATGTATATGTGTAAAAAACAAGTATAAATACTGTTAGAACAAATATGTTTTTCAGAACTCATAATGTCTAAATTTCGAATCCTTAACTGCAGGTACACCGAAGAAAATAGATTCATAAACACACACTATGGCTGCAGTCCTGAGGTCCTGTCAAGCGTACAGCCGCCTAGCAATATTAGTTGTTCTATAATAGGAACAATCAACACTGGTGTGTTCTTCAGCAATGGATTTGTTACAAATGTTGAAGGATGTTCCTTCAGCATAGTGGATCCTCTTGTTTCCACTGCTTATAAGAAATTATGGGACTCGACTCTAACGATGCAAGAGGCTCTGGATGAGGGGTTTGAAGTGGATTATAGTGATGTCTCAGGTGGGACTCAACCAAACACTAATATTGCAAGAAATATTCGTTTAACAACAGGTATGACTCTCTTCCTCCTGCTTCATGCTCTTTTTTTTGTTTTTTTTTTTTTGGTTTGGTTGAAATGGGAAAATCTTATTCAACCAGTAGGAAATTTTACACCGCCTGCTCATTGTACTCTAGAGACAGATCCAAACAAAAATAACCTCTATGCTAACCTGCAATATCCACTAGCCATATTCCACCTAGGAAGGGTGAATTGGCTTACAAATTGTACCAAGGATAGTTATTGCGTCTATCAAGTATTGGCTTCCATTTACAATGAGTTTTCCCAGCTATTTGTATCATTAAAACTGTATCTCTAACTCGTGGTTGAGATCTTCTATTATTCCCCTCTGTAACGGCCCTAATCCAACTGTTAAGGGTATTTCCGCTTGGGGCCTAGGTTCAGACGAATTTGTCTATTGGGTTTTAACCCAAAAGGCGCCTCAACAGTTGATATTGAACTCATTCTTATAAGGTCCCTAACTTTCTTCTCCCATTTCGATGCGGGATCACCTAAGGTGTAATGTGCACCCCTTCTTCAAAGGCTCTCTCTCTCTCTGTCATGGGTGTCACACTCTCATTCCAAATATGATGGACTACCGCTGCAACACCAACTCCAAGGATTGTCCAGTGTTGGTTCCTGCTCTTCACCTTCTGAGACAGCCATAGCACCTCAGGATCCCATTGATCAATTTGTCTGCTGATCCTCAACCAAACAAGAGTCTTCTGCCATAGAAATTGAGAATAGCGGCACTCAAAGAATAAATGATCATGAGTTTCCGCCTGGTCTTCCTCAAAGAGACACAGTTTAGGGGGACTTGGATTCCCCAGTTCAGTAACCTGTCCACTGTTGCAAGTCTTTTCTGGATTACCAACCTCAGAATAAACTGGTGCCTAGTAAGGGTTCCTTATAACATTGCTAGTGATTTCCATGCTTTGGGCCAGACAGGTAGAAAGGCAGTATAAGCCTTTTTGGTAATAAATTTGTTGCCTGCTACATATGTCTTCATGATCATTTTTAACAGAAAATTTGCAGCCTACATAACATTCAATATTCCCATGTAAGAATAGGAATATAATATCAGTTGCTGGAATTGGGATGTTAATCTTCCTTGGAATCTGGTACACACGGTATCATTCAACAAGTGCATAAGACTAATTAACGGCAAAACAGAAGATCAGAGTCTAGAGGCCTTACTTAAGCAGTACGGATCTCTGGCACCAAAAAGATACAGCTATTGGGAAATCAAGAAAATGACACATGGATTCAAAGATAAGCTTGGTGAAGGAGGTTATGTAGGGGTCTACAAAGGTGAACTTTCTGATGGCCGCGCAGTTGCAGTGAAGATTCTAAAAGCATCTAAAGGTGATTGAGAAGATTTTATCAATGTAAGTTGCAAGCATCAGCCAAACTTCTCATGTGAATGTTGTCTCTTTTATGATATGGTCTTGATGGGAGCGAAAGAGCTCTTATTTATGACTTCATGCCAAATGGATCCCTAGAGAGATACATATATGGTGATGGTTCGGTCTTGGGGCTGCAGAAATTGTATCAAATTGCAGTTGTAATTGCGAAAGGGTTGGAGTATCTTCACTGGGGATGCAACTCAAGAATATTGCACTTTGACCTAAAACCTCAAAACATACTCCTTGATGAGGAATTCTGTCCTAAGATATCAGATTTTGGTTTGGCAAAACTATGCACCAGGAAAGAAAGCATTGTATCCACGTTAGGAGCACGAGGAATGATTGGTTATATTGCTCCCCAAGTAATCAGTAGGAGTTTTGGAGGAGTCTCACACAAGTCTGATGTCTATAGTTGTGGAATGATGGTTCTAGAAATGGTCGGAGGAAGGAAAAATGTCAATGAAGAAGTGAGCCATACAAATGAAACATATTTTCCTTACTGGGCATATCAGCACATTCAGCTAGACGATGACCTGAAGCTACATGGGAATATAAACAAAGAAGAAGAAGAAGAAACTGCAAGGAAGATGATATTAGTAGGTCTGTGGTGCATCCAAACCGATCCATCACAAAGGCCATCAATGAGCAAGGTTATTGACATGTTAGAAGGTAGCCTGATCTCAGAAATCCCACTGAAACCTTTATTATGTACTCCTTATTGTTCAGGAAGACATTCTTTGACCACACAGGAAATGACGTTGAAAGCCTCCTTAATTTCTCCATCCAGTTCTTGAATTTGTCCTCCTTAATTTCTCCATCCAGTTCTTGAATTTGTTCTCCTGAAGAATCAGCTATTCCATAGGCGTACATGTATTTTCACTGTTGCCAAAGACGAAACTTTCCAGAAGGGTTGTAATGAACTTCAATTTGTGTCTTTAATTGTGAGTTAAATTGGAATAATTCATCGTGAGGGATAGTAAAGTCAAACCTCTCTATAATGATAGCGTTTGTTCAAAAATTCCGTGACTGCTATAGTGAGGTGTTGTTATATGTGTATACTGGCATTTAAAGTTTAGATCTCATTTAGCTGTTATAAACAAAAGTACGCAAACAATTAGTTTTCTGTACTTTTTATGTTACATATAAACTAAAACAATATACTTGTTAATTTTAAAATCTCAATTTTTTTTCATATCTCATTAATTAAAAATTGAAAAGACTAATAAATTTCTAATAAATCCATAACTAGTTGTACTATACATATAAAGAATAAAATCTAAGGAACAGATGCATTTAAAATTAATTGACAATTTGAATATTTTAAGTTTGACATAAGAATTTTATAATTGTAGGTTGTTTCGTAAATTCTAGACTCTTACTGATAATATAACACTTGAATTGGCAAAGAAATTTGTTTTAACTTTCAGCAAAAGGGAATTCAATAGATTTCCCTTGAAGGCTATCTAAGAGCTTAACAATTGACTCTTCTATCTCATCTCAAGTAACAGTTGACTCTTAACAATAGCTTTTTATTTTTATAAATAATATAATTCTTACAAAATATTATTACACAATATTTGAGTATGGTTGTTATAGAAAGGTAATTTTATAAAGAGTGTACCGCTATAATGAATGTCACTACTGTTATAGATAGAATGTTGTTATAAAGAACTAAAATATAACATGAAAAATCAGTTCCGGAGAAAATCAAGCCGTTATAGTAAAATGTTGTTATAACGAATGGCAATTATAGAAAGATTTGACTGTATTTCAGTACATTGTACTTGGGTGAACCTAAGGAAATGTTTATGATTTATGAGGACTAGTCTTTAATCCGCTTCTCCATCAAAAAAAGCCGCATTTCTAATTATATATATACTAGTTTATGGACACATGACGTCGCACGTGTATTCCATGTCAATATGTTCAAACTTTCTAAAATCAGAAATATATTGTTTAAACATGTGTGTATGATGTATAACATAAAGTTTGAAGGTAAAGACAAAAAGCTCAAAGATAAATAGTAAACTTATTCGACTGACTTGACAGTTTCAAGCTAATTAAATAATTTAACTTGCAAAACGACTAATTTTTTGGACACCTGCGATGTACATGTATTTTGTGTCAGTTATTGTAAAACATACATTTCAAAAGCCAAAAAAAATGGAAAATCAAACCCCTATTTAAAGTGGAGCATGCAAACTTAACGATATTTTTGGGATTTTAAAATAAGCTTAACAAAAAGATAAAATAATGACCAGAATTATGTGTAAATACAAATCATATCAGCAAATAGCTCACGTACTTGAAAAAATTATTTACTCATGCTTCAAATAGGAACAACTTTAAGGTCTCTGCCAATTTTTTTTTTTAAATGAAATAATAATTAAGGAAAAATGAAGAAGAAAATGAAAACAACAATTACCAGGAGTTACAATTAAAAGGAAGAAAACTCTTTGTCACTGTTTAATCAAACACAAACTATTTGTCACTGTTTAATCAAACACACGTACAATAGTATATTCACACATCTCCCACACTATCAACAAAGTTTGAAACTCCAGAATGATAATTCTGTTAAGAAATTATCACAAACAAAAGAACCAAATTATGAAAATTATCATCATATATTGCAGCTGTTTGTAACTCTGATGCCATCAAAACCGAGAGGAAGAAATGACAAACATAAATACAATGAAATGTGATGATATAGATAGCATAAATAAAAAATAAAAAAAGGAATCAAATAAAAGTAAAGACTCTGTAATTAACAATTGTACAACTTACCTACGTCTGTGTGATATTATTTGGTGTCTTTATTTATAGTTTGCAAGACCATTTCATTCAATATAAGAAAATGAAGAGACATGCGCGCGCGCTACAAAAAAACTGTGTATTTGCGGCGGTTTTTCTATGCATATTACGGTGGTTTCAACCGCCACAACACACCTTAACGGCGGTTTCCAATAATGCCGTAATTTCGTCTGCCCCAAAGTTCAAAAACCGCCGCAATTGTACATGCTATAAAACAGCGGTTCCATCTGCTTATTACGACACTTTACAACCGCCTCTGTATGTGATGTGATTGATATCTATAACGTCATTTAACGGCAGTTTTAAACCGCCATAATCTCAATTTTTTGCCGCTGCAATTTTTTCTCCTTTACATTTTCTTTTTCATTCTACTTTTGCCACCCTGCCTGATGCATCATTAAAGCTTGTTCATTGGTATATAATTATTCTGATACAAACTTAAAAGAAGTGAAACATTTATCATCAAAATTACATAACCACTTCCAAATTACATCACAAAATTTATTAAAATTTTGAGTAGTATACATTCATTTAATACAATTACAAGGGAGATAATTACAACATATCCTATAAATAATGTTCCACGAACACTAGCGTGAATCCGTGATGGTACATCCATTTGGTGATCCAATTTTGGCTGTAAGGCGCTGAAACATACTTTTTATATCTTGTGCCTACAAAATAAAATGAAACAACAGCTAATGAGAATTGAATCATGATATGAAAGAGTAATTTATATTCCGAGTTGTAGGCAAGTTAAAGGTTTAAGCTCCCCAAAGGAAGAAAACACCATTTCCTGGAAACTAGAAAATTAAAAACACCAGGCAGGGTCTGAATATTCTACTAAACAGGACTAGCTAGTCACGAATACTCTAGTTTTCCATTCATAGAATAGCATGTAAAGGGTCTGAATATTTACTCTTGTTGAGCACAAAAAATATGAATGGAAGTATTATTAATCCCATGACAGTTATTACATAGAGGAGAGAGGTTAGACTCCCATACCTGGAAGTTAAATTTCGAAGGTTACGAATAGAGGAGGCTGCTACAGACTTCCTTTCAAATTGGCGCTCTAAGTCCAACCCACAGTGATTTGCAAGAACGAGTCCTACGCAAGACCACAACCTTTTTATGTTTCAGTGTCGGAGCTGCATTCACAATACTGTCCGCAAATTTGATCAAACTTCAATTCACACAACTTATTCTCATCCACACAAAATTTATAGAGTTCCAAGTTAAGAGTTGAGAAATTAAAAAACACAGAGATTAAGCACAACCCAAATTAATTAACATAATATCCCACATATTGGTAATTTGAAAAGAGAAAATCACTTAAATCATATCTTCCATCAAGCCTCAAACGTAAGACAGAAAATCATGAGTGTCTTAGTTACAACAACAACATACTCAGTGACATGAGTGTCTTAATTAAGAACAAGAAAAGACAAACACACTATGAAAACTAAATAAAAGAATGAAAGAGCGACAAAATGAGGATAACTAAATAATAAGTAGAGAGTTAGGAAATCTTTCAGGACCAGTGTGTGTTGTCCAAAGGAGAGCACAACATAATGCAGCAATTCGACTATCAAATAATAAGATTATCGACATGTTTCTGTAATAGTGCATGTTATCTTAAACAGAGCTCACCATATTACGCAGGTTAAAACCACATGCATCTTGGATTTCCCCCAAAGTCTGATGCTCTTCCACCATATGGATTTCAACTTTAGAAGGATCTCCAACAATGGGTTTGGAAATGGTCATGATATCAGAACTTGAAGGGTTGTCAGTGGGGTTTATCTCTTTTATCAGCACTTTGTCGATTTCGCCAACCTCTATGGAAGTCTGCTGAGCTACATACTGCATATAGAGTATACATTCAAATGAAGCATGCAGACATAAATTTATCTATTTCCAATTCAGGTTTATAAAGTGTGAAAAGGGTTTACGCCGGTAAACTTACCTGGCTCACCTGCTTATTTCGAGCTTTCTCCTCTTCATGAGAAGCCAATTCCTGAGTGATACATAAAAGAGTAAGTCCATTTGTCTGAAACAGGTCAATGATAGACCTTTGCCATGAGACATTCAAGAGTGAAGCATAATAGTACCTCGTCTTCGTATTTATCAATATCTGGGTATAGAAGTGCAATTAGAGCATCATAGTTCGGATCATCTCTCAGAGAACGGCGACTAGCACAGTGGGTACGACAAGCAGGACACTCATTGTTCCTAAAATATAGTTGACTTACTGAACCGGATAAGCAAACACATGTTAATTCTCAAGTCTCAACTAATGAAAGATAAGTTTAGCAGGTGGCATTCACATAGACTTGTCAATGCATTCTCTGCAAAAGCGATGCAAGCACTCCATAACTGTTCTGGTCTTTCGTATAATGCCTGCCCATTTCACAGTGGTAAACTGGTAAGCAACACTAGGAATACATTACAAAAACAGAGCTTTATGACTGTGTTCTAAAAGAGATCCCTGTATATAGCTTCAACCACAGTTAAATAGCTCCTCAAACAAGTTCATCAGGAATTAATGTAGATCTCCTTTTCCGAGTGAATATGTGTCGGTACCAATTCTGTTTTCTCAGATAAGTAATACCTTTCCCCTGATGGCTCCATGATTGGAATTATGTGCTCCTTAATCAACAGGAAAGAAACATGTACCAAATCCACATATTACATCTCAATGTCGGGAAAACGAAAATCTCAATCATAATTTGAACAATAGGAAATGTAGGCAACAAAACAATAGAAGATTAGTGTAATTCTAGAAAGTGAAGCCACTCTACTCATTTGGCTTTCTTTTTTCACTCAGTTTCTATCATTAGATCCAATAAGATAGCTCACTCAATAAACCAAGTTTTTCAGCCAACCAAGTTTCAACCACAAAGCACGATAAGCACACATCCAACATCTATATTGCCACAGCAAGGCAAACTAACAATAAAACCCAAGCTAGATCACTGAATCTCACCTTGTTTGGAATCGTCAGAAACATGATCAATCACTCAAATCAATTACTAGGAAAATCTATAACGAATCACAAACCCTAACACCTATGCTAATCGCAACAATGCATCAAAATGAATAAACATATATCAATCGCAATAAAACACAAACACCAACAAAAATTAGAGAAATAAAATCGGACTTCAATTGAACAAACACTGAGGATCATAGAATGGCGTAAGTAGAAAGAAAAAAAAAACTCAAAATGAAACTCACACAGAATGAACAACACATTACATTACAGAGAATGCAGCGGTTCAAACCATCGTATTATATGCTAAACCGCCGTTTTATGAACGCAAATTATGGCGCTATAAGAACGCAAACTTGTACAAGAGTTTTTTAAAATTAGTTTTTGGAAATGAGGGCCTTGAAAACTGGTATCTTTTGGTCTTTCATTTTATTTAGGGTCTGTTTGGAAAGCCACTTGGTAATTCGAATTGGTGTAATAGTAAATACACAGTATTGTAATTACAATAACCTGTTTGTTTGTCATAATGTAATTACAGTGTAATTACAAGAGTGTTGTTTGGTTGCACAAGTGTAATTACACAGTTATTTTAATTTAAAAATAAATCTTAACTATAAAAAATTTAAAATTAATATTTAAAAAATATGTGCCTTTATAAATGATACTTATTAAATTAGTTATTTAATAACACATTGTTTCTTGAAAATATGTTAATTAATAATCATATATTTGTAACTAATATTGTAAAAAATAGTTGATATATAATTTCAAATTAATAATATTTTTATTTTAATTGATTATAAAACTTAAAAGCATACTTTTTTTGTGAGAACATCATGGGATTTGATGTTTGAAAAAAAAAGAATATTTATAATATAATGCCACAATATTATTCAAATGTTTAACAAAAATTCTATCAATTATAAGTGAAAAATAAACAACAAGCAATGTGAAATAACAAGTCAATAGTACTAAAGCAAATAAATTAAAGTAAAAAATATAACCTAAATTCAAAATCCAAAAGAAATTTTTTTAGCATAATACTCTTTTGTCAAATTCCAACATTACATAAGTAAGTTCCAACGTAACATAAGTAAATACTCCTATAATTCAAAAGAAAGGGAAAATATAAGTCTATAATCACATTCACAACGAAATTCTACTTTAATAACGTCACTCATTATATGTCAAGATTATTAATGACTCATTCTTTCTAATATTAAGAGATGTAGTTTCAAAAATTAGAATAATAATACGGTTATGCTAAATGAATAAAATAAAAAAATAAAAAATACGAACAATTACATGGAACCACAAGAAGTAAAGGTTGGGAATAAGAAGAAAGGAAATGAAATATAAATAATATAAAAAGAAAAATATATTTTTAAAAAGTAAAAATAAAAATAAATTAATTGATAGAAATAAAAAAAAAAGCAAAGAAATTAAAAGAAATAAAAAAATATAAATTTAAAATAAACTAAAAAGGAAAAGAAATAAAATAAAATAAAAAAGAAATAAACTAAAAAACAACTCTGTAATTACAGTGTGTAATTACACCCAATTTTCAGTCCCCCCCCCCCCCCCCCCTCCCCTCCCCTTGAGAATTGGAGAGTGTAATTACACCCTGTCAATTACACTCAATTCTCATCTAACTGTGTAATTACCTGGTCAAACAAACAGGCCAAACTATGTAATTACATCCAATTACATCTGATTCCAATTACCTGAATGGCTTTCCAAACAGGCTGTTAGTGTCTTTGTCATTTAATTTGGGCTATTTAATCAGCTAATATATTTAAATTATCATAACAATTAAAACTATGCAGCTCAAATTATTCATTTGAGAAACGTTTTGGGAAGTAATCGAAGTAGAGAATGAATAGCATCAGCCTCCATTAATTGGATTCATTGAATTAGTGTCTGAACTTCCAACACATACACACACGTTCCACAATATATAATTCTCTCATTTATTATACAAAATGTTTATATCTAATGTTGTAGCATGAATTATTGGAATATATAATTACATTTTTACTTAGTGCAAGGATAAAATGGTAATCTAACTTTGAATATAGGAGCTTCCCATTTTTAGTATAACTAATTTCTCTCCACGTGCCACATATGTGCCGAATCATGTAATGTGTGATTTTGTAAAATAATACCAATAATATGAAGAAAAAAAAGTTGAATGAATAATTATAAATGAAAAAAAATAAAGTACAAAATTTTGCTAATGATCAATGTTAGATCATTGTGTAAGTTTATATAATTTTAACTTACCTTTCATTTATAATTAGTCTCTCTTCTACCTACTTCATCTTTCTCCAACAAAAGATGTTGCTATTACTAACATGCAAACATCCGAAAAGCACAAGACTAAAATTAGTGCTAAGTATCAAGTAATTTTTGTTGCTTAATTCTCTAAAGAAGCAGAAGTAGAAATTAAATTCTTTTCAAGAAAAAAGATACCACCCCAAACGAAAGACAATCTGCGGAAAAAAATGAAACTGATTACTAGATGGGTTGACTGGCCCGCTTTTAAGTATTGGATTTTATTTTGTATCTTACTTATTTGGATTGTCTCTAATTGAGGAGTTTCATGCGCTGACCAGAAAGAATGACAAAAGAATATGCTAATTGAAACTTTATCGAAAAGAGGAAAACATGAGGGAAAGAGTCATACCCGTTAAAAGAAACAACAATGCTTGAACATGTTGAATTGAGATGAATTTACTCTTATCACTAATTATTATTAGCAAAACTACATTCATTAATTTCAAAAGAAAGATAGGCCATAAAACACGTGCATCTTCTTCACTGTAACCTTTATTTCTTCCTTAGATTTTTATTTTCACAAATCTTACTAAACCTCGAAGAAAATAAGTACTTCTATTAAATAAAACTAAAATTTTCTGATAAGATAATTGGAGCAAGTGCCTATATATTAAGAAGTCGGCTATTAACTATCAAGGCTCACAAAAAATATTAACAAAAGCAAAAACTTCATTTTGAAATGTACTTACAGTGAAAATTAGATGAATTTGTTGAACTCCTATAATAGGTGAAGCGATTAATATAAAACCAACATTCCTAAGTTTTACCTGTGGATAAGTGTTGCCTACATCCGCTACATGTATGAATGAGATGGATAGAGTCAAAAATCATCTTCGTTACCAATTTAACAGATTACTAAGCAGAAGACCATCAAGTCTCGGATGCTTAATGGACAATGTCTGCGACTAGGGGTGTGTCACGACCCAACTAGGGCCGCGACGGGTACCCGATACTTGTACCGAGCACCCTCTATCTCATATCGTATTCTTATTACTAAGTGGGCCGTATGAACTGCACCATATTTTTTTTTTTCTGTTCTACTTACCATTAACACTAGAAGCATAGTTATAAACATAGGCTAACAAACTCGGTTAGCACTTTATACAACAACGAAGACCATCAAAAGTACAAAACATCTAACTGTACATATCTGTCTACGAGCCTCTAAACATAGTACACATATACATAGGAAGGGCCGAGTACTGCCGTGCCCGAATATATACACAAAATAGTACCAAGGGACTGAGGCTCCGGGACAACTGGAGCGCTGCCACTTACTGCTGATAGAACTCCTAGGAATCAGGTCCGTCTACCTGCTGACCTGCGCGACATGAAACGCAGCGTCCACAAGAAGGGACGTCATTACAAATACTGTACCGAGTATGTAAGGCATGGAAGATAATATAAACAGGAACATAAAGTACGAATAGCGATATCATGGAATCATAGGACATGTAATGAGATAAGAAAGTAACCTGTACATAGGAATGCCCTTTTAGGCCGGATACCATGCATGCTTCGTTTTCCCTTATATAGAAAAAAAAAACATTTCTTTTTCATAGTCATAGAAAATAGAGTTTATTCCATATCATGTCTCTTCTTTTTTCATACCATATCGTATCATATCATGTCGTATCGTATCATGTTGTATCATATCATGTCATATCAATGCATATCATATTATATCAAGTCATATCATATCATATCATAGCATAGCACCGAACGACGTCGGCTCGCCCACATAGCGCCGAAATACATCGGCTCGCCCATATATCCCGCGTCCGGGCATCCCGCGTCCAGGATGATAACGCCAGCTGACCAAGTGGCAATGAAACATATGTCCCTTTCCCT
Organism: Lycium barbarum; assembly: GCF_019175385.1. NCBI lineage: Eukaryota > Viridiplantae > Streptophyta > Magnoliopsida > Solanales > Solanaceae > Lycium > Lycium barbarum. The sequence goes on from NC_083343.1 coordinate 92,490,171, forward strand.
TCCCCCATATACATATACACATCATATACATATCTCATATGCATACCTCATATACATATATTATATCAGCGTGCAGGAGAATCCAAAGAAAATCATGTATCCGTCGGAGTGACGTAAGGTCGGTGACCTCCGATTACATTATGAAATAACCGTGATTGCTTTGTCTCACCTCGAAGGAACGAGTATTTTAGGCGAAACTGTCAACGAAGAATAGCATTAGAAGTAAGCATAGAATGAAATCATGGATGACATAGAAATCAATTCATCTACTTTGGAACCTTTAGAAGAGGGTATCATAATCAAGGAATAGAATTAAAAATCAAGAACTAGTTTGACACTCTCGTATTCATATTGGGTCCTTATCTTAACACTCTTAGTCATGAGATCATTCTTTTCACACTTATCATAGACGTATTCTCTTCCTTAGCGTCATCGTTATCATGGTCATCATAGACATATTTCCATTAGAATGGTGCGGTACTTATCGTTTGATAATCGGAACAAAGATCAAAAGTTTCCTTTAGATTCTACTCCAAAATAAGTCAAACGGAGCAATAGGGAAAATCCGGGAACAATGGGCCCACCTCGGGTCAAATGAGGCGGCGTACCAAATTTACGTACATTATATTTCATGACGTCACTTGTGAGGGTTTTGAGGTAGTCGGGTCATATTTATGCAAGTTCTATATGTTTAGGAAGGTTTTCCAACATTTTACACAATTTCTAATTCAATTCTACTGAATGAAAAAGGGGAAACTTTAGGTGCGGATTCCGGAGAATGGAGTTGTCCCCGAGGCTCGTATCCAACCTAGTATGCCTAAGACATGCCATAGAAGGAAGGGTGAAGCCTTACATACCTCTTTCCGCTCCTTATGCTATCCCAAATTCAAGTTGCAAATCCGCCGAAATCTACAAATTGGTCACATTTACCAAACTTTGGTTAGAGCATTTAGAATTGGAATCTTAAGATAATACTTGGCTACCGAAATTTCGGCAGCACTTCCCCTGTAAATACTCCATCCCACCAAGTTCAACTTGGCCAATTCCAATCAACAACAATCCCGGGAATTCAACCCAGCCAAACTATCAACATAATTTCAACAACCACACTAACAATTTCCATATTCAATCCAAGACACATTATAACAACTTAATCAATTTACTACTTCTTTCAAAACCTTCCAACTCCAATAAAAACAATAACAACCTTACAATATATATTCCAACAACACCATACTAATATCATTATCTTCCATACATGTAAGAACATAATATTCAATTTACATAATCTTCCAAGACAAGCCTCCAACTACTAATACTTCACTAAGCTCATTAGGCTTTTATTTGCAATATAAAATCCACAACACAACAACCAACATAGCAAATAAAACTTGCTCACATTCCTTCATGATTCACCAAATATACACGGCTATACATCATGCATATGCAACTACAACCTCTCCAAAATCATTCAACTTCCATTATCAACATAACATTCACAACAATAACAACCAATTACTAGATAAAATAATTAAAACATGATTTCTACACACACACATGCTACCTCACGGCCACCACCCCCCACTTCCATATTCCTCATGAATTTCATCCATCTTTGTACACTACAACATGCAAAAATATCCATAACATGTAAAGAGAATGAATTCTTACCTTTCTCCTCACTTCTTCACTTGGCTAATACTTCCAATTTGCAAGAATATGAATTTTTTCTCCTTCCAAAAACCACTCCACCTTGCTAAGAATCCTTCAATTGGTAGGAAATGATTTTTGAAGAATTTTTTGTCAATTTCCTTGGCAATTTTTGCACTTGGCCGAAATTGAAATGGCCTTGGAAAAGTTTCTCCTTCTTTCTTGTTCTTTTAATTTCTTGAAAATTCTAGAAAGTTATGGGAAAATAAGATGACTTTGTCATCTTTTATTTGGTTCATTAAACTCCATGTGGGCTTAAGCCCACCAAGAAGTGGATGGCCAAACATGGCCCATTACCAAGCCCACCCCTTTTTTTTTTTTTTTACAATCCATGAAAAATTATTTTCCAAATTCCAAATTTGCCCTTCGTCCTCCTTATATTTCCACGAGTCATATTGCGAATTTTCCCTTTATACCCTTGACCTTTCTTAATATTCCCACTTCAAAATTTTCATAAACAACTTATGCACCCAACAAGATCAAAATTATAGTCTTGCTCTTGACCTTTCGCCATTATCTCGAATTATCCAAATACGCAAGAATGTGGGATATAACATCCTCCCCCCCTTTAGAACATTCGTCCTCGAATGTTAAACTGGCCTCGTAGTGTTTTATAATACTTCGGGGAGGTCTCCTTCGTAGATATCTCACATGTCGCTTAACATGTCCATTTTAGGAACTTGGGTTGCCTTCTGCGATCCTTTTACAATTGTAATTCCTTCTTCGCAGAGTTTGTCGCGTCTATTCCCTTGATATATATATATGTTCCCGTATATCACCATATTAGGGTTTTCTAGCCTTAACTAGCATGGGTTCGGCATCGGTCTTACCCTGTGACATCCGTACTTATCTTCTTCATCACGTCTTTCGGATTTCATTCGACTAGCATATTCCATGTATCGCGACACTATTTGTTAGGGTTGTATAGTCACAGATAAGATGTCATATACATACATACATTCCCACCACTGTTTTACGTACAACCACTTCCAAGCACTAATCAAACTTTCTTTAGTCCTGAAGTTCTGTCATGCTTTCTCCCCTTCTGCTAGTTTAGTCTATCTTGACTTACACGACTTCTATAGGGTTTCTACTCACTTCACGCACTCTAATTCACTTTAGGCCACCTAATTTCACATTCGTCTTTTGTTCCCACATTTATGAAATTTTCAGCATATTTCCCAGGGGGTCACCCATCCTCCCACTTTAGCACGCTTAACCTCGAAACTTTAATACATTTCGCTTTCTTAGTGTTAGTATTTTCGCCTCCACTCCCCCGCACTACCTATATCACACAATATGGGACAAGTTGGGGTCTTAGCAGTTTTCAAAACGCCCGCGTAACACGTCTTTTCTTTTAATTACAATTCCAACCTCCGCAATCCCCAATATTCATCCTTTTACCTATGTATATGACTACTTTTGTCCTAGATTTCCCGAATTCCTAATACGTTCAGTAGTACAAGGAACAGTGCATGATAAAGAAAAATCCAGTTCAATTTAACACCCACACATCGTAGAAAATGCCAAAAGTGTACCTGTGGCCGCATCTGTGGAAGGTTCAGGATCCCGTCGTCCTGCCAATGCGTATATACGGTGCGGAGGGCCGGCTGAACTGGATGCCCCTCCTCTGCCTCGACCACGATCTGTTGGAGCCTGGGAGGCCTGTCCCGGAGGGCGCACAGACGGTGACGAACCCACTGCTGACCCGGCGGGTTGGACTCTACTTCCCTCATTCCTTAGCGGACAATCTCGCATCAAATGGTCGGTCCGTCCGCAGGCATAACATGCACCTGTATCCCGGTAACACTGTCCAGAGTGTGGCCTGCCACACCGAGCACACCGTGGTGGGGGTTGCCCCGTCCTGCTGGAATCAGCTCTATACTGGGACCCCGAAGCTCTAGTACCCTGATCTGGTCCCAAATAGGCAGAGCGGTCAAATCCCCTATCCGCAAATCGAGGAGGTGCACTGGCCGCTGATTGGCCTGAATACCTAGATTGTTCCTGTGTCTGTCCCCCTCTATACTCGCTTCTAGTCCCGGAGGATCTGCCCCTTTTTCTGGGACCCCTATCCGAATAGCGCTCCTCTCTCCGTAACTGATACTATTCCTCCAGGTTTTGGGCGTGGGCCTGGATACGAGTAATAGTCATCCCATCCTGGAGTGAAGCCGTCAAGCACTCCTTGACTAAATGTGGCCCCAGCCCACTCACAAACCGGTGCACGTGATCTCCCATATTAGCTATCATGGCTGGGGCATACCTGGCTAACGAGTTGAAACGAAGACTGTATTCTCGGACGCTCATATTTCCCTGTCTAAGATTCAAGAACATATCGGCTCGAGCCCGTCGAACCTCCGGTGGTAGAAAATGTCGCAGAAATGCCTCAGTAAATTCCTGCCAAACCGGGGGAGGGGCATTCGCTCCCCTTGAAGATATCCAACTACTATACCACAGAACTGCTACATCCCGCAATCTGTATGAAGCCAATTCCACTGACTCTGTATCTGAGGCATGTATGATTCTCAGTGTCCTCAGCATCTCGTCTATAAAGCTCTGCGGGTCCTCCTCCGGTTTCGATCCATAAAACTCCGGAGGTTTCAGGGTAATAAAGTCACGAGCCCTTGCACTCACCGCCCTGTCTCCCGGGTCTACATTTTGCCGCTGAACCTGTGCGGCAACTAGCTGAGTCAATAACTGGATAGCCTCTGTCATCTGCTGGCCCGGAGCTGCTGGCGGTGGAACTGGAGGTGCTGGGGCTGGAGCTGGAACTCTTTCCTGCTCTGCTGGTACAGGGGAAGCAGGAGGAGTCTGAGGGGGAGATTCATTATAGGACTCGTCTTCTTCTGGCTCCCGTTCAACTCTGCTTCCATCCGCCAACTTGCCCTTCTGGGCCGCCGTAGTCTTCCTCTTCTTCGGTATTACTGAAATCGTAACATAGAATTAAGAAAAGAACAAGGAAACCTGGTAACACAGCTCTATTGCACGATCTAGAGTACAAAGAAGGTCATATTTCCTAAATGCCCTGCAGCCTCCTGTCTATAAGTGTGGCGCGCTACACACCCATAAACAGGACTCTACTAGACACGGCTCGTAGACAAACCCCTAGGACCAAACTGCTCTGATACCACTTCTGTCACGACCCAACTAGGGCCGCGACGGGTACCCGATACTTGTACCGAGCACCCTCTATCTCATATCGTATTCTTATTACTAAGTGGGCCGTATGAACTGCACCATATTTTTTTTTCTGTTCTACTTACCATTAACACTAGTAGCATAGTTATAAACATAGGCTAACAAACTCGGTTAGCACTTTATACAACAACGAGGACCATCAAAAGTACAAAACATCTAACTGTACATATTTGTCTACGAGCCTCTAAACATAGTACACATATACATAGGAAGGGCCGAGTACTGCCGTGCCCGAACATATACACAAAATAGTACCAAGGGACTGAGGCTCCGGGACAACTGGAGCGCTGCCACTTACTGCTGATAGAACTCCTAGGAATCAGGTCCGTCTACCTGCTGACCTGCGCGACATGAAACGCAGCGTCCACAAGAAGGGACGTCAGTACAAATAGTGTACCGAGTATGTAAGGCATGGAAGATAATATAAACAGGAACATAAAGTACGAATAGCGATATCATGGAATCATAGGACATGTAATGAGATAAGAAAGTAACCTGTACATAGGAATGCCCTTTTAGGCCGGATACCATGCATGCTTCGTTTTCCCTTATATAGAAAAAAAACATTTCTTTTTCATAGTCATAGAAAATAGAGTTTATTCCATATTATGTCTCTTCTTTTTTCATACCATATCGTATCATATCATGCCGTATCGTATCATGTTGTATCATATCATGTCATATCAATGCATATCATATTATATCAAGTCATATCATATCATATCATAGCATAGCACCGAACGACGTCGGCTCGCCCACATAGCGCCGAAATACATCGGCTCGCCCATATATCCCGCGTCCGGGCATCCCGCGTCCAGGATGATAACGCCAGCTGACCAAGTGGCAATGAAACATATGTCTCTTTCCCTTCCCCCATATACATATACACATCATATACATATCTCATATACATACCTCATATACATATATTATATCAGCGTGCAGGAGAATCCAAAGAAAATCATGTATCCGTCGGAGTGACGTAAGGTCGGTGACCTCCGATTACATTATGAAATAACCGTGATTTCTTTGTCTCACCTCGAAGGAACGAGTATTTTAGGCGAAACTATCAACGAAGAATAGCATTAGAAGTAAGCATAGAATGAAATCATGGATGACATAGAAATCAATTCATCTACTTTGGAACCTTTAGAAGAGGGTATCATAATCAAGGAATAGAATTAAAAATCAAGAACTAGTTTGACACTCTCGTATTCATATTGGGTCCTTATCTTAACACTCTTAGTCATGAGATCATTCTTTTCACACTTATCATAGACGTATTCTCTTCCTTAGCGTCATCGTTATCATGGTCATCATAGACATATTTCCATTAGAATGGTGCGGTACTTATCGTTTGATAATCGGAACAAAGATCAAAAGTTTCCTTTAGATTCTACTCCAAAATAAGTCAAACGGAGCAATAGGGAAAATCCGGGAACAATGGGCCCACCTCGGGTCAAATGAGGCGGCGTACCAAATTTACGTACATTATATTTCATGACGTCACTTGTGAGGGTTTTGAGGTAGTCGGGTCATATTTATGCAAGTTCTATATGTTTAGGAAGGTTTTCCAACATTTTACACAATTTCTAATTCAATTCTACTGAATGAAAAAGGGGAAACTTTAGGTGCGGATTCCGGAGAATGGAGTTGTCCCCGAGGCTCGTATCCAACCTAGTATGCCTAAGACATGCCATAGAAGGAAGGGTGAAGCCTTACATACCTCTTTCCGCTCCTTATGCTATCCCAAATTCAAGTTGCAAATCCGCCGAAATCTACAAATTGGTCACATTTACCAAACTTTTGTTAGAGCATTTAGAATTGGAATCTTAAGATAATACTTGGCTACCGAAATTTCGGCAGCACTTCCCCTGTAAATACTCCATCCCACCAAGTTCAACTTGGCCAATTCCAATCAACAACAATCCCGGGAATTCAACCCGGCCAAACTATCAACATAATTTCAACAACCACACTAACAATTTCCATATTCAATCCAAGACACATTATAACAACTTAATCAATTTACTACTTCTTTCAAAACCCTCCAACTCCAATAAAAACAATAACAGCCTTACAATATATATTCCAACAACACCATACTAATATCATTATCTTCCATACATGTAAGAACATAATATTCAATTTACATAATCTTCCAAGACAAGCCTCCAACTACTAATACTTTACTAAGCTCATTAGGCTTTTATTTGCAATATAAAATCCACAACACAACAACCAACATAGCAAATAAAACTTGCTCACATTCCTTCATGATTCACCAAATATACACGACTATACATCATGCATATACAACTACAACCTCTCCAAAATCATTCAACTTCCATTATCAACATAACATTCACAACAATAACAACCAATTACTAGATAAAATAATTAAAACATGATTTCTACACACACACATGCTACCTCACGGCCACCACCCCCCACTTCCATATTCCTCGTGAATTTCATCCATCTTTGTACACTACAACATGCCAAAATATCCATAACATGTAAAGAGAATGAATTCTTACCTTTCTCCTCACTTCTTCACTTGGCTAATACTTCTAATTTGCAAGAATATGAATTTTTTCTCCTTCCAAAAACCACTCCACCTTGCTAAGAATCCTTCAATTGGTAGGAAATGATTTTTGAAGATTTTTTTGTCAATTTCCTTGGCAATTTTTGCACTTGGCCGAAATTGAAATGGCCTTGGAGAAGTTTCTCCTTCTTTCTTGTTCTTTTAATTTCTTGAAAGTTCTAGAAAGTTATGGGAAAATAAGATGACTTTGTCATCTTTTATTTGGTTCATTAAACTCCATGTGGGCTTAAGCCCACCAAGAAGTGGATGGCCAAACATGGCCCATTACCAAGCCCACCCCCTTTTTTTTTTTTTTACAATCCATGAAAAATTATTTTCCAAATTTGCCCTTCGTCCTCCTTATATTTCCACGAGTCATATTGCGAATTTTCCCTTTATACCCTTGACCTTTCTTAATATTCCCACTTCAAAATTTTCATAAACAACTTATGCACCCAACAAGATCAAAATTATAGTCTTGCTCTTGACCTTTCGCCATTATCTCGAATTATCCAAATACGCAAGAATGTGGGATATAACAGGGTGTACATGGACAGGATTGGTTCGGATTTTTTAGACACCAAACCAAACCAATTGCGTCGGTTTTTTAAATTTATACACCAAATCAAACCAATAAAATTCGGGTTTTTCAACGTCGGGTTTTCTCGAGTTATTCGATTTTCTCGGGTTTTGCGGGTTTTTTTTTTCAGAATAGTCTTGATACAAAACATATAACATTTAGTTCAAATATTTCTTTAGTCCTAGGAAGATACAACTATACAATTAAGGTGTTTCATAAGAAAATAACACAAAATGTGAGAAGAGTGATGACATTGTATTAAAATATTCAACAAAAGATAATAAAATCGGTTAAAACAAATATTGCTAATTAATAAGCCATAAAGAAAATGACCATAATCTAAAAATACTAAGTCATGCTAAAATAAGTACGGCTAATAAGTATTAATTACATGACAAGAAAAAAAAAATTATGTATTTTCACTCTCTAAACCAATTATGCAAAACTAAAGAATAGATATCCAACATTATTGTCATTCGTAGTGATAAATTGAATTTCTTTTGTTAGTATTGGTATTAAGTTGATTTTGTTTTGGACTTTATATGAGTTACTAATATCCATAAAATATAAAACTTATTGACATTCAAAATTCTAAGTTCAAGCTTGAATAAAATGATAATAGATAAAAAACTACGAAAAAATTTAAGAAATATTTATAAATTACATTACAAATAAATATTTTTATGTATAAAATATTTTAAAAATTAAATACATGTAATGTCGGGTTGGTTTGGTTCGGTTTGACTTTTTTAGCTAAAACCAAACCAAACCAATTATGATCGAGTTTTTTTTTTTAAACACCAAACCAAGTCAAACCAAACCACTAGTCGGGTTTTTTTCTCGGTTTGACTCTGTTTATCGGTTTGGTGCGATTTATCGATTTACTTTGTTCAAAGCAAAAACACCGCAGAACTCCAAAATTTTCAGCCGAAACATTTCTAGCTTAATAAGCAAGACTTCTTAAGGTTGTGCAAACAAGCTTTCTAGTTAGTATAGTGAAATAACTCTAATTATTGACAATCAGAAGTATTACCAATTGACGCGTAATTCAAGTAACTTGTTTGAAAAATACAAAATAAATTAACATTGGATACAATATTAAATGTGTCATGAAAAGAATGACAATTTTCAAAAGAAAGTTTGTTCCAAACATACATCAATCTTTGAAAGTTCGTTTCAAAATAAAAATAAAAAATCGAACTCTTCAAACAGAAGACTAAGTTAAGCCAAAGACTAATAACTCCATTATCGACTAAAGCATCTCCATGTAGATGGGATTTACCAAGAGAGCCAATTTTTCTTTTTTTTTTTAAAAAAATAGCAAATATCTCACTATAAAATCTACATGTCAATCAATAGTAGTAAAAAGTAAACACGAAACTGAAAAATTCTTAAACTATCTATAAAGGGCGGGGCAACCACCAGTAAACATAAGCTCCAGCTATGCGCGGCATTCAGGGAAGAGCCGGATCAATGGTCTATTGTAAATAGCCCTACCCTACAATTCTGCAAGAGGTTGTTTCCACGGCTCGAACCCGTAACCTCCTGATCACATAGCAGCAACTTAAACTATTTATAAGAAGAGAAAACAGAGCATATTGTCATTAGTACCCCATTACTATAGAGTTTAAATTTTGTGCATCGTAGTTGTACTGATAACCAAAAACAAATTCGTACCTTTTCCCTCAACATCATCGTCAAATTGCCTCATATTGCTCTGGTTTACAAGCTTTAGATTTGGATATAATAAAATGCATTATGGTTAACTCTTATACTTAATTATAACGAAACCTCATCAACAGAGTATACTTCCAACTTAGGATTGTAGCTATCTTAGTTTATAGATCACAACCAACAAATGAGTTCCAGTAGCAAAAAGTAAAATTTAAACTGAAAATAAAATTTTTGTTATAAAATTAGAGCAATATAAGACAAGAAGCATAGATAAAGATGTAAAGAGGAGGAGAAGACTTTCTGTCTTATTTTCAAGTAAGTAATCCATGAGCCAAAAGTGTTCTATTTATAGCTACAAAGTTCATCGTCAGAGGCAAGAATGAAGTTACATAATAATTAAATAGATACATATGAATTCAAGTAATTCATGTATGTGATGTGTAAGAATTAAATGGACAAACACTTTAGTCCAGTATATTCATAACACTCCCCCTTGGATGTCCATAGATAGTGTGCCTCGTTAAAACCTTACTAGGAAAACCCCAGTGGGAAAAATCCTTAGTGAAGGAAAAAGAGTACACACGTCTTGTAATAAGCATTGAGTGCCAACTGCCTCATTAAAAAAAAAAAAAAAAAACTTACCAGGAAAACCCATTTGGGACAAAACCTTGGTTCAGTGAAAAAGAGCACAGCGCGTATTTGCTCCCCTGATGAGAACTTCAGTCCAAATGCTCGAGTCTTCGCATTCCAATCTTGTGCACCATCTTCTCGAAAGTTGTAGTTGATAGAGACTTAGTGAACAAATCAGTCATATTATCACTTGACGAATCTGTTGCACATTGATATCACCATTGTTTTGGAGCTCGTGTGTGAAGAACAATTTCGGTGAAATGTGCTTTGTCCTATCTCCTTTGATGAATCCTCCCTTCAATTGAGCAATGCATGCTGCATTATCTTCATGTAAGATTGTGGGTATTTTGTCACATTTCAAACCACACTTTTCTCGAATGAGATGTATCATTGACCTCAGCCACACAACTTCTCGGCTTGCTTCATGAATTCCTATTATCTCAGCATGATTTAATGAGGTAGCTACGATAGACTGCTTTGTAGATCGCCAAGATATGACAACACCCCTACATATAAACACATAGCATGTTTGAGATCTAGCTTTGTGTGAGTCAGATAAATACCCTGCATCGGCGTAACCAACAAGATCGGGACTGCAATTGTTAGAATAAAACAAACCCAAATCAGTAGTCCCTTTTAGATACCTCAATATATGTTTAATTCCGTTCCTGTGTCTCCTTGTAGGAGCACAACTATATCTTGCTAACACATTAACTGAAAATGATATGTCAGGACTTGTTGTATTGGCAAGATACATTAGCGCACCAATTGCACTAATATATGGTACAGTTCAAGACCAAGAATTTCCTCATTCTTTTCCAGAGGTCGGAACGGATCTTTATTCATATCAACTGATCGAACAACCATGGGAGTACTTAATGGATGTGCTTTATCCATATAAAATCGTTTCAACACTTTCTCTGTATAGGCAGATTGATGGACAAAGATACCATTTGTCAAATGTTCAATTTGCAAACCAAGGCATAATTTTATCTTTCCAAGATCTTTCATCTCAAATTCCTTTTTTAAATAATCAATTGCCTTTTTGAGCTCTGCAAAAGTTCCAATAAGGTTTATTTCGTCAACATATACAAGTACAACAAACTCCGATATTGTTTTCTTTATAAAAACACATGGGCAATTGGCATCATTTGTATAGTCTTCCTTCAACAAATACTCACTAAGAGGGTGTAACGACCCATTCGGTCGTTATAGAAAATCTAGGATCACCCTACCAAATAGAACCCTTCGAAGGGTAGAACGAGCTAATGGAAACTCAAATGTAGAAGTCCAAGAACTAAAAATTTGGCTTATCGATGATCATTGTTTGGTTATGTGATTCCATTGGGGGGTGACGTAGGAAATTAGACCCTCGTTGGGGATTCCGAGGCTACGGGTGAGTCCGTATGGTGTTTTTACATTAATGTGCATGTTTTGTTTGTGTTTGTGAGGCTTCGGATGAAATGTTGTGTGGTAGAGCGAAAAACTGGTGGAATTAGCGAGCCCACTGGTTCAGTGGCACCGCTATAGCGGACGGTGTACAGCTGCGGCGGGGCCATTGTAGCGGTGTGATATTCGCCGTCGTGGACATAAGGGAAACGGGGATGTCCGCTGTGGCGGACACTGGACCGCTGTAGCGCTTAAGCTATGGCAGGTTCGTGCTCACCATATCGGAGGTGGACGAATGTTGGAAGTTCGCTACAGTGGGCACTTGCCCGCTATAGTGAGACCGCTACAGCGGACAGAACAACTGTCGCAGCGGTCGACGGGGACAGAATCTCGATTTTTAAACTTTTTAAACACTTAGTTCTGAATTCTTTATTCATAAAACCCCAACACAGTTTCCAAGAAGCACCTAGGGAGAAATTCTAAGGCTAGGGCAAGAATATTCTTGAGAGGTAAGTTTCAACCCTTCCTTCCTTCATTACGCTTTCATCTCTAAGATTATCACCATTCTAATGGGTCTACAATGGTGAATTGAGGACTAGTAACCCTAGAACTTAATAGACCTTCAATAGTTGGTGGGTTATGAATATTATTGCGTGATTATCATCTAAAGGCCTGGGTTATTACTTTCTAATCAAGAATTGAACCATTAGAGACATGAACTAAGTGAAGTGAGACTTAGGGTTTCATAAAGATGATAGCTTGATCATATAAATTTCTTGTAAGAGATAACTTGATTGAATAACCTTATGAACTGATAGTTTATGGTTGCTAAGGCTAATCTTAGGATGATTTACACCTAGTAAGCATTCACCCATTAGAAAGGGGTAAAGTGGAAGGGTGTTCATTGAATTGATATTGTTGACTAGAGTTATTGTGACCTATTTAGCATCTTAATTGCTAAATTTTGAGTGTTCTGAGGTATTACAGAAGGGAAAAATTATAACGGAGTGATTCACATTGTTCCAGCTCTGCAATTGAGGTAGGTTACGATTTATTTGAGTTAGACTTTGATTAGTTGATTGTATGTGTTATGAGATTTATAGGAGAAAGTATGTCTAGTCTTCAGGCATAATGTGTGGTCAGAATTCCTATATGCTATTGATTGAGTGATAATGTGGGTTTAATGCCATTATTCGGTGTGTTGTGATCTATATTTTGATGACAATTGTGGTGAGAATTTAATATGTTCTTCTTGATGAAAATGAGATACTACTTATAATCGATCATTGAAAGTGATGTGATGATAAATATATATATATATTTATATATGAAAAGGCACATTTGACAGGGGGTGAGGATATGACCTAGATTATGGGCACATTTGACGGGGGTGAGGATGCGACCTAGATTATGGGCTCGTGATCCGAGGTCAGTTCCGAAACGAGTGGTACATGGACACCATGGGTCCCTTGCAGGTCATAGCTATTGGGCAAAGACACTAATTAGCATGTATGTACATGAGTGATCAGTGACTGAGTATGTGAGAGTGTTATTGTGGGGTTTATTCCATTTCTTGATTCCGTTGACTTGATTGTTAATATCATTGGTGGACTTGATTGTTAATATTATTGGTTGACTTGGTGTTGGTTATCTGATTTTGTGTTGTTGACTGGTCTGTCTATTTTATTGATTATATGATTCATGCATGATACTTATCTCAATCGGCCTATGATATCTACCAGTACATAGTGTTTGTACTGATACTACCTTGCTGCATTCTTTTGAGTGCAGATTGTGATCCAGAGACTGCTACTCGACCTCATATTTATCTTGAGGCCATTTGCTGACAGATTGAGGGTGAGCTTCTATCCGTGCCAGGCTGCCCGAAGATCTTCCTTTATCTAATGTCTATTTCCATTCCAAACATTGATGTTTATTTATTTCAGACAGTATGAATTCCTTAGACATGTTTTGGATTAGAGTCTTTGTACGATGACTTTTAGATTTTGGGGTTGTAATAGTTAGGACTTCCGCATTTACATTATTGTTTTATGGCATTACTACTTTGAATTAATCTTGCGTTTGATTTATTGTGAACTGAATGAATTGACTAAGTAAAAATGGAATTTGAATGAGTAGATGGTTATGCGTATTGGTTCGCCCACTAGGAGTAGTGTGGGTGCCAGTCATGGCGGATTGGGTCGTGACAGACGGTTATACCATATGCGTCCGAATTTCTTCAGACCATACAATGATCTTTGCAATCTGACTAAATACATTTCTCGAGTCTTTGAACTACATGCTTCAGGCATCTTAAATCCTGCAGGGATTTTCATGTATATTTCATTTTCAAGTGATCCATAGAGATAGGATGTCACCACATCCATCAAATGCATCTCAAGTCTCTCATGGACACTGAAACTAATGAGATAACGTAGCGTTATTGCATCCATAGCGGGTGAGTACGTCTCTTCATAATCGACACCAGGTCTTGGTGAAAATACTTATGCAACAAGGCGTGTCTTATATCTTTGTATCTCATTTTTCTCATTTCTTTTTCACACAAAAACCCATTTATAACCAACAGGTTTAATACCCTTAGGTGTTTGGACTATAGGTCCAAAAACTTCCCATTTGGTAAGCGAGTTTAAATCTGATTGAATTGCCTCTTGCCACTTTGGCCAATCACATCTTTCTCAACATTCTTTAACAGATTGGGGTTCAAGATCCTCTTATCGTGATCTCCAGAGGGTCGATGTGAGCGTTTTCGGGGTGTTGGATCATGGAGACTATCGTAGCTAACGCGTCTACAAACTCATTTTGGGCTCTCGGGGTATGCCTGAAATCGATGTTCTTGAATCTCCCACATAGCCTTTGCACCAAATTCATATACGGGAATATCTTATCGTTTTTGGTCGCCCAACTTCCTTTTACCCGATTTATGAGCAAATCGGAGTCCCCGATTACCAACAACTCGGTACATTCATATCCAATGCCATCCTGAGGCTGAGGACGCATGCTTCGTACTCTGCCATGTTGTTAGTGCACCTAAAGTTGAGCTTCACAGCCATCGGATAGTGTTGTCCTGTCTCCGATATCAACATCGCCCCGATGCCTGACCCTTTGTAATTGACCACCCCTGTCAGTATCAAAAACCTCTTTCGGTTGTATGCTGGCCCAGCACGACGAAGAAGGCAAAAAGGAACATGCCATCTACTATCTGAGCAAGAAGTTTACATCCTACGAGGTGCGTTACACGCTCGTAGAAAAGACCTGTTGCGCTCTGACTTGGATCGCTCAGAAGCTGAGGCACTACCTATCGGTGTTCACCACCCACCTCATATCCCGAATGGACCCATTGAGATACATTTTCAGGCAACCGATGCCCGTGGGAAAGTTGGCTAAATGGAAGATGTTGCTAAGTGAATTCGAAATCATATACGTCGCACAAAAGGCAATCAAAGGACAAGCCATGATCGACCTGCTAGCAGAAAGCCCCGTCGACGACGAGCTTGAGCCTTTACATACTTTCTTCCAAGATGAGTAGGTACTAGCTATGGAGGAAGAGGTGACGAAGCCATACAAGGGATGGAGGCTATTCTTTGACGGGGCGGTCAATTACAAAGGGTCAGGCATCGGGGCGGTGTGGATATTGGAGACAGGATAACACTATCCGATGGTCGCGAAGCTCAACTTTAGGTGCACTAACAACATGGCAGAGTACGAAGCATGCATCCTCGGCCTCAGGATGGCATTGGATATGAACGTACGGGAGTTGTTAGTAATCGGGGACTCCGATTTGCTCATAAATCAGGTAAAAGGAAGTTGGGCGACCAAAAACGATAAGATACTCTCGTATATGAGTTTGGTGCAAAGGCTATGTGGGAGATTCAAGAACATCGATTTCAGGCATGCCCCGAGAGCCCAAAATGAGTTTGCAGACGCATTAGCTACGATAGCCTCCATGATCCAACACCCCGAAAACGCTCACATCAATCAAACAGATGTCTTCATAACTGGATTTTAATCTAAGCTTACTCTGAGAGTTATCCATATCTTCAAATAGAATGACATACACAAAGTAAAATAAATACTCTATCAAATATTAGTACTTCCAATAAAAATAAATACAAACCAATAATATTGTACACACAACTGAAACTTTACTCCAATATAACATTTCAATTTAATGATCCAAAGCAATAATCACATAGGCATATTTTCTAATTTACAAGGTCAATGTAATAATTTAATGTTACATTCTAGTGATACCCATTAATTTTCTTATTAAAACTATTTGCAGACTGATCAAGTAACAGTTAAGTCAAATTAATATCAACCACACATAGTAAACAAGTCATTTAATGTGTTACATAATATTAGACATACGATAATTCAAGAGTAGTATTTGAAAGAACACCAATGACATGAGACGTGATGTAAAGAGAAATAGGTCCTCTGCCTAGAAAATTTTTCATCATGTAATAGAACTCTTCTCATATTCTTGACTATTGGTAAATAAAATATACATAATTCACACTCCAGATAATCAATGCATGTCCCTTTCTTAGTCTACCAGAACATGATGCCCCATTTTGTTTTCCAATCAAATGTTTACGACATTTCAATTTAACACAATTATTACGTGGGACCTAATTCCTCACGTTCAATGAAAATTACTCTTTTCTAGTTCATAAATATACTATAAATAACAAAGAGGTTAACCAGTGATCCCTCCTCTTTTTTTTCAACGAAACATTCAGAAACAGAACACCAAAACCTGTATTATCTAATCAAAACAGAATGAATAAATTTCATTAATAATATGACTAGACTAATTAATGCTAATTGAAAAGCTAGTGCTCATGTAAACGACTACTGTTACATGATCATTTATTCACTAGTTACTTCGACTAGAAAAAATTAAAATAAAACTACGCAATCACCTCTAACAACAGATCCATCACCAATCAAGTGATCCATCTTTCCTTTAGGGTGCTCAAAGAAATCTACTACATCCAAGTGTGTGATGTCAACCTGATTTTCAGAGATAAAATTAGCTTCAGAATTTTTCTCTTTCCTTTTCATTGATGCCTGATAAAGCTCAACCAAGTGTTTCGTCGTACGACAGGTACGTGACTAGTGTCCACTCCCACTACATCGATAGCATTTATTTTCTGCTCCACGTGCTTCTGGCACTTTATGCCTATCATCCTTCTTTTTTCCTCCCTGGTAGTGATTCTTCTTTGATGAATGATTAACACCAAGAGAAGAATTTCTTCCCTGACCATGACCATTATCATGAGCACGACCATGACCACGACTGAGGCCACAACCTTTTCCACGCCTAGAGTAATGGGCGTACACCTCATTCACTTCGGGGAATAATGTAGCGCCAGTAGGCTGATTTTCGTGATTTTTCATCAGCAAATCATTGTTTTGTTCAGCCACAAGAAGATGAGCAATCAAATCACAATACTTTGTGAAACTTTTCTCTCGATATTGTTGCTGCAGGATCACATTCGAAACATGAAAGGTAGAGAACATCTTTTCCAGCTTATTAGAATCACTAATCGTCTCTCCACATAGTGTCAATATAGAAGCAATTCAAAAACATCTCAGAATTGTACTTGGTAACTAACTTGAAATCTTGTAGCCTTAGATTGATCCATTAGTACCGTGCTTTTGGGAGGAAGGCCATTTTCATGTGATCATACCTTCTTTCAAGTTTTTCATAAAATGAGTCGATCCTTAATAGTAAGATATTCAATCTTCAGGGCCTCATCAAGGTGATGACGCAAGCATATCATAGCCTTGACATTTTCTTGGTTGGATGCTTTATTTTTTTCTTTAATGGTGTCTCCAAGATCCATAGCATCCAGATGGATTTCAGCATCTAGCACCCATGATAGGTAGTTTTTGCCCGAAATATCAAGGGCAACAAACTCAAGTTTCGTGAGGTTAGCCATAAAATAGAGATAAGAAAAATAGTACCTTAGCCTTCGAAAATTTCTTTAGACGGTAGAGTTTCGTGCTGATAACGTGTTATAAAATTAGAGCAATATAAGACAAGAAATATAGACAAAGATGTAAAGAGGAGGAGAAGACTTTCTTTCTTATTTTTCAAGTAAGTAATCCATGAGCCAAAAGTGCTCTATTTATTGCTACAAAGTTCATCGTCAAGGCAAGAATGAAGTTACATAATAAATAGATACATATGAATTCAAATAATTCATGTATGTGATATTAAGAATTAAATGGACAGACACTTTAGTTCAGTGTATTCATAACAAATTTCAGCATGTTGTCATTAGTACCCCCATTAGTATATATATATATATATATATATATAGTAGCATAGAATATAATTACACGCAAAATAGGCATCGAATGATTTTTCTCATTTAACATTCAGCTAAAGTTTCTTATACCAGTTTTAAAAAACGTTCACCCACATATACATACAGTCAAACCCCTCTATAACAGCATCGTTGGGTCCGAAATTTTTTAGCTGTTATAGAGAGTTGCTGTTATACACCTATAACAACAGTTGTCATTAAAATAATATGTGGCTGTTATAGGCAAAAAAGATGCATAAAACCTATGATTTTTATTTTTAATGTTGTAAAAAATAACAAATTATTTAACATTTAAAAATCTCAAAGATATGAATACTCCACTAACTAAACATTTAAGAAAGTTAATACAATTTCAATAAATTCATAACTGAATGTATAAAGTTTTAAGCTCTAAGACAGACATTTTAAATCTATAGAAATATAGTATATTAAAATATCAAAATAAATATTTTTCCATGAAGCTCTTTTATTTATTGTAATAAAACAATGATATTCATATGTATATTAAATAAAGTTATAGAAGACAATGATATTCTTAGATTTCAAATATGTATTCATATGTAATATTCTGTCATAAATATAGTATATTAAAGTATCAAATTAACTATTTGATCAAAATCTATACACTTATTATTGGTAACCATATATATTCTATTTTTTATAAAGATAATTAACTACTATATTACCCGAAAAAGCAGATAGTTGTTATATGAGGGTAATTTTACAAAGAGCGTACTGTCATAAAGTTGGTCGTTGCCGTTATAAGTAAAATGCTGTTATAGAGAAGTAAAATATAACATAAAAGATCGGTTCCGAAAAACCTTAGCTGTTATAGAGAAGTACTGTTATACGCGGATGCCGTTATAGAGAGATCTGACTGTATAATGTGCGCCTAAAAAACTTGTTTCGAGTAAAGCCACACGGTAACATCGAACTAAAATACAATTCTCAAACTTCTTTGTAAAAAGAGAAACTAGAGAACTAAAACTCAAAAATACTGTGTCAACTAACAACCAATGTATAGATATACCTTGTAACACCCATATATAAAAATCTTTCAGGGAAAAAGAGATCAACAACCGAAACAGATTTACTGTAACAGTAGTGTTACATAGAGTCACCTTATATAAATTAGTGCAGTATATTGCCTGTTTACCTGTAAAAAGAGTGAAACTTGTGGCAACCAGATAGAAAACCAAACAGTTGCCTGATTGTTGAGGCGGTCGAAGCAGTGTCTTAATTCTGTTTCTAGGCGTATTTTCTTTCTCCACTGAAAAAAAAAGAAGGAGAAACTGCGTATGAAGCGTTTCGTTTTTTTACCTTAAGCGTTGGCTTCCCGTTCTCGTGAAGCGTTGGCTTCTTTAGGGTTATTAGGTTAATTAAAAAGTTATTTAAGTAATTCTAATTAGTTTTTTAGGAAGGATAAATAAGTAATTTAAATTTTAAATTTAGGAGTATATAATATTTAATATAATATAGATATATATAGATATGATGATATATATGTATTGTGGAGAGTTTCATCATACTCCCTCCAGATCAAAAGAATGTCCACTTATCAAATCAAGAAAGAATTGACCTGATTTTTTCAAATTTGCCCCTATTAAGTGTTATGTGATCAACTCTCAATGTTTATTTAATTAGGGGCAGTTTAGTTAAATTACCCATTTTTGTCTAGGAGTTAGTATTTTCTTAAGGGGTGTGCAAATGGCTAAGTGGACACTCTTTTTGATTCGGAGGGAATAATCTATACAATATTAAAAGCACAAAGGGCCTTAGAAATGTTGATTGAACTTTTTGCCCTTCATTAAAAGACTCCACAATAGACAAAATTGTCATATTATAATATTTAGGACTTTAAAATCAACTAAAATTTATTTGTTAAATCTTTCCTTATTTGACTAAAAGTCTAAATATTTAGGACTTTAAATCGGTTAAAAATATATTCCGATGTAAATTTTTTCCTTCATGCGTTTGGACGAAAAAGAGCAATGTTGAAGAGTTGGAGGTATTGTTGACCTGCTTCAGACTATGAACAAGCTTCAGCTTCTGGTCACAACGTCAAATAGCACGAACCATGTTTCTATAGATATACGATCTGATGGACTACTTAGATTGATTAGTTAATATGTTATTTACTTACTGTATTAATTGAAAGTGGGTGATGTTGTAGAAGTTAGTTAGACATTGAGTCCTTGAAGATCCGTTTGTCGATTCTTCTTTCATCGCTATCGAAATATTCGGTATTAGTATGTCTATCTTATTTAAGCTTGAGTTGATGAAGTTTGTTAGGTTAAGGGTCCTGCCCGCATGGTTGTCTTTACTTTTCTGAATGGCTAAAATTTTCTGATGTAGTGCGTTCTTATTGCAGTTGGTAATTGAACCAAAATTACCAATTTATCATTAACTATTAGTCGTGTCTATTGTTATAATGCTTGTACTACCTTACGTTAATGTTTCATTTTTTATTTTCTCTCTTCTCATGTCGAGAGTATTACTTGCGAGGCACGTACATAAAGAATGAATGCACATATAATAGATTAGCTGTTTAAAAAGAGTTCTCTACTCTTGAAAATTAAAATCAACAAATCAAGTTATCAACCATATAACTTCCCCATCTCTAAATTCTGAAAAAATTATATGAAGGGTTTCCATATAATAGAGTTGGTGATTACCCTAATGGTGTATGATACTGATTATTTAATTGGTGTTTAGGAAGAAACAAAATACATAAACCGACTAGTGATGGATGAAAACGAAGAACAAGTGGAATACCTTGTATTTTTGGTAAATAAGGTCTTCATTTGGGTAGAATAACGTAACAGTAGAGGTCAACTTCCCTTCTGGTAAGTACTATATTTCTTATTTATAATTTAAATATTGAAAAGAAGAGTAATAAATACTTGAGAACTTACCCGTATCAAATTTTTTCACACCTCGGTGGATATTAGTTAAACTCTAAAATTTTTGTTCTGGTGGATAAAATGTGACATTTTTCTCTATAATCATTCTAAAATTACCCTGTATAATTAGCTTTTTTGTTTAACCAGTCCTGACTAATTCAGATCCACCTGATAGAGTCATTGTAAAGGTAAAACATTCTTTACTAAGAAATTTTTCCATATTATTACTACTACTTATTTAATTTTCAATTATATAGTGATCGAATATTTGCGCGTGTACTAAAAACTACTCCCTCCGTCCCAAATAGATTGACCTAGTTTGGCTTGATACGGAGTTTAAGAAACAAAGGAAGACTTTTGAAATATGTTGTCCAAAACAAACCTTAGATATTTGTGTGGCTTGTAAATCATCTCATAAAGTTAAATTGTTTTTAAAGATAGAAAGGTGTCAATCTTTTTGGAATAAACTAATAAGGAAAGTAGGACAATCTTTTTGGAACAAAGTAGTATTTAGAAAAGGCTCTCAATTCTTGTCTGCCACAAAAGTACAAAACCAGGTTGTATGGATAATGAGATGACTGAGCTGCCGTACTACTTCAGTTCATCAGATCAACAATGGTGCAGATTTATCACCTCATCATCCCCCGCGCTCCCCAAAAAAATAAGGAAAAAGAAGAAAATATATTTAGATGTACTCTTGATGAAAGAGCATTGTGCTGAAAGCAAAGAAAATTAAAGCTAGATCAATAGAAAGGATTAGGCACGTAGAATCTGGATTCTAGAAAGTAAAAACTGTCTTGCCTAAGAGCAAGAACTTTTATTTTACATTCGAAATCAGTCAGTAGGCATACTACACTATACAGATAATGTACTCTTGATTCGTTTGTAAAAATTAATCCTAAGCTTCTATTGCAAGGTACTAAATTAAACATGTACTGCTACAAAAATTAATCAGCGGAATTGAGAAGATTAAAGAGGAAAAAAGAAGACTTGAGAAGATTAAACCGAATTAGAGTAGTCAAATTGAACGAGCTGCACTGACATATGTACATTCTCTTTTACAGAGAAAACCAAGTTAATCAAAGTGTATGTAATTCAGGTTTTGGCAACCAACATGGCAGGTTCTCAAGAGAAAGCTGGCAAAGTGAACAAAAAACTAGGTACTGGCATTGGGTGTCGTTGAACTGCTACTCCATTTTGCAGCAACCGAATCAGGTGAGACTAATGATGTGTTATTCTTCGACAACCCTGAATCATCATTATCAGGCTTGTCTGTTTTCCCTGTTTTATTCATTTTCTGAATTCTCAGCAAAGCCTCCACAACTTCCTGCATAGACGGCCTCATATCCCCATCGCTCTGTAGACACTGGAACGCTAACTCTGCCACTGCAGTTATCATTGACCTTACTTTGTCATCAGTTTCAAACCCAAGATTTGAATCCACCAACTCATGTAATGCGTTTCCCTGAATCTTGTTGATTGCCATATTTGACAAATTAATTTCATACCGGTGCCTACAGATATCAACAGCAGGCAGTGACGATATAAGCTCAATTAATACCACTCCGAAACTATAAACATCGCTTTTGTCAGTGAGCTGATAGCACTGGTGGTACTCAGGATCAACATATCCAGGAGTACCCTGTGGAGCTGTTGAGACATGAGTAACATCCATTGGGAAAAGCCGAGATAAGCCAAAATCTGCAACTTTAACACAGAAATTGTTGTCTAGAAGGATATTATTAGTTTTTACATCTCGGTGGATGACATCTGAAGCATGCAGATAGGCAAGTGCATTTGCTGTTTCTATGGCAATTTTCATTCGTGTATTCCATGAAAGCGATCTAGGGGTTGAATCACCACCATATAGATGATCAGCAACTGTGCCATTGGGAATGTATTCATAAACAAGTAGAAGCTCACGCGAATGGCGAGATGTGCATCCGTAAAGAGTGACAAGATTTGGATGATGCAACCGTGTTAGGATATCTATTTCATTTATGAATTGCTCTACCCTCTTGCAGTTGTTTTCATATAAACGTTTTACAGCAACAACACGTCCATCTCGAAGTTTACCTATAAGCATATTATATTCAACCAAATGTATTAGGTTCAGTCACACATTATCAGTAAGAATTTCAATTTTGGAGCACTTTTCTTACCTTTGTATACTGTGCCATATCCACCATCTCCAAGCTCTTTCTTGGAATCAAAATTGTTCGTGGCTTCTACCAGTTCATCGTAGTCAAAGAGGTGAACTCTTTTGGTTATACTAGCCTTTTCGGGATCCTTTGTTGAGGAGGGATAGGAAAGAATGCTTCTGGTGAACACGGACGAACCAGCATCAATTTTCTTCTGTCTACGACGATAGATAAGGAACAATACACCTGCCATCAAAGCGGTAAATGCAGCTGCACCAACACCTATGGCAACCTTTCTGGCGATTCTCTTGATTCGTCCTGAATTGAAAACAAGAAAGGTGATCATCTGATACCAAGCAATTGTAATGTATCTCAGTAAAGCATAACTAATCAGCTGTCAGCTGCTATCACCTAAATTGGAAATGTTTTTCCCTTAACATGATCAACAAAAAACAGAATGGTTTGCCTTTTTATCTAGGAATTAAGGAGATATTCTCTACTCAATGAACTGAAATCTGGTCAAAAATGGATTTAAAATTATAACTGTTTCTAGATTTACCATGAAGACATGTTCTTGGTTGGGTTTGGTCTTTGCAAATGCACAGAAATTCATTACTTTGAGCACCACAGTGCCCTCCACTATTCTGGCAATCTCTACAATTAGTCCCATCCCACTGCAGAAAGAATCCCTTTTGCAGAACTTGTCTGTAATTCATTTTTAGCAATCTATCTAGAGAATCAGCCTCAACAAGGGCATAAACAGGATCTTGACAGGATTCGACTGAATAGTTATAGTGCTCCAATAGCTCAGTATGAAAAACCGCAAAAGAATGATGAGTGGCATTGTGGGCACAGTTCACATCATATGTCTCCCTTTCATTAGGTTGAGTACAGTCATAGAAGAAGAAAAGATCTGCAGTATTAGGCCCCAATGAAAACGGAGTACCCCTTACGCTAAAATTATGTCTAGGCACTGGACATTTGTTGTCTTCATCAAACACATCTGCTTTGGCTAGCAGAATTGAGTTGTTTGTGTAAAATACTTCCTTAATGATAAATTCCTCTCCAGAAATATGAAGAAATGTCTTATGTTCGTCGCAGGTGACTTTATAAGCTGGTAAGCCACAGTATGATGGTTGTTTCTCAGGAATCCAAAAGGGGTATGATATCTTCACCCCATTACCACAACTCTGTGCAATGCAAGCACTAGAATTGAGGTATATAGAGAGAGTGTCATCTGCCAAGGTGATGAAAAGAATGGCAATGACAAGAACAGAAACAGATTTCTTGACCATGAATAGGCTTTGAAGTTTCATATGATGTCTAAAACAAGAACAAAGGACAAAGGAAGATGGAGGAACAGGACAAAAGATATTATTATAGAGGAAAGCTTTGGCATCATAGTTGTTACACAATTGGTGTAATTCATTCTAAACAGCTGTTTATATATTCTTTTATAAATCAAATATTTCAGACTAGTGTTTGTTTTGGTCTGATTAAATTATTGAGAGTTTGACAAAGTTGCCAAAGTAAGACACGTTAAGTTTCAAAACTTGAAGCAACTATAAAGAAAAAGTGGTTCCCATCCACTGGCTTTTAGGGAAATCAGACGACTTTCTACAGTTATTATTGACTTAGACTCCTGTTCTCCAATACGATGGGATTGTCAGATTTCTTGCTCTGAGCATTTGAGGTTGTTGTTGCACTCCTTTTTTTGTTAGGTCTCTAAGGCAAAATAATCCATCAAATTGGGACGTGTTAAAATGTTTTTGTGAAGATATGAAGATATTGTAGAACTACTAATAGCTGTTGTGGTGTGGTACGTACTCCTCAAAGTGGATTAAAGTGGATTATTCGGAACTTTTCACAGTTCTTTGGTAGGTGTGTTTTACCTTTAAAGTGAAATTTCTCGGTGCGAACCGGATTACTCGGACCCTAAAAGCGGCTTGAGGGGGGAAGGGAGAACCCAAAAAAAAAAAAAAGAGGTTATCCTTTCGGTCATATATCATTTACATTATATTGGTTGGGTTTGATTATATGAATCATTTATATTCATTCCGCTCTATTTAAGTCCACTTAATTTAGTTTATCCTTTTAAGTCACATGTGCTATGTACCGAATGAAATGGAGAAAGCTTGAATCTTGACAAGCAAACATACCAAGGATATACTTGTGATATAAACGAAAACTTACTCCCTCCGTTCACTTTTACTTATCCACTATATTAAAAATAAATTTTCATTTTTACTTGTCCACTTTAGCATAACAAGAGAAAGACAATTTTATTTTTCATCTTTTGCCCTTAACATTAACTACTCATTTCTCAAATCATTTCCTAAGTTCATTGAATTTATACATCATTAATATGGGTATTATGATCAAATATACACTTCATTTACTATTTCTTAAGGGACGTGCAAAGTCCATTGTGAACAAGTAAAAGTGAACGGAGGGAGTATAATTAATAATACCAAGAATAGAAAAGCCCGAGTCGTGAAGTCAGGTTTAAATGATAGAAAATACAGAAATTCAGGTGTGAAAGTAGAATATAATTGCATTTTGTAAAAGCAAAAAACAAAAGAAAGACGCAAGTCTTATTATAAGATGACGTCAAAACCAACTGATACCTTTTAAGTAAGTCAAGATATAGTTAAAATATTACTAGTACAAGGAAAACTTTGGATTTGAGCAATGTGGCGTTAAAATGATTTGAGTTATAGATTGAGTGTAGGACCTTAGGTTATTCTAAGTTGAGTTGGTTGAACCGAAAGTGAAGAAATGAAGAGTAAAAAAGAGTAGTCTAGTTTCATTTTAGTCACCACGTTCACATTACTCACTAGCTAATGGAAATACCGATGGTGACATGCAACGCGCAATGAGCTTTTGTCTCTCTTAACAGGGTCTACTTCTAATGGCTACACAGTCGATTGTAACTTTGGTTTGTTAAATGAATACTCCATCCGTCACAATTTATGTGATACAGTTTAGATTTCGAGAGTTAAACTTTTCAATTTTGACAGTGAATTTACGAAATCTTTACATTTTAAAAAATAAAAAGATACTTATTTTAATCAGTTTGTTGACCCGACCCGTATCCTCCGTACCAAACACGCTATATATTAATTTATGTGCAAAGGGCAGGTGTCCATAGTTTTGACATTTTTCTCATTTTTTTTAATATTGTAGTTCATTTTTGCAAGACTAGTAACTGTTCAAACTATGAGTAACGTCAGTATTAGCGCATTGAGAAGTCGATAAATCAAATGTTAATTTTCCTTTTCCATAATGATTATCAAGAAGAGTGATTTCAGATTATTATATACAGAATTAATGGTCAATAATATTATGCGTGTAGATCGCGGTCAAGTAAAATCAACAAACGTTTCAATAGGCCCACATTGACTTATGCATAGCTTGATGAAACTTAAATGGTAAATGTTTAGTGAGAATCAAATTATAAACTTTCCTGTAAAAAACATTTTTCTTTCTTTTTGATTCGTTTTTCCTAATTATTTACTGCTTTTTATTGTTCAATTGGCAGTCAAACTAATGATTGGATTTCTCAAGGACAACAACAAATTTGAGAATGGTACTGATAAGCTGTAGCCGTTGGCTCTTTGTCAAAATATTTTTAGCGGGTTGGGTCAATAAAATAGTTAAAATGGGTATCATGTTATGAATAGTCATTTATATATTGTGGATGTCTATCTTTAGAAGAAAAGTTAGGGTTTATGATTTTTGGACCAAGTTAATATTCTCCTATATTTTGGGACCAAGTTAATATTCTCCTATAAATAGAGATGTTCCCTTCATTGTATGATATCCTCAAGAGAAATAAAAGAACTCTTCTCTCTTTCTCCACAATATTCTTGTTCCTATTTTATTATTTTATAATACGTTATCAGCACGAGTTTCTACCAATTGAGATCGGAATTTCAAAGTATTGTTGTTGTTATAAAATTTTTGATCTTTTATTCAGTAGCCATAAAAGTGGTAAGGTTTTTAATGAGACAACCAAAGGGCGTATTATTAGAAATGTGTACTTTTTTTCCTTCACTAGAATTTTTTCCACTGGGTTTTTTCTAATAAGGTTTTAATGAGGCACGTCATCTATTAAATGGACATCCAAGGGGGAGTGTTATGAATAGTTATCTATATATTGTGGATGTCTATATTTAGGAGAAAAGTTAGGATTTATGACTTTGGGACCAAGTTAATATTCTCCTATAAATATAGATGTTCCCTTCATTGTATGATATCCTCAAGAGAAATAAAAGAACTTTTCTATCTTTCTCTACAATATTCTTGTTCTTATTTTATTATTTTATAATATATCTTTTTATTTCTCAAAAAATTGGTTTTAATTAAAATTTTCACATCAACAAAGTTTAATGAAAAAATCATTTAAATAGGTTGGGTAACATTCTAAGTGAAATATCAATGATTGAGTGACTTTTGAGTTAGAAAATAAAGTTGAATGACTTTATGAGTAAACTACTCTTAGTTGAGTAACCATCTCGATATTATCTCTAGAAATGTAGCATAAGTTACCTTATTTATTTAGGTGATTCCTATATTATGAAATTGTACATTTATAGGTGTGGGTAACAATTTACACCTTACCAGTTAGCACATAGGTTCAGGATGATAGCCTAATTACAGGAATTCACTTAAGAACTCGAGAATTAGCAGCTACACATGGAATTTACAGAGAATTCCGAGTCTTCCAGCTCAAGAAATGGAAATAAAATTCTAGAAAAAAGTAGACGTAATATTCTCATTGATGGAATTACAATTGAATTAATTCAACTAACTGCTGCTAACCAATTTCCAGCCTGTACAATTCGCAACTAACTACTTGTAACTAACTGCTGATGTCATCCTTCAACTAACTATTCAACTAACTTTGTGAATTGCTGGTTTTCATATATCAGTACTCCCTGCTGCAAAAGATCCTTGTCCTCACGGATCAAATAGAGGAAACATTGTCTTAAAAGCATTAAAGAACTCCTAAGTAGCACAATCAGTAGATAAACGTTCCCACTTGACTAGAACTTGAGCAACAACTCTATTACCCTTTTTCACCATTATTCTTTGTAGTATATATTCAAGATTAGGACTAGCAATATCCGTCACTGGAGGCACTGAAAAGTGATCAGGCACCTGATAGCGCTTCTTTAGTAGAGATACATGGACAGTTGGATGGATTTTCACAGAAAAAGGAAAAAGTAAGGTACAAGATACATGTCCTAGGCCCATAATATTTGGCAGCAAGTTTGTGGAATGGTTGATTAGATACAGTGACTTGCCTATAGGGTTGAGTTTTGAAATATCCCCAATCTCCAACATCAAAAGTTCTCTCAAATCTATGAGAGTCAGCTTGTTGTTTCATTCTGTCCTGAGCTTTTAGCAAGTGATATTTCAGAAGTTGAAACTTCAATTCCCTACTCAGAAGTGTGTTATCCAGTTCCACTGAAGCAGACTAAATTGGAAGATAGGGTAAATGCAATGGTGATTATCTACCATATAAGGCCTCATAAGTTATAGTTTTGATAGCACTAAGAAGTGTTATACCAATATTCAGCCATTTGTAAAAAACATTCAGACCAATCGAATGCATCATCCGCGCAAAAGCACATCACGTATATCTCTAACCATCTGTTTACAACTTCAACTATCAGACTGGGGATGGTAAGCTGATGAAGTGTTAAGCTGAACACCTAGAAATGAGAGCAATTTTTGCCAAAAAGTACCTAGGAAGACAATATCTCTGTCACTGTAATATTATCAGGAAAACCATGTAGTCTAACCACCTCATTAAGAACAACCTTGGCTACAGATTGAGCAGTATTGAGGTGTTTTAATGGAATGAAATGAGCATACTTGCTCAATCTATCCACCACTAACAATATCACTTCATAACAACTGGATTTGGGAAGACCATCAATGAAATCCATGCTAATTTGTGATCAAACCACCTCTGGAATAGGTAATGGTTGTAACAAACCAGGGTATGCAGCCAAATTAGATTTATTCTTTTGGCAAAGTTCACAAGATTGTACAAACTTCTTCACTTTATTCTTGATACCTTTCCAATAGAAAAAAGTGAGCAGCCTCTTCAATGTAGCATCTACAACTGAGTGTCCTACACTAGTGGAAGAATGCCATAGTGCAATAATATCCTGTCATAATTGAGAAATATTACCCACTACTAGTCTTCTTTTTCTCCTCAAATGGTTATGACACCGTGAATTGGGAGGATCTTGTGGGATTGCTCTATAATTGAGAAATCAAAGTTTGTATAGCTTCATCTGATTCCCAGCTTTGAGTAATGGCCTGTAATAACTCAGTGTTGGTAGGTGAGATTACCAATGCTAAAAGTTCTGCTCCTGATACTCTAGAAAGTCCATCAACTGCTTTGTTGTCAGTGCCCTTCTCGTATTCTATAGTATAATCAAATGGCATGAGCTTGGTTAACCACATTAGTTGAGAGTTGTTATGAACCTTTTACTCCACTAAGAACTTCAACGCCTTTTGATAAGTTATTATAACAAACTTTTGGCCAAGTAAATACTGAGACCACCTTATGACTGCATGAACAAGAGCTCATAATTCTATACAGACATGGCAGCATGTCTTGGTGAAAGAGATTTACTGAGAAAGGCTATAGGATGCCCTTGTTGCATGAGAACAACTCCAATAGCATAACCACTAGCATCTATTTCCACAATAAAGGTCTTGTTTGCATCAGGAAAAGCCAATATAAGAGCTTGTGTAAATGCATCCTTCAGCGGTTCAAAGCAAATGGTTGCTGCAGTAGACCATTTGAACCCTTCTTTCTTCAAAAGATCAGTAACTGGTTAACTAATCACTCCAAATCTCTTACAAGCCTCCTGTAATAAACAGCTAAACCAAGAAATCCCCTCAATTATTAAAGATTAGTAAGCATAAACCAGTTTCTCACAGCTGCAATTTTCTAAGGATCAGTTGACACTCCTTCCTCAGAAATGAAATGACCCAAGTATTCTATTCTTTGTACCCCAAAAAAACATCAGCAAAAAACATTTGCTTTGCATGGCAAAAAGCTGATGTTTTTTCATTTCAACAAACACAGATCTCAAATGTGAGACATGATCCTCAAGATTTTTGGATATATATCAATATATCCTCAAAGAATACCAACACATATTTTCTCAGAAATGACTTAAACACAATGTTCATCAGCCCTTGAAAGGTTACAGGGGCATTTGACAAGCCAAAAGGCATCACCAAATATTCAAAATGACTAGAATGTGTTCTAAAGGCAGTTTTTGGCACATCATCTACTGCCATCCTCAGTTGGTGATAACCAGACCTGAGGTCAATCTTAGAAAAAGATTTTAGAACCCTCTAACTCATCTAATAAATCCTTTACAGTAGGTATCAGAAATTTTTTCTTGACAGTGTACTTATTTAAATCTCAATAATCTACACAAAGCCTCCAAGAACCATCCTTTTTGCCCACCAAGACCACAGGTGATGCAAAAGGACTACTGATAGGTTGTACTATCCTTTGATTAAGAATTTGTTGAACTAACTTCTCAATTATATCCTGTTTTACAGAAAGGTACCTGTATGGTCTTTTACTGATGGGTTTAGTACCAGATTGCAGTTTGATAGTATGATCAAACACCCATCTGGATGGTGGTAACTCAGTAGGTTCTTCAAATAACTCTTTAAACTCATTCAACAATTCAGTCAATACAGGTTCTTCTACTGGTTTCTCATTAGATTCAAGTGCATAACAATGTAATTTATAGCACATAGCAGGTACTACTTGAATCATGCAAAGTTGTGACTCATTATCTGAAATTATGTCTAATTTCTCGGCTCCTGATGCTGTAATTTGCTTACCAGATCCCCTCAACAGATGCTTCTTCCCCTTGTATCAAAATTTCATGGTAAGCTTATTGAAATTCATCTTGATGTCCCCTAGTGTTAATAACCATTGAACCGCTAATACCACTCCACAAGAAACCAACTGGAGTAGCAGAAATTCAGCTCCTTGTAACAACCAAGAAATTTTGCAAATTTTATCTACTTTCATGACATTTCCATTAGCTGCAACCACCATTTATGGTGTTGTTGGTCTAGTTGGACATCCCAATTGCTTCATTACTTCAGGATCAATGAAATTGGGGGAACTTCCAGTGTCCACAAGATGTGTAAAGGCCTCTTAGAGTGATTGATGTGTTGTGAAATTACGACACATTCGATGCCAATTCCTTAGGCTTTTGTGACTCTTCAAGCACTTTTGGTGTTACTTTTCGTATGTTTGTGTTGATTTGTAGGATAATAGGTTCAGAGAGCATAATGAAGTAAAATGAAGCAAAACAAGCCAAAATGGAAGAAGCATGACTTGCGAGCCACAGGTCATACTTGCGAGACGCATGTGCTGCAGCAAGTGTGTGCGGAGATTTGTGAAATTTTGAAGAAATTGGCTACAGCATCTGCGAGTAGTCTCGCAGGTGCCACCTGCGAGAGACATCCAAGACTGCAGCTGCTGCAAGTCATTTACCTAATGCAAGATATGCGAGAGTTGTGTACAACATGCGGTTCGCAGTTGCAC
This sequence comes from Lycium barbarum, assembly GCF_019175385.1. Lineage (NCBI taxonomy): Eukaryota > Viridiplantae > Streptophyta > Magnoliopsida > Solanales > Solanaceae > Lycium > Lycium barbarum. The sequence goes on from NC_083343.1 coordinate 92,521,947, forward strand.
ATGCGACACAACCTGCGACACGTAAGCAGGCGCACAAGGATATTTTTGTCCACAAATTGTTCCCATTTTGGAAGGCTATAAATACTCTCCTAGGGTTTTGTAAAACTGATTCCACACTTTATTTGTTGTCTTTTTGTGGAGACTCATTGATTATTGGTTGTTGAAGCTTTAAAGAGGAATCTTCCACTTTTTGTTGTCATCTTCCATTAACTTTGTAAGTATTTATGAATACTTTATTTACCTTTGTCTTTTACTTAATGGAAATGAGTAGCTAATCCCATTAGTTAAGGTTGTGGGATCAAATGTGTTAGTTATGTGATTGGTTTCGTATTTAAACCTCATTTTTATGTTAAAGATGCATTCTATCAACTCTTCATGCTTTCATGTCTCTTAATAGTTGCAAACATTATTTGTGCCTAAGTACTTTTACTTTGCTTAATAAAGAAAGTGAAAGTTAGGAAAAGAGTTAGATAGCAAGGATTTGGGTCATTACATCCATCTAATAGCTTGAGCTAGAGATGCGAAAGCTAACTTGAAACATAATGGGTATTCACATTACATTTTTCACATTCTAAGGCTTGAGAAAGCTTAGTAATGATATTTATCAATTTGGTTGAGAGACTTTTGATAAAGTTACGTTGCCCATGTTTAATTGCATCTAGACATTTAAAGAAGTTGAGTTGATACCCATTTGCATTACTTTCCATTGGAACCGCAACCTTAGACCCTTTACCAATAGTTTACATTTTATAACAACAACAACTCTTAGACATTAATGATCAAAATTCAAACCAATCATTATTATATTCCCCTCTCCCTTGAAATATGGACTAATAGTCGAGCGTTACACTTAGTAAGTATATTTCTTCATTGTATTCTCTGTGAGATTCGACCTAACCTTGTTCGGTTCTATATTTGACAACGACCGCTTACTTCTAATATTAAAGGTGTAATTTGGGTGTATCCGTGATAACTAGTCACTCTCAATGTTCTTTAGCCCAAAGAACCATTGAGAGCTTGGACAGATATTTGCATTTGTTCCATAGGTTGGTGCAGCTCTGCTTTTTGCCCTTCCAGTGTTTCTTCCTCAATCATCTCTTGTCCTTCTTCAAATTCTTCTACCTCCAACAAATACAATTGCTTCAAATTTAAGCATTTGTGACCTGGTACATACTTCTTATTATAGAAGTAGCAAAGTCCTTTGGATATTTTTTCATTCATCTCCTCCATACTCAACTTTCTTCTGATTAATCCTTTGTTACCAACAGAATTACCAGTCACAGGTGTTGGTAGTAAAGGTTTATTCTGAAACCTTTGGTCAATAGGTTTCCTATAGGTGGAATTAATATTGTTAGATACTATAGAAGTTTGCTTGTATGCCTTAGCTTGAGCATTCAAGTAAGCTTCATACATTCTAGGGGTTCTGTACAATTGAGACAAGGTAGTAGGGTTAGTCAACTTCACAACAAGATTTAACTCATCCTTAAGTCCTCCAAGAAAATAACTAACTGCATTCTCTTGAGACAAATTGACCCTATTTAACTTGCTCTTAAATATAGCTTGATACTCTTTCATAAATCCAGTTTTCCTAATCTTCTTGATCTCCTCCATGGGCTCATCATAATCAGCCCCAATCTCTCCACTAATGCCATTACATACTCATTCCAAGTAGGAGGGAAAATGTATTGCATTTACCTCATAAATGATTGATGCCATTGAATTGCTTCTCCTTCCAAATGCACTGCTGCAAGACATATTCTCTGATACATAGCCACTTCATCAAAGTTAAAGAGTTGATCAACCCTGAATAACCAAGATTTCACATCCTCACCAGAAAACTTTGGAAAATCAAGCTTAGAATAGCGAGATATGCCAGGGTGATGATTGTGATAATTCATAGGGTTTTTTTTGTCTTGGCTCTTCTTCCATCGATTGTCTCTCCATTGTTAGCCTTTCTCTTGAAGTTCCCACCCAAGTTTCAATTGGGCAAGTATCACTTCGATTGCCTTCTATGTGTTCCTTTAATTATGCAATAGTTTGATCCAATCTCTTCAAAGTGCGACTTCACCATTGAGAATTCCTATATCTGAAATTAATTTCATCATCATTTCGCGCCTATCACCACCTTCTATTGTGGTTTCAGTGGTGGGATCTCCATTTGACCTAGTTCTTTTCGCCATTTATCCTAAGAATCGACAAGCTCTGATACAAATGATAGCCTAATAACAGGAATTCACTCAAGAACTCGAGAATTAGCAGCTGCACAAGGAATTTACAGAGAATTCCGAGTGTTCCAGCTCAAGAAATGGAAGATAAGAAATGGAAATAGAATTCTAGAAAAAAGTAAAGGTAATATTTTCATTGATGATTCTCTATCGTTGAATACAATGACGATATATGGAACTACAATTGAATTTATTCACCTAACTGCTGCTAACTAATTTCCAACCTGTACAATTCCCAACTAACTGCTTGTAACTTACAAAATACCATCTCAATTCATCCTATTTCATCAGATTCGGGATGTGATATGATTCAGAAGGATGAACCGGATATGGACACTTCTAACAAGATTTCTAACTGTGTATCTAACTGATGATGTCATCCTTCAACTAACTTTGTGAATTGCTAGTTTTCGTATATCACAGGATGGGAGGGAATTAGAAATATTTTAACCTATTTTCATTTGGATAGATTTATATACACACAATCACACATACATACATAACCAGTTCTTGCTTTCCAATATTTATCCATTTTTGTATGTTAGGTTTGTTAAATATTTCTTCTTTTGTTATTTCACAGGTTTTGCATCGTTGTGGTTTTGGAGTTTTAATATCATTGATGAGCTTGGGTTGAGATTTTTTAGCTTTGTATTCTAGTGGATTAGAACTATAATAAGGGGAGAAGGTGGTAAATAAGATAACTCCTCGTGATGTTAGCTCTCCAAAAGAAGTTTGGGACACACTCAAGAGGTTTTTTTACCAAGAAAAATACTGCAAGGTTACAACTATTGGAGAACGAGTTGGCAATGTTACAACAGGGAGGTATGTCAATTTCAGATTACTTTTTGCGAGTAAAAAGTACTTGTGATGAAGTTTCAGAGATTGATCCAGAAGAGAAGATTAGTGAGTTGCGCCTACGACGCTATCTTATTTATTGATTGAAGAAGAAGTACTATCCTTTTGTCACTTCCGTTCAAGGGTGGCCGAAACAACCATCTGTAGAAGAAATAGAGAACGTGCTTTCTAATCAAGAAGCTTTAGCTAAAAGCCTTGAATCTGATGTTGTTATATATTCTAAAGAAAAATCGAACAAGAAGAATACATCAACCTGGAACAAGAATAGAGAAAAAGAAACAAGTACAGAAAAAGGTGGCAATTCACATAGTAACAAAAGGTGCTACAGATGTGGAAAAATTGGGTACATCAAGAAACATTCTCGAGTAAAACTTTCCAAAGCCAATGTCGCATGCACAAATAAAGGAGACGGCCAACTCAAATGGGAGCAGTGTTTTAGCATCGAAGTTTATGAACAAAAGTCAGCCCAAGATTTTGTCAATTATGCCAACAACAATAATAAGAAGGAAGAGTGGATCGTTGATTCAGGGTGCTCTCATCATGTAACTGAAGATGATTCTCTACTCTCGGAGAAGAGAGAACATCATAGAAATTGAGTTATTATCACAGCTGATAACTCAACATATCCAGTAGCAACAGAAGGTGTTGTGATGATTGATGTTTATCATGTTCCAGGTTTGATGAATAATCTAGTTTCAGTTCCTCACATCATTGATTCCGGAAAATATGTTTTGTTTGGTCCTAATGATCTGAAGGTGCTTGACAATGTGAGAGATATTAGCTGATGTTATTTTTACTGGCGAATAGAAAAGTTCTCTTTTTGTTATGTCAGTAGGAGAAACTTATGTAAAGAAAACAAGCCAAACCGTTAATGCTGAAATTTGGCATGATTGGTTGGGTCATGTGGGATACCAAATGCTGTAGCAGATTTCCTCTAAGAAGTTGGTAGATGGCTTACCAAGCTTGAAGAATGTACATGAGGATGTGATTTTTCAAGGCTGCCAATATGGAAAATCTCATCATTTTCCTTTCAAAATATCATCAAATCGGAGATCCACGATGTTCAAATTGGTTCATACAAACTTGATGGGACCAAAAAGAACACCAAGTTATAGCGGGCATAACTATGTTATGGTGTTGGTGAATGATCACTCAAGGTTCACTTGAGTGAAATTTTTGAAAGAAAAGAGGGAAGCATTATCTAAGTTTGTGGAGTTCAAGATTTTGTTGAAAATGAGTTCGGGTTTAAGATACAAATTCTTCGCAGTGAAAATGGTGGATAATATATGTCAGATGACTTCTTCAAGTGTTGTCATGACAATGGAATTCTTCGTCAAATGACATGTCTGGACACCCCTCAACAGAATGGGGTTGCCAAAAGAAACTTTGATTTTCTTTCTTTTGTTTATCTTTCATGGTTGCATGACAAGAATCTTCCTCTAGAGCTTTGGGCAGAAGCTATTCAATGTGGATGCCATGTGACAAATAGGTTGCCTCCTTGGCCAGGTACACAAAAATTCTCTTTCGAGATTTTATGTAGTCAAAAGCCAAAAGTGAACTATTTTCGGATTTTTGGTTCTATTTGTTATGTTCATGTTCCCAAAAATAATAGAACCAAACTTGATCCGAAAGCAAGAAAATGTGTATTTGTTGGCTATGACTCTTATTAGAAGGGTTGGAGATGCATGTATCCAAAGACATATAAGATTACAACTTCAAGAGATGTGGTATTTGATGAAGTGTCATCCTTATTTTCTGCTCGAAGGTTTGTCGCTCTTGGTGATGATCAAGGTACTTTGAAGCTATTATTTCCGAAGTAAATGTGCAAGTACCTTGTAATGAAGAGGCAAAAATAGTAACTCCAAATCAGAATACTTCAGAAATTGCATCTCCAAATCAGAACATTTCAAGAGAAGAAGACGGTGAACAACAAGCAACGAGAAGGCCAACAAGGGAGAAAAAGCAGCCAAATTACCTCAAAGACTACAAGGTCAAAATTAGCAATTATTTTGTTACTTCGTGTTTCTTTACAGGAGCATTAGCTATGGGAGAACCATTAGTTATGAAGAAGCAAAGGCCAGTCCACATCGGGAACGAGCAAGGCAAGAAGAGATTGATGCTTTAAACAAGAATGAAACTTGGAAATTGGTACCCAAACCAGAAAAGTGTGATCCAATCACATGCAAATGGGCATTCCGCCTAAAGAAAAAAGTAGATGGCACCATTGACAAGTTTAAAGCTCGTCTAGTTGCTCGTGAATTTTCTCAAAAACTATAAATTGGACTATGAGGAGAAATTTAGCCCCGTGGCGAAGATGGTGATAACAAGGTCACTTATTTATCTTGTTGCTTTCAAAGGCAGGAAACTGTGGCAGCTCAACGTAAAGAGTTGGATCGAGAAGTATTTATGGAGCAACCTCAAGGTTTTGTCTCTAAGTAATTTCCTAGTAATGTTTGTTGTTTGAATAAACCGCTCTGTGGCCTCAAGCAAACACCACGAGCTTGGTATGGTAAACTGCTCGATACTTAATCTTTTGTGGTTTTAGAGTTTCTGATTCAGATTCTAGTTTATTTATAAAATCAAAATCAAATGTGCATCTGTTGATATTAATATTTGTTGATGATAATACCTGAAGATAATGAATCATAAATTTCAAATTGAAGAAATGACTTGTTTGTTCATTTTGAGACGAAACATTTAGGGCAAATTGGATGTTTTCTTCGTCTAGAGTAGAAAAATAAGATCAAGGTTATTTTGTTTCTCCAAAAGGCTATGCCAAGAGTCTGTTAGAGCGTTTCGGCATGGGGGAGTCGAAAGAAAAGGCTACTCCAATGGAGCATAATCTCAAGTTGAAGAAAGATGAAGGCAAGGCTTTGAAGGATGCGATAAAGTTCCGACAACTTTTTGGAAGCTTAATTTATCTGACTATCACAACAAGGCCAAAAATTTCTTACTCTGTTGGTGTCGTTTCTCAATTTATGCATAATCCAACAACTTCTCCTTTAGATGCCACAAAAAAGATTTTGTGTTATGTGAAAGGATCTCTTAGTCATGGACTTTGGTACAAAAAGTGTGCTGATTTTTTATTGAGTGGATTTAATGATGCAAATTAGGCAGGTGATACAAATGATCGTCGATCGACTTTAGGTTGCTATTGTAGCACTGGTTCAGCAGTGGTTTCTTGGTGTAGCAAGACGCAAGATGTTGTTGCTTTGTCTAGCACTGAAGCTGAATATATTGAAAAAACCATGGTTGCACAAGAGGGAATTTGGATGAAAAGGCTGATCAAAGACATGTGCCACGAAGTAGACTATGATGTGCAAATCAAGTGTGACAATGAAAGCGCCATCAAACTTGCATCAAATCCAGTTTTCCATGCCCGAACAAAGCATATTGAGATCCGTCATCACTTTATTCATGAGAAAGTTTTGAGTGAAGAGATTGATCTAACAACTGTTCGCACCAATGCTCAAGTGGCTGATATATTCACTAAAGCTTTGGAGAACTCTAAGTTCCAATACTTTTGAGATGCTCTGGGAGTCGTTGATCGTGAGCTTGCACTAAGGGGGAGTGTAAAAAATTAGTGCAACTGACGGCCTTGTTTCTTTTATTGCATTTACCAAGTCAAAATAACTATTTAGGTAAGGTTTGTTCACCTTAGAAAGTGTCTTGGGAGTTTAGGATTTTTAGGAGTTGGTTTAGTGGAATAAAACACTATAATTTAGGAGTTATATTAGTAGTGGTAGACTATCAGTGCAGAGTTTCTCATACGCTTTGTTTTCTCCAGAATTTAGCTATTGTATTTTCTATTCAATTAAAAAAAAAAAAAACTTTCTGCTATGCGGCGACCACCATCAACGAGTAGACGTGAAATACTTCTATACTCTCTATCTCTGTCATGCCCGACAATCTTGCTTCAACAAAATAGCTATCTGAAATAGATCTGGACAGATTTAACCTTCTTTTTTTTGTGGTGGTGGTGGGGGTGGGGTGGGGTGGGGGGAGGGGGGGGGGGGGGAATAAAAACAGCTTTGCATTTTTATAATGGATCAATAGTGGTTTTGCGGTGGTGGCTATGGTGGTTAATTTGGTGGTGGTTTAAGGGTGAAAATGGATGTATGTACATTGTATCTCATTGTATGTCTAGCATGTGTTTGATATATTTTTAGAGTATGTTCGGTGTATATTTGTTGTATGTGTTTTATCTATCACTGTACATATAATGATAGACACATGTACAACATACAACGAATAGACGATGTGTATATCATTGTATGTTTATGTGTATCATTATATGTTTTGTATATGTCAATGTATATAATTTGTATGGGTATCTCAAGTGTATACATCAACATACACATGACATACAATAATAGACAATGACACACAAGTATACATGAAAAGAAGTTACTGTATGAAAGAAATGGAGAGAACTCCGACGAAAAAGAGAGATTTCGGTGAAGAAAAACAAGGGAAGAGATTTGATTTTTCTGGCGTAGCTCCACCGATCTTTCGACGAAGTAGCGATAGTCGGCGGCGGCTGGAAAAACAACAGTGATTGACCGCGACTAACGGATGGGATTGGGATAGTGACGACTAGGACATTTTTGAGAAAGAGATGACAAAATCCCAATTTTATGAGATTGGATAAACGTGCTGAAAACTGAAAATAAGCAGCTGAAGTGTTTGATAAAATGACTTAGATATCATTAAAGTTGTTTACACTAATAAGAACGTTATTTTTACAAGATTTTAAATTTTAAATTAATTCAAATAAATAATTTACGCCTCATTTTATTTTTCATACAAAATTAATTAGATAAGATTTTTTTTTAAAAATATAAATTATTTTATGATAAACTAAATTCAATCATAAACTATAATGAAATAATTAATAATTTGATTAAGTTTGTTAGTCCACAAAATATTTCCATACAAGAAACATTCTATTTATTTTAAAATATATAGCTACTGTTGAAAAAATATGTGTTCAAGCCATATGCTAATTCCTCTTAGAACAATTACTGTCTTGTTTAATGTTAAAGAACTCTAACTTTACATGGACTTTTTAGCAACCACTTATTGAATGACCATCTTCATCTAATATGGGTATCCATCTGTCGATTACATATCTATTCAAGACTACCACAACACGGAGATAAAGGTTTCTCAGGAAGATCAATTCGTGCTATTGCTTTTCACGTAGAAGAACTTCAGAATCTTGTTGTAATTTGATGGTGGCTGGTGGAAATTGATGTATTATCAGAGATTTCAGTAAGGGTATTCAAGGAATTACAAAATAATATCAGGGATAAAATAGTAAAATTATTGGTCAAACTAAAAGTGTTTATAAGCTGAAAAATAATAAGTTGGGGGAGACCAACTTATGACTTATGGCTTATTTAGCTTATAAGCACTTGACTTATAAGCAGTTTTATTTTTACCAAATGCGAAGATAAGCCGAAAAATACTTATAAGCTGGTTTGACAAGCTTATAAGCTTAGCCAAACATCCTCTTAGTTAAAATAATTAGGGTCCTAATTTAGTATATTTAGAAAATTATCCCTTGTTAATTACCAGGAGCATGAATAATCTCATACCTTTCTCGGCCTTTTGTACTGTACAATTCTTCTCATTCATAGTGAAAAACTTTCTTTGCTTTTGCATGCTCCGAAGATTAGGCTTGGCCAAACTTTGTTAAATTCTTGTGTTAATTTTCTTCTCTATTTACTTCGTATATAAGTGCGCCACGATTTTCCGCAACAATTATTAAATAGAAAACAAACAAAAGATGCTAAAATCGAAATCGAGTTATCATATGACTATAGGGCCGATAACAAATAGGATACTGAACATAACCTTGCTATTGGATGATGAGGACGTGATCAAAGAGCAATAAGATGGAGGGGATTAAGGGGCGCATAGGAAGAAGAAAAGATTGGCATACATTTGTGTGATTTCATTGAAAATAGATTAAGGGATCAGTCTTATCAAGAGCTTTCCTCTTGTTCGTGAACCGTCATTCTACATAAACATAGTGCATCTGTTCCAAAATTTTTGCGCTTTTAGCCTATTGGGATTAAAACAAAGTGAACCTAAACCAACATTTTAGGATTTATTTATCACTATTTTATTAATATAAGGAGAATTGAAATTTATAGTTACTTTGTGTAGTTTTAAATGGGGGAAAATCATTTTTCCCTTTATGTTGCATTAGAAATCAAACACCTTTTCCGACTTTAAACAATTGACATTCTTCCTCTATTATTCTATGCAATGTCTATTTTACTCTTATCATTATCTATCTCATTTATATATATAGTTGAGCAGCTTCAACTGCATGTCTCATGGACCCAATTTTGACATTTTATGTACTGACGTAGGCTCTCTAATTTGTAAGGTGAGGTTATTGAGAGAGTTGCAACTTGCAAGGGACCCACTTTATAATTGCTTATTGGGTACTCAAGTAATTATTAAATTATTTGCTTTTGATTTAATATTTTAAAAAATTCTTTGTTGAGCATTTAATTTTTGTTTTTTTAAACAAATATAACTTACATTATTAAAGATATTTTTTAACAAATGGAAGGAACTATATTGAATTTATTTTAGCATCTGATAAGTAAATTAAAAAAACTTATTAAAAAGTTCTAATGATTTGACATAGTTACAATTTATCAAATTCATGAAAGTAATAGTATTTAAATTGTTAATAAATTTAGACTCGTCCTAAAACTCAATAGGGCATCAACCTATAGATAAATAGTTAAAGAAAAAAAGTAGATTCAAGATGTGAAGGTATATATTGACCATAATTTTAAAGGGTAAATAATAGATTGAAGTATAACTTTAGAGCTAGGTATTAAGACAACATTTGCTTTGAAATTGAATAAAAAGAGTATTTATTAAAATTTAGGTTTCAATCGTTGTGTGAATCACCTTATCAACACCATTAGTAAAACGCCATTAGTAGAAAAAATTGATTGTGCACTATATTGAACAACTTTCAAACAAAGATTAAAGTTTAAGAATTTCAAAATAACATCTCTTGAACTAGAATTCTTAACTAGTATATATATATCTTTTATTACCTAATGTATGTATTTGTCATAGAGTTTCGGTTGCTATTAATGTAATATGTTCTAATTAAATCATAATTTGAAATTCATCTTGAATAACAAAGAATAATTAAGAAATCTGTTATAAAATATACCTCTATGTTTAATAATTATTGGGCAATTTGCAGGATTACCCTTCGCCGGGGGTGGTCTTTAACTTTTGCCTTAAGGCAGAATTTGCATGGGCAGAGGCAGAAGCGAAAATTCTGCCTTGCGATTTTTTTTTTTTTTACTGAGCTGGGGTTCAAACCTGCAATCTCGAGATATTAGGCGAAGGACAAAACTTAAAGACCACCAATTTGAAGGGAAAAAAATTAAAGACCACCCCAAATGAAGGGCAATCCGCGCAAAAAAAAAAAAAAGATAATTATTTCTTTGTATTACATGCCTTGAATATGTGTTTAAGAAGTGTTTATTCTCTTTCATTCTTAATGTGTAGATAAAATCTTGAGTTTTGATGGTTATTATCAAAATTACTGATATGAACAAATTATTTTCATGAAAATTGTGCTCAATTACTTTACTATTCAACGTTATGTATGATTGGAAACTCTTTTTTCACGTTTTTACTTCATAAATAAAATTTATTTATTTTATAGGCAAGTCTACAATATAGATTAAAAAGAGAAATATATCATAATATTTAAAAAGTAAAAAGAGAGAAAAGGTTGATAATTTAAAGGGTAAAATATACAATGTTCAATTCAGACAAAGGGAGGAAAATGTCAATTATTCAAAGTTGAGGAAGGTGTTTGATTTTTAAATCCGACTTAGAGAGATAAAATTGATTTCACCCGTTTGAAATATTTAAATTTAATACAACTAGTTTAATGTGATTTTGCTTTGATGGTTAATCAAATTGTCTCTTAATAAGCGAAAACGTATCAAACAAATTAGAACCAGACAAGACGGTTACTTTTCACCTCCAATCCTAG